>NC_066583.1:128319199-128975449 GCF_024323335.1 Lathyrus oleraceus
CATACGAAATGTCAGGTCTACTTGCAGTTAGGTATAGTAGACTGCCTATCATGCTTCTATACAAGCATTGATCAACACTAGGCCCTCCATCATCTTTGGTTAACTTCAGATGAGTAGGAGCAGGAGTCCTTTTGTGCCTAGCATTATCCATACCAAACTTCCTAACGATGTTTTTGGCATACTTGTTTTGGGAGAGGAACATAGAGTCCTCCATTTGGTTGACTTGCATTCCAAGAAAGTAGGTTAGTTCCCCAACCAGACTCCTTTCAAACTCAGATTGCATCTGTTGAACAAAATGTGATACCATTTGTTCTGACATACCACCAAAGACTATATCATCCACATAGATTTGAGCAATCATGATTTTGCCGTCTTCATCCTTCACAAACAAGGTTTTATCTATCCCACCTTTTCTATATCCATTTGAGGTCAGAAATTCGGTCAACCTTTCATACCATGCTCTAGGTGCTTGTTTCAACCCATACAAGGCTTTCCTTAACTTGTATACATGCTTAGGTTGGTTAGGATCACAGAACCCTTTAGGTTGTTCCACATAGACTTCTTCATTCAAGTAGCCATTCAAGAATGCACTCTTCACATCCATTTGGAATAGTTTAAACTTCAGAATGCATGCTACCCCTAACAACAATCTGATGGACTCAAGCCTAGCCACAGGAGCAAATGTCTCATCAAAATCAACCCCTTCGACTTGAGTGTATCCTTGAGCTACTAGTCTTGCTTTATTCCTAGTAGTTACTCCTTTCTCATCAGATTTGTTTTTGTAGATCCACTTGGTACCAATGATGTTGGTCCCTTCAGGTCTTGGAACAAGCTCCCATACTTCATTCCTTTTGAGCTGCTCAAGTTCCTCTTGCATGGCATTGATCCAGTACTCGTCAGTCAGGGCTTCTTTCACATTCTTTGGTTCAACCTTGGATACAAAGAAGGAATTTGAGCTTATTCCCCGTGACCTGGTAGTCACACCACTATTAGGATCCCCTATGATAAGATCCTTAGGGTGGTCTTTCTGAATTCTGATAGATGGCATTTTGGTGGTTGCATCTACTTCACATTCAGGAGGAGGTTCCTGTACTTCTTCAGACTTGATTGGAATGTCAGTTGAACTGTCAAGGAATGTTTCAACATCCTCTATGACATCGATCCCTTCCTCTTTATCATCCACAATAACATTTATGGATTCCATCAGGACATTGGTCCTGTAGTTGAACACTCTGTAGGCTCTGCTGTTAGTGGAGTATCCTAGAAATATACCCTCATCACTTTTGGGATCCAGTTTCCTTCTCTGTTCACGATCTGTGAGAATGTAGCATTTACTTCCAAAGATATGAAAGTACTTCACTGTGGTTTTTCTGCCTTTCCATATTTCATATAGAGTGGAGGAGGTTCCTTTTCTCAAGGTGACTCTGTTGTGGACATAGCACGCGGTATTCATTGCTTCAGCCCAAAAGTGCATGGGGAGCTTCTTTGCATGAATCATTGCTCTGGAAGATTCTTGAATAGTTCTATTTTTTCTTTCAACTATCCCATTCTGCTGGGGAGTTATAGGGGAGGAGAACTCATGACTTATTCCTTCAGACGAGCAAAACTCATCAAACTTGGAATTCTTGAACTCCGTACCATGATCACTCCTAATCCGGACCACACAACTGTCCTTTTCCCTTTGAAGTCTGATGCACAGGTCTTTGAAGACATCAAATGTATTTGACTTCTCTCTGATGAAGCTTATCCACGTGTATCTGGAATGGTCATCAACCACCACGTAGGCATATCTCTTCCCACCAAGACTTTCAACCTGCATAGGTCCCATTAAGTCCATATGCAACAGTTCCAGAACTCTGGAAGTTGTAGGATGTCCCAGCTTCGGATGTGACATCTTGGTTTGCTTGCCCACCTGGCATTCACCACAGACTTTTCCTTCATCAATAAGCAGCTTTGGGATCCCTCTGACTGCTTCCTTGGATATAATCTTCTTCATTCCCCGTAAGTGGAGGTGTCCAAGTCGTCTATGCCACAGCTTCACCTCCTGTTCTTCCTTGGCTGAGGAGTATATTGTGGAAAAGTTAGAGACTTTAGGTTCCCACAGATAACAGTTATCTTTGGACCTGGTTCCTCTCATAACTTCCTAATTGTCACCATTTGTCACAGTGCACAACTCCTTAGTAAACTGAACATAGAATCCTTGATCACACAGCTGGCTTATACTGATGAGATTTGCAGTTAGTCCTCTTACTAACAGTACATTATTCAGTTTTGGAACTCCAGAGCAGTCCAGCTTGCCCACACCTTTTATTTTTCCTTTGGCACCATCACCAAAGGTCACATAGCTGGTAGTGTGAGGTTGAATATCCACCAGTAGATTTTCCATACCAGTCATATGTCTTGAGCATCCACTGTCAAAGTACCAGTCTTCTCTGGTAGAAGCCCTTAGAGCTGTGTGTGCTAACCTAGCATACCATTGTTGCTTCTTGCCGGGGACATAGCGTTTATATGTCTTATGCTTAGGCCTGACATGCGAGGCTTGGTTAGGGAAACCATGAATCCAGTAGCAGAAGGCTTTGATATGTCCAAGCCTACCACATTGGTGACACCTCCACTCCTGGTATTTCCTCTTCTGATGATTATTCATCCTAGTTCCTCGATGTTGAGACATTGGCTTTGACTTCCGCTTGAACTTCTGAACTTTAGCCTTTGGGCGTTTGTGTTCAGTTGAGGATCTTTTCCCAAATCCTAGGCCAGATTTGGTTCCAGACTTCTGTCCCACCTTTAGAATTTCTTCCAAGGTGTCAGTTCCCTTGTTCATCATTCTGATGGATTTAGTCATCTGACTCAGCTTGGAGTTCAGCAAGGCTATCTCACCATTTAGACCCTCTATGGCTGTCAGATGCTTTTGTCTCTCATCTTCCAGTTCCTTGATGAGTTTCTTCTGCTTTTCTCCTTGTGCACGGACTTTTGCACTGGTGGTACACAGCTTCTTATAGGCTGCAGCAAGTTCATCAAAGGTCAGTTCATCTGCACTTGAGTCATCATTAGAGGCACAAACACTGGTTAGTGCAGTGACATGTTTGGCAGATTCTCCTTCAGATTCACTTTCAGAATCTCCTTCAGACCATGTGATAGTTAGCCCCTTCTTTTGCATCTTGAGATAAGTAGGACATTCAGCTCTGATGTGTCCATACCCTTCACAACTATGACACTGGATTCCCTTGCCTTGGTTGAACTTTTCTTCAGAAGTTGATCTTTTCCTGATGTCAGACGGGATGTTCTTGACATTAGGTCTCCCTCTTTGATCAATCTTCTTCACGAACTTGTTGAACTGTCTCCCAAGCATGGCTAAAGCTTCTGATATACTTTCATCACCTTCAGTATATCCTGCTTCTGACTCCTCTTCAGCATTAGATACAAAAGCTATGCTTTTGTTCTTCTTTTCAGCATTCTCACACAAGCCCATTTCAAAGGTTTGGAGAGAACCAATGAGCTCATCCACCTTCATATTGCAGATGTCCTGCGCCTCCTCTATGGCTGTGACCTTCATAGCAAATCTCTTAGGCAAGGACCTGAGAATCTTTCTTACAAGTTTCTCTTCAGCCATTTTCTCACCTAGTCCACCAGAGGTGTTTGCAATTTCAAGAATATTCATGTGAAAGTCATGAATAGTCTCATCCTCTTTCATCCTCAGATTTTCAAACTTGGTGGTCAGCATCTGAAGTTTGGACATCTTCACCTTGGAAGTACCTTCATGAGTTACCTTGAGGGTATCCCAAACTTCCTTGGCTAGTTCACAGTGGTGCACCAGCCTGAAGATGTTCTTACTGATTCCATTGAACAATGCATTCAAGGCCTTGGAATTTCCAAGAGCTAATGCCTCTTGCTCCTTGTCCCACTCTTCTTTAGGAATCTGCACACTGACTCCATCTTCACCTGTCCTCATTGGATGTTCCCATCCTTTGTTGACAGCTCTCCAGACTTTGCTATCTAGAGACCTTAAGAAGGCTATCATACGAGGCTTCCAGTCATCATAATTAGAGCCATCCAACATGGGTGGTCTATTTGAGTGTCCTATATCCTTGTCCATGGTACTAGAAAGTAACTTCCCTAGATCTCACCCAGAAATTCACAGGCAGGGTGCCTGCTCTGATGCCAATTGAAATTCTAGTTATCAGGCTTTAGATGTCACACGGGTTGTTATGACATCCAATTCTGCACAGACAAGAATTATGCAGAACTTAACAGTAAGTGCAGTAAATAACACAAGTAATTGTTTACCCAGTTCAGTCCAACATGACCTACATCTGGGGGCTACCAAGCCAGGGAGGAAATCCACTATCAGTAGTATTAATTCAAAGCTAAGCTCACCCGTTTACAACTCGTCACTTAATCCCTACCCAATGCAATTTCAATCTTACTCTAAGATCAGAGTTCCTACTCACTCCCCCTCAATCACCTCAGTGATTACTACCTTTAATCAATATTAAAGACAACTTTGAAGTCACACTTCAAACAACTCTTGATTGTGCTTAACAACTTTAATCAAGATACACAACACTCACGCTTAAAAGCTTTGAGCGACACAACACTTACAACTCAATGAACACCCTATGCCAAAACAATCATCAACGTGATAAAGGCTTGGCTTACAAGATATGTCTAATACAAGACTCACAAAAATACAGCAGTGAAGTATGATGGACACACTTAATCTTCACGCCTCAAAATCCCCCAAAACTGAATGAAGGAACGACTTCCTTTTATATTGCAGTACCTCGGCTTTTGCACTTGTATTCTCCTGAACTTTAGGTCACGCGAGTTCCCATAAATTCAATATCTAGGTTACTAACAAATAGGCTATTTGTTAGGTTCATTAAATGTAGCTTGGTTGTTGATTTCCTGGTTTTTCTCTAAGCTGTTGACTTCCTGAAGAATAGCCTAAGAAAAAGCTGAAACAGAAAACTGAACAACCTGCAATATAGCATATGCTGTCAGGAATGAATGTCACGACATTCAGCTAGACATCAAGGATCATATGCTGAGTCTGTTTTTCCAGAAAACAGACTGTACAATTTTGCTGACCTGTAAAGACCAAAGTGACCATACTACAGTAGCAGCTTACATTAATAAATGTCAAAGTATCCAATTTGACATTTACACATTTGGCCTTAAGTTAGTTTTGTTATCCTCTTGAAGAACAAACTAAGAAACATATTGAAGTGTAGCAGAACACCACTCTGTCTATTATTCAGTATATACTGTCCATGATGAATGTCATAACATCCAGTTTGACATTCATACAGTAGGCCTTATGCCAGGTCTGGTTCTTCCTTGATAACCAGACTGCAAATGAATACTGAGCTCTAACAGAACACCAACTGTTCTATTCCTCAGTATCTGCTGACAGGGATGAATGTCACAGTATCCAGTTTGACATTTAATAAATCCTGTATTAGCTAATCCTGCAGTAACTACTCAAGTGTGTCATGACATCAGTCAAGACATCAGAGTACAGTTAGATTATCTAACCTACAATGCAGTCACACATACACACCATGTCATGACATCAGTCAAGACATTAGAATCCAGCTAGTGTTTTACCATATAATGCAGCCAATTAAACACCTACAAACTCCCCCTTTGGCAAATTTTTGGCTAAAACACTTTGATCCCTATACTAGAGTTCATAGCAGTGGAATCACACATCTAGCAGGAAATAAACCTAGCTAATACACTCAGAGTGGCAGCACACTCACATACATGGAAGTTAAATAAAAACTTCACAAAGCAGCACACATACAGAAGTTAAATAAAAACTTCAACACACATCAGCTGCTGCAGGGGGGGAATCTTTGAATCTGAATCTGTCATGAATGTCTGTTTTCACAGACCAATCTGTTGTCTGGGGTATCATCACCTGTTACTCCCCCTTTTAGTCACAAATGTTGCCAAAGCCAACAACATAACCAGAAAACAAATGACAGACTTACAGACTTGGTTTTACTTCACAGTTTCAACCAAGTTAGTACCCACTTGATCTTGCTTCACAGCTTTGATCAAGTAATCACCCACTTTTGCTTTACTGTAGGTACAACCATATCAGATGCCATGACTTTGTTTCTGACATCCAAAACTACTCCTGCATGAACAGCGTCCTTGAGTTCCTGCAGGTGCATAGGCCTTCTCACGTTAGGGTGTCTCCTTACCCTCTTGTTGCCCCACTTGTTGCAAGAGAAGAATGCAATTGGTCCCATAATTTTTGGATTTAAAATGAAGAAGATATGAATTTTTGAAAATAATGGAAATAAAAGAAATAAAATCAGAAAATAATAAATTCAAAAAAACAAGGAGCGTTAGATCTGAGCTCATTAATTGAGTTGGCAGATCATACGCTCCAGAAGCGCGCTTCCACCATAGACCAAAGTCCACGCGTAACACAAGGATTTAAAATAAGTCATAACAAGCGAAGGCCAGGATTAGATCTAGGAAACTCAATCCAACGGTCCAGATTCAAACTGGAAAGGAGACGGTGGCCAGCGCCACCGTCTTCTCCGATGAGCTTGTGTTTTCCGGCCAAAATTGCAGACAACCAAAACTTAATCAAAATACACGATCTATACATCAATGGAAAGCTGGGATGATGTACATCATCCCTGTATCACTCAATTCCACTCTAGATCTCTATATTGAGAGAAATCGGAGATTGAAATTCTGTGATGTTCAAGTAAACTTCATGGATTTCAATAATTGAGCATACAAAACAATTGCCTCTATGAAGAGGACATCAGCCAACACAAAATCCAAGAAAATAGATCAATAATTGGTGAGATTCGAAGAAAAAACCAGTTGAAGAACAACCTTGAATTCTGGAGATTTGAGCTTGCTTCCTTGCTTCCTTTGGCCAAACAGAAGATCAATGGAGTATGAGAGAGAGGTTTGGGAGCTTTAGATCCAAAGATTCAACCAGATGTAGTTGAATTTTTGATCTGAAAAAAATGAAGAAAAGTGAAATAGCTCCTTTGGTGAGAGGTTAGGTTTTCAGTTCTGCAGCATTTCAGGTTGATTCATGGATGAAATTAGAATGGAGTAAGGCTTCTATTTATATAGGGAAAGGCAAGGCAAGTGTGATTCAATCCGTGTGCATGGAATTGGATATTCATTGCATGGGCTTGCATGATCATGCAAAAGGCCCAAATTCAATGCCAAATGCAATCTGAAATGAATGTGAGATGATTTGGAGGCGTGGTTTGTGTAAGACCCCAATTTTGTCCCTAAGATCCCTCATGGCATCATATCATGTCATTCATGGCCTCAAGGATTATTGTGCACCTTGCCTTCTTTCCTAAGGGTGGGTTGTCTTGTGAGTGGTTCTTGATCACCAAGCATGTGTAGCATTTGTATATCATTGCTTCTCATTTGTTTATTAACCCAAAAGTACAAAAATATTGTCATCTAACCTTGTTACTTGCAGATGAAGCAACATCAGGTCAAGCCAGTCAAAGGCATTTATTGAGCCATAGATGGTGGCCATTCTGAAGAATTTGGGCACCATGATCATTCATAAGAGATTCATATAAGTTGTGACATCATTTGGAATCAAGATCTCAAGTGGTAGAGGCTTGAAATTCATCAAAGCATTGTTCAGTCAACCAAAACCCTAACAAAGTCAGCTGTGGTCAACTATGCATAAAATCAGAGATTTGATGGTGGGAGATGGTTTGAGAGGCCTTATTCATGTCCATACAAGCCTCATATAACATGTCAAATATCCACATTGAAGAATTGGAGGTCAGACAAAAAGTTTCCAAAAATAGTAAGTGACCTGTAATTTCAAACTGCCAAAAATGGAAAGATCTTCTCCTCAACTTTACATCATCAAGAAAGCTTCAAATCAAATTTTGTCCAACATGAAAGTTGAAGATCTTGCTCTCACCTTTCCAAAAAGTCCAAGAACATCCATTTCTCATGTGTGGTTGGCAAGTTATGATCAAATCATTGACAAGAAATTTTGGACTTCAACAAGGCATAACTTTTGCATCAAATGGCCAATTCATGTGATTCTTTTTTGAGCAAATTTCTTTTGATCCCCTTTATTCAAATCATTCATTACATTTCATCAAAAATCATCATACAAAAAGTGCATTTTCAAGTGAATTCATTTTGAATTTTGGTGGGAAAAAGTGATTTTGAAAAGTATGCACAATTTTCACTCCAAACCAATTGCAATGGCCTTAAAACTGAATTTTGGACTTGCTGCAATTGAATTTTGCACTGTTCCATTGGTTACATGTGCATAAGGGTGGTTTTGACATTTTGGCATAACATGCTTATTTCATTTAATCCATTGCACTTTGCCTAATCATGTTTAACAAGTGTGATTAACAGGTGATATAAAGTCCTAATCCTAACAGAATTCTGCATCAACATTCATAATTTCAGATCCAAACACAAATTCACTCAATTTCTCTCAAATTCTCTCAAATTTCTTCAACTTTTTTCCATCGAATTTCTTGATTCCTTTTGCTTGCTTCTTGTTCTAACCATCATTTGCAGGCATGGTGAAGATCTGTTGAAGCAAAATCATGGATAATTCATGCTGAATCTTGACTGTTGAAACTTGCATATTCACATGGCAGTTGGCGATTTCCTCATGTTCAAGCATTGCTGAGCTAACATCTTGCACTCATCCATCTTCCTTAGCATCATTGAGCACCTGTTTTCACCATTGAAGCCTTGAGGAGCACGAATCAAGATCTGCATCATCATAAAGGTAAGAATTCGGTGCTCACGATTCTTGAAATTATTAGGTGCATCTTGTAGATCTCATCATGATAAGAACAAAGAGCTTTGAATCCATTGATTTCATGCAATATTAAGTTAGTTATGATGTTTTGAACTTTGACATGTAAATCTTCTTTTGCTCGATCCGGTTGACATGATTAGAATTAGGAGAAATCATTGATGAATTGTTGATGTGTGAAGTGAGAGGATTCGATTGATATATGGCTGGTAGATTTCTGTGCATGTTGGATCATGTTGATGATGAACACGATGAGTTTGTGAAGAACACCTAGGGTTTGCGTTCCAGATCGTGTTTTGATCTTTCCTGGCCAAGTCTGCATGCATTTTTCTGTTTCTTCCCATGGACTGGTCCACTTGGCGCATTGAGATTGGGCTGCGTTTCCTTTTAATGAAACGCAGCGTTTTGTGTATGGCGCCAGAATTCAAATGTTCGGCCTATTTACATAATTGCCATTCGTTCCATTATTTCATTTTCTTTCTCAAATTTTTATTTCATTTTTATTAACATCTTCAAAAAATCATAGAAAATTCATTGTTGATCCAAATTGAGTGGAATTTTTTGCATTGATCTCCATTTTTCCTCTAGTTTTTTACTAGCATGATAGCAAAAGTTGTGCACGGTTTGTTTTATTTTGGTCTAATGGTTTTGTTCATGTATGCTTTTTGCCTATGCTTTGCCATTTTGATTGTGAAATCATGATGCTTGATCCTATGGAGCTGAAATTTTACATGCATAATCTAGACACTTTGATGAATCTTTTGGTATAGAGTTTGTGATTTTTGCATTTCTGGATTGTGAGATCTGATGTGATCAATCTAGGTGTGACAATATGTGTCACACCATTTCTTGTTCATGTTATCGATTTTATTTGCCATGCCATTTGATTGCCAGTTGCTCTGAATTTTTGCATGATGATACTTCTGGATGTCTAGTTTGAGCATGATTTTTTGTAGAATTTTGGAATGCATTTTCAATTTGTTTGAGAATTTCTCCCCTGTTTGACCAATTGTGAACCTTTTGTGAGTCATGATCTTATATGATTTGTGAAATTCTTGGTGTTTATTGGATGGACCTAAAATTTTGCATGTGCATTATAGACATCTTGAAGTTTTCCATGGCTTTGATTTCATTCATTTATCATGTTTGGTTCCTGTTTTATGCTTGCTTGAAGTTGATGTATGATTTGGTGCCTTGTATGAGCTTGTTTGAACATGCTTTAACTTAGGGATTTTAATTGACATGCTTTCACTTATCCAATTGCCATGAATTATGGTGTGTTGCTCATTCAATGTGTTCTGTTTAAGCATGATTTTTCTTGGAATTTGTGGAGCCATTTTTGATTTGATTTGAATTGATTCATTTTGTTTACATCATTGAGTTCTTAACTTGCCTAGTTTGACATGAGTTGTTTGTGAAATGGATTTGGTGCATAGTTTTGATATGAGACCAGTTGGACTTTGTTCTTATTTGATTAATCTTGATTTTGATCAACTTTCATGTTCTATTTTGGTCTATTTTTCCTCCTTTGACCCTAGGCTTTGGCCTAAGGGTTTAATTCTCATGTTTGAGTTTGATTTTCAGGTTGAAGAAGCAATTGCTTTAAGGAGATTAATTCAAGTTGATTGAGTTTGGTTTATTTGATTGTTATGGACTAACTTGATTTGTTTTGTAGGATGCTAGCTTATTTGATTTGAGTTTGTGCTTTGCACATGTGATTGATTGTGTTGACTGTTGGTTCTTATCTTGTCTGTTTTGACTTTGTGATTGGTATACTGATTATTTTTGATTGATTTCAGGTACCTTAGTTGCTATAGTTCCATTGTGAACTTGCTTTTGCTTTGCTTGATAGCTTAAGCATTGAGGTAGAATCTCTTGTCTCCATGTAGTCTGGAAGACCTGGCTTGTTACTTAGCCAGGCACCTGTCTGAAGTGCTCCTTAAGAGGCAATGTTTGTGATTGTTTATCTTTGTCCCCAAGCAGGAAAAGTCCTTTTAATAAGGCAATTGGTAGATAGAAGAGATGTATAGTCCATCTCCTACTATTCTGTGTGTCTTCCCTTTGCTCACATTACATGTTTGTAGCATTGTGGATCTTAACCCGAGATCTATCGAGTCATTAACTTGTGGAGAGAGTTCCAACTTTCTGAACTCCCACACCTTCTGATATTCAATGCTCTCCCTGACCAGGGATAAGAGTAATGAGGAACACCCCTCATATCCTTTCATCTGCTTCACCTTAACTCTCAATGTTAAGGTTAAGAGCACCACTTACCCCATTCCAGTTGACTTCATAGTCTAACCCTTGCTTGAGGCTAATTGCTTGGTTATAGTGTGTGCTAAATGACTTTGTTTGCTTGATTGATTGCTTCATCTGCACATGTTTGCTTGCATACCTTTGTGCATTTATCATCATTAATGGTTCATTATTGCATGATCATCATTTCATATCTTTGTGATTTGTTTGAGTTTGCCCATTGAGGAATCAACTATAAGTCCAGTTGTTGGCCATTGTTCCTATGATTTGGAAGGGATTGAGTGTAAGACCATTTCATTGGCCACTTATGTCCTCTTTGCTTAATGCTTTTATCTTGTTTGTTGTATGTGAGGATGCAATTGTAAGTCCATGTTGTTGGCCTTTGTACTCCTATGATCATCCTTTGGAGGTTGGTATAAGTCCAGATAGATTGGCATCTGACATCCATGTCTTGTTTCTTTGGAGATTGGTATAAGTCCATTGATGGCATCCGGTATCCACCCTTTTGTTTTGTTTTGTTTTGTGAGATTGGAATAAGTCCATTTATTGGCATCCGGTATCATTGTTTTGTTTTAGGAGATTGGTGTAAATCCATTTATTGGTATCCGGTATCCGCTTTTGTTTGTGAGATTGGTATAAGTCCATTGATGGCCTCCGGTATCACCTTGCTTTTTATTTGCTTACTTGCTTTGTTGCCTTATTCCAAAGGACACACTTGAATCATCTTCTATATGATTTCAAGAGGTGAACTTCTAGGAAGTTTTACACTCCTTCATCCACACCCTTTTTGTTTCAAAACCCCTTTTCACTTGTTGATTTTAAAACTTGAAACTTGGACCTTAAGTCCTTGACTTTTCAAACTCCATTTCATAATACTTCTTTGAATTGAATCTTAATCATACTTTGACCATATTTTATGAATACTCATAATCAATTAACTTCACCCATTCAATTGTTTTGTGACTTTGTCCATTGTTGATATGTTTTCATGCATTAGCCATAGGTTTCAATTACCATAGAGGTTGATGTAAATCTTACCTTATCCTTAGTGAGTTGATTGTAAGTCTTCCATACTTATTATAGGGTTAACCCCTCACTAGTATGTTGAAGCCGTCCTCGCATGGTGGATTGTTGATTCAGGTTGAGTTTTCTCCCATTGGTAATGAAAAGCCTTAGTGCTTGTGTTTTAAAATGAATTCACTAATTTTTGGAAATCTTTTAGCCGAACTACGGCGTTTTGATCCTTACCTTCCATGGAAAGGTACGTAGGCAACGGGTTCATCCGTTCAAACATAAAAATAATAAAATGTACATTCTTTTCTCATCTTCCCATTCATGTTTGCACAATATGTCATAATCAAATAAACATTTTTATACAACAAGTGTGAAAAGGGTTCCCTAGGAGTACCTAGGACGTGATGGGTGCCTAACACCTTCCCATTGCGTAATTTACCCCTTACCCAGATTCTCTGATCTTTTCATTAGTTTTCTATGTGTAAAATTCTTAGGCTTTTGTTCGCTTTTTAGCCAATCCTTTGGATAAATAAAAGTGCGGTGGCGACTCGATTCTTTGTATGCTTTACTTTTGATTTAATCAATAAATCATATAGCGACGAATACACCGCTACAGAAAAGTGGCGACTCTGCTGGGGAAAGAACATTAGACCTTCCCTGGTGGTATTGCCTACTTTTCACCCTTGTTGTATGATATTTGTTTATGTGTTATTTGACATATTTTTGTACAATTTGGGATAACTGTATTGATTGTAATGTTTGAATTGCTTGATATACAATTGCTGTTTGCTTTGGTGATCTCTGTGAGATGAGTTCTATACCCGAACTCGAGTGCACTCTAGGATAGGAGAATGGCATAGTCTTGTTGACTGGTGTGGAGTATTCCTTAGCCAGTTGACTTGCGAGTCCATTCACTTGGTGGAGGTCATGTTGGACTAATAATGCCACACAAGTCATTTGTGGTTAGGCATTATTCTTTCAATCATGTGCCTTAGAAGCCAAGGACCTTAGTTTACCAAACCCATCTTGGCCTATTTTTAGGACGTAGTGCGGAGGTCGTTCAGATGTAAGATCTGATGCGATTGTTACGCGATACTACACTCATAAGAGTCTCTCTTGAGAATATTTTTGGAATACGAGTATTTGTTTCTCCGATAATATCCGAAAGATGGGACGATGATTATGGGAACCTCTGGTAGAACATGTCTGGCAGGTTTAAACCCTAGTACACTCCCTTTGGGTGGTTCTTAACCGAGACTCCATGCTCGTGACTCTCAGCAAACCCGTGATTCATGGTTGAGTCGTTCATACAACCTTAATATCAATGGAACTTGGGCGTTGATAAGGTGTAAACCATAATCCGCCAAAATGGATGGTTGATATTAAGGATGATTGAGCCGGTTCACCGCTAATATCAATGGAACTTGGGTGTTGATAAGGTGAAAACCTAAATCCACAAAATGGATGATTGATATTAGGGATACAATGAGCTTTCCCATGACCTTTGTTTGGTGTGATTTGCTTGATCCTTGAGTGTGATTGTTGCATTCATGCATTCATGCATTCATCTGCATTCATGTCATCAGAAAAAGGAGAAAATTTTCAAGGAACTTAAAGGGTTTATTTGCAAAATTTTCAGACATGGAAAGACCAAAAAGGCATACAAAGAAGTACAGACAGCCCGATGTGAAAGAGTTAAGGAATCTGACATCTTATGTATTAGATCCCTTGGGTTTCAAAGCTTGCTATGGGAAGCTTCTGCCTCTGTTGACGACTCAGGTTGATGAGGGTTTGATGAGTACCTTGGCTCAGTTCTATGATCCTCTGTATCACTGCTTCTCTTTCCCGGACTTCTAGCTGTTGCCTACCTTGGAGGAGTATTCTCACCTTATTGGGATCCCGATTTTGGATCAGGTGCCGTTCAGTGGCTTAGAGAGTATTCCGACTGCTCGAGAGATTGCAGATTTGTTGCACATAGATGAAGCATTGATTAAAGCTAATCTGACTACCAAAGGTGGAATTCAGGGTCTTCCTTCCGAGTTCCTCGTCGCTCAAGCTACCATCTATGGGAAGGCCATGAGTGAGGATCCCTTTGAGGCTTTATTTGTGCTGCTTATCTATGGATTGGTATTATTCCCCAACATCGACAAATTTGTGGATGTGAACGCCATTAGGATATTCTCAGCTCTTAATCCCGTTCCGACTCTGTTGGGTGATGCCTATGTCTCTTTGCATCTGAGGAATGGAAAGGGTGGAGGAGTTATTGTCTGTTGTCTGCCTCTGCTGTACAAGTGGTTTATTTCGCACTTGCCGCAGACTGTTGCTTTCAAGGAAAACAAGGGATGTCTACGGTGGTCTCAGAGACTGATGTCTCTCACTAATGATGATATCTCTTGGTATGATCGCGTGTATGATACTGTGCAGATTATTGACTATTGTGGTGAATTCCCTAATGTGCCTCTTCTTGGTACATGTGGTGGGATCAGCTACAATCCTATCTTAGCACGACGTCAGCTTGGGTTCCCCCTAAAGGATAAACCTCATAACATTCTGTTAAAAGGTGTATTCTTTCAGGAGGGTAAAGATCCCCAAGGCCTGAAAGCCTGATTTGTCCGCGCTTGGCGCAAGATCTGCAAGAAGAGTAGGAATGAGCTAGGTCCGAAGAACTGCATTGCTTTGGAGCCTTATACTTCTTGGGTCAGACAGAGAGTTGCCGTATACCTTATGCCATATGATCATCCGAGACCTACACCTTTGGATGTGGCTGGGCGTTCAACCCTCCCTAACCAACGTGTAGAGGAGTTGAGAGAAGAAGACCTTTCACGTACTTGGATCCGTGAAAGAGAAGAATTGTTGCAGCAGATCAAGGAGAAAGACGCTCTGATTGAGTTTCTCGAGCATCGGGTGATCGACGATCCGAACGACACTTGGACTTCTCTGCTTCCTCAGTCTTCCAAGTTCTGGAAGAGGAAGTATGATCGACTTAAGAAGGAGAAAGCGGACATGGAAGCAGCCTATGAGAGAGAGACCAAGAAGCTTTGTGCATCTCGTCTTCCAGTATCCCGAGCTATTAGGGACCCATAGGGTGTTGTTTTCCTTTTCTCTTTGTAATAATAAAAAATGTTGTACTTCTTTGGTCAAATATATTTGAATGAGATATTTTCCATATGAGATTAAAATGCTTTAAATATTCAAAGTTTGCAAATAAATACCCTAAGGGTTCCTTGAAAATAAATAAAGCATATGCACAAGCATTTCATGCATCATTTTGCATAAGCAGGTACCTTGTTCTTGGTCTTATTGTATGTGGCCTAACTCTGTGTTCTTCATTTATTTTGAAGACAAGCTGACTCACCGGTACTATACTCGAGCCAATTCTGCAAGAGTTATGGATCAGCTAGAACAAGAGAACCGTGAATTGAAAGAAGAGGTCGCCAGACTTGGCGCTTTGATGGAGCAACTCCTTGCTGCCCAGAATCAACCTGCTCAACCGCCTGCAACTCCTGTCCAGAGGACAGTTATTTCAGAGGTCGTTGCTTCGACAGTGCCTGCTGCCAGTACTCATTTTGTGCCCAATGCTATGCCAGCCGGGTTTCCTTGGGGAATGCCTCCAGGTTTCATGCCTGATATTCCTGCCCCAACTTTTGCTCATATGCCGGCATCTAGCTCGGTCCCTGTTGCTGCTCCTCCTATCGTGCATACCATGCCTAGGGTAGACGACACCATCTATCATTCCGAGCCGTCTGAGGGCCCGGATGTTAATGAGAAGATGGAAGCTATGAATGACCAATTCCTCGAGCTGAGAAAGGAATTGAAGACTCTCAGAGGGAAAGATCTTTTTGGCAAGTCTGCTGCCGAGTTGTGTTTAGTTCCCGGTGTCAAGATACCGATCAAATTCAAAGTACCTGACTTTGAAAAATATAAAGGGAACACCTGTCCTCTGGCTCATCTGGTCATGTACGCCAGAAAAATGTCTACCCAAACTGATAATGATCAGCTTTTGATCCATTATTTTCAAGACAGTCTGTCCGGTGCTGCACTCAGATGGTACATGAGTTTGGACAGTGCTAATATCCGATCCTTCAATGATCTTGGCGAAGCCTTCGTCAAGCAGTATAAATACAACGTTGATATGGCTCCTGACCGTGATCAGCTCAGGGCCATGTCTCAGAAGGATAAGGAGACATTCAAGGAGTACGCCCAGAGGTGGCGAGAGCTGGCTGCTCAGATTACTCCACCGCTGGAGGAGAAAGAGATTACTAAGATCTTTTTGAAGACTCTTATTTCTTTTTATTACGAGCGGATGGTAGCAAGCGCTCCCTCTGATTTCACCGAGATGGTGAACATGGGGATGCGTCTCGAGGAAGGGGTCCGTGAAGGACGATTGGCAAAGGATGAGAGCTCTTCTTCTAAACGGTATGGGGCGTTTAAGAAGAAAGATGGGGAGGCACATGACGTGCAATCCCATGCTAAGCCTAGAAGACCCTCTGTTCAGAGGAAGCCAGTACGGCGTAACAACAATCAGCACCAGGTGGCTCATATAGCACATGTTTTCAGAGACAGTGCTCAGTATCAGCAGCCTTAGCAGCATCAACATCAACAGCAGCCTCAGTATCAGCAACAACAGCGTCCACAGCAACAGGCTTACCAGCCTCGTGGCAGTACAACCAACCAAGCTAACTTGAGTTATGATAGGAAAAAGATCAGCTTCGATCCAATTCCTATGTCATATGCAGAGCTTTATCCTTCCTTGTTGGAAAGGAAGTTGGTTAGTCCCAGGTATCCTCCTGTTATTCCTGCAAATCCTCAATGGTGGTACAAACCAGACCAACACTGTGTATATCATTCAGGTGCTTCGGGTCATAACATTGAAAATTGCTACCCACTGAAGACTAAGGTTCAAGACCTTATGAGATGTGGAATTCTGAGCTTTGAAGATTCAGGCCCGAATGTTACCAAGAACCCACTGCCCGCGCATGGGAAATCTGTTAATATGGTCCAGGGATGCCCTGGGAAGTACAAGGTCAAATATGTCAGCCATATTAGACAGTCGTTGGTCGAATTACATCGGTTGCTGTGTCAGTACAGCCACATGAAGCATGACCACGACAAGTGTCGCATCTGTTCGGTTAATCGTTTGGGTTGTAACCAGGTATGCAGAGAACTTCAAGAGTTGCTAGATTGGGGAACCATTGAGATCCTTCAAAATCGCAATGTTGATGAAGATGAACCGGAGGTTAATGTTATATCTCCTGTGTTCAAGCTGCCTGAGCCTGTTGTTATCCGATATGATAGCAGCAAGCCGAAGGTTTCTCCTTCACTAACGATCAAGCCTGCAGGCCCTGTGCCTTATTCTTCTAACCGAGCTGTGCCATTCCGATATAACCCCGTTGCTGTGGAAGATGGGGTAGAAGTGTCGTTGCCTTCAACGTCTGTGACAAACATTGCTGATGTGAGCGGGCTGACCCGGAGTGGTCGCGTATTCTTTGCGCCTAAGCCTCAGGCGAAGGCTGCTGTTTCTGATACCGTTGAGCGTCCTGTTGGGACAGCTGTGAATATTCAGAATCCGGCACTTGATGTTGCCAAACCCTCCTCTGTACAAAAGACTCCTGCTTCTTCAGTTGGCCCGAGTGGCATTGTGAATGAAGAATGTGATGAGATGCTGAGGCTCATCAAAAAGAGTGAGTACAATGTTGTAGATCAGCTTCTACAAACGCCATCCAAAATTTCCGTATTATCTTTGCTGCTAAATTCAGAACCCCATAGGGAGGCTCTGCAGAAAGTATTGGATTTGGCATATGTTGATCATGATGTCACCGTTGAACAGTTTGATGGTATTGTTGCAAACATTACTGCTTGCAACACGTTGAGTTTCTGTGACGCTGATCTCCCAGAGGAGGGAAGGGACCACAACATGGCTTTACACATTTCTATGAATTGCAAATCTGATGCCATGTCCAACGTGCTGGTAGACACTGGATCATCTCTGAATGTATTGCCAAAATCCACACTTTCCAGATTGTCATATCAGGGTCCTCCTATGAGGCAGAGTGGTGTTGTTGTGAAAGCGTTTGATGGGTCGCGTAAGACTGTGATTGGGGAAGTTGATCTCCCGATCAAGATTGGACCAAGTGATTTCCAAGTTACCTTTCAGGTTATGGATATCCACCCATCATATAGCTGTCTCCTTGGTAGACCATGGATTCACGAGGCTGGCGCCGTGACGTCCACCCTACACCAGAAGCTGAAATTTGTGAAGAACAAGAAACTGGTTGTGGTAGGGGGAGAAAAGGCTCTCCTGGTTAGCCACTTGTCTTCTTTCTCGTATATTGACGCTGAGGATGAAGTTGGAACTCCGTTCCAAGCTTTATCTATTGATGAACCAATTGAGAAGAAATCTCATTCATTTGCTTCCTACCGAGATGCGAAGCTGGCCATTGAATGTGGTGCAGTTGCTGGTTTGGGGAAAATGATTGAGCTTGAAGACAATAGATCCCGGGCTGGCATTGGCTACTGTTCTGGGGCATTTAATGAGCAAGGTCTGTTCAAGAGTGGATGATTCATCCATGCCGATCAACCTGAAGAGGTTGCTGCTATCTTGGAAGAAGATACAAAAGATCCAAACAATTTCATCATACCTGGTGGTGTCTGCCACAATTGGGTCGCTGTAGATGTTCCTACAGTCATCCATAGATCAGAGTAATTTGTTCACTTTGTTCAAAACCCTCCTCCCATGCCAAAAGGAGAAGTGATGACATTGTTGGCAACATTTAATACAATGATATTTTCATTCAATTAATGCATTGTCAAACATTTGTTTTTCCATTTGTTTTCACTTTTTGCTTTTTTGCATGAAATCAGTGATCACAAAAAACCCATAAAAACAAGAATAAAAGCAACCTTTTTCATCTGCATAATGATTTGTTTGTTTAGATTCTAAAGTTTTTCATTAACCAAAATCATTATGCAGGTTGATCATAAAACCCATTGAACATAATGATCCAACGCCATCTCCCAATTTTGAATTCCCTGTATTTGAGGCAGAGGAAGATGATGTTGAAGGAATTCCTGATGAGATTACCCGTCTCCTTGAGCATGAGAAGAAGATCATTCAGCCGCACCTTGAAGATTTGGAAACAGTCAACTTGGGGTCTGAGGATTGTGTTCGTATGGTGAAGATTGGGGCACTTCTTGAAGAGTCTGTCAAGAAGGAGTTGATCAGTTTGCTACGAGAATATTCTGATATCTTCACTTGGTCGTATGAAGACATGTCGGGTCTAGATACAGATATTGTGCAACATTTCCTGCCTTTGAAGCCTGAGTGCGTGCCTGTGAAGCAGAAGCTCAAAAGAACTCATCCAGATATGGCAGTGAAGATCAAAGAGGAAGTTCAGAAGCAAATTGATGCGGGGTTTCTGGTGACTTCTACATATCCTCAATGGGTGGCCAATATTGTGCTTGTTCCTAAGAAGGACGGAAAAGTCCGTATGTGTGTTGATTATAGAGATTTGAATAAAGCTAGTCCAAAAGATGATTTTCCTCTACCACACATTGATATGTTGGTAGACAGTACAGCTAAATTCAAAGTCTTTTCCTTTATGGACGGATTTTCCGGATATAATCAAATCAAAATGGCACCTGAGGATATGGAGAAGACAACATTCATCACACCTTGGGGAATATTCTGTTATCGAGTGATGCCCTTCGGTTTGAAGAACGCCGGAGCCACGTATCAACGAGCTATGACTACCTTGTTTCATGATATGATGCACAAGGAGATAGAGGTCTATGTTGATGATATGATTGCCAAGTCCAGAACGGAGGTTGAACATGTTGAGCATTTGTTGAAGCTTTTTCAGCGTCTGAGGAAGTTTAGACTTCGCCTGAATCCGAACAAATGTACATTTGGAGTCCGTTCCGGCAAGTTGTTGGGTTTCGTTGTCAGCGAGAGAGGTATTGAAGTTGATCCTGCAAAGGTCAAAGCAATACAAGAGATGCCTGCGCCTAAAACTGAGAAGCAAGTCCGAGGTTTTCTTGGCCGCTTGAACTATATTTCCAGATTTATATCCCACATGACTGCCACATGTGCGCCGATATTCAAGCTCCTCCGGAAAGATCAGTCTCATGATTGGACCGAGGATTTCCAGAAAGCTTTCGACAGTATCAAAGAGTATCTGTCTGAACCTCCGATCTTATCTCCACCTGTGGAAGGGAGACCTCTGATTATGTATTTGACTGTGCTTGAAGACTCGATGGGTTGTGTACTCGGTCAGCAAGACGAATCAGGGAAGAAGGAATCTGCTATCTACTACCTCAGTAAGAAGTTTACTGATTGTGAGTCTCGGTACTCCATGCTTGAGAAGACGTGTTGTGCTTCGGCTTGGGCTACTAAGCGTTTGCGCCAGTACATGATAAATCATACAACTTGGTTGATATCCAGAATGGATCCAATTAAGTATATCTTCGAGAAGCCTGCTTTAACTGGGAGGATTGCCTGTTGGCAGATGTTGTTGTCTGAGTACGATATTGAGTATCGAGCTCAGAAAGCTATTAAAGGTAGTATCTTGGCTGACCATTTAGCGCACCAGCCGATTGAAGATCATCAGTCTATTCGGTATGACTTCCCTGATGAAGAGATTCTGTATTTGAAAATGAAAGATTGTGATGAGCCTACACTTGATGAAGGTCCGGAACCTGGTTCCAGATGGACGATGATGTTTGATGGCGCTGTGAATCAGTATGGAAATGGAATTGGGGCAGTAATCATTACTCCTCATGGCACGCATATTCCGCTTACAGCAAGGTTAACTTTCAAATGCACGAATAATATGGCTGAGTATGAGGCCTGTATTATGGGACTGGAAGAATGTATTGATTTAAGAATCAAGCATCTTGACGTGTATGGTGATTCGGCCCTGGTTGTCAATCAGATCAAGGGTGAATGGGAGACGAATCAGCCAGGTCTCATTTCATACAGAGATTATGCAAGAAGGATTTCAACGTTCTTTACAGAAGTTGACTTTCATCATATTCCTCGAGAGGATAATCGGATGGCAGATGCTCTTGCTACGCTTGCTTCGATGATTGTTGTGAAGTATTGGAATGAAGTTTCCAATATTGTCGTGATGCGCTTGGATAGACCAGCTCACGTATTTGCAGTAGAAGAAGTAAATGATGACAATCCTTGGTATTCTGATATCAAGAATTTCCTCCAGACCCAGGTCTACCCGCCTGGGGCATCTGTAAAAGATAGGAAAACTTTGAGAAGGTTGTCAGGCAGTTTCTACCTCAGTGGTGAAGTGTTGTATAAGAGAAATTTTGACATGGTTTTGCTCAGATGCGTGGATAGACACGAAGCAAACCTGTTGATGACTGAGGTCCATGAGGGTTCATTTGGTACTCATTCCAATGGACATTCCATGGCTAGAAAGATGTTGAGAGCAGGCTACTATTGGCTGACAATGGAGTCTGACTGCTGCAAATATGTGAAGAAATGTCACAAGTGTCAAATTTATGCGGATAAGATTCATATTCCTCCGACACTTCTGAATGTGATTTCATCACCATGGCCTTTCTCTATGTGGGGAATTGACATGATCGGCATGATTGAACCGAAGGCGTCCAATGGACACAGGTTTATTCTCGTAGCAATTGATTACTTCACCAAATGGGTTGAGGCCGCGTCGTATGCGAACGTGACGAGACAGGTGGTTGTGAGGTTTATCAAGAACCAGCTGATTTGCCGTTATGGTGTGCCAGATAAGATCATTACTGATAATGGATCTAATCTGAATAATAAGATGATGGATGAGTTGTGCGCTGAGTTCAAGATTGCACACCATAATTCCTCTCCTTACAGACCTAAGGTGAATGGGGCTGTTGAAGTTGCTAATAAGAATATCAAGAAGATTATCCAGAAGATGACAGTTACGTACAAAGATTGGTATGAGATGCTGCCATTTGCTTTGCATGGATATCGTACATCTGTCCGCACTTCAACAGGGGCAACCCCTTTCTCTCTTGTTTATGGCATGGAAGTTGTTCTCCCAGTAGAGGTGGAGATCCCATCAATGCGAGTCTTGATGGAAGCCAAGTTGACTGATGCTGAATGGATTCAGAGTCGTTATGACCAGCTGAATCTGATTGAAGAGAAGCGATTAACTGCCATGTGCCATGGTCAGTTATATCAGCAGAGAATGAAGAAAGCATTCGATAAGAAGGTCAAGCCTCGTGTGTTCCGAGAAGGTGACCTCGTGCTCAAGAAAGTCTTGTCTTTCGTGCCCGATTCCAGGGGCAAGTGGACTCCAAACTACGAGGGTCCATATGTTGTTAAGAGAGCCTTTTCAGGCGGTGCATTGATGCTTACAACAATGGATGGGGAGGATTTCACTCGTCCTGTGAATTCAGATGCAGTCAAGAAATACTTTGCCTAAAAAAAAAAGTATATGCAAATGAAAAACAGAATTGCTCGCTAAGTTGAAAACCCGAAAGGGAGGCTTAGGCAAAAATGAGCGTCTCGGTGGAGAACCCGCAAGGGTAATCCAGGAAAAAATTAGAGACTTGAAAAAAAAATGTATATTTGCATCCCGCTAGATTGAGTACCTCACCCTGGGGCAATCTAGGCAAAAATTAGGGATTTGGCAAGTAACTGCATCCTGACAAGACTTTCTGTTCTACAGCTGTCTGTTTGTCAGAGATTCTCGATTCGTCATCGACTGAAGCTTCGCATACATCGAGATTCAAATTGGTAGAGAAAGGATCATTATGTTCAATGTAGCCCTCTTCCAATATATATCACTGATTTCAAATTTGTACAGATCTATGGAGTCTTGCCATTTGCAGGCTACCATTCCATCAAATCAATTTGAGCTTTTATCCAATTATTTGCACTCTTATTTGTTTCAATTCAACAAATGTTTTGCATGTTTTAATTGATAAAATGTCATTGTTTTAAAACAAATAAAATTTTTCAAAATTTGTTGTTTTATACAAAGTGAACATTCACAGTGATAGAAGGACACTCAAGATTTTCTCAGTGCTCTCCCAAGGGTGGCATGATTTCCAACAGGTAAGACATTTGTTCATATTCCTGGCATTGGTTGTATCCTCTTTCTCCTGCTTGATTGTTGGGGTTGTTCCCCAAGCAGAGTTTTTTGTGGTGGGTTGTTCCCCCAAGCAGAGATGTTGTTGAAGACTTCGTTTTCTTCTCCAGCAGTAGTCTCTCCCCAGTACAGTCGCTAGCGGAGTTGTTTTTTCTCTCCTCAGCATGGTTGCTTTCTTTTTGAAGATTCAGTGGTTGGTGGATTGATATCCCGGTACTTCACCGCTTTCCTCAGCATTGTCGCAAGCAGGGTTGTTGCTGTCTTTCCTCAGCACGGTCGCTAGTGGGATCTGTGATGTATCCCCAGAGTAGAGTATTATGGAAAACTTTGTTTGTTCCAGCAGTACTCTATTTTCCGGCCAAGTTGCCAGCGGAGTTGCTATCTCCACATCAGTGTGCTTATCCCTTCAGTAGAGCAGTGATTGTGTTCCTCCTCAGCAGTTGTGGGTGTTCTCCTCAGAAGAGTTAGCATTTAGTGGTTGATCCCTAGCTCTCTTCCATATCCTCGGTGGGTCCCTTAGTGGAAATCCCCAGTAGGTCTGCCAGTAGATTCGTGGTTTGGTGGATTGCATTTGTGCAAAATCCCCTAAAGAGTTGGTATCTCCGACAAAACCAGAATCCCCCGTCAGAGTCAGGATTGCGTCTGGGATAATTCCCTCAGAGTCTCCGTCAGAGCTGATGTACTCAACAGAGTTGCTTTTGTGGTAGTTTCCGCTTGTTGAAACCTCTGTTCCCCAGTAGGTTGGGTTGGTGGTCTAGCATCTACATATTGGGTTGATTTCCTGATTGCTTTTGATCCTCAGTAGGGTGGCTTGTTGCAGAATCTACTTGTGCGATCTGTTTTTCCTTCAGTGGGCGTATTCCCAATGGAGTAGTTATTTGTGTTCCCCAGGTAGAGTTGCTTGCGCAGAAGATTCTACGTGGATGATCTGTTCTCCCTCAGTGGGTTGTTCCCCAGTGGAGTTGTGTGGAGTTGCTTTCATGGCAGTTCTCGCTTTGTGCAGTTCTCAGTTGATACTGAAGATTCCCCCTTCAGACATTTCGGGATTTCTCCTGTTTCCCCAACAGATTTGTCTTTGTGGCTGTTTGTGCCTGTTGTGACTTTCTGTACTCCAGTTGGGTTGATTGTGATCCATTACTCAGAGATTTTGGTGATATCTCTGACATCTTTTGCCTTCCCGCAGATCTTTGCTTTTCAGCATGAAGATCTCCAGCAGATTGGCTTTCCAGTTGGTTTTTCCCCTGGAAGTATAGTACCGGACGTTTGATTCCTGGGCCTGTTTGTGTTAGAATTGTCTGTTTTGTCAGCATTCATCAAACATAAATCACGCATATTCATGCATATTCATAAACATTAAGATATTCATGTTGCATTTTTTGCCATATATCCTTTGTTTGTTGTTCTCCTGCTATGGGTGATATAGATCTCTTTATAGGTCTCCTCAAGCAGATGTAGGGTGTTTAAATCTCTCCATATAGAGTCAGCCCCGTAGGCAGAAAGTGTCTGTATTATCCTTCTGCAGTTCCCCACTGAGATTATCCTCGTGGATGACGGTTTCTTCCGTTTCCTCCCAACAAATATATTGGGATGGATGTTCCTATTGAGTTATATCCTCTTTAGGACGTGTCTTGATTCAGTTTGTCTTTTCGGATCAATCCCGAATTGGTGTTTGTCAACTGTTTCTTGTGCTTCCCTGTGGAATAAATGAATGATTTGCCCAGTAACCGGCATTAATTCTTTTATCCCCAGCGGAACCTTTTTGGGCCTCTACCCAGTAACCGGTAGTTGTAAGTCCTATGTTCTTGCTTCTTGGCGGGATTTGTGGTTATATACCTTTTATTCCTCAGCAAGAGTTGTTGGTTTTCTACCCAGTAGTCGGTAGTCGTAAATCCTGATTTTCGTACTCTCCAGCAAAGTTTGTGGTTTGTTATAAACCCTGTTATTGTTTCCCGTGCGGATTTGTGATTTTTCCCATCCCCACATGGAGTTGTTGGTTTTCTACCCAGTATTCGGTAGATATAAACCCTAATTCGTGTTTATCCCCATCAGAGTATGGCTACTACCCCGTATTCGGTAGTTGTAAGTCCTATCTCTTTTCCCCTATCAGAGGTAACCTTTGTGGTTCGTTCTGGTTGATGGTGGATGTTGTGCTGTTGTGGTTTTATCCCCAATAAAGTTGGTGTCTCTCTGTGGAATAAGTTGAATAATTGCTCAATATTTAGCATTCATTCCCCCTATCCCCAGTTGAGTTGTGGTCTTCTACCCCGTATTCGGTAGTTGTAAACCCCATGTTGTGGTTTTTTCCCCCAGCGGAGTTTGTGCCTTATGGTACAAGTGGATAATTGCCGGTTGCTAGCAATTTTATCCCAGCTGAGTTTTTGGTTTTCTACCCAGTAGTCGGTAGTGATATACCTCTTGTTATCCTCAGCCAGAGTTTTTGGTATTCTACCCAGTATTCGGTAGTTGTAAACCCTAATTTCCCCCCTTTGCAGAGTTAACCTTGTTGTTCATCCTAACCGGTGATGGTTACTCTTTGTGGTTATCATCATTTGTTATTTGATGTTGATATTCCTTCTTTTGCTGGTGGACAATTGCCGTATGCTCGCAATTGTATCCCTAGCAAGTTGTCTTCTGGATCATTGCCGTATGCTTGCAATGATATTCCTTTTGAAGTCGCCAGTGGGTTCTTTCACCGTTTGCTAGTGATTTGTTCCCCGGATCATTGTTTGTTTATCAATGCATCCCCAGCTAGTTTTTTTGGGTAATTGCCAGATGCTTGCAATTTATCCCCAGTGAGTATTCTTTCATTTACCCTTTTGTTGGTAATGTTTGTTGCTCCCTTTGATTGGTCATCATTATATACCTAGTGTTGGTATCCCGAGGCCTTTCTTTTCGGATGATTTATCCTTTATTAAGCCAGTAACCGGTTGTGGATAATCTTCCATGCGAGTATGTTATCCACGTTCTGACGGTAATGGATAATATATCTCATGCACTCTTCAGTCGAAGCCTTTTGTGTTTCCCCAGTCGAGTAAGATTCGTTATTTCCCTTTGCGGAGTCGAATATTTGTTGTTTCGGATAATTGCTGGATGCTTGCAATGTATCCCTTTGAGATATCTTTCCTTTACCCGGATGCTTGGTATCGATTGTCTCTCTTCTTGATTAGTCACCTATTATGTGCCTTAACCGGTATCTCTGGTGTCTTTTCCTTTCGAGTATATTATTCACGTTCTGACGGTAATGAATAATATATCTCTTTCACTCTTTGGTTGGAGTCCTTTGTTGATCTTTCCCCAATAGAGTAAGATTCGTATTCTTTGTAGAATCGAATATCCATCCTTTAACCAGTTTGTGTTTTGGATGATGAGTGTTTTGGAAGTAAAAACCAATCCACGTTTTCGGTGGATCACCTATTATATACCCAGTAACCGGTATCCTTGGTGTTTCTTACCATGCGAGTATATTATCTACTTTCTGACGGTAATAGATAATATATCTCATGCGAGTGTTCTATCCACGTTCTGACGGTAATGGATATTATATCTCATGCGCTCTTTGGGTTTGTGTCCCCAGTTGAGTAAGATTCGTTTTCCCGTTGTGGATTCGAATGTCCATCCTGTAAGTCGATTTGCTTTTTCAAGCCCTCCTTTCGGATGATGAGTGTTTTGGCAGTAAAAACCAATTCACGCTTCGGTCGGTCACCTATTATATACCTCGATATCCCTGGTGTTCCTTCCTTTCTGCTCCCTATTATGACTTTGATCCCCTGTGGAGTCAGATTTTCCTGAGTGGATGTACCTTTTGTAGGTCTTTCTCAGATGTTTGGTTGATTGATGTCTCTCACCCTTATACCGGTCTTAGATATTCATTCTTCCTGAGTTTGTTACCCTTATACCGGTGACACCTCATTTCCTTGTTGTTGTTCCCCGTGAGAGTCTCTTTGTTAGATGCTTCTCCAGTGGAGTTCCTGTGTGATTTTACCCTTTTCTATATTGGCGTTTTCCCCAATATATGCATTTCCCCGGCAGGGAGATTCTTTGTGAATCTTTTCCTTGGTCCGAGTCCGGATTTTTATCCGAAGTATCCATTGTGGATAGTTTGAGTCAGCTCGTGTCTTTCCAATGGATGTTTTGTCCTTTGGAACTCTTTCTTTCCCCAGTTAGAGTCCTTTACTTCCCCAGTAAAGTCTCCTGTCTGTTTTCTGTTTTTCCCAAATCAAAGTCGTGTCCTGCTCACGCATTTCTCTTCCTTTTATCCCCGCAAGAGTCCTGTTAGAGTCTCTGTTCCTGGTGGGTATATTACTCTGATGGATGGTCTTTTCTTCTGTGAGAATCATATCCCCACAGAGTTTGTGTCTTTTACATGCATACATCTGCATCATGAGGTCTCTTAGGGACCAAAATTTGTCTCATTACTGTTATTTAAGCCCATTCTACCGCGTCGAGATGAAGATTTCTAAACTTCACTTCTCCGGCTAGAATGACCTTAAATAGGGGCATCTGTAAGACCCCAATTTTGTCCCTAAGATCCCTCATGGCATCATATCATGTCATTCATGGCCTCAAGGATTATTGTGCGCCTTGCCTTCTTTCCTAAGGGTGGGTTGTCTTGTGAGTGGTTCTTGATCACCAAGCATGTGTAGCATTTGTATATCATTGCTTCTCATTTGTTTATTAACCCAAAAGTACAAAAATATTGTCATCTAACCTTGTTACTTGCAGATGAAGCAACATCAGGTCAAGCCAGTCAAAGGCATTTATTGAGCCATAAATGGTGGCCATTCTGAAGAATTTGGGCACCATGATCATTCATAAGAGATTCATATAAGTTGTGACATCATTTGGAATCAAGATCTCAAGTGGTAGAGGCTTGAAATTCATCAAAGCATTGTTCAGTCAACCAAAACCCTAGCAAAGTCAGTTGTGGTCAACTGTGCATAAAATCAGAGATTTGATGGTGGGAGATGGTTTGAGAGGCCTTATTCATGTCCATACAAGCCTCATATAACATGTCAAAGATCCACATTGAAGAATTGGAGGTCAGACAAAAAGTTTCCAAAAATAGTAAGTGACCTGTAATTTCAAACTGCCAAAAATGGAAAGGTCTTCTCCTCAACTTTACATCATCAAGCAAGCTTCAAGTCAAATTTTGTCCAACATGAAAGTTGAATATCTTGCTCTCACCTTTGTCAAGAAATTTTGGACTTTAACAAGGCATAACTTTTGCATCAAATGGCCAATTCATGTGATTCTTTTTTGAGCAAATTTCTTTTGATCCCCTCTATTCAAATCATTCATTACATTTCATCAAAAATCATCATACAAAAAGTGCATTTTTCAAGTGAATTCATTTTGAATTTTGGTGGGAAAAAGTGATTTTGAAAAGTATGCACAATTTTCACTCCAAACCAATTGCAATGGCCTTAAAACTGAATTTTGGACTTGCTGCAATTGAATTTCGCACTGTTCCATTGGTTACATGTGCATAAGGGTGGTTTTGACATTTTGGCATAACATGCTTATTTCATTTAATCCATTGCACTTTGCCTAATCATGTTTAACAAGTGTGATTAACAGGTGGTATAAAGTCCTAATCCTAACAGAATTCTGCATCAACATTCATAATTTCAGATCCAAACACAAATTCACTCAGTTTCTCTCAAATTCTCTCAAATTTCTTCAACTTTTTTCCATCGAATTTCTTGATTCCTTTTGCTTGCTTCTTGTTCTAACCATCATTTGCAGGCATGGTGAAGATCTGTTGAAGCAAAATCGTGGATAATTCATGCTGAATCTTGATTGTTGAAACTTGCATATTCACATGGCAGTTGGCGATTTCCTCATGTTCAAGCATTGCTGAGCTAACATCTTGCACTCATCCATTTTCCTTAGCATCATTGAGCACCTGTTTTCACCATTGAAGCCTTGAGGAGCACGAATCAAGATCTGCATCATCATAAAGGTAAGAATTCGGTGCTCACGATTCTTGAAATTATTAGGTGCATCTTGTAGATCTCATCATGATAAGAACACTGAGCTTTGAATCCATTGATTTCATGCAATATTAAGTTAGTTATGCTGTTTTGAACTTTGACATGTAAATCTTCTTTTGCTCGATCCGGTTGACATGATTAGAATTAGGAGAAATCATTGATGAATTGTTGATGTGTGAAGTGAGAGGATTCGATTGATATATGGCTGGTAGATTTCTGTGCATGTTGGATCATGTTGATGATGAACACGATGAGTTTGTGAAGAACACCTAGGGTTTGCGTTCCAGATCGTGTTTTGATCTTTCCTGGCCAAGTCTGCATGCATTTTTCTGTTTCTGCCCATGGACTGGTCCATTTGGCGCGTTGAGATTGGGCTGCGTTTCCTTTTAATGAAACGCAGCGTTTTGTTTATGGCGCAAGAATTCAAATGTTCGGCCTATTTACATAATTGCCATTCGTTCCATTATTTCATTCTCTTTCTCAAATTTTTATTTCATTTTTATTAACATCTTCAAAAAATCATAGAAAATTCATTGTTGATCCAAATTGAGTGGGATTTTTTGCATTGATCTCCATTTTTCCTCTAGTTTTTTACTAGCATGATAGCAAAAGTTGTGCACGGTTTGTTTTATTTTGGTCTAATGGTTTTGTTCATGTATGCTTTTTGCCTATGCTTTGCCATTTTGATTGTGAAATCTTGATGCTTGATCCTATGGAGCTGAAATTTTACATGCATAATCTAGACACTTTGATGAATCTTTTGGTATAGAGTTTGTGATTTTTGCATTTTTGGATTGTGAGATCTGATGTGATCAATCTAGGTGTGACAATATGTGTCACACCATTTCTTGTTCATGTTCTTGATTTTATTTGCCATGCCATTTGATTGCTAATTGATCTGAACTTTTGCATGATGATACTTCTGGATGTCTAGTTTGAGCATTATTTTTTGTAGAATTTTGGAATGCATTTTCAATTTGTTTGAGAATTTCTCCCCTGTTTGACCAATTGTGAACCTTTTGTGAGTCATGATCTTATATGATTTGTGAAATTCTTGGTGTTTATTGGATGGACCTAAAATTTTGCATGTGCATTATAGACATCTTGAAGTTTGCCATGGCTTTGATTTCATTCATTTATCATGTTTGGTTCCTGTTTTATGCTTGCTTGAAGTTGATGTATGATTTGGTGCCTTGTATGAGCTTGTTTGAACATGCTTTAACTTAGGGATTTTAATTGACATGCTTCCACTTATCCAATTGCCATGAATTTTGGTGTGTTGCTCATTCAATGTGTTCTGTTTAAGCATGATTTTTCTTGGAATTTGTTGAGCCATTTTTGATTTGATTTGAATTGATTCATTCTGTTTACATCATTGAGTTCTTAACTTGCCTAGTTTGACATGAGTTGTTTGTGAAATGGATTTGGTGCATAGTTTTGATATGAGACCAGTTGGACTTTGTTCTTATTTGATTAATCTTGATTTTGATCAACTTTCATGTTCTGTTTTGGTCTATTTCTCCTCCTTTGACCCTAGGCTTTGGCCTAAGGGTTTAATTCTCATGTTTGAGTTTGATTTTCAGGTTGAAGAAGCAATTGCTTTAAGGAGATTAATTCAAGTTGATTGAGTTTGGTTTATTTGATTGTTATGGACTAACTTGATTTGTTTTGTAGGATGCTAGCTCATTTGATTTGAGTTTGTGCTTTGCACATGTGATTGATTGTGTTGACTGTTGGTTCTTATCTTGTCTGTTTTGACTTTGTGATTGGTATACTGATTATATTTGATTGATTTCAGGTACCTTAGTTGCTATAGTTCCATTGTGAACTTGCTTTTGCTTTGCTTGATAGCTTAAGCATTGAGGTAGAATCTCTTGTCTCCATGTAGTCTGGAAGACCTGGCTTGTTACTTAGCCAGGCACCTGTCTGAAGTCCTCCTTAAGAGGCAATGTTTGTGATTATTTATCTTTGTCCCCAAGCAGGAAAAGTCCTTTTAATAAGGCAATTGGTAGATAGAAGAGATGTATAGTCCATCTCCTACTATTCTGTGTGTCTTCCCTTTGCTCACATTACATGTTTGTAGCATTGTGGATCTTAACCCGAGATCTATCGAGTCATTAACTTGTGGAGAGAGTTCCAACTTTCTGAACTCCCACACCTTCTGATATTCAATGCTCTCCCTGACCAGGGATAAGAGTAATGAGGCACACCCCTCATATCCTTTCATCTGCTTCACCTTAACTCTCAATGTTAAGGTTAAGAGCACCACTTACCCCATTCCAGTTGACTTCATAGTCTAACCCTTGCTTGAGCCTAATTGCTTGGTTATAGTGTGTGCTAAATGACTTTGTTTGCTTGATTGATTGCTTCATCTGCACATGTTTGCTTGCATACCTTTGTGCATTTATCATCATTAATGGTTCATTATTGCATGATCATCATTTCATATCTTTGTGATTTGTTTGAGTTTGCCCATTGAGGAATCAACTATAAGTCCAGTTGTTGGCCATTGTTCCTATGATTTGGAAGGGATTGAGTGTAAGACCATTTCATTGGCCAATTATGTCCTCTTTGCTTAATGCTTTTATCTTGTTTGTTGTATGTGAGGATGCAATTGTAAGTCCATGTTGTTGGCCTTTGTACTCCTATGATCATCCTTTGGAGGTTGGTATAAGTCCAGATAGATTGGCATCTGACATCCATGTCTTGTTTCTTTGGAGATTGGTATAAGTCCATTGATGGCATCCGGTATCCACCCTTTTGTTTTGTTTTGTTTTGTGAGATTGGAATAAGTCCATTTATTGGCATCCGGTATCATTGTTTTGTTTTAGGAGATTGGTGTAAATCCATTTATTGGTATCCGGTATCCGCTTTTGTTTGTGAGATTGGTATAAGTCCATTGATGGCCTCCAGTATCACCTTGCTTTTTATTTGCTTACTTGCTTTGTTGCCTTATTCCAAAGGACACACTTGAATCATCTTCTATATGATTTCAAGAGGTGAACTTCTAGGAAGTTTTACATTCCTTCATCCACACCCTTTTTGTTTCAAAACCCCTTTTCACTTGTTGATTTTAAAACTTGAAAATACAAGTTGTGCAAACATTCTCATTTTTTTTCAAATTAGAAACTTGGACCTTAAGTCCTTGACTTTTCAAACTCTATTTCATAATACTTCTTTGAATTGAATCTTAATCATACTTTGACCATATTTTGTGAATACTCATAATCAATTAACTTCACCCATTCAATTGTTTTGTGACTTTGTCCATTGTTGATATGTTTTCATGCATTAGCCATAGGTTTCAATTACCATAGTGGTTGATGTAAATCTTACCTTATCCTTAGTGAGTTGATTGTAAGTCTTCCATACTTATTATAGGGTTAACCCCTCACTAGTATGTTGAAGCCGTCCTCGCATGGTGGATTGTTGATTCAGGTTGAGTTTTCTCCCATTGGTAATGAAAAGCCTTAGTGCTTGTGTTTTAAAATGAATTCACTAATTTTTGGAAATCTTTTAGCCGAACTACGGCGTTTTGATCCTTACCTTCCATGGAAAGGTACGTAGGCAACGGGTTCATCCGTTCAAACACAAAAATAATAAAATGTACATTCTTTTCTCATCTTCCCATTCATGTTTGCACAATATGTCATAATCAAATAAACATTTTTATACAACAAGTGTGAAAAGGGCTCCCTAGGAGTACCTAGGACGTGATGGGTGCCTAACACCTTCCCATTGCGTAATTTACCCCTTACCCAGATTCTCTGATCTTTTCATTAGTTTTCTATGTGTAAAACTTCTTAGGCTTTTGTTCGCTTTTTAGCCAATTCTTTGGATAAATAAAAGTGCGGTGGCGACTCGATTCTTTGTATGCTTTGTTTTTGATTTAATCAATAAATTATATAGCGACGAATACATCGCTACAGTTTGGAGTGAAATGGCTTGTGCATGGAGTTTTGATGTGTTATGCATAAATGAACCAAAAACTTCCCCTCTTCGAAAATGCCATTTGCCAAATCCAAACATGAGCATGTGAGTAATGGTTGGAAAGGTTTTGATGTGAGGAACAATTGTTATGTTGAGAAAAAATCCAATTGAAGTCTGGAAATTGGTGAATTTTGAGTTTAAAGTGCAAGGTGCAAAACATGTAAAGGCAAAGTTTCTAAATTTGGTCAATGTTCAAGCCCTTCTGTTTTGATGATGCAAGCCTGAAATGAAAAAACCTCCAACATAAAAGTTGTAGATCTCTTCAAGACAATAAAAATGGACTCAAATTTTGCATAATTTGGATTTTTGATGAAAGAGTTATGGGCACTTGAAGTTGAACTTTTTTGCCTTTCAATGCATTTGGTCCAAAAGGACCTATAATGTCTTGCATTATCACATGTATTTCCTTTGAGATTTTGGAATTTTGTTCAACATAACATTTGAAGTACACATTTTAAGCTTTCCAATGCATTTGATCCCACCTCAAAATCATAAAAAGAGAATGAGTTATGTCCTTGGTAAGTTGACCTAAAATTAGGGTTTCAGTCAAAATGACCTATAATGTATTGGAATGGGAGATGACCTTCCAAGCTTCAAATCAATTTTTTATGAACATGAAAATTTTTCATATTGTCCTTAAGAACATGTTTGCTTTTGGGATCATCTCCATTTGACCAAGACATGAAACATTAGGTCTCAGTGTATTTCAAAATAGTCAGATGAATTGACTGATCAACTTCTCAAGTCCATGACTCATATCTTGATGACTTGATGATTGAGGACACTCAAATAAGTTCAAATATGCATCAAATGGTGAATTAAAGGACTTCCCTTGATTGTATTTGATCATGGGCTGAGGTTGCTTCAAGAGCAAGGCATTGTGGTGCACAGATGAATTAGGGTTTCTTTGGGGAACAAGCCTCAGACCCTTTGACTTGCTTTGATCAAAATGATGAATTGAGATGATAGGGAGGCATATTTGATGGATGAGAGCTTTGGGAACCATTACCATGCTTGCTATCATCTTCTCTTGGCCATATCTTAGTACCAATGATCTCCTTGAAACTCTTGACCTTGTGATTGCTCAAGCTACAAACAAAAGATGTTAGTGACATATTTTTGTGCTTTTGGTTAGTAAACAACATAAGAAAAGCAATGATATACAAATCAAGCATGCTTGGTGATCTCAAACCACTCACAAGAGGTCCCACCCAAAGGTAAGGGGAACCAAGATGCTTATGATCCTTGAGGCAATGCAAATGCAATGTTATGATGCCATGAGGGATCTTAGGGACAAAATTAGGGTCTTACAGATGCCCCGATTTAAGATCATTCTAGCCGGAGAAGTGAAGGTTAAAATCTTCGTCTCGACTGGGTAGAATGGGCTTAAATAATAACAAAGAGATGAATTTTGGTCCCTAAGAGACCTCATGATGCAGATGTATGCATGTAAATGGTAAAACTCTGTGGGGATAGGTCCTCGAAGGCAAAGATCAGGAGGAGACCGACGATTCCTATGGATAATTCATTCTATGGGGCAGAGACTCTACCGGGGAGTAAAGGAATGAAAACGCGTGAGCAGGTCACGACTTAAAACTTGTTGAGAGACATAGAGAGAATCCATGAAATAAATCAATGAAAAGACTCGAGCTGACTCGAAGATGCATGCATTGGGGAATATGCCAATACAGCAAAATTATCCGCAACGGATACTTTGGATAAAAATCCGGACTCAAGTGGGGATGTCCACTAAGGACTCAGCTGAGGAAAAGACAAATGAGGTATTACCGGTTACTGGGTAATAAGCTCAAAAAGAGATCATGTGATCCCACCGGTATAAGAGTGAGGGGAAAACATGCTCAGGGAGAATGAATATCTAAGACCGGTATAAGGGTGAGAGATATCAATCAACCAAATCATCTGAGGAAGACCTAAAAGGTATATTTCAACTCAGGAAAATCTGACTCCACAGGGGACAAAAAGTCATAATAGGGAGCAAAAGGAGGGAACACCAGGGATGCCGGTTACTGGGCATATAATAGGTGACCAACCAAAACGTGAATTGGGGAATATTCCCAAGACACTCATCATCCAAAAGAGGGCTAAAAGCAAACTCAATTATGGGATGGACATTCGATTCCACAAAAGGGATATGAATCTTACTCAACTGGGGAAGAACAAAAGGCTTCGACCAAAGAGTGCATGAGATATATTATCTATTACCGTCAGAACGTAGATAATATACTCGCATGGAAGATTATCAACAACCGGCTACTGGGTTAATAAAGGATAAATCGACCGACAAAGAAAGGCATCGGGATACCGAAACTAGGTATATAATGATGACCATTCAAAGGGAACAACAAACATTACCGGCAACCGGTATATGAAAGATGACTTGCTAGGGATAAAATGCTTAATTAGAGCAATTATCCAAGAGAAATGAGGGAATATCGACACCGAGTATTGGGTAATGATAACCATCAAGAAGGGGATTACATCTACCGGATACTGGGTAGACAACCATGGAAGAGTAACCGTCATCGATTAGGATGATCAAAAGGTTAACTCCGCAAGGGGATGAAATAGGGTTTACAACTACCGGTATGAAGGTAGAAAAACACGGACTCCGCCGGGGATAAGATGAATGATTACTAAATTACTGAGCAATTATTCATTTATACCACAGGGGAGTGCAGGAAACGAATCACAGGAAACCAATCTAGGATCAAACTAAAGAGGCAAACTGAATCAAGACTCGTCCTAGTGAGGATATAACTCAATAGGGAAAACCCATCCCAATATAGGTGTTGGGAAGAAACAGAAACAACCATCATCCACGAGGTTATAACTCGGTGGGGAATATGGAAGGAAAGATAAACACTTTCTGCTTAAGGGGCTGACTCTACATGGGGAGATCAGACACCGACATCTGCTTGGGAAGCATATTACCCACTAGCAGGGGATTACAAACAAAGATATATGGCAAAGAATGCAAATCATGAATATCTGAATGTTTGAAAACTACATGCACGCATGCGTGGGTTATGTATGATGAATGCTGACAAACAGACATTTCTAACACAAACAGCTCCAAAGAATAAGTGCACAAACATCCAGTACTACATCTCAAGAGAGAAAGCCAGGTTCACCGGAGAGTATCCAATCTGATGAGGGCAAGAGATACCAGGAAGCAAAGATCTCTGCAGGGGGATGAACATCAGTCATCCCAGCTGGGGGGAAGGAGTTATTGCACAGATGAAATCCGCCATATAAGCAACTTTACTGGGGAATCTATCTGAGGAGGTGGGGGGGATCTGTGGGGAACAACCACCAAATAGGAGGCTTCCAAGGTCACCGCCAAATACCGTACTACCAAAGATCATACCTTGTTGGGGGTCATACCATCCTTGGGAGAGCACTAAAGATCTCTTAAGTATCCTTATGTCATTGTGAATGTTCATTTTGTTTAAACAACAAATTTTATGAAAAAATCGATTATTTAAAACAATGATACTTTTTCAATGGAAACATGCAAAACATTTGTTGAATAGAAACAAATAAGAGTGCAAATGATTGGATAAAAGGCTCAAATTTATTTGATGGAATGATAGTCTGCAAATGGCAAGACTCCATAGATCTTTACAAATTTGAAATTGCTGATATATATTGGAAAAGGGTTACATTGAACATAATGACCATTTCTCCACCAATTCTGAGTCCGATGTTTTTGAAGCTTTGGTTGATGACGAATGAGCAAGAATCTCTGACGGATGATAGTTGTAGAACAAAGTCTTGCCAGGGTGCAGTTACTTGCCAAATCCCTAATTTTTGCCGAGATTGCCCCAGGATGAGGTACTCAATCTATCGGGATACATATATATTTTTTTATGTCTCTAACTTTTGCCTGGATCATCCTTTCGGGTTTTCAATCCACCGAGACGCTCATTTTTTGCCTAAGCCGCCCTTTCGGGTTTTCAACTTAGCGAGCTATTCTGTTTTTATTTTAGGCGAAGTATTTCTTGACTGCATCGGAATTCACAGGACGAGTGAAATCCTCCCCATCCATAGTTGTAAGTATCAAAGCACCACCTGAAAAGGCTCTCTTAACAACATATGGACCTTCATAGTTTGGAGTCCACTTGCCCCTGAAATCGGGCGCGAAAGACAAGACTTTCTTGAGCACAAGGTCATCCTCTCGGAAAACACGAGGCTTGAACTTCTTGTCAAAAGATTTCTTCATCCTTTGCTGATATAATTGACCATGGCACATGGTAGTCAATCTCTTTTCTTCTATCAAATTCAGTTGGTCATAACGACTCTGAACCCATTCAGCATCAGTCAACTTGGCTTCCATCAAGACTCTCATTGATGGGATTTCCACCTCTACTTGGAGTACAACCTCCATGCCATAAACAAGAGAGAAAGGGGTTGCCCCTGTTGAAGTGCGGACAGATGTACGTTATCCGTGTAAAGCAAATGGCAGCATCTCATGCCAATCTTTGTACGTGACAACCATCTTTTGGATAATCTTCTTGATATTCTTATTAGCAGCTTCAATAGCCCCATTCATCTTGGGTCTGTAAGGAGAGGAATTATGATGCGCAATCTTGAACTCACTCCACAGTTCTTTCATCATTTTGTTGTTCAGGTTAGATCCATTATCAGTAATGATCTTGTCTCGCACACCATATCGGCATATGAGTTGATTCTTGATAAACTTCACGACTACCTGCCTAGTCACATTTGCATATGATGCCGCTTCAACCCACTTGGTGAAGTAATCAATTGCTACGAGAATAAATTTGTGTCCGTTGGACGCTTTTGGCTCTATCATGCCGATCATGTCAATTCCCCACATGGAGAAAGGCCATGGTGAGGAAATAACATTCAGAAGTGTCGGGGCAATATGAATCTTATCCGCATAAATCTGACACTTATGGCATTTCTTCACGTATTTGCAGCAGTCAGACTCCATTGTCAGCCAATAGTAGCCTGCTCTCAACATCTTTCTAGCCATTTCATGTCCATTGGAATGAGTACCAAATGAACCTTCATGGACCTCAGTCATCAACAGGTCTGCTTCGTGTCTATCCACGCATCTGAGCAACACCATGTCAAAATTTCTCTTGTAAAGCACATTACCATTAAGGTAGAAACTGCCGGATAATCTCCTCAGAGTCTTCCTATCTTTCACAGATGCCCCAGGCGGGTAAGACTGGTTCTGAAGGAAACACTTGATGTCATAATACCATGGCTTGTCATCCTTCACCTCTTCAACTGCAAATACATGAGTTGGTCTATCCAAGCGCATCACAATGATATTGTGAACTTCATTCCAAAGTTTAACCACAATCATCGAAGCAAGTGTAGCAAGAGCATCTGCCATCCGATTCTCATCTCGAGGAATATGATGGAAGTCAACCTCAGTAAAGAATGTTTAAATCCTCCTCGCATAATCCCTATATGGAATGAGGCCAGGCTGATTCGTCTCCCATTCACCCTTAATCTGATTAACAACGAGGGCCGAATCACCATAAACATCAAGATGCTTGATCCTTAGATCAATGCACTCCTCCAATCCCATAATACAGGCCTCATACTCAGCCATATTATTCGTGCATTTGAAAGTTAGTCTTGCTGTAAAAGGAATATGTGTGCCCTGAGGAGTAACAATCACTGCCCCAATACCATTTCCATATTGATTTACAGCGCCATCAAACACCATACTCCATCTGGAACCAGGCTCTGGCCCTTCATCGAGTGTAGGCTCATCGCAATCTTTCATTTTCAAATACAGAATCTCCTCATCTGGGAAGTCATACTGATTTGACTAATAATCCCCAATCGGCTGATGTGCCAAGTGGTCAGCCAAGATACTACCTTTAATAGCCTTCTGGGCTCGATACTCAATATCATACTCAGATAACAACATCTGCCAACGGGCAATCCTCCCTGTTAAAGCAGGCTTCTCGAAGATATACTTGATTGGATCCATTCTGGATATCAACCAAGTCGTATGATTTAACATATACTGGCGTAAGCGCTTAGCAGCCCAAGCCAAAGCACAACATGTTTTCTCAAGCATTGAATATCGAGACTCACAATCGGTGAACTTCTTGCTTAAGTAGTAAATAGAATATTCTTTCCTTCCTGATTCATCCTGCTGGCCAAGGACACAACCCATTGAGTCTTCAAGAACAGTCAGATACATATTCAATGGTGTTCCTTCCACTGGCGGAGACAGGATCGGAGGTTCAGACAAATACTCTTTGATACTGTCAAAAGCTTTCTGGCAATCCTCAGTCCAATCATGGGACTGATCTTTCCGGAGGAGCTTGAATATCGGTGCACATGTGGTAGTCATGTGGGATATGAATTTGGAAATATAATTCAAGCGGCCAAGAAAACCTCGGACTTTCTTCTCAGTTTTGGGCGTAGGCATCTCTTGTATTGCTTTGACCTTTGCAGGATCAACCTCAATACCTCTTTTACTAACAATAAAGCCCAATAACTTGCCGGAACGGACTCCAAATGTACACTTGTTGGGATTCAGACGGAGCTTATACTTCCTCAAACACTGAAAAAGCTTCAACATGTGCTCTACATGTTCAACTTCCGTTCTTGACTTAGCGATTATATCATCAACATATATCTCGATCTCCTTGTGCATCATATCATGAAACAAGGTGGTCATAGCTCGTTGATACGTGGCTCCGGCGTTCTTCAAACCGAAGGGCATCACTCGATAACAGAATGTTCCCCAAGGTGTGATGAATGTTGTCTTCTCCATATCCTCGGGCGCCATCTTAATCTGATTATATCCGGAAAATCCATCCATAAATGAGAAGACATTGAATTTGGCCGTATTATCTACCAACATATCAATATGTGGTAGAGGAAAATCATCTTTCGGACTAGCTTTATTCAAGTCTCTATAGTCCACACACATTCGGACTTTTCCATCTTTCTTAGGCACGGGCACAATATTGGCCACCCATTGAGGATATGTAGAAGTCACCAGAAACCCTGCATCAATTTGCTTCTGAACTTCCTCTTTGATCTTCACTGCCATATCAGGATGAGTTCTTCTGAGTTTCTGCTTCACAGGCACGCACTCAGGTTTCAAAGGGAGGAAATGTTGCACAATATTCGTATCTAGACCAGACATGTCTTCATATGACCAGGCAAAGATATCGATGTATTCTCGTAGCAATTCAATCAACCCCTTCTTAACAGATCCTTCCAAGAGTGCCCCAATCTTCACTTCACGCACACAATCTTCAGACCCCAAGTTGACTGTTTCCAGATTCTCGAGATGTGGTTGAATGATCTTCTCTTCATGCTCAAGTAGATGGGTAATCTCGTCAGGAATCTCTTCAACATCATCTTCTTCCACTTCAAATACAGGGAATTCAAATTTGGGAGATGGTGTTGGGTCATTATGTTCAATGGGTTTGATCAACCTGCATAATGATTTTGGATATGAAAGCTTTTAGAATTTAAACAAGGCAAATCATTATGCAGATGAAAAGATTGATTTTATTCTTATTTTTGAGGTTTTATGTGATCACCAATTTCATGCAAAAAACGAAAAAGGAAAATAATTGGAAAAACAAATATTTAACATGAATCTATTGAATGAAAATATCATTGTATTTATGCGCCAACAATGTCATCATTCCTCCTTTTGGCATGGGAGGAGGATTTTTAAACACAATGAACATTACTTTGACTTATGGATAACTGTTGGAATATCCACAGCGACCCAATTATTGCAGATCCCCCCAGGGATGATGAAGTTGCCAGAATCCTCTTCGTCCTCTTCCAAGATGGCAGCAGCCTCCATGTCCTGACCGGTGTGGATGAAACCTCCACTCTTGAACAACCCTTGCATATTGGAAACCCCAGATGAATAACCTATGCCAGCCCGGGATTTGTTGTCTTCTAGCTCAATTATTTTCCCTAATCCAACAGTTGCACCACGCTCAATGGCCAACTTTGCATCTTTGTAGGAAGCAAATGAAGGAGTTCTCTTCTCAATAGGTTCAGCAATAGATAAAGCTTGGAAAGGAGTTCCAACTTCATCCTCGGCATCTATATATGAGAAGGAAGACAAATGGCTAACCAGGAGAGCCCTTTCTCCCCCTACCACCACCAGCTTATTATTCTTCACAAATTTCAATTTCTGGTGTAGGGTGGATGTCACGGCGCCTGCCTCGTGAATCCATGGTCTGCCTAGGAGACAGCTATACGATGGGTGAATATCCATAACCTGGAAGGTAATCTGGAAATCACTTGGTCCGATCTTGACTGGGAGATCAACTTCCCCAATCACAGTTTTGCGAGACCCATCGAAAGCCTTCACAACTACTCCACTCTGCCTCATGGGAGGCCCTTGATATGACAACTTCGAGAGAGTGGATTTTGGCAATACATTAAATGATGACCCAGTTTCCACCAGCACATTGGACATGGCGTCGTCTTTGCAACCCATAGATATATGTAATGCCAAGTTATGGTCTCTTCCCTCCTCGGGGAGATCAGAGTCACAAAAACTCAAGTTGTTACAAGTAGTAATGTTTGCAATAATGCTATCGAATTGTTCTATCGTGACATCGTGATCCACATATGCCACATCCAACACCTTCTGCAGAGCCTCTCGGTGTGGTTCTGAATTCAAAAGCAACGATAACACAGATATTTTGGATGGCGTTTGTAAAAGCTGGTCTACAACATTGTATTCGCTCCTCTTGATGAGCTTCAGCATCTCATCGCAATCTTCTTTCGTATCGCCGCTTGGGCCAACAGAAGCAGGAGTTCTCAATGTAGAGGAGGGCTTAACAACAAGTGCCGGATTCGGAGTGCTCGCAGCATTCTCAATCGGGCGCTCAATAAAATCAGCATTAGCTTGAGGCTTCGAAGGTGCTGAAAATATACGACCACTACGGGTCACACCGCTAACATCAACAATATTTACAACAGATGAGGATGACAAGGACACCTCTTTCCCATTTTCTATCGCAACAGCATTGTAGCGATAGGGGACCGCCTTTTCAGAAGAGTATGGTACCGGTCCGGCTGGTGATAACACGAAATTATATCGCTTTTTAAGACTTAATTCAATTAAATTATTTTATCATTTACGCTAGTTCATCTCATTTTATCAGATATTATGCAGTATTCCTCTTCTATTTATATCAGGTACCCATTTTGAAGCAAAAGTGAAAAAGGGAAGAAAAGGAGGTGTAAAAAGGAACAAAAAGGAGAGAAAAGGAACCAAAGGCCAAAGCCCAGCCCAAAGCGCACAAGTCACCAATGCTGTGCCTGTGACGGACGTCACAGGACGCGTGACGAGCGTCACGCGAAGTAGCCTTGTGACGGACGTCACACATGGTGTGACGAGCGTCACACCAGTCCACTAGCTTTTTGGCGCAAGTTACGCTCTCAGAGGAATGGAAGTAACGTTGAGGACTTCGTGTCCTATTCCCAAGCCGTGAATTTAGCACGCTGAAGACTCGTGGAAAAGAAGAAAAAGGCAGTTAGTAGCACTACTATAAATAGCTACCCTAATCCCTCTCGTTTGCTCTCCTCTCTTTGCCGTTTACACACACCGAAGCTCTGCCGATTTTCTGTTCAAGCTTTTGCTTATTTTTCTTTTTCCAGCAGAATTAATATTGTTTATTTTATTTGTTTATTTTGCAAGTTTTATTTTCTTCTTCCCTTGCAAATTTACCTTTCCCGTTTTTAACTTTTAAATATTTTTCGCGTAGTAGTTTCTACACCAGAAACTACCGTGCAACTTTATACCGGATTTAACCTTACGTTATATTCGAGTTTTTTTTTATTTCCTTGATTTAATTTACTGTTTAATTGAAGAATCGAAGAACAAATCCTACCGGCTTGTGGAGGAGTGTTCAAGACCTTTGTATTACGCATTCAGGTTCTTTAATCGTTATTTAATTTTTAATGTTTTATTCTATTGTTTATTTACATTGCCTGCCTGAAATGAGTCTGTGTATGCATGATAATAATTATTATTTAGTTAGCATGTCTGGCTAATTCGCCTAGGTATCGGTATGTAAAGTAAGCAGAAAAAGGGGTCAAGACTGAGTCGGTCTATTCAAACTTAAAATTAGAATCAATCTTTTTATGGTCTTAACTTACAGGTTTAATAACAAGATTTTTTTACAAAAGTAAAAGACATAAAGAAGTTGAAACCAACAGAGCGAGAGTTTGAGGTTTTAACTGGACAGTGTAAGTTAGTCATTAAGTCTATCTCAGGGCGAGAGCAAGTTTTAGAATTAATTAAATTCTGACCTTTTTCCAAAAAGTATTTTTAAAGATTGAATGTGAGGACGAGAGTTAAGCATTTAGATTTAATTGTATAACCTAAGTCAACAGAGCGAGAGTTTGAGATAAGGGTGTTTAAAACGGTCAGTATTTTCTTAAAAAGAGTTTCTGCAACTTTATTGTTTTCAAAATATGATTTTTGACTTAATTATAAGTGACAGCTACATTAATATAAGATCATGGTTTCTTCAACAGAGCGAGAGTTTGAGATAAAACCTTTAACCAATAAAGTTAATCGAAACGATTTATTTTAAAACCGAGAGACCGACAAGGAATTGATTCCCTAGTTTTGACGAACTACATACCGATATCCGTTTTATTGATATTTAATCTAGATATTAGTTTAGCTCTTAGTTTTTCCCCAAACAATCAAACATTTTCACCTTAGATTTACGTAGTAACTTTAGATAACGGTACATCGATTCATAAGTCCCTGTGGGATCGATATCTTTTAAAACTACGCGATAGAACTGTGCACTTGCAGTTTGTATCCCATTCTCGACTCACCCAGTCGAGCGATCAAGTTTTTGGCGCCGTTGCCGGGGACTTTTATTCAATCGATATCGTAACTCTTCCGTTACGCTGTAGAGACTAAGGTTTCTTTTTCCTTCTATTCTTTCTTTCGTTGATTTGTATGCCACGCACTCGCTCTCAAGGCGAACCGCTCTATTTACGAATCAACGATATCGAACTATATCTCCGAGTCTTACGACGAATTCGGGAATATCGTGCTGAAAACAATCTCCCTCCTATAAACCTTCCTGATATCAAAAACATTTTTCCTTCTTTAACCGAGATGGCAGAACCAGCTCGTGCTCTTAGAGATTACGCCGCTCCATCGCAAGATGAACCGCATTCAAGTATTGCTCCGCCCGCAATCGAAGCAAACAACTTTGAACTTAAACCTTCACTGTTGCAGACTGTTGCAGGCCCGCAATCGAAGGAAACCCTAGAAAAGAAGGAACCTTATGTACCTCCACCACCTTACAAACCACCTATACCTTACCCTCAAAGGCTTGTTAAAACCAAAGATGTAGGTCAATTTAGAAAATTTGTTGATCTCCTTAAACAATTAAACGTTACAATTCCGTTTACCGAAGCTATTACGCAGATGCCCTCATATGCTAAATTCTTAAAAGAAATTCTTTCTAATAAGAGGAAACTTGAGGATAGCGAAACTGTTACACTCCCTGCCGAATGTAGCGCTATAATCCAAAACATGCCTCCTAAACTCAAGGATCCAGGTAGCTTCTCTATACCCTGTCACATAGGAAAATTTGTCATCGACAAAGCCTTATGCGATTTAGGAGCCGGAATTAGCGTTATGCCTTTATCCATATGTAAGAGACTGGAAATGGGAGAATTAAGACCGACCAAGATGTCTGTACAACTAGCGGATCGTTCCATCAAATATCCTGTAGGAATCCTTGAAAACGTTCCCGTACGCGTAGGTCAGTTTTACATTCCCACTGACTTCACAATTATGGACATTAGAGAAGATGATACTACACCTATTATACTAGGAAGACCATTCTTAGCAACTGTCGGTGCAATCATAGACGTAAAACGAGGAAGACTCACCTTCGAAGTAGGTGAAGAGAAAATTGAATTCATTCTTTCCCAATTCTTGAAAGCACCTGCAATAGAAGATACATGTTACTTCATGGATATCATCGATGAATGCATAAAAGAAGCAGAGTCAGGAGAAGACAAATCATCAGACTATCTTTTAGAAGACAAATCTAAACAATGCTTAGCAATAACACCAGATCCTACGCAGTGTCTTAACAAACCAACCCCTGATTTGAAAACACTTCCCAAAAATCTGAGATATGAATTCCTAGACTTAGAACTTGAACGACCTGTGATAGTCAATGCAGATCTAGGAAGACTCGAAACAGAAAAACTCCTACATATCTTAAGAAAATATCCAACCGCACTAGGATACCACATAACCGATCTTAAAGGAATAAGCCCTTCTATTTGTATGCACCGCATCATGTTAGAAGAAGACGGTAAAACCTCTAGGGAACACCAGAGAAGACTAAATCCGATCCTAAGTGAGGTAGTAAAGAAAGAAATAACCAAGTTATTAGAAGCAGGTATTATATATCCTATATCTGATAGCAAATGGGTTAGTCCTGTACACGTTGTACCAAAGAAAGGAGGCATAACCGTTATTGAAAACGAAAAAGGAGAAACTATAACTAAACGAATCGAATCGGGATGGAGAATGTGCATTGATTATAGGAAACTAAACAAAGCAACCCGAAAAGATCATTTCCCTTTACCATTCATTGACCAAATGTTAGAACGATTAGCAAAACATTCACATTTCTGTTATTTAGACGGTTATTCAGGCTTCTTTCAAATACCAATTCACCCTGATGACCAAGAAAAGACAACATTCACATGCCCTTTTGGTACCTTCGCGTATAGACGAATGCTGTTTGGTCTGTGTAATGCCCCTGCCACTTTTCAAAGATGCATGATGGCAATTTTCGCCGACTTTCTCGAAAACATCATGGAAGTATTCATGGATGACTTTTCTGTATACGGACAAAGTTTCGAAGAATGCCTTGAAAACCTGGAAAGAGTTCTTGAACGATGTGTAAAAGTAAACTTAGTACTTAATTGGGAAAAGTGCCACTTTATGGTACAAGAAGGCATTGTTTTAGGACACATCATCTCGAACAGAGGAATTGAAGTAGACAAAGCCAAAATAGAGGTAATCGAAAATCTTCAACCCCCAAGAACCGTGAGAGAAGTACGAAGCTTTTTAGGACACGCCGGTTTCTACCGACGATTCATCAAAGACTTCTCTAAGATAACTAAACCCTTAACCGGACTGTTGATGAAAGATGCCGAATCCATATTCGACGATAACTGTTTAAAAGCATTTCGAACTCTTAAACAAGCATTGATCTCCGCACCCATTATGCAGACACCAGACTGGAATGAACCATTCGAAATAATGTGCGATGCCAGTGATTATGCTGTAGGTGCTGTTTTAGGACAAAGAAAGGATAAAAAGCTTCATGTTATATATTACGCTAGCAGAACCCTGGATGAAGCACAGATGAATTATGCCACAACCGAGAAAGAACTCCTAGCAGTGGTATTTGCGCTAGATAAATTTCGTTCTTACTTGGTAGGAGCCAAAATAATAGTTTACACTGATCACGCTGCTATCAGGTACCTTCTAACAAAAAAGGATGCTAAACCTAGACTCCTAAGGTGGATCTTGTTACTACAAGAATTCGACTTAGAAATCAAGGACAAGAAAGGAACTGAGAACGTAGTAGCAGACCACCTCTCTAGACTTGAGAACCTTGAACCAGAAAGAACATCCATTAATGATGATTTCTCGTATGACAAACTCATAGCTACTTTGGAAGAGAACAACTCCGACATGCAAATAGAAACCACCTTAGCTATATCTGTCATACCATGGTACGCTGATCTAGTCAATTATTTAGCTGCCGGAATAGTTCCACCTACTTTATCTTACCAGCAGAAGAAAAGATTCTTCCACGACATAAAACACTATTACTGGGATGATCCCTTACTTTTCAAAAGAGGTCCCGATGGTATTTTCCGTCGATGTGTACCCGAAGAAGAGGTAGAAAATATAATCCAACACTGTCACTCCGCGCCTTATGGTGGACACACAAGTACATCCAAGACCTGCTCTAAAATCCTACAAGCTGGCTTTTATTGGCCAACTATATGGAAGGACGTACATGCGGCTATTAAGGAGTGTGACAGATGTCAACGCACGGGAAACATATCTAGACGTGACGAGATGCCACAAAATGGTATTTTGGAAGTAGAGATTTTTGACGTGTGGGGAATAGACTTCATGGGACCGTTTCCATCCTCTTTCGGTAACAAATACATACTCGTGGCGGTTGACTACGTATCAAAGTGGATCGAAGCTATAGCTTCCCCAACTAATGACACCCGAGTAGTAACTAGACTCTTTAAAATATAATATTTCCGAGATTTGGCATCCCAAGGATAGTAGTCAGTGATGGTGGATCGCACTTTATATCCAAGGTACTCGAAAAACTACTACTTAAATATGGAGTGAGACATAGGATAGCAACACCTTACCACCCTCAAACCAGTGGACAAGTGGAAGTATCTAACAGAGAAATCAAGCAAATACTAGAAAAAACGGTCGCCACTTCAAGGAAAGATTGGTCATTGAAATTACCAGAAGCTTTATGGGCATACCGAACTGCTTATAAAACTCCCATAGGGACGACCCCATTTAAGCTCATTTATGGAAAATCCTGTCACCTCCCGGTAGAATTAGAACACAAAGCCTATTGGGCTATTAGAAATTTAAATTTGAATTATAAAGCCGCCGGTGAAAAGAGAATCCTTGACATAAACGAATTAGAGGAACTCAGAAGAGACGCCTATGAAAATGCCAAAATCTATAAAGAAAGAACAAAACAATGGCATGATAAGCGTATATCAAGGAAAATCTTCAAGCAAGGCGACGCAGTACTCTTATTTAACTCCAGACTAAAATTATTCCCGGGAAAACTACGATCCAGATGGTCAGGACCTTTTCATATCACTAAAATCTTTCCCAGTGGAGCGGTAGAAATAAAAGGACAATCTACAGAACCGTTCACCGTAAACGGGCAACGTCTGAAACATTATCACTATGCGGAAACCAACGAGGATTCGCAAATTCTACACTTAGACGAAACGCCCCCAGGACTCATAGACTATATTAACAGTTTCTTTGTCGAGCTTGCGACATTTAAACAAAGCGCTTAGTGGGAGACAACCCACAAATTAATCTGTTATTTTATTATTCTATTATTATTATCATTTCTCTATTTTTCTCTTAATTATTCTTTTAATTTCTATTTAGTATTCATTATTGATTTATTCAAAAAGAAAAAAAAATATATATCTATATATAATAATAATTCTTTTCTTCTTTCGGCATTTGGCCAAATCCTGACTTAAACTCATGTTTTCTTTTCTCTAGTTAACACTAACCAGATGGGACATTTTGACCGTATGGGTATCAAGTTCAGAGGAATGGCTCAGAAACGAAGGTTTGAAGAACTAGCCACTAGAGAGATGCTACCTAGTTTATATGCTGATGATTGGGCTATGACTGCCCTTGGACTGAGACAGAGTGTCCTGTTTTTGCTGAATCAGATAGGATGGGAGACCTCCCCTATCCCGAGACATTTCACCACCTACCGGAGGCTCACACTAGAATTCCTTAGTTCATTAATCTATCTACCTAGCCATGGAAAAGGAATTACCAGAGGTTTTATCCAGTTCAGAATGTTCAATATGGAGTACCAATTTAATATTAGAGACTTCACCAACCTTTTGAGTTTTCCTACCTCCTTTGATACATTCACTATAAGCCAGGAAGAACTTTTTGAATATAGAGAGCTTGAACACTTTTGGGGTAAGCTGACTGGAAATGATGAGCCCGAAGAACATGAGTTTCTCTCTGGAAACATACATAACCCGGCTTTTCGCTATTTCCATAAGATCCTGACCCACACTTTATTTGGGAAGAAGCCAAATAGTACTTCAGTTTCACGTGATGAACTCTTCATCATATTTTGTGCTTCCCAGAACCGTCCAGTAAACGGTGCTACTTTTATGTTAGCTAATTTGGACCACCTTATCCAGGATGAGAGAGCACCCATTAGAATAGGCGGCCTGATAACTATGATAGGTAATGCTATTGGATTACGTCAGCCTATGCTTGACCTGAACCCTTTTTGTGGCATTACCACTATGAGTATACCTTTCCTCTTCAACACTATGTTTATAGCAAACATAGGGTCTGATGAGTTTGAGCTTGTTATTGATAACCAGGTTCTCTGCCTATTCACCATGCCCGATCCTAGGACTAGTGTTCATAACCAAAGGAACTGGCTCTATAACCTGAATGAAACCCCAACTCCTGATGGATCCACTGAATCCATCCAGGATTATGAGATTTGTGATGACTATGAGCACTATGTTGACCATATCTCTCTTGCTGAATCTGACCCTCAGACTCCATCCGGCTACCATGATATTGATCCTCCTCCTCAGCCTGTCCTGACCGAAGAATCAGCCATGCCTGATCTCCGACATCATATGCCAGGAACAGATATTAAAACCGTCATTGAAGCTTTGATGTCAGAACAAAACGCCCTCAGGGAAGATTTCCACAGCTTGAGACTTGCAGTCCTAGAACACATGAGCAGCACGGCAAGTCAGTTACGTATGTTACGGCATCATGTTAACTCTTTTACTCCTCCGGCCAGAGATCCGAAGATAGATGGAATTTAGTTATTTTTCCTTTCTAAGTTATTTAGTTTTAGGCTAGATTTTTTCATTAATGTTGTTTGAATTCATGATTATTTCTATTTCATTTCATTATTTTCCCTTCCTATAATACATTATGATCTCCTTTTTATTGAAGCTGGTTAGTTAATTTTATTATGCAAATGCCTGTTACGCTCTACTGTTATTACCTATTATTATTATACAAAGCAAGTAACGTGCACAGTGCATTAAAATTGCAGACTAAAAATAACCATAAGCTAAATGAAACGTTAAAATACGCTACCAAAGTGATTCTGTGAAGCGCTACTAAGCCTTTCCAAAAAGGAAGTGTGACGAGCGTCACACCACCCATAACGGACGGCACACTTAGTGCCTGTTACGAGCGTCACAGCCTTGTGACGAGCGTAACGCCTCTCAGACATGTGAACGTTAGGAAGCCGTTGGAGACGAACGTTACACCCCTTACCTTTTTACATTCCCCATTCATTTTTCATTTACCACACTTAATTACTTTTCAACCACTTTTTCTTTCTACCTTCCAATCCTTCTCCTATAAATACCTACCAAAACTCCCTTCATTCACCACAAAACAAATCTCTCATATCAAACACACTTCTTTTCCTTTCCAAATCATCCCTTCAAAAATTCATCACAATGGCGGGAAATCAAAATTTCGGAAATATCATCTTCCGATCCGGAGATGACAACTATCAGCAGGAGCAATTCGAGCGCTTCCAACAGCGAGGTGTCGCTCCCACCAGGTACCCCGATTTAACTTGCTTACAACAATTGGGCTTACTCCAAGGTATCGAGTGGATGCTCCGTAAAGCCGATTTAACCTTCCTTTGCACTCATAACCAACCGACCTACCCTTCCCTAACCTTAGAATTCCTAAGTTCTTACGACTACACCACTCCCGCCGGTGAAGGTGAATTTCTAACCGGTACGGCAACCTTCCGTATGTTTAACACCGAGTACTCTCTAACCCAACGCGAATTGAGTGCCATGCTACATTTTCCCACAGAAGGTCTGCTCCATGCCAGAATCCCTCCAACCTCAAACGGGAACACAGTTCTAGTTTTCGACCTTTTTAAAAAAATTTCCGGTATAAATACCTACAACTGGGAAGAACTCCTTCTCTCCCACATCCATAACCCCACCATCCGTTATTTTCTCCGTATCCTGCAAAACACACTTTTTGGAAGACCAAACAACAGTAAGGTTAACTCGAAGGAGTTATTTTTCCTCCAGTGCATTTTCGAACCGGATACTAAGGTAAACGCCGCCTCTTTTCTCTTTCATCATATCCGCACCTTATGTGCTAGAGGCCGGCAACCATTCATAATTGGTGGATTAATAACCTCCATAGCACTTGGCCTGAACCTAGGGGATAAACTCCAAACTTTAGAATCCCTACCACCCCTGTCTATGGATATCAGCTATTGTCGCTCCAGCCGCCTGATTAAAAACAGAGTAGGCGGAGGCTATTATCTTATGGTGAACAACCAAGCAGTCCCAAGTGTTGTGCTACCCAATACCACCCTAACCGATGTCACAAACCCGGACCGCCACCTCTACGATCTTAGCACTCCTGAAACCACCGAGCCTTCACAAACAAACCAGCAAACAGATGAGTTTGCAGAAATGGAACAAGGTGATCATCCGCCAACACAACAATCAGTCCCGCAAAACCCTTCCAGTAATGCAGCCGGCCCATCCTCCCAACGTCGTCGACGACGAAGGCCTGCGACCAACGACGACATTATGGATGCTATCGATGGAATGCAGGCACAGAATACAGAGATGATGCAGATGATGCGTCAAATGCAACAGCAACAGGATGCTCGGAATGCCATAACCGACCAGCGGTTTACTGAGTTGTTTAGCAGATTCGACAGCTTAGACATACGTCAAAGATCACCAGGTCCAAGAACCAGAGGTGGAAGGCAGCCTTAGTTGTTATTTTCTTTTCATCTCCATTCTGTATTTCTTTCCCTTAAAACATTGAGGACAATGTTTAGTTTAAGTATGGGGGGGGAAACAATATTCTTTCCATTCTCATTTTTTTTCAAGTATGTTTTTTTTCCTTCATTGTTATTTCCCTTTCTTATTATGAATAAATAAAATATAAGTTAAGCTCCTAAGTGTGAAAAATTTTCTATTATCTATTCCCCTCAATTTCCTGAGCCATAACAAAAAATTTTAACACACCCAATAAGTATAAAGGTTGCTTACTTTATAAAATTTGAGTGAAATCAAAACAAAATCATTACCATAACAACGCTCTGAGAACCTCAATATGTTAGATCAGGATAAGTACCTATTATACCGAACTCCTTGAACTTTTAGTTCTATGGTAACCCCAAGTAGTTTATACAGAAGTCAGCACCATCTTAATAGCAAACTACGTGGAGAGCCGATGAATATAAGTGAATGATCCCCAAAGTAACCTGAGATACATAAATATATCAAGAAATGCACTAATCAAATTAGGTGATCCTTACCGGATCATTTAATCTAAAGGTTGCAGATCATGTAAAAGCACAATACGAAAGATCCATTATGAATTGGTTCAGTAGGAATCTGGTACTGAACTTGGTAGGGCGGACTACGGTTCGATCCCCCGCAATTTGCAATGGACTGAATAATGAAGTATCCGACTTATGTACCAGAACTTCTAGCTAAAAGCGGATCATAATCACTAACCGGTTACTCCACTATGTGCGCGAAAAAGATAAAGGGCTTAATGTGATTTCGCTAGAATGAAAACGGGTAAAATAAGACTAAAGGAACCAGGATAGCTATCATAGGGTACTTGAACTGATTGGCATAAGGTAGGGTTATCTAAGTTGTGACGGTAGTTGTTGATGTCAAGATTAAACTCAAGTCCTCCTAAACAAAAATCCATTGGCAACCTAGTACGAATTGATGTGCGCGTTAAAATTTCATCAGGCTAAAACTTTTAACAAGTTCTATACTGAATTTTGCTTGAGGACAAGCAAAGATTTAAGTATGGGGGAGTTTGATAACACGAAATTATATCGCTTTTTAAGACTTAATTCAATTAAATTATTTTATCATTTACGCTAGTTCATCTCATTTTATCAGATATTATGCAGTATTCCTCTTCTATTTATATCAGGTACCCATTTTGAAGCAAAAGTGAAAAAGGGAAGAAAAGGAGGTGTAAAAAGGAACAAAAAGGAGAGAAAAGGAACCAAAGGCCAAAGCCCAGCCCAAAGCGCACAAGTCACCAATGCTGTGCCTGTGACGGACGTCACAGGACGCGTGACGAGCGTCACGCGAAGTAGCCTTGTGACGGACGTCACACCAGTCCACTAGCTTTTTGGCGCAAGTTACGCTCTCAGAGGAATGGAAGTAACATTGAGGACTTCGTGTCCTATTCCCAAGCCGTGAATTTAGCACGCTGAAGACTCGTGGAAAAGAAGAAAAAGGCAGTTAGTAGCACTACTATAAATAGCTACCCTAATCCCTCTCGTTTGCTCTCCTCTCTTTGCCGTTTACACACACCGAAGCTCTGCCGATTTTCTGTTCAAGCTTTTGCTTATTTTTCTTTTTCCAGCAGAATTAATATTGTTTATTTTATTTGTTTATTTTGCAAGTTTTATTTTCTTCTTCCCTTGCAAATTTACCTTTCCCGTTTTTAACTTTTAAATATTTTTCGCGTAGTAGTTTCTACACCGGAAACTACTGTGCAACTTTATACCGGATTTAACCTTACGTTATATTCGAGTTTTTTTTTATTTCCTTGATTTAATTTACTGTTTAATTGAAGAATCGAAGAACAAATCCTACCGGCTTGTGGAGGAGTGTTCAAGACCTTTGTATTACGCATTCAGGTTCTTTAATCGTTATTTAATTTTTAATGTTTTATTCTATTGTTTATTTACATTGCCTGCCTGAAATGAGTCTGTGTATGCATGATAATAATTATTATTTAGTTAGCATGTCTGGCTAATTCGCCTAGGTATCGGTATGTAAAGTAAGCAGAAAAAGGGGTCAAGACTGAGTCGGTCTATTCAAACTTAAAATTAGAATCAATCTTTTTATGGTCTTAACTTACAGGTTTAATAACAAGATTTTTTTACAAAAGTAAAAGACATAAAGAAGTTGAAACCAACAGAGCGAGAGTTTGAGGTTTTAACTGGACAGTGTAAGTTAGTCATTAAGTCTATCTCAGGGCGAGAGCAAGTTTTAGAATTAATTAAATTCTGACCTTTTTCCAAAAAGTATTTTTAAAGATTGAATGTGAGGACGAGAGTTAAGCATTTAGATTTAATTGTATAACCTAAGTCAACAGAGCGAGAGTTTGAGATAAGGGTGTTTAAAACGGTCAGTATTTTCTTAAAAAGAGTTTCTGCAACTTTATTGTTTTCAAAATATGATTTTTGACTTAATTATAAGTGACAGCTACATTAATATAAGATCATGGTTTCTTCAACAGAGCGAGAGTTTGAGATAAAACCTTTAACCAATAAAGTTAATCGAAACGATTTATTTTAAAACCGAGAGACCGACAAGGAATTGATTCCCTAGTTTTGACGAACTACATACCGATATCCGTTTTATTGATATTTAATCTAGATATTAGTTTAGCTCTTAGTTTTTCCCCAAACAATCAAACATTTTCACCTTAGATTTACGTAGTAACTTTAGATAACGGTACATCGATTCATAAGTCCCTGTGGGATCGATATCTTTTAAAACTACGCGATAGAACTGTGCACTTGCAGTTTGTATCCCATTCTCGACTCACCCAGTCGAGCGATCAGCTGGCTTGATGGTTAATGCGGGAGAAACCTTCTGCTTGCTACCATCATACTTGATGATAACAGGCTCAGGGATCCAGAATACTGGAGAAATTACGTTGACCTCATCAGCATATTCGTCAACATTTCTGTTTTGAAGGATCTCAATAACTCATTCATCCAGCATCTCTTGAACATCTTTGCGCCCCTGGCGACAACCTCTTTGATTAACAGAACAGACCCGGCATCTATCGTGATCATGCTCATAATGACTATAATCACATAGCAAACGATGCATCTCGACCAGAGATTATCGAATATGACTGACATATTTGACTTTGTACTTGCCAGGGAAACCCTGGACCATGTTGACAGATTTCCCATGCTCGGGCAATGGGTTCTTCTTCACGTTAGGACCTACGTCCTCGAAACACATAATGCCACACCTCACAAGGTCTTGGACTTTGGTCTTCAAAGGGTAGCAATTCTCCACGTCGTGGCCGGGAGCACCAGAATGGTAAACACAATGCAATTCGGGCTTATACCACCACTGGGGGTTAGTAGGTATAGCCGGTGGGTCTCGCGGAGTAATCAACTTCCTCTCTATCAAAGAGGGATATAACTCTGCATACGTCATCGAAATAGGATCGAAGGTGACCTTTTCCTCTCGTAACGTGTGCTGGTTTGATTACTGTTTTGAGGCTGGTAGGCCTGCTGTTGCGGACGGTGTTGTTGATGTTGGTATTGCGGATGTGGTTGTTGATTGTTGTTATGTTACTGGTACTGCTGATTATCTCTAAAGACAGGTGCTATATGAGCCACCTGGTGCTGGTTACCGGCGGGACGCACGGCCTTCCTTCTCACAGAGGGTCTTCTTGGTTTCATATGAGAGGTCACAACATGTGTCTCTCCATATTTCTTCTTTGCAAACGCCCCATAACGTTTGGCAGAAGAGCCTTCTTCTCTCGTCAGACGTCCTTCTCTAACCCCTTCTTCTAGACGCATCCCCATATTCACCATCTCGGTGAAGTCAGAAGGAGCGCTAGAAATCATCCGCTCATAATAAAAAGAACTCAAGGTCTTCAAAAAGATCTTAGTCATCTCTTTCTCTTCTAGCAGGGGCACAATCTGTGCTGCTACCTCTGGGCGTATTCTTTGAATGTTTCCTTGTCCTTCTGGGACATGGCTCTCAATTGATCCCTATCGGGAGCCATATCCACATTGTACTTGTATTGCTTGACGAAGGCCTCGCCAAGGTCGTTGAAGGATCGGATGTTCGCACTGTCTAAACCCATGTACCAACGCAGAGCAGCACCGGACAGACTGTCCTGAAAGTAGTGGATGAGCAGTTCGTCATTGTCGGTCTGAGTCGACATTTTCCTGGCATACATGACCAGGTGGCTGAGAGGGCAAGTATTTCCCTTGTATTTTTCAAAGTCAGTGACCTTGAATTTCACAGGGATCTTCATATTAGGAACCAAATATAATACAAGAGAGAAGGGAAATAAACATCTTATGGATCACTAGAAGCAATCATCCAAAGCTCTGGACACAGGAAGATAAGCTGCATGAAGCCTCTTCACCTCCGTCTCATAGGCTGCCTCCATATCTGCCTTCTCCTTGGCGAGTCGATCATACTTCCTTTTCCAAAACTTGGAAGACTGAGGAAGTAGAGAAGTCCATGCATCATCAAGATCATCAATAACCTGATGTTCGAGGAACTCAATCAAAGCATCCTTCTCCTTGATCTGCTGAAGCAACTCCTCTCTTTCACGGATCCAAGCACGTGATCGGTCTTCATCTCTCAACTCCTCTACTCCTTGGTCAGGGAGGGTTGAAGGCCCAGCCATAACTAAAGGTGTAGGTCTTGGATACTCGTAAGGCATGAGATACTCAGACGCTCTCTTCCTAACCCAAGCAGTGTAAGGCTCCATAGCAATACAATTCTTAGGAGCCAACTCACTCCTTCCTTTTCTATGAATCTTGCGCCAAGCGCGAACCATTCTGCCCTTCAAGCCTTGGGGATCTTTACCCTCCTAAAAGAACACATCCTCTAACAGAATGTTATTGGGTTTATCCTTTAGGGGGAACCCAAGCTGACGACGTGCCAAAATAGGGTTGTAGTTAATCCCACCACATGTACCAAGAAGAGGCACATTGGAGAATTCACCATAAGAGTCGATAATCTGCACACCATCATACATACGGTTGTACCAAGAGATATCATCATTGGTGAGAGACATAAGTCTCGTGGACCACCGTAGACATCCTTTGTTTTCCTTGAAGGGGACCGTCTGCGGTAAGTGAGAAATAAACCACTTATACAACAGAGGCAAACAGCACATAATGGCGCCACCACCCTTTGCATTCCTCATATGCAAAGAAAAATAAGTGTCACCCAACAGAGTCGGAACGGGATTAAGAGTAGAGAAAATCCTAATAGCGTTCACATCCACAAACTTGTCTATGTTGTGGAATAACACTAGCCCATAGATGAGAAGTACAAATATGGCTTCAAAGGCGTCCTCACTCATGGCTTTCCCATACATAGCAGCTTGAGCAATGAGGAACTCAGAAGGAAGACCTTGAATTCCGCCTTTGGTAGTCATATGAGCCCCAACCAGAGATTCATTTATGTGCAACATGTCAACTATCTCTTGAGAGGTAGGAACACTCTCAAAGCCATTGAACAACAACTGGTCTAGAATCGGTATACCCACGAGGTAGGCATACTCCTCAAGTGTAGGCAAAAGCTGGAAATCCGGAAACGTGAAGCAACGGTACAAGGGGTTATAAAACTGCACCAATACACTCATCAATCCTTCGTCCACCTGAGTAGTCAGAAGAGGAAGAAGCTTCCCAAAACGAGCCTTGAAACCCAAGGGATCTAGTACATAGGATGTCAGATTCCTTAACTCTTTCAAATCTGGTTGTCTGAAACTGTACTTCTTTGTATTCCTTCTTTGTCTTTCCATGTCTGAAAATTTGCAAATAGACCTCTTAAGTTCCTTGAAAATTTTCTTCATTATTGATGATATGGATGCAAATGGGTGCATGAATGCATGAATGCAACAATCACACTCAAGGATCAAGCAAAGCACACCAAACAAAGGTCATGGGATGGATCATATTATCCTTAATATCAATTATCCATTTTGGTGGATTATGGTTTACACCTTATCAACACCCAAGTTCCATTGATATTAAGGATACATGAATGGATCAACCATGAATCAAGGGTTTGTTGCGAGTCACGAGCATGGAGTCTTGGTTAAGAACCACCCAAAAGGAGCGTACTAGGGTTTAGACCTGCCAAACATGTTCTACAAGCGGTTCCCATAGTCATCATCCCATCTTTCGAATATTATCGGAGAAACGACTACTCGTATTCCAAAAATATTCTCAAGAGAGACTCTTATGAGCGTAGTATCGCGTAATAATCGTATCAAATCTTACACTTGAATGACTTTCGCACTACATCCTAAGAATAGGCCAAGATAGACTTGGTAAACTAAGGTCCTTGGCTTCTAAGGTCTATATTGGAAAGAGTAATGTCTAACCACAACTACTTGTGTGACATTATTGATCCCAACATGACCTCCACCAAGTGAATGGACTTGCAAGTCAACTTGCTAAGGAATAACTCCACACAAGTCAACAAGACTATGCCATTCTCCTATCCTAAGTGCACTCGAGTCCGGGTATAGAACTCATCTCACAAAGATCACCAAGCATACAAGGAATTAATATCAAGCAAATCAATCATTACATACAATACAGTAATCCCAAATTGCACAAAAATATGTCACAGAATAATATACAATACAATACAACAAATATGACAAGTTGGCAAAACCCACTAGGCAAATATTCCCCAGTAGAGTCGCCACTTTTCTGTAGCGGGGTATTCGTTACCATTAGAGATATTGACTAAATCTAAGGTAAACTATATAAGTCGAGTCGCCACCACACTTCTATTTATCCAAAGGAATGGTTAGAAAGCGAACAAAAACCTAATAGTTTTATCGAATCAAAAACTAGTAAAAGAGAGTCAGAGATCTGGGTAAGGGGGTTGGTTATGTAATGGGAAGGTGTTAGGCACCCAAAACATCCTAGGTACTCCTAGGGAGCCCTTTTCATACTTGTTGTAAGGTTGTTGTTTTGTGAAAATTTGTTTGTACAAACATGATTGAAGAGATGAGAAGAGAATATACAAGTTTATTTACATTTTGTGTTTGGATGGATGAACCCATTGCCTACGTACCATCTTAAATAGATTAGGATCAAAACCTCGTAGTTCGGGGTAAAAATCTCAAAAAATGAGTTGGTGAATTGATTGGTCCAAAAGCCTTAAGGTCTTTTGTTATCCAAGGGAGAAAACTCAACCTAAAACCACAAATCCACCATGTGAGGATAGCTTCAACATGCTAGTGAGGGGTTAACCCTATAATAAGCATGGAAGACTCATTGTCCATCACTAAGGATATAGGTGAGTATTATATCTACCTCAAGGATAACTCAAACCTAATAGCTAAAGGTTATAAAAAAGTTTTGATTAGAAAGTGGCCATTGAAACCACAAAAAGACATTTGAATGGGTTATATTTACCACTTGGAAGTATATACAAAATGGTCAAAGTTGACTTAAAGATTCAATTCAAAATAAGTATTATGAAAAGCAAGTTTGAAAATCAAAAGCATAAGGCTTAGGTTTCTAATGTTGAAAACAAGTGTTAGATGTTTGCACAAAAGTTTTGGCTTGGGTTAGAGTGGAGAGAAGAAGAAGAATGGCTAAAGTCCTAAGCAATGAAAAAGGGGAGGGATAAGAAACAAAACCACAATGGAGTTCCTCTCTTAAGATCATATTGATGATCCAAGTAGCTCCCATCCTTTGGAATAAGCAATCACACAAAGCATAATCTCAAGCAATCAAATGAACTCTTGGAAAGACTCCTCAATGTATCTTGGATCTCTCTCTCTTAGAAGTTCATGGTAATGGTTCCTCAAGTTTGAATCAAGATGGAATCCCTAGCACAAGAACACACACATCAAAAGGTTCTATATACAAATCAAAGAATGGACAAGAGGGAGTTTAGAATATGGTCCTTTCAAAGTCATCTTCAATATTAAGCATTCTAAAGGCCCAATGCCTAGTTGCTCTTTGACATTTATAGCACTCTAAAGGCCCAATGCCTAGTTGCTCTTTGACTCCAAATTTGCATAGGGAAAGTCCTAAAGTCTAAGTCCATTTTGTTCAATTCTTTGCATTTGGTTAACAACAAACAGACAAACACAAGCACAAAAGATATATATACACAATTATGTGCTCAGGTGAGCAAAAAGCAAATGGCATTAGCATAAATATGTGCTCCAATGAGCAAAGGAAAAAGCAAATGAATAATATGTACAAGAATGATAAATTGCATAAATGTAAAGTGCAAAAAATAAATGTTAATGGTTAATGGTTAATGTTAGTAGTTAGTGTGCCATAAGGAAAATTTAGCGCTATGTTAAGCAATCGTAATTGGACTTATGTAGAAGTCACAACTATCTGAGGTCGGTCAATAATAATGTAGGCAACAACATAAGTTATAAGTCTTGATTAGTGAACCAAGTTCCAACAACTTGCCATGCCAAAAAGAAGAAGAGAATTGATCTTGTCTTGGTTTAAGTCTTTTGCATGATTTAGGAAGCAACCTATCCTTAATACAAAGCCATTCACTTGATCAATTGATCAAGATGAATTAGATTTGAATCAAGGAAGATTAAGCCTCCCTAATCAATGCTAACTTATCAATCTTCAACTCATTGATAAAAAATAAAAAAGAAGAAAAAGAAAAGAGAGATGAATAATGGAAAAGGAAATGGAAGGAATAAAGTGCATAAGGTGAAATAAAATGTACCAATCCATGTGTATTGACCAAATGACATTGAAAGTCAAAGTCAAATAATGAGAAATCAGAAATGAGATGAAGATTGGAGGTCTAACAATAAGCAAAATATTTTTGGCATTTTTAATATTAAAATGAACTTGAATTAAAAACAAAAGAAATGTCAAACTTCAAAATCACTTCAAATCAACCTTGAAAGGTCCAAGTGATTTATCCCAAGTTCAACAAGGTCAAACAAAGTTTGACAAAAAATTTCAGCAATTTTAAAAGTCAGAAACTATTTTTAATCAATTAAAAATGAATAAAAGTAACTTAATTGAACTAAAATCTCAAATAAATCTCAAATCAATTAAAAAATTGATGAGAATATTTTTCATAGATCCATCATCATTCAAATAGGTTAGGAAAATATTTTTGTATTTTTTTGAATATCAAAAACTATTTAAAATGAATTAAAAATAACCAGAAAAGAGAAAATTCACAAAAAATATCAAACGACAGAATAAAAAATATTAAAAATCAAAATTAGAAACTAGAAATTATTTGGAGAAGAATGCAATTGGTCCCATAATTTTTGGATTTAAAACGAAGAAGATATGAATTTTTGAAAATAATGGAAATAAAAGAAATAAAATCAGAAAATAATAAATTCAAAAAAACAAGGAGCGTTAGATCTGAGCTCATTAATTGAGTTGGCAGATCATACGCTCCAAAAGCGCGCTTCCACCATAGACCAAAGTCCACGCGTAACACAAGGATTTAAAATAAGTCATAACAAGCGAAGGCCAGGATTAGATCTAGGAAACTCAATCCAACGGTCCAGATTCAAACTGGAAAGGAGACGGTGGCCAGCGCCACCGTCTTCTCCGGTGAGCTTGTGTTTTCCGGCCAAAATTGCAGACAACCAAAACTTAATCAAAATACACGATCTATACATCAATGGAAAGCTGGGATGATGTACATCATCCCTGTATCACTCAATTCCATTCTAGATCTCTATATTGAGAGAAATCAGAGATGGAAATTCTGTGATGTTCAAGTGAACTTCATGGATTTCAATAATTGAGCATACAAAACAATTGCCTCTATGAAGAGGACTTCAGCCAACACAAAATCCAAGCAAATAGATCAATAATTTGTGAGATTCGAAGAAAAAACCAGTTGAAGAACAACCTTGAATTCTGGAGATTTGAGCTTGCTTCCTTTGGCCAAACAGAAGATCAATGGAGTATGAGAGAGAGGTTTAGGAGCTTTAGATCCAAAGATTCAACCAGATGTAGTTGAATTTCAAATCTGAAAAAAATGAAGAAAAGTGAAATAGCTCCTTTGGTGAGAGGTTAGGTTTTCAGTTCTGCAGCATTTCAGGTTGATTCATGGATGAAATTTGAATGGAATAAGGCTTCTATTTATATAGGGAAAGGCAAGGCAAGTGTGATTCAATCCGTGTGCATGGAATTGGATATTCATTGCATGGGCTTGCATGATCATGCAAAAGGCCCAAATTCAATGCCAAATGCAATCTGAAATGAATGTGAGATGATTTGGACGCGTGGTTTGGAGTGAAATGGCTTGTGCATGGAGTTTTGATGTGTTATGCATAAATGAATCAAAAACTTCCCCTCTTCGAAAATGCCATTTGCCAAATCCAAACATGAGCATGTGAGTAATGGTTGGAAAGGTTTTGATGTGAGGAACAATTGTTATGTTGGGCAAAAATCCATTTGAAGTGTGGAAATTGGTGAATTTTGAGTTTAAAGTGCAAGGTGCAAAACATGTAAAGGCAAAGTTTCTAAATTTCGTCAATGTTCAAGCCCTTCTGTTTTGATGATGCAAGCCTGAAATGGAAAAACCTCCAACATAAAAGTTGTAGATCTATTCAATACAATCAAAACAGACTCAAATTTTGCATCATTTGGATTTTTGATGAAAGAGTTATGGGCACTTGAAGTTGGACTTTTTTGCCTTTCAATGCATTTGGTCCAAAAGGACCTATAATGTCATGCATTATCACATATATTTCCTTTGAGATTTTGAAATTTTGTTAAACATAATATTTGAAGTAGACATCTTAATCTTTCCAGTGCATTTGATCCCACCTCAAAATCATAAAAACAGAATGAGTTATGTCCTTGGGAAGGTGACCTAAAATTAGGGTTTCAGTCAAAATGACCTATAATGTATTGGAATTGGAGATGACCTTCCAAGCTTCAAATCAATTTTTGATGAACATGAAAATTGTTAATATTGTCCTTAAGAACATTTTTTCTTTTGGGATTATCTCCATTTGACCAACACATAAATCGTTAGGTCTCAGTGTATTTCAAAATAGTCAGATGAATTGACTGATCAACTTCTCAAGTCCATGACTCATATCTTGATGACTTGATGATTGAGGACACTCAAATAAGTTCAAATATGCATGAAATGATGAATTAAAGGACTTCCCTTGATTGTATTTGATCATGGGCTGAGGTTGCTTCAAGAGTAAGGCATTGTGGTGCACAGATGAATTAGGGTTTCTTTGGGGAACAAGCCTCAGACCCTTTGACTTGCTTTGATCAAAATGATGAATTGAGATGCTATGGATGCATATTTGATGGATGAGAGCTTTGGGAACCATTACCATGCTTGGTATCATCTTCTCTTGGCCATATCTTAGTACCAATGATCTCCTTGAAACTCTTGACCTTGTGATTGATCAAGCTACAAACAAAAGATGTTAGTGACATATTTTTGTGCTTTTGGTTAGTAAACAACATAAGAAAAGCAATGATATACAAATCAAGCATGCTTGGTGATCTCAAACCACTCACAAGAGGTCCCACCCAAAGGTAAGGGGAACCAAGATGCTTATGATCCTTGAGGCAATGCAAATCCAATGTTATGATGCCATGAGGGATCTTAGGGACAAAATTAGGGTCTTACAGTACCCTATGAATGACCCTCCAAAAGCTGAAGCTTTAGAGCCTTTTATCTTACATAGTGCTGAAGCAGATCATCCCATGGTGAAAAAGATCAAGAGGTCTTGGCAAGCAGTTATCAGAAAGGGTAAGGAGTTGGGTAAGAGAAATGTCATTGCTCAAGAGCCTTACACTTGTTGGGTTAGAGAGAGGGTTCAGATGGTTAAACTCCCTTTTCCATTTGATCCTTCTATCTATCCATTGGTTCCTGAGCCAGAACCCATATTACCTGAAGATGTAGAGAAGCTCAATGCCCGTATCAAGGAGTTGGAGTTAGAAAATGTTGATTTGAGAATTAAGCTCGGTCGAGTCTCGATAGAGAATGGGAATTTGAAAGACGGTCAACAAAAGAAGGACAAAGAGCTTGAAATCTCCAACAAAAGAGCTAGGGAGTCTGAAGCAAGGAGAGAAAAGTTTGGACAAGCGCTCTACATCACTAAATATGTATTTAAGTCAAAGGAGGAGGAGTTGGATAGAGCTTTACTCCGGATTCAAAAACTTAAGAAGACTCTAGAATTGACCCTTGAAATGAAAAGGGAAGCACGGCTGATTTCCGAGATTCGTACTCGTGAACTGGAGAATACCATTCAGAAATACAAGGATACTCTGGAACGCGAGAAGCTGAGGACTGAAGAGTCAGAAAGAGTTTGCACACGGCTGAAATATTAGTTGGAATGAGCCGATGCTAGAATCCAGGCACTTAAAGGTGGGGATCAGGACGCTGCCTATATGGTGTTGCTATGTGAATGCAGATATTGGAGAAACCTCTATAGGGACATAGAGGTGACCAAGGCTGAAGACTTGCGCATCATCCAAGACCTCCAAGGGCTTTACACTGAGTGGAAGGGAAAATTTCTAAGGCTGTCCGGATTTGCGAGTTCCATCATGCAAGAGCTACCTGAGAAGCTGCAAGAAGCTTATTGGTGCATGTGTCTAGAGAACACCCCACATCAAGTCTTTAATTTCATTAAGTTTTAAAGGCAATGCTAGAAGGGCTGACTACCGACCTTGCTACGGTTCGGAAGGCCCATAAGCCATAAGCACGTTGTTTGTATTTGAACTTTGCTATGAATTAATGAAAAATCGCTTTTGGGATTCATTTTGTTGTGTTTTATTGCATTATTGCTTTAAATATTTGCGAACCAGTATTGTGGTATTTCTGAAAAGAATGACTGAAACTAACCAAGAGTTTTACAAATAAAATGCATCCCTACATGCATTCATACATTTTCAAAAAAAGAGTCTCACTTCGCCCTTTCTTCCTCCAATTTCACGCTGAATTTTCAACACCAGTATAATACTCGCGCCAGAGCAAGACAGAGAATGGCTGAACAAGAACAAGAGAGCGCCCGAGTTAGAGCTGAACTAGACAAAATCAAGGGAGGCATGTCCCAGATGCGAGAGATGCTGCAAGCTTTAACCTTCAGGTTTGAGATTCCACAAGCGACTGTGATTTCAGAGACCACGGGCCCAGCAGTGGAAGTCCCACCTCAGAGGACGTTACCCTCAACCCTTCCTCCATATGGGCTACCCTATGACTTCGTCCCCCGAGCGGAGGTGGTGCACGAAATGGGGAAATCTGTCCAACAAGCCGTGCCATTACCGGTTTACACTGATGCACGTCCAATCATCCATACTGTGGTTCCACCAGCTGCCTATGCTAGGCATATTCCTCATTATGAAGATCAAAACCACAAGTATCAGACTGTTGACTCAACAGTTGCTGGTGACGAAGTAAGGTTTGAGGATTTCAGAGAAGTAAAGAAGAACATGCAGCTCCTTGAGAAGAAGTTCTGAGATCTAGAAGGAGACCACGTCTTTGGATCTGCTGCCAAAGAAATGTGCCTTGTATCCGGGTTGGTGATTCCAGCAAAATTCAAAACTCCAGACTTCGACAAATACAAGGGGCATACTGTTGGTGTAAGCCCTAGAGGCCAATACTTTTGGTACTTGTATCGAATTATTTATTAATAATAAAAGGCATTTTCTTTATTATGGTTGATTAATAAAGTCCCTAGAATAGATAGTCCGTTTAATGTATTAAGTGTGACTTAATCATGAGAACACATTAAACATAAGGGCACTGTTCTTAAAGTATCCGTAGTCGAGCTTTAATGTGAAGTGGGATAACATTAAAGCATTAAGACTATTATGTTTGTAGACTGATGATCACATCTCATGGATCATGGATAAAGAGTTATCAAGTCTTAAACATAGGTATGAATATTAGGAGTAATATTTATACCGGATTGACCCGCTATGAGAATACTATATAGAAAGTTATGCAAAGTGTCATAAGTTATTCTCATGGTGATAATAGTGTATACCACTCTTCGACCTGAAACCACTATGGATCCTAGATGTAGAGTCGAGTGCTTTATTGTTGATCCAACTTTGTCCGTAACTGGATAACCATAAAGACAGTTGATGGGTACTCCACGAAGCATGCTGAGGGACATGAGTGTCCTAGATGGAATTTGCCAATCCTGCGTAACAGGATAAATGTCTATGGGCCCAATATTGAACTGGACAAGGGTGACACGGTCTATACCTTGTGTTCAATATAGACATAAGGGCAAAGGGGTAATTATACACATAATTATTATCACAGGAGGTTTTGTCAGATCACATGACATTTTCGTGACTTGGGTAGCAGTGATGTGTTGCTAGATACCGCTCACTATTTATTATGTTAAATGCGTGATTTAATATAATTGTCAACGCCGCGAAAACCTATAGGGTCACACACAAAGGACGGATTGATGAGAAATAGAGTAACTAAGGAACACCGTAAGGTACGGTGCACTTAAGTGGAAACGAAATATGGTAAGGTACCAAATACTTAAGTGATTTTGGCATATTATGAGATATGGGCAAAATACACTTAAGTGGGCTTTTTAGCTTGAAGCCCACACAAGTGGTTCTATAAATAGAACCCCTTGGGTAGAAGCATTGTCACTCCACTCCAATCCACTCAGACAGAAATTCAAGTAGAGACTTGGAATTTTGTTTCCCTCTTTCTCTCACTCAAAGCCTTCATTCATAACGGCTAGCACTGCGATTGAAGGAATCCGTTCGTGTGGACTGAGTAGAGACGTTGTCATCGTTCAACGTTCGTGATCGCCCCGTGGATCTGTATCAAAGGTTTTGATCATTATCAGAGATCTGCACCAAAGGTTTGAATCGCCACAAGAGGTAACGATTCTATCACTGATCATGCCCATTCGTAAGGATCACTAAATGGAGAAATTTTTAAATTCCGCTGCGCCTTGGATGGCAATTCTCCAACAGTGGTATCAGAGCCACTTACGAAACCATGAATCTGATAATTGTTTTTGTTCTGTAATAATATGATTAAAGACAGAATGAATCAAAGGTTAAATTGAGATCGATCAAGTTACATATATGTGATATATGTAATCCTGATGCAAAATACATTATATATGATATAGTGTTCTCATTTCGTTCATTCAAACCCTCGATGATTGTTTTCCTTTGAGCGATCAATGGTCGTTTGCTTCTTGATCCGACATTAGTATGGTGAAGCAATGACGTGTTGATCAATCATACTGAATTAACAATCGAGATGTGTTTGACGGTTTGAAATTGGTGCATCAGGGTTAGTGACGGCGTAAGGGTTGTGTTGTCAGAGAGTTATGTGATTGGGGTTTGACTGCACAAGAGTTGTGTGTTCTAAACACTTTTCCGAACAGTGTTAACTGGTTAACGCATAGGGTTAACCGGTTAACGAGAAACTGAATACAGCCTTCTAAACATTTTTGGAACAATGTTAACCGGTTAACGCATATGGTTAACCGGTTAATGGAATGCAAAATAAATTTTTTGAGATTTTCAAACAGTGTTAACCGGTTAACGCATTTGGTTAACCGGTTAACGCAAGGCGGAAAACAGTTTTCCAAGACATTTTCAAACAGTGTTAACCGGTTAACGCATATGGTTAACCGGTTAACGCAAGGCAGAAAAGAATTTTCTAAAAGTTTTCAAACAGTGTTAACCGGTTAACGCATATGGTTAACCGGTTAACGCAAGGAAAAATTCACCCGTTTGGCTAGAAAAAGTGCTTTGAAGTATCAAGTGTTGATACGAAAAACGACGTCAATTTTAAATGAATTGTTCATTAAAATTTTCGAGCAGGGGTGCTCGACCCCGCAAGGGGCGCTGCCCCCTTGACCCCTATCCGCTGAACGGTCAGCGGAACCACCGTCCGCTGACCGGGCAGCGGAACACCCGTTCCCGCTGTCCGGGCAGCGGACCCCCGGCTAACTCTGCGTAGTGTGATCGGTCGTCGAAATTTAATTTGATTTTAATTAATTAAAGGAATTAATAATAATAATAATAATAAAGTGTTTATTATTGTCTTGTGGTGTTCGGTTATGGCCTTAGTTTTCCTTTGTTCTGCTTTGGATTTTTAAAATACGACCTGCGTGTCGTGCCTCTCCCTTAATCTCCCAAATGTAACTTCTCTTCTTATCTCACTCCCTCGTATGTAAAATGAGTTTCTTTCATGTAATGTAATGATATGAAGAAAGCAAAGAAGTCAGTGCCAAAGGAGGACAACCTTGAAGATCTTGCTTGGAGAAGCTTAGATCGTTGTAGGTTAGCTTAGGTTCTCTCATTGGCTTGGGAGAACAATTGCGCTAGGGGCCATAACTGTTTCATTATGTATGTATGTATGTTGATGCATGTGAATGTATGTTGATGCATGTGAGAGACGGTTTATATGATAAACAAGCCGGTGAGATCAGAAAAATTGCAATTCCCTCAAATTAAATATTAAGTTTATGCTTTCCAAGTCTTAACACTCATCAAGACTAGTAATGGATAATGTAGGTTTCGCCTACGCGAGGTGCATGATCTATATATTAGTAAGGTGCGATGGGATAATTGTAATATCCAACTGTTAAAACAATGGGTCAAACTTAACTAAACAAATTATGAGAATATTATATATGTTTGCTTTCCAAGTTTTAGCACTCATCAAGACTGGTATCGAATAATGTAGGTTTCGCCTACGCGAGGTGCATGTTTTGTATTAGTTAAGGTACGATGGGATAATTGTAATATCCAACTGCTAAAACGATGAGTCAAACTTGATTATAATTTTCTTATATATGTTTAGAAGCAAGAGTTGGGAATAATCCAAATGATGGATTGGAATAAGGAGTTATTCACCCAACTGAAATTTTCGAGAGTTGTATGAGATACAATTGGAAGAAGTTCCTACCTAAATAACCTAGTTTTGTGTAATCCGCCTACGCGGACTTAGAACGAAGTGAAATATGGATCTCGACCCACTAGAAAATCTTCCAACGGGATTTTCCGAATCAGATGATGAGGGTCATTTGTTTTGAGTAAAATAGTGGGAGCATATTTAATTAAAGGCCTAATTGAATATGTCAATGATACTTATATTTTCATTAATCCTTATGTAGATTACCATGACAGCAAACACCTCTAACAACATCCTGCGATCAATCCTTGATAAGGAAAAATTGTCTGGGACAAATTTTCTGGATTGGCACCGAAACCTGAGGATTATCCTCAAACATGATAAAAAGCTATATGTCTTGGAGACACCTGTTCCTGAAGAGGAACCTCCTAGTTCTGCACCTAAGGCAGAAAGAGATGCTTATAAGAAGCATGTCGATGATGCCAATGAAACTGCTTGTCTCATGCTGGCTACCATGAACTCAGAATTGCAAAAGCAACATGAGAACATGTCAGCATTCGATATGATCGAACACCTGAAGTTGCTCTATCAAGAGCAAGCAAGGCATGAGAGGTTTGAAGTTTCAAAATCCCTTTTTCAAAGCAAGTTAGATGAGCGAGCCCCTGTAGGTCCCCATGTACTCAAGATGATTGGGTATGTGGAAAACCTTGAGAGATTGGGTTTTCCCCTCGAAAAGGAACTTGCAACTGATTTAATCTTGCAATCGTTGCCAGATAGTTTCAGTCAATTTGTCCTAAATTTCAATATGATTGATATGGACAAATCTCTTCCTGAATTGCTCGCCATGTTAAGAACTGTCGAGCAGAATCTGAAGTCAAAAGGGAAGTCCATTCTGATGATCGGAATGGAAAGAGACAGAACAAAAGGCCCACTAAGCAGAGTGATAAGGGGAAGGGTAAGGAAGTTGCCAATCCCAGATCCACTGCTGCTTTGAAGCCTAGTGGAGGCATAGCAAAAGAAGGCACCTGCTTCCATTGCGCTAAGACCGGACACTGGAAGAGGAACTGCCCAAAGTACCTGGAAGATAAGAAGAATGGAGTAGAGACTTCAACTTCAGGTATTTTTGTTATTAATTTATCTACTTCTGCATCATGGGTATTAGATACTGGATGCATTTCTCACATTTGTACAAATGTGAAGGAACTAAAAAGGAGTAGAGATTTGGCAAAAGGTGAAGTCGACCTACGAGTTGGCTATGGAGCAAAGGTTGCTGCTTTAGCCGTAGGAACTTTTGTATTGACTTTACCTAGTGGTTTAATAATTCAGTTAGAGAACTGTTATTATGTACTTGCAATTAGCAGGAATATTATTTCCATTGCTTGTTTGGACAAGTTTGGTTTTTCATTTATAATAAAGAACAATTGTTGCTCAATTTATTTGAATGATATATTCTATGCTACTGCACAAATGAACAATGGACTATATGTCCTTGATCTTGAAATGCCTATTAATAACATTAATACAAAAGGGTGAAACCTAACGAGTTAAAACCAACTAGGTAAGAATATTAAAACTCTTCGATCAGATCGAAGTGATGAGTATTTAATCCTAGAGTTTGATGACCATCTGAAAGAGTGTGGGATCCTATCCCAACTTACTCCTCCTGGAACATCCCAATGGAAGGGTGTATCTGAGAGAAGAAATCGAACCCTGTTAGACATGGTCCGATCCATGATGAGTCACACCAATCTTCCAAACTCCTTTTGAGGACATACACCATTGACATCAGCTTACACACTTAACCGTGTTCCATCCAAAAGGTTGAAAAGACACCATATGAGATATGGAGTGGTAAGAGACCACATATGTCTTACATGAAGATTTGGGGTTGCAAAGTTTATGTGAAACGACAAATTTCAACTAAGCTTGAGCCCAAATCTGACAAATGCTTATTTATGGGGTATCCTAAAGAAACAAGAGGATATTATTTCTACAATCCTTCTGAGGGAAAAATGTTTGTCGCTCGAACTTGAGTTTTCCTAGAAAGGGATTTTATTTCCAAAGGAATCAGTGGGAGGAAAGTAGAACTTGAAGAAATTCAAGAATCACAAAGTATTGATACACCTATGGAGGAATTAGAGCAGGAAACACAAGTAGTTGTGTAAGAGCAACCTACTCAAGTAGAACAAGACCAGCGTAGGTCAGGCAGGATACGTCACCTACCTGAGATATATGGATATCTGATCAGGTGATGTATTACTCATGGATCAAGATGAGCCTATGACCTACTCATGGAATCTTCGTTCTGATGAAACAGTAAAACTGTATGGATTCATCAAGAACGAAGATGAGCCTTATGTCTACAAGAAGGTTAGTGGGAGCATGATCGTATTCCTGGTATTATATGTAGATGACATATTACTTATTGGAATCGATATCCCTACCCTGCAACAAGTAAAGTCTTGGTTGGGGAAATGCTTTTCTATGAAGGACCTAGGTGAAGCAGCCTATATATTAGGAATCAGAATCTATGGAGATAGATCACAAAACTGCTTAAGTCAGAGTACATACATAGACAAAATGTTGTGACGCTTTAATATGAATGATTCCAATCTGGTTATGTGTTTTGCTTAAATGGTGGCACTGTGAGCTTGAAAAGTTCAACGCAAGATGCAGTTGCTGATTCTACATATGAGGCCGAGTATATTGCTACCTTAAGTGCAGCAAAGGAAGTTGTTTGGATCAATAAACTTGGCATAGTCCCTAGCATTGTGGATCCCATTGGTCTCTATTATGATAACAATGGTGTTATCGCACAAGCTAAGGAGCCTAGATCTCACCAACGATCCAAACACATACTTAGGCGTTGTGCGAAAATATGTAAAGTACCTACACTTGACAATATAGTTGACCCACTGACAAATCCTCTTGCGCAGCAGAAGCATGATGGCCATACTAGATCAATGGGCATACGGGGTATGCCTGATTGGCTCTAGTGCTAGTGGGAGATTGTTGGTGTAAGCCCTAGAGGCCAATACTTTTGGTACTTGTATCGAATTATTTATTAATAATAAAAGGAATTTTCTTTATTATGGTTGATTAATAAAGTCCCTAGAATAGATAGTTCGTTTAATGTATTAAGTGTGACTTAATCATGAGAACACATTAAACATAAGGGCAATGTTCTTAAAGTATCCGTAGTCGAGCTTTAATGTGAAGTGGGATAACATTAAAGCATTAAGACTATTATGTTTGTAGACTGATGATCACATCTCATGGATCATGGATAAAGAGTTATCAAGTCTTAAACATAGGTATGAATATTAGGAGTAATATTTATACCGGATTGACCCGCTATGAGAATACTATATAGAAAGTTATGCAAAGTGTCATAAGTTATTCTCATGGTGATAATAGTGTATACCACTCTTCGACCTGAAACCACTATGGATCCTAGATGTAGAGTCGAGTGCTTTATTGCTGATCCAACTTTGTCCGTAACTGGATAACCATAAAGACAGTTGATGGGTACTCCACGAAGCATGCTGAGGGACATGAGTGTCCTAGATGGAATTTTCCAATCCTGCGTAACAGGATAAATGTCTATGGGCCCAATATTGAACTGGACAAGGGTGACACGGTCTATACCTTGTGTTCAATATAGACATAAGGGCAAAGGGGTAATTATACACATAATTATTATCACAGGAGGTTTTTTCAGATCACATGACATTTTCGTGACTTGGGTAGCAGTGATGTGTTGCTAGATACTGCTCACTGTTTATTATGTTAAATGTGTGATTTAATATAATTGCCAACGCCGCGAAAACCTATAGGGTCACACACAAAGGACGGATTGATGAGAAATAGAGTAACTAAGGAACACCGTAAGGTACGGTGCACTTAAGTGGAAACGAAATATGGTAAGGTACCAAATACTTAAGTGATTTTGGCATATTATGAGATATGGGCAAAATAGACTTAAGTGGGCTTTTTAGCTTGAAGCCCACACAAGTGGTTCTATAAATAGAACCCCTTGGGTAGAAGCATTGTCACTCCACTCCAATCCACTCAGACAGAAATTCAAGTAGAGACTTGGAATTTAGTTTCCCTCTTTCTCTCACTCAAAGCCTTCATTCATAACAGCTAGCACTACGATTGAAGGAATCCGTTCGTGTGGACTGAGTAGAGACGTTGTCATCATTCAAAGTTCGTGATCACCCCGTGGATCTGTATCAAAGGTTTTGATCATTATCAGAGATCTGCACCAAAGGTTTGAATCGCCACAAGAGGTAACGATTCTATCACTGATCATGCCCATTCGTAAGGATCACTAAATGGAGAAATTTTTAAATTCCGCTGCGCCTTGGATGGAAATTCTCCAACACATACTTGTCCAAAAATCCATCTCATCATGTATTACCGAAAAATGGTTGCACACGTGGAGGACGACAAGCTGATGATCCACTGCTTTCAGGACAGCTTGAGTGGAGCTCCTTCCAAGTGGTATTTGAGTCTGGATCAGAATAGGATCAGGTGTTTCCAAGACCTGTCAGACGCGTTCATAAAACATTACAAATATAATATGGACATGGCGCCTGACAGAAGACAGTTGCAGAGCATGTTCCAGCATGACAAGGAGTCCTTCAAAGAGTACGCTCAGAGATGGAGGGAGCTGGCTTCTCAAGTCGAGCCACCTCTGGCTGAGAAGGAGTTGGCTGAACTGTATATTGATATTGTCCAACCCCAATTCTATGAGAAGATGGTTGGAAGTGCTTCCCTAGGATTCTTGGAGCTTGTGGCTATAGGAGCTCGCGTTGAATATGGTGTAAGGAATGGCAAACTAGCGGCTGTAGCTGGAACTTCAAATGCTAGTCAAAAGAAGTTCTCTGGAGGGTTTCCTAGAAAGAAGGAAGGGGAAACAAATGTTGTGACTGTTGGTCAAGGAAGAGCTCTTCCAAGAAGGAGACCACAATAATATCCACCTCAGCAATTTGTTCAACAACCAATCCCTCATCAACAGCCCATGTATCCCGTCCAATACGCTCCGCAACCGTATGTGGCTGTTGTGACGCCTGCATTCAATCAACAGCCTGCTCAGGCTTATCAAGCGCCTCCAGCTTATCGACCAGCTCCAGTTCAACAACGTGTTGCGACTCCTCCAGCTTATCAACAAGCACCAACAGCTCCTGTTTATCAATAACCGAGAACTCAAGCGCCGAGGAAAAATGCTCAAAACCAGAATAGGAGGCAAGGGGAGAGGGCGACCTTCAATCCAATCCCAATGTCGTACACTGAGTTGTATCCCTCCCTATTGCAAAAGGGGTTGGTGGTTCCCAGACCTATGGGACCTCCACCTGACCGTCTTCCTCCATGGTACAACCCTAATGCACACTGTCCTTTCCATGAAGGTGCCCCCGGGCATGACCTAGAGGGTTGTTACGCTCTAAAGCATAGGGTTCGTGAACTGATTGAGAGCAAGATTTTGTCTTTTAAGGACATGGGACCGAATGTGAAGAACAATCCTCTTCCTCCCCATGGAAATCTTACGGTAAATTCCATTGAGTACGCTTTTGTTGGTGTTACGGTTGATAAGGTGGATGATGTAAAGACTCCTTTGGCAGCATTCCATGCCCGATTGGTGGAAGCTGGCATGATTAATGTTAATCATGACAACTGTGAAGAGTGTGCCACACACCCAAGAGGATGTCGGGTGGTACGAGACAATATCCAAAACTTGATGGATGAAGGAGTGCTTCAAATCTCAAGTGTTGCAAAGAACGAAGACGTGTTGGTAATTGAACCTTGTTTCAATTTACCTGAACCAGTTGAAATCCCATATTACAGTGATGGAGTGGTTCCGGCAAATAGTAAGTCGTCGCCTGTGGAAATATGTATGCCCACGCCTTTTCCCTACGAGAGCACCAAGGTTATGCCTTGGAAATATGAGATTACTGATGTGGATAAGGTTGTTGAAGGAAGTGCAGACGGTGAAGTGACAGAAACTGTAAGTGAAGACGTCACCAATATTGCAGAGATGAGCAGAATGACCCGTAGTGGTCGAATCTATACGCCCGAATTCAATGTGACTCCTCAAGGGCCAAACAAGGAATCAACAGTTGTAGCTCCCACTAAAGAACCCGAAGTGGTTCAATCCGAAGATGTTGTTGAGTTCTTGAAGTTGATCAAGAAAAGTGACTACAAGGTTGTGGACCAGTTGCATCAAACACCGTCTAAGATCTCTATTTTGTCTCTGATATTGAACTCCCAAGCCCATAGGGAGGCTTTGTTGAAGGTGCTTGCTCAAGCTCATGTAACACAAAGCATAACAGTTGACCAATTTGATGGAGTGGTTGCGAACATCACAGCTTGCAACACTTTGAGCTTTAGTGGAGAGGAGTTACCTGAGGAAGGACAAAATCACAATCGCGCTCTCCATATCTCAGTAAAATGCAAAGATGATGCTTTGGCAAGAGTTTTGGTTGATACCGGATCTTCTCTGAATGTTATGCCAAAGAGAACACTCGCCAAGTTATCTTATCAAGGACCAGCTATGAAGCCCAGTGCCTTGGTAGTGAAAGCTTTTGATGGTTCTAGGAGAACCGTGATTGGAGAGGTTGAATTGCCCATATTGATTGGCCCTCATGTATTCCCGATTAATTTCTAAGTCATGGATATTAATCCAGCATATAGTTGCTTATTGGGACATCCCTGGATTCATGCTGCAGGGGCAGTCACCTCCACTTTGCATCAAAAAATGAAGTTTGTGGTGGACAATCAACTAATCATCATTTTTGGAGAGGAGGACTTTGTGGTCAGTCACCTTTCATCCTTCAGATACATTGAGGTTGATGAGGACGCTTTGGAAACTTCTTTCCAAGCTCTTGAAATAGCCAATGCCACTTTTGTGGAAATGAAGGACCCTGTTGGGAAAGCTTGTTCATCTTTCGCTTCTCTAAAAAGCGCAAAGTCTAGCATTGAAGGAGGAAACCCTGAAGGTTGGGGTCCGCTTATCGATATTCGTAAGAAGCATTATCGCTTTGGTCTGGGATATGTGCCTTCCGCTGCGAAAGGAGCCCGAGTCCCTGCAAAGGACAACACCCGAAGCATCCAGGAAGTATTCCTTAGCACAAGATTCATCCATGGAGATCAGGTCAATGCAATTGAAGATAACACCGAAAGTGAAGATGAGCCATGTTTGATTTACCGGTGTGAGACAGCTTTGAACAACTAGAAGGCGGTTGAGATCCCCGAAATTTTTCCTTTGTCAAAGTAATAAATGTTGTATTTTTCCTTTCAAAATCCTTAGCTCTGCCCAAGGCTAATGGATCATGTTGTAGGGCCCCTTTTTCATTTTCAAATAATCATTATCAATGAATGAAAGGCATTTTGTTAAATTCTTATTATTCGTTTACATGGCTTTCTCTTAAGAAAGTGGCAATCTTTTCAAAAACAAAAAAAAAACATTTCATTTATGCATCCGTTACTTTTATTTTTCTAAAAGAAATCAATCATTCAAACATGTAGAATAAATGACAACCCCGTTGAATCCAATGACTTTACTACCTCTCATAACTTTGACTCCCCTATCTACCAAGCGGAAGAAGAGGGTGAAGAAGATTGTTACATCCCCGATGAATTAGTAAGGCTGCTCGAGCACGAGTCCAAAGCCCTTCAGCCACATGAAGAACCGGTGGAAATAATCAACCTTGGCACAGAGGAAGAGAAGAAAGAAGTCAAAATCGGCACCACACTTGAAGCAAGCGTCAAAGAGAGATTAGTCGAGCTGCTACAAGAATATGTGGATGTATTTGCATGGTCATACCAGGATATGCCAGGTTTGGACACCGACATCGTTGAGCACAAGCTGCCGCTTCAGCCAGAATGCCCGCCAGTAAAACAGAAACTCCGAAGAACAAGACCAGATATGGCTCTGAATATTCGTGAAGAAGTCAAACGACAATTTGACGCTGGTTTTCTCGTAGTGGCGAAATACTCACAATGGGTAGATAATATTGTACATGTACCCAAAAAGGATGGAAAGGTGAGGATGTGTGTTGACTATAGGGATATGAACAGAGCTAGTCTAAAGGACGATTTCCCTCTACCACACATTGATACTTTGATAGACAACACTGCAAGATTTGTTGTCTTCTCCTTTATGGACGGTTTTTCGGGATACAATCAAATCAAGATGGCTCCAGATGACATGGAGAAGACCACTTTTATCACCCCTTGGGGCACTTTTTGCTACAAGGTAATGCCTTTCGGTCTCAAAAATGCTGGGGCAACTTACCAAAGAGTTATGGTCACTCTTTTCCATAATATGATGCACAATGAGATAGAGGTCTATGTTGACGACATGATCGCTAAATCTCAGAATGAAGAAGATCATATGGGCCATCTGAAGAAGCTTTTTGAACGCCTCAGAAAATTTAGATTACGATTAAACCCTGCAAAATGCACATTTGGTGTCCGTTCAGGGAAGTTGCTTGGTTTCATCATTAGTCAACGAGGAATTGAGGTGGACCCTGACAAGGTCCGAGCTATACAAGAAATGCCTGCTCCACGCACCGAGCGAGAAGTTAGAGGTTTCCTTGGACGTTTGAATTACATCTCAAGGTTTATCTCACATATGACGGCCACGTGTGAGCCTATCTTCAAATTGCTTCGAAAAGATCAAGATGTTGAATGGAACTCTGATTGTTAAAGTGCTTTTGAGAAGCTTCGTCGATACTTGCAAGAGCCCCCTATTCTGATTCCGCCTGTCCCAGGAAAGCCATTAATCATGTATATGACTGTGCTTGAAGGATCAATGGGATGCGTGCTGGGGTAACACGACGAAACTGGTCGGAAAGAACATGCTATTTACTATCTGAGTAAAAAGTTTACCGATTGTGAAAGTCGATATTCGCTTTTGGAGAAAACTTGTTGCGCGCTAGCATGGGCCGCTCGTCGTTTGAGGCAGTACATGATTTTCCATACTACTTTGTTGATCTCAAAAATGGATCCAATGAAGTATATCTTTGAGAAACCTGCCTTGACGGGAAGACTTGCCCGTTGGCAGATGCTTTTGTCAGAGTACGACATCCAGTACGTAACCTAGAAGGCAATCAAGGGAAGTGTGTTAGCAGAGTATCTTGCTCATCAACCAGTTGAAGACTATCAGCCATTGAAGTTTGATTTCCCCGATGAGGATATAATGGTGATAAAGGATTGCGAGATCCCAGGCCCAGATGAAGGACCAGAACTAGGATCTCGATGGAAGCTCGCGTTCGATGGTTCTTCCAATTACAGTGGTCATGGTGTGGGAGCTGTTTTGATGAATCCTAATGGTGGTTTTACCCCTTTCACAGCGAGGTTATGCTTTGATTGTACGAATAATGTCGCCGAATATGAAGCTTGTATCCTTGGTCTTGAAGCTGCAATTGATCTCCGAATCAAGATCCTTGAGGTGTATGGAGATTCAACCTTAGTGATCTATCAAGTCAAAGGAGAATGGGAAACTCGCGATGCAAAGTTGATCCCATATCACGCTCATGTTGTGAAGATGATAGAATAGTTTGATGATATCACTTTCCATCACATCCCAAGAGTAAAAAATCAAGTGGCTGACGCTTTGGCAGCATTAGCATCAATGTACCAAGTCAGATTCCATAATGAAGCTCCACTTATTCAACTCGAGCGAAGGGACGAGCCTGCTTACTGTCAGCTAATTGAAGAAGAAACTGATGGTAAACCTTGGTTTCATGACATCAAGCGATATCTTTTAAGTCAAGAGTATCCAGAAGATGCTACATTGTTGGATAAGAAAACTCTGAGGAGGTTATCGTCCAAATTCTTTTTGAGCAATGATGTTATTTATAAAAGAAACCATGACATGGTTCTGCTCAGATGCGTGGATAGACACGAAGTAGACATGTTAATCAAGGAGATTCATGAAGGATCCTTTGGAACCCATGCTAATGGACATGCCATGGCCAAGAAGATTTTGAGAGCTGGCTATTACTGGTTGACCATGAAGTCCGATTGTTTCAGCTATGCAAGAAAATGTCATAAATGCCAAATTTATGCTGATAAGGTGCATGTACCGCCAACACTTTTAAATGTTTTGACGTTGCCTTGGCCTTTCTCAATGTGGGGCATCGACATGATTGGTGTTATAGAGCCGAAGGCTTCCAATGGTCATCACTTCATCCTGGTTGCCATCGATTACTTTACTAAATGGGTAGAGGCTGCTTCCTATACCAATGTGACGAGACATGTGGTCGCTCGCTTTATCAAGAAGGAGATTATCTGCCGCTATGGAATCCCAAGCAAGATCATCACCGACAACGGTTCAAACTTGAACAACAAGACAAGGACAGAATTATGTGAGAGTTTCAAGATTGACCACCATAATTCCTCTCCATACCGTTCAAAGATGAATGGTGTTGTTGAAGCTGCCAACAAAAACATCAAGAAGATCCTGCAAAAGATGGTGAAAACTTATAAGGATTGGCACGAGATGCTACCCTTTGCTTTGCATGGATACCGGACCTCAGTCCGCACTTCAACAGGGGCAACCCCATTCTCCTTAGTGTATGGGATGGACGCAGTTCTCCCAGTCAAATTAGAGATACCTTCAATGAGAATATTGATGGAGGCCAAGCTAGACGAAGCTGAATGGATCCAGAACAACTATGATCAACTTAACCTCATTGATGAAAAGCGGATGACCGCACTGTGCCATGGACAATTGTACCAGCAACGAATCAAGAAGGCATTTGACAAAAAGGTCCGTCCTCGAGAGTTCAAGGAAGGAGATCTCGTGCTCAAGAAGATCTTCACGTGGGAAGTGGACTCCCAACTATGAAGGCCCATACGTTGTAAAGAGAGCATACTCTGGAGGTTCTCTATTTCTCACAACTATGGATGGAGAAGAGCTCATTCACCCTGTGAACTCTGATGCAGTCAAAAGATACTATGCCTAACAAATCCTGGTGGACTGAAAACCCGAAAGGGCGGTCCAGGAAAAAGTTAGGGATAAAAAAATGGTAGCTCGCTAAGTTGAAAACCTGAAAGGGCGACTTAGGCAAAAAGGAGCGTCCCAGTGGATTGAGAACCCGAAAGGGCGATCCGGGCAAAAATTAGGGACAAAAGGCATAGACTGCATCGGTTCGTCACTGATCAACACAGAAGAGCTAAAAATGGAAGATCAGTCTAGTTACTCCCTTCAGAAGCGAGGTCTCGTGGAGTCATTGTTATTAGGGATAGTAGTAGTCATTGCGATTCAATGTAAACCTTTCCCTATTGCCACTTTCAAATTTGTAACATTCCATGGAGCTACGCCATTTGTGTGCTACCATTCTTGAATAAATACAAGTTTGCCTATCAAATTCTATCATTTGCTATTTTTCTCTGGTTTTCTTTGTTATACAAAATGTCATTTATTTGTTAATAATGAATTTTGAACTCAAAAAGAATTTTTCAACATATTGAGAAACACAATTTTGCTTTGACATGTGGAAATATTAAAAGGAAATCTTTCGTCTTTCCCCGCAAGTCTCAAGTTGCAAGACTCCCCTTGGATGATAAACATCTATCTCCAGAGAGCACAAATTTATCAGTCTCTAGAAGGATTATTAGGCCAGTTGTAACTGTTCAGCTTGATAGATTCTCCTTTGATGCATTTACTCACTCCTTTGATTGAGTTATTGGTGTTGAGGATTCAGTACCTCCATAAAGCTTTCCCTAATTTCCAGTCTGTATATTGTCAGCATTCGCATTTCATGATCATTCATACATCATGCATATAAGCAAAATCCAAATCATGCATAGCCCGAAGTGCTTTGCGCTCATTTGCATAATCTCAGGTCTCGTTGTTGATTGTATCCCTTGACCTCTGAGACCAGTTGTTATTGGCATCGTCTGTTAAGTCTGGTTGTCACCAGTGTCTTTGACCAAATCCAGTTGTAACTGGTATCCTTTAAGGTCTGGTTGTAACCAACATTTATTTTAAACCCAATTGTCGTTGGCATCACTGTCAGTCTGTTTGTAAATACATTTGTGATTGATATCTGAAGTTTGGTTGTCGCCAACATCATTTCACGTCCAGTTGTTGCTGGCAAACTCCGTTGTAGCCGGTAATTGTTTACTAATGACCTTCATCAAGTCCAATTGTTGTTGGCAAAATCCGTTAAAGAATCTAGTTATAATCCATTGCTTACGGTCAAAGTCCAATTGTTGTTGGAACGTACAGAGAGTTTGAATACCTTGTCTTTCCTGATGGTCCCATGAAAGTCATGTATGACTCACCATCTGGAGGAGTTCCCAGAAGCTTGGAGGTTTTGTTTGATTTTCTCTGTAAAGAATCATCATATCCTTTTACGTGGACGGTCTACTTATAAGAAGACTCCCGTTTATCTTTGTTTTGCATAAATTCCCTGTTAGGAATCTCCAAAATATGTGATTGGATGAATTTCTTGTGAGAAATCTCCAGAACCATCAGATGTATTCTAAAGTGTCAGGTCATGTATGAACCTATTGACGAAACTTGCTTTGTATGTTTTCTAATATTCTCAGGTCATGTATGAACCTATTGGTAAAACTCCCTTTGATTTTTCCCAAGTGATGTCAGGTCATGTATGGACCTGTAAATCGAGCACTCTTTGAATAGTCAAGTGTTGTCAGGTCATGTATGAATCTGTTGTTGAAAATTCCCTGAATGTTCCAGCATTGTCAGGTCATGTATGAACCCGTTGCTGTTGAGCGTTTATTCCAGTATTATCAGGTCACGTATGAACCTGTTGCTGAACCTTTTTATTCCAGTTTTACCAAGTCATGTATGAACTTGTTGTGGAAATTTTCTCAAAATGTTCAAGTTTGTCATCAGGTCATGTATGAACTTGTTGATATACTCTTTTGGAATTTTTCTGAGTTTGTTAGGTCATGTCTGAACCTGCTGTCAGAAAATTCTTTGAATGTTCCTGTTTTGTCAGGTCATGTATGAACCTGTTGTTCAGCCTTTATTCCAGCATTACCAGGTCATGTCTGAACCTGTTTTGAAGAATCTTTTTCTTTGATTATTCCAGTGTTTTCAGGTCATGTATGAACCTGTTGTTGAACCTTTTGTTCCAGTGTCGTCAAGTTATGTATGAACTTGTTGTGGAAATTTTCTCAAAATGTTCAAGTTTGTCATCAGGTCATGTATGAACCTGTTGATATTCTCTTTTTGAATTTTTTCTGAGTTTGTTAGGTCATGTCTGAACCTGCTGTCAGAACTTCTCGATATTCCCCAGCATTGTCAGGTCATGTATGAACCTGCTGTTGAGCTTTCATTCCAGTATTACCAGGTCATGTATGAACCTGTTTTGAAGAATCTTTCTTTATGATTGTTTCAGTGTTATCAGGTTATGTATGAACCTGTTGTAAAAAAAATTCTTATTTGGGTTTAGTAAGTCATGTGTGAACTTACTGCCGAAGTTTCTTGTATTCTAAGTGTCGTTCATCGAATTTCACTTTGAGTACTCTCTAGTGTGTGTCTGATTCTCCAGCAAGATTGTTTTCCCCAGCGAGTTGGTTTTTACCATTTGTCTGTCTCTCTGTGGACCATCAGCATTCCCCACAAACTGGTCTGTCTAGTAGCATCTCCGTATCCCTAACAGATAAATTCAAAAATAAAGTCTTTCATCCAAGCATATCATATCATAACATTTGCATTTTTCAGGATCAAAATCTGGGTCTCCATGGTATTTAACCACCCCCCACTGCGATCCGATGAAAAGTTTGTTTCATTTTCCTCTGGTGGAGGATGTTTAAATAGGGGCAACTGTCATACCCTGATTTTGGTCCTGAAAATTTTTCCATCAATCATTCATTTTCTCTCCTCCTCATGACCATTTCATCTGGTCACGAATCCATCCACCTACACTGATTGTTTAGACAATACTGCTCTTGCTTATACACTTGGAAAGGATGGACGGCGAGTGCATGTGATTGAAAGAGATTTGAGTGAACCGGATAGGATTGTAGGTGAATTGTTACAACCTGGTGGATACCTAAAGTTACTTGAGTGGGGTCTTGAAGACTGTGTAGATGAAATTGATGCACAAAAAGTCTTTGGCTATTGTAAGACCCCAATTTTTGCCCTAAGATCCCTCATGACTCATATCATAACATATCATAGCCTCAAGGATCATTGCATGCCTTTGCTTCCCTCCTAGTGGGTGGGATACCTTATGAGTATGGTTCTTGATCACCAAGCATGTATTGCATTGGTATATCATTGCTTTTCATATGTTTACTGACCAAAAGTACAAAAATATTATCATCTAACCTTGTTGCTTGCAGATGAAGCTAGCTAGGTCAAAACAGTCAAAATCAGCCATTGAGCTGGATGGTGACCATTCTTGAAGAATTTGGGCACCATGATCATTCATCAAGAGTTCATATAACTTGTGATATCATTTGGTATCAAGATCTCAATTGAAAGAAGCTTGGAATTCATCAGAACATGGCCCAGTCATCCAAAACCCTAGAAAAGTCAACAAAAGTCAACTGTGGTCAACTGTGGTCAACTGTGCATTTAATCAGGAATTTGAAGGTGTGAGATGGTTGGAAATGTCTCATTCATGTCCATATGAGCCTCATTTGGCATTTCAAAGATCAAGGTTGAAGGATTTGAAGTCAGACAAAAAGTTTCCCAAAATGGAAATGACCTGTAATTCTCACCTGCCCAAAATGGAAAGTTATCCTCCTCAAAATTACATCATGAACCAAGCTTCAAATCAAAATTTGTCCAACATGAAAGTTGAAGATCTTGTTCTCACCATTCCAAAAAGTCCAAGAACACTCAATTCCCATGTGTGGTTGGCAAGATATGATCAGATCAATTTCAGAAAATGCCCGAATTCAAAGTGGCATAACTTTCACATGGAATGGCCAAATTGGATGGTTCTTCTTTGAGCAAACCCCATTCAACATGTAATTTCATAATCCATCATCACATTTTGCCAAAAGCCTTCACATAAAAAGGTCATTTTTCAAGTGTACTAATTAAAAACCAAGGGCAAAATGGTCCAAAACTCAAATTACATGGAATTTTGACATGGGACCAATTCCAATAGCTTCTAAATGAAATTTGTGACTTGTTCAAATTGAAAAATCACTGTTACATTGCATGGAATTCTCCGAGGGCAAAAATGCCAAATTGCTTACAAGTGCACATTTTGCTAATTATCCAAAATTGCTAATCATGATTATGAGGTGGATTAGGCAATCATATATAAGCTTAATTATAACAGAAACTCAAGGTCCATAATCAGTTTTCAGATCTAAGATCAAAAACTCTCAAATTCTCTCACTTTCTCCATTTTTCCACATAAACATTTTTCATCAATTTTTCAAGAATTTCATCATTGCTTGTGCTTTTTTTCTATTGATTCTTCATGTGCAGGTAATCTTTGAGTTCTGTTTTCAAGAATTGAAGTAAGAACCGATCCAAAACTCTACTGTTGAAAGTACCACACATCAATGGCAAATGGAAAATTCTTCATCTCCAAGACTTGTTGAGCTGCGAAATCATCATCAATCATCTTCATAATCATCACACTCCATCTGTTTTCATAAATCGGAGCAAAACACGCGCGGAATCTAGCACTGCCCAACCATAAGGTGAAATTTCGAACTCTTTGATTACTGCAATTAATATGTGGCTTAGATAGGCCCTTGAACCTAGATCATTCTGCCGTTTGAATCGCGCGATTCCGTTAAGTATGGAGCTAGATATGTTGATCTGAATATTTGTGTGTGAAACTTCTTTCGATTAGATCTTTTTGTACGTTAATCTTTGGACAAAATCGTTGCCATATTCATGACCTACATGGAAAGACGGAGAGATCGGTATATCGTTTGTGCGATTTGGTGAAGAAACGCTCGTAACCGAAGCTGGACATGATGAACATACGAGAACAAAGATGAAGCTCGAAATTCTGGAGAATTTTCGCATATTGATCTTCAGATCCCTGGCCGCGCATTTGAATCATGTTTCCCACCAGAACCGTCCTATCACCACGCGACAACACATTAAAACAAAACGCACCGTTTTTGGCCAGGCGCTGGTATTTACGGTTGTGCCATTCGTGGCCTAATTAATTAATTAAATCATATTCACTTAAATAATTATTTCAATAATTAACAAATCTTATAAAAATCATATTAAATTCAATATTAGTCCAAATTAATTGGGACTTTTTTTGTTAGATCCCAAATTTTCTCTAGAATTTTTTAGGCATAGTAGTTCATGTTGTGCCTGGTAATTTTTTGGAATGGCTTATTGATTCTTGTCATGTGTGCATTATTTGTATGTTTTACCATTTTAATCACCAAATAATCATGCTAGCTCCAAATTGATTGAAAATTCATATGATGATTCTTGACACATTCCTGGAGATTTTGACATATAATTTGTAATTGTTGGATCTATGGTTTGTTAGATATGATTTATTCAATTTGAGTGTGACAATATGTGTCACACTATGCTATGCTGACTTCATGATTTAATTTTCCATGCTTATGCTTTGCCTATGGCTCTGATTTTTTGCATGAGATACCTTTTATATGTTAGGTTTCACCATGATTTTTTGTGGATTTAATTGATCCATTTTCTAATTGATTTGGATTTTTGATTGCTGTTTAGCAATTTTGGATTGTTTCTTGTGTAGCAAACTTACATGTATTGTTAAATACTCATCCCTTATCCCATGAATATGAAATTTGGTGGAGTGCTTCCTAATATGTTTAGCTGTAATTTGGCTTTGGTCCTACTCATTTCTAATATGATGTCACTGTTTTACCATTGATTGAAGTTGACACTTGTTTTGTGACCTAGTTTAGGTTGATTTTTGCATGCCATGACATGTTGAATTTAATTCCCCTACTTCCACTAGTCCAAATGCTATGAAATTTGATATGTAGCTCATTGAATATGTTCTGTTTAGAATAGAATTTTTGTGGAATTTATTGAGCTGTTTTGATATTTGTTTGGTTGTGATCTTGCTGTTTACTCATTTGTGATTCATACTTGCTTACCTTGAGTTAAATTGTGCATAAAATGAAATTAGTGCATAGTTTGGATGTGAGACCAATTGGGATCTCTTCTTATTTGAATTATCTTGACTTAGATCATGATTCACTTGCTGTTTTAAGATTTTTCCATCCTTTGGACCCTAGGCTTGTCCTAGTGGTCTTATTACTCATGTTTGAGTTTGACTTTGACTTTTCAGGTTAAGAAGCAAAGTGCTTAAAGGAATTAATGCAAGTTGAATTGTTTCATTTGACTATTGTGAACTAACTTGTTTGTGTTGTAGGGTGCTTGGTTCACTTGGACTTGGTGCTATGCACATTATTGTTTGATTGTACATTGTTTGTTGATCATTATGTTGTTGTTTTGTTTATGTTGGGATGCTGATTATATTTGATTGATTTCAGGTACCCTTTAGTCGCTCATTTCTTTTAAGAACTTGCATTGCTTTGCTTGTATAGCATTTGCATTGAGGTAGACTCTCTTGTCTCCATGTAGTCTGGAAGACCTGGCTTGTTATTTAGCCAGGCAACTGTCTGAAGTCCTCCTTAAGAGGCAATGTTTGTGATTGTTTATGTTTGTCCCAAGCAGGAAAAGTCCTCATTTGAGGCAATTGGTGGATATAAGAGATATGTAGCCTATCTCCCACTATTCTGTGAGTCTTCTCCTTGCTCCCATTACATGGTTGTAGTATTGAGATCCAAACCCAAGATCTATCGAGTCTAATTTGTGGAGAGAGTTCCATCTTTCTGAACTCCCACACCTTCTGATATCCAATACTCTCTCTGACCAGAGATAAGAGTGATGAGGCACACCCCTCATATCCTTTCATCTGCTTCACCTTAGCCCCTCAATGGCAAGGTTAAGAGCAACTTGAACCCTATTACAGTTGGCTTTAATGCCTCACCCTTTTGCTTGAGCCTCATTGAATGGTTATAGTGTGTGCTACTTGAATTTATGTGATTGATTACTTGATTCATTTATACATGATTACTTGATTTGCCGCCGTGCATTTACTATCATTGATTGCCATTGTACATTTATCATCATTGTTTGCCATTAGTGCATGATCATTTCATTTGTCCTTGTGACATTGTTGTTTTCCCATTGAGGACAATTGTAAGTCCATATTGATTGGCTTTTGTTCCTATGACATGGAAGGGATAGAGTGTAAGACCACTTCATTGGTCACTCATATCCTCTTTGCTCTTTGATTGAGCTTGTTGTTGTATGTGAGGATTCATTTTAAGCCCATGTAATTTGGCATTTGTTTTCCTATGATCATTGTAGAGGTCAACCTAAGCCCAGATAGATTGGCAATTGACTTCCCTGTTTTGTTTTTGTTTTGCTTTTTGAGATTGGAGTAAGACCATTTATTGGCATCCGGTATCATTGCTTTATTTTAGGAGATTGGTGTAAATCCATTTATTGGTATCCGGTATCCGCTTTTGTGTGAGATTGGTATAAGTCCATTGAGTGGCATCCGGTATCGCCTTGTCTTTTATTTTACAAACTTGTTTTGTCCCTTTATTCCAAAGGACACGCTTGAATCATCTCCTATATGATTTCAAGAGGTGAACCTCTAGGAAGTTTTACACTCCATCATCCACCCTTTTGTCGTTTCAAATCCTTTTCACATTGTTGACTTTTCAAACTTGTATGCACATGTTGTGCAAACATTCTCACTTCTTTCCAAATTAGAAACTTGGACCTTAAGTCCATGATTTTCCAAACTTCATTTTTGTAAATACTTCATTTTGAATTGACTTTAATCATACTTTGACCTTTTTGTAAATAATCCAAATAACTTCACCCATTCAAATGATTTTGTGGCTTTGTCCATGTTTGTTAAGTTTTCATACATTAGCTATAGGTTTGATTTACCCTAGTTGGTTGATATTAATCTCACCTATTTGTCCTTAGTTGATTGAATTGTAAGTCTTCCTTGCTTATTATAGGGTTAACCCCTCTCTAGCAAGTTGAAGCTTTTCTCACATGGTGGACTTGTTGTTTCTTAAGGTTGAGTTTTCTCCCGTGGGTAACGTAAGACCTTTGAGCTTGTGTTTTAAAATTGAATCCACTAACTTTTGGAATCTTTTAGCCGAACTACGGCGTTTTGATCCTTACCTTTGATGGGAGGTACGTAGGCAACGGGTTCATCCGTTCGAACACAAAAATAACTAACTTGTATATTCTTTTCTCATCATCCAATTCTTGTTTGCACAATATGTCAAAACAAATAAACATTTTTTATACAACAAGTGTGAAAAGGGCTCCCTAGGAGTACCTAGGATGTGATGGGTGCCTAACACCTTCCCATTGCGTAATTTACCCCTTATCCAGATTCTCTGATCTTTGTCATTAGTTTTCTACGTGTAAAACTTCTTAGGTTTTTGTTCGCTTTTTAACCAGTCCTTAGGATAAATAAAAGTGCGGTGGCGACTCGATTCATTGTATGCTTTGCTTATGGTTTAACCAATAAATCATATAGCGACGAATACACCGCTACAGAAAAGTGGCGACTCTGCTGGGGATGAAAGTCCCTGGTTGTATTGCCTACTTTTCACCCTTGTTGTATGATAATTGTTTATGTGTTATTTGACATATTTTTGTACAATTTGGGATAACTGTATTGATTGTAATGTTTGAATTGCTTGATATACAATTGCTGTTTGCTTTGGTGATCTCTGTGAGATGAGTTCTATACCCGAACTCGAGTGCACTCTAGGATAGGAGAATGGCGTAGTCTTGTCGACTGGTGTGGAGTATTCCTTAGCCAGTTGACTTGCGAGTCCATTCACTTGGTGGAGGTCATGTTGGATTGATAATGTCACACAAGTCATTTGTGGTTAGGCATTATTCGTTCAATCATGTGCCTTAGAAGCCAAGGACCTTAGTTTACCAAACCCATCTTGGCCTATTTTTAGGACGTAGTGCGGAGGTCGTTCAGATGTAAGATCTGATGCGATTGTTACGCGATACTACACTCATAAGAGTCTCTCTCGAGAATATTTTTGGAATACGAGTATTCGTTCCTCCGATAATATCCGAGAGATGGGACGATGATTATGGGAACCTCTGGTAGAACATGTCTGGCAGGTTTAAACCCTAGTACACTCCCATTGGGTGGTTCTTAACCGAGACTCCATGCTCGTGACTCTCAGCAAACCCGTGATTCGTGGTTGAGTCGTTCAAACATTGTTAATATCAATGGAACTTGGGTATTGATAAGGTGTAAAACCTAAATCTACCAAAATGGATGATTGATATTAAGGATGTTAGAGCCGGTTCATGTACCGTTATTATCAATGGAACTTGGGTGTCGATAAGGTGAAAACCTAAATCCACCAAAATGGATGATTGATATTAGGGGATACAATGAGCTTTCCCACGACCTTTGTTTGGTGTGCTTTGCTTGATCCTTGAGTGTTATTGTTGCATTCATGCATTCATGCATTCATCTGCATCCATATCATCAGATAAAAAGAAAATTTTCAAGGAACTCAAAGGAGTTTATTTGCAAAAAATTTCAAACATGGAAAAAATCGGGAATTTTTTTTCACCTGATGTATCTGATGAGATATTCTCATATACGATCAAAATGCTTTAATATTTCAAAGTTTGCAAATAAAACCCTCGAGTTCCTTTGAAATAAAAAACAGAGCATATGCACAAACACTTCATGCATCATTTGCATAAGCGGGTGTTTTGTTCCGGTCTCCCATCCAGTGGTCTGACCCTGCGATCTTCATTTATTTTGAAGACGCATTTTGCCGGTACTATACCAGAGCTATCTCTACTAGATTGATGGATCATTCCGAGCAAGAGAGTTGTGAACTCAGAGAGGAATTTGCCAGACTTAGTACTGTTGATGGATTTATTCCTGTTACTGGTTTGGGGAAGGTGATTGAGCTTGAAGACAATAGATCCCGGGCTGGCATTGGCTACTGTTCTGGGGCATTTAATGAGCAAGGATTGTTCAAGAGTGGAGGATTCATCCATGATGATCAGCCTGAAGAAGAGGCTGCTGCTATCTTGGAAGAGGATGCAGAAGACTTGAACAATTTTGTCATACCTGGTGGTGTCTGCCACAATTGGGTCGCTGTAGATGTTCCTACAGTCATCCATAGATCAGAGTAATAATGCTCACTTTGTTTAAAACCCTTCTCCCATGCCAAAAGGAGAAGTGATGACATTGTTGGCTCACATAAACAATGATGTTTTCATTCAATTAATGCATTGTTAAACATTTGTTTTTCCATTTGTTTTCACTTTTTGCTTTTGCATGAAATCAGTGATCACAAAAAACCCTGAAAAACAAATAAAACAGCTTTTTCATCTGCATAAATGATTTGCTTGTTTAAATTCAAAAGCTTTTCGTTATCCAGAATCATTATGCAAGGATTTCTAAACCCATTGAACATAATGATCCAACGCCATCTCCCAATCTTGAATTCTTTGTATTCGAAGCAGAGGAAGATGATGTTGAAGGGGATTCCTGATGAGAGTACCCGTCTTCTTGAGCACCAAAGAAGCTCATTCAGCTGTATCATGAGAATCAGCAAGACAGTTAAACTGGGGCATTACAAATGTAATGTAAAAAAAAAAAGGAGAAAAGAGAGGGTGAAAAAATGAAAAAAAAAATCAAAAATCGGGAAAAAAATTTCAAATAGAAGAAGAAAGAAAGAGTATACCCTCAAGTCCCAAGTTGACTGATGCTGAATGGATTCAGAGTCGTTACGACCAGTTGAATGTGATCGAAGAGAAGCGATTGACTGCCATGTGCCATGGTCAATTATATCAGCAGAGAATGAAGAAAGCATTCGATAAGAAGGTCAAGCCTCGTGTGTTCCGAGAAGGTGACCTCGTGCTCAAGAAAGTTTTGTCCTTCGTGCCCGATTCCAGGGGCAAGTGGACTCCAAACTATGAGGGTCCATATGTTGTTAAGAGAGCCTTTTCAGGCGGTGCTTTGATGCTTACAACAATGGATGGGGAGGATTTCACTCGTCCTGTGAATTCAGATGCAGTCAAGAAATACTTTGCCTAGAAAAAAAAGTATATGCAAATGATAAAACAGAATTTGCTCGCTAAGTTGAAAACCCGAAAGGGCGACTTAGGCAAAAACGAGCGTCTCGGTGGAGAACCCGCAAGGGTAATTCAAGCAAAAATTAGAGACTTGAAAAAGGTATATTTGCATCCCGCTAGATTGAGTACCTCACCCTGGGGCAATCTAGACGAAGATTAGGGATTTGGCAAGTAACTGCATCCTGACAAGACTTTCTGTTCTACAGCTGTCTTTTCGTCAGAGGTTCTCGATTCGTCGCCGACTGAAGCTTCGCATACATCGAGATTCAAATTGGTAGAGAAAGGACCATTATGTTCAATGTAGCCCTCCTCCAATATATATCACTGATTTCAAATTTGTACAAATCTATGGAGTCTTGCCATTTGCAGGCTACCATTCCATCAAATAAATTTGAGCTTTTTATCCAATTATTTGCACTCTTATTTGTTTCAATTCAACAAATGTTTTGCATGTTTTAATTGATAAAATGTCATTGTTTTAAACAAATAAATTTTTCAAATTGTTGTTTTAAACAAAGTGAATATTCACAATGACAAAAGGATACTCAGGAACGTCTCAGTGCTCTCCTGAGGGTGGTATGATTCCCAACAGGTAAGACATTGGTTCATATTCCTGGCATTTGATTGTATCCTCTTTCTCCCGCTTTGTTGTTGGGGTTGTCCCCCAAGCAGAGATGTTGTTGAAGACTCAGTTTCTTCTCCAGCAGTAATCTCCCCAGCATTGGTTGTTCTCATTGTGGTAGATTCAGTGGTTGGTGGATTGATATCCCGGTACCTTACCACTTTCCTCAGCGTTTGTCGCAAGCAGAGCTGTTGGTGGGGTTGTTCCCCAGTATAGTCGCGAGCAGAGATGTTGTTGAAGACTCCGTGTTTCTTCTCCAGCAATAGTCTCTCCTCAGTGCAGTTGCCAGCGGAGTTGTTGTGTTTCTCCTCAGCATGGTTGCTTTCCATTTTTTTCCAGCTTAGTCTGCAGAATGCTTGTTGTGGCGGTTTCTGCCTGTTGAAAGCTATCTCAATCCCCAGTAGGTCGGATGGTGGCTCTAGCATCCCAAAAATTGGAATGATTTCCTGATTACTTTTGATCCTCAGTAGAATGGCTATTTGCAGAATCTACTTATGTGATCCGTCAGATGTATGTTCCCCCCCGAGTAGAGTGGCTTGTTGCAGAATCTACTTGTGTGGTGCTTTCTCCTTCAGTGGGTTGTTCCCCAAGAAGGATAGCTGACAGCTTTCCCCAGTAGAGTTGCTTGTGCAGTTAGATTCTACTTGGATGATTCTCCTTCAGTGGGTTGTTCCCCGAAGTTGTTTGGAGTTTGCCTTTGCGGCGGTTCTTGGTTGAGCTATGAACTTTCGTTTCTCAGTTGATGTTGAGATCCCCTGCAGATATCCTCAGGATTCTCCTGATCCCCTACAGATTGGTCTTGGTGGCAGTTTTGCCTGTTGTGACTTTTTGTGCCCTGTCTGGGTTGTTTTGCTGATTCTCTTGCCTCTGCTTCCCCAGCAGTACCCGCAGATCTTTGCTTTACAGCATGCGGATCTCTAGCAGATTGGCTTTTCAGTTGGTTTTTTCCCTGGAAGTATAGTACCGGGCGTTTGATTCCTGGGCCTATTGTGTTAGATATGTCTGTTTTGTCAGCATTCATCAAACATAAATCACGCATATTCATGCATAATCATAAAACATTCAGATATTCATGTTGCATTTTTTGCCATATATCTTTTGTTTGTTGTCTCCTGCTTTGGGTGATATAGATCTCTATAGATCTTCCCAAACAGATGTCGGGTGTTTAAATCTCTCCATATAGAGTCAGCCCCGTAAGCAGAAAGTGTCTGTTTTTCTTCGGCAGTTCCCCACTGAGATATGTCCTCGTGGATGACGGTTTCTTCCGTTTCCTCCCAACACATGTATTGGGATGGATTTCCCTATTGAGTTATATCCTCATAGGACGTGTTTTGATTCAGTCTGTCTTTTCGGATCAATCCCGAATCGGCGTTTTCTCAGCTGTTTCTTGTGCTTCCCTGTGGAAGAAATGAATGGTTTGCCCAGTAACCGGCATCAATTCATTTATCCTCAGCGGAGTTTTGTTGGGCCTCTACCCTTATACCGGCAGTTGTAAGTCCTATGTTCCTTGCTTCTTGGCGGAATTTGTGGTTATACACCTTTTATTCCTCAAGCAAGAGTTATTGGTCTTCTACCCAGTAGTCGGTAGTCGTAAATCCTGTTTGCCTGCGCTCCAGCAGTGTGTGGTCTGTTATAGACCCTATTTTGTTTCCCGTGCGGATTTGTGATTTTTTCCCCATCCCCACGCGGAGTTGTTGGTCTTCTATCCAATATTCGATAGATGTAAACCCTAATTTGTGGTTATTCCCACCAGAGTATGGCTACTACCCCGTATTCGATAGTTGTAAGTCCTATCTTTTTTCCCCTAGCAGAGGTAACCTTTGTGGTTCGTCTTGGTTGTTGGTGAATTTTCTGTTGTTGTGATTGTTTATCCCCAACAGAATTTGTGTTTCCCGATGGTATAAGGAATGAGTGCTCAGTATTTAGCCTTCATTCACCCTATCCCCAGTGGAATTTGTGGCCTTCTACCCCGTATTCGGTAGTTGTAAATCCCATGTTGTGATTGTTCTCCCCATTGGAGTTTGTGCCTTATGGTACGAGTGGATAATTGCCGGTTGCTAGCAATTTTATCCCAGTTGAGTCTTTTGTTGCCTACCCAGTAGTCGGTAGTGTTAACCTCTTGTTTCCTCAGCCAGATCTTTGGTACTCTACCCCGTATTCGGTAGTTGTAAACCCTAATTTCTCCCCTTTGTAGAGTTAACCTTGTTGTTCATCCTAACCGATGATGGTTACTCTTTGTGGTTATCTTCATTCAATATTTGATGTTGATATTCCTCCCTTTGCTTGTGGGTAATTGCCGGATGCTAGCAATTTATCCCCAGCAAGTCGTCTTCTGGATCATTGTCGTATGCTTGCAATGTTATCCCGTTTGAAGTTGCCAGTGGGTCTTTTCACCGTTTGCTAGTGATTTGTTCCCCGGACCATTGATTGTTTATCAATGTATCCCCAGCCAGTCCCTGTGGATAATTGCCGGATGCTTGCAATTCATCCCAGCGGATCGCCTTTCACTTACCCGTTTGCTCGGTAATGATTGTTGCTCCCTTTTGATTGGTCATCATTATACACCTATTTTGGTGTCCCGATGCTTTTCTTTTCGGTCGATTTATCCTTTGTTAACCCTTATACCGGTTGTGGATAATCTTCCATGCGAGTATGTTATCCATGTTCTGACGGTAATGGATAATATATCTCATGCACTCTTCAGTCGAAGCCTTTTGTGTTTCCCTAGTCGAGTAAGACTCGTTGTTTCCCTTTTGTGGAGTCGAATATTGTTTGTTGGATAATTGTCGGTTGCTTGCAATTTATCCCTTTGAGTTGTCTTTCGTTTACCCGGATGCTTGGTATCGATTGTCTCTCCTTTGGTTAGTCACCTATTATATACTTCGGTATCTCTGGTGCCTTTTCCCCTCGAGTATGTTATTCACGGTCTGCCGGTAATGAATAATATATCTCTTTCACTCTTTGGTTGGAATCCTTTGTTGATCTTCCCCAGTAGAGTAAGATTCGTATTCTTTGTAGAATCGAATGTCCATCCTTTAACCGGTTTGTGTTTTGGATGATGAGTGTTTTGGCATATATACCAATCCATGTTTTCGGTAGATCACCTATTATATACTTCGGTATCCCTGGTGTTTCTTACCATGCGAGTGTATTATCTACGGTCTGCCGGTAATAGATAATATATCTCATGCGAGTATTCTATCCACGTTCTGATGGTAATGGATATTATATCTCATGCGCTCTTTGGGTTTGTGTCCCCAGTTGAGTAAGATTCGTTTTCCTGTTGTGGATTCGAATGTCCATCCTGTAAGTCGATTTGCTTTTCAGCCCTCCTTTCGGATGGTGAGTGTTTTGGCATATATACCAATTCACGTCTTTGGTAAGTCACCTATTATATACTTCGGTATCTCTGGTGTCTCTTCCTTTTCGAGTATATTATTCACGGTCTGCCGGTAATGAATAATATGTCTCATACACCCTTGGATTAATCTTTTGATTGTTTTCTCCGTAGAGTAAGATTCATATTCCTTGTGGAATTGAGTATCCTTCCTATAAACAAATCTGCTTTTTCTAGCTTTCCTTCAGGATGATGAGTGTCTTGGCATATATACCAATTCACGTTTTCGGTCGGTCACCTATTATATACCTCGGTATCCCTGGTGTTCCTTCCTTTCTTCTCCCTATTATGACCTTGGTCCCTTGCGGAGACAGATTTCCCTGAGTTGATGTACCTTTTTCAGGTCCTTCTCAGATGATTGGATAGATTGATATCTCTCACCCTTATACCGGTCTTAGATATTCTTTCTTCCTGAGTTTGTTGCCCTTATACCGGTAACATCTCATCCCTTGGCTTCCCCTGGAAAGTCTTTTCCTAGATTTCCCCAGCGGAGTTGTATTGCTATTGGTGTTACTGTATTGGTGTTATCCCCAGTACATGCATTTTGTGGGTCAGCTTGAGTCATTCCAATGGATTGTGTTTCCTTTGGAATTTCCTTCTCTCCCCAGTTTGAGTCCTTTACTTCCCCAGTGAGGTCTCCAGTCTGATTTCTGTTACCCCCTAATCAGAATCGTGTTTTGCACACGTTGTGTCAGTCTTGTTTTCCCCAAATCAAAGTCGTGTCCTGCTCACGCATTCTTTTTCTTTATTATCCCCAATAAGAATCCCCATGAGAGTCTTGTTAGAGTCTCTGATCCTGGTGAGTGTATTACTCCGATGGATTGTCTTTTCTTCTGTGTGAACTATATCCCCACAGAGTTTATGTCTTTTGCATGCATACATTTGCATCATGAGGTCTCTTAGGGACCAAAAATTTGTCTCATTACTATTATTTAAGCCCATTCTACCGCGTCGAGATGAAGATTTCTAAACTTCACTTCTCCGGCTAGAATGACCTTAAATAGGGGCATCTGGAAGACCCCAATTTTTGCCCTAAGATCCCTCATGACTCATATCATAACATATCATAGCCTCAAGGATCATTGCATGCCTTTGCTTCCCTCCTAGTGGGTGGGATACCTTGTGAGTATGGTTCTTGATCACCAAGCATGTATTGCATTGGTATATCATTGCTTTTCATATGTTTACTGACCAAAAGTACAAAAATATTTTCATCTAACCTTATTGCTTGCAGATGAAGCTAGCTAGGTCAAAACAGTCAAAATCAGCCATTGAGCTGGATGGTGACCATTCTTGAAGAATTTGGGCACCATGATCATTCATCAAGAGTTCATATAACTTGTGATATCATTTGGTATCAAGATCTCAATTGAAAGAAGCTTGGAATTCATCAGAACATGGCCCAGTCATCCAAAACCCTAGAAAAGTCAACAAAAGTCAATTGTGGTCAACTGTGCATTTAATCAGGAATTTGAAGGTGTGAGATGGTTGGAAATGTCTCATTCATGTCCATATGAGCCTCATTTGGCATTTCAAAGATCAAGGTAGAAGGATTTGAAGTCAGACAAAAAGTTTCCCAAAATGGAAATGACCTGTAATTCTCACCTGCCCAAAATGGAAAGTTATGCTCCTCAAAATTACATCATGAACCAAGCTTCAAATCAAAATTTGTCCAACATGAAAGTTGAAGATCTTGTTCTCAACATTCCAAAAAGTCCAAGAACACTCAATTCCCATGTGTGGTTGGCAAGATATGATCAGATCAATTTCAGAAAATGCCCGAATTCAAAGTGGCATAACTTTCACATGGAATGGCCAAATTGGATGGTTCTTCTTTGAGCAAACCCCATTCAACATGTAATTTCATAATCCATCATCACATTTTGCCAAAAGCCTTCACATAAAAAGGTCATTTTTCAAGTGTACTAATTAAAAACCAAGGGCAAAATGGTCCAAAACTCAAATTACATGGAATTTTGACATGGGACCAATTCCAATAGCTTCTAAATGAAATTTGTGACTTGTTCAAATTGAAAATTCACTGTTACATTGCATGGAATTCTCCGAGGGCAAAAATGCCAAATTGCTTACAAGTGCACATTTTGCTAATTATCCAAAATTGCTAATCATGATTATGAGGTGGATTAGGCAATCATATATAAGCTTAATTATAACAGAAACTCAAGGTCCATAATCACTTTTCAGATCTAAGATCAAAAACTCTCAAATTCTCTCACTTTCTCCATTTTTCCACATAAACACTTTTCATCAATTTTTCAAGAATTTCATCATTGCTTGTGCTTTTTTTCTATTGATTCTTCATGTGCAGGTAATCTTTGAGTTCTGTTTTCAAGAATTGAAGTAAGAACCGATCCAAAACTCTACTGTTGAAAGTACCACACATCAATGGCAAATGGAAAATTCTTCATCTCCAAGACTTGTTGAGCTGCGAAATCATCATCAATCATCTTCATAATCATCACACTCCATCTGTTTTCATAAATCGGAGCAAAACACGCGCGGAATCTAGCACTGCCCAACCATAAGGTGAAATTTCGAACTCTTTGATTACTGCAATTAATATGTGGCTTAGATAGGCCCTTGAACCTAGATCATTCTGCCGTTTGAATCGTGCGATTCCGTTAAGTATGGAGCTAGATATGTTGATCTGAATATTTGTGTGTGAAACTTCTTTCGATTAGATCTTTTTGTACGTTAATCTTTGGACAAAATCGTTGCCATATTCATGACCTACATGGAAAGACGGAGAGATCGGTATATCGTTTGTGCGATTTGGTGAAGAAACGCTCGTAACCGAAGCTGGACATGATGAACATACGAGAACGAAGATGAAGCTCGAAATTCTGGAGAATTTTCGCATATTGATCTTCAGATCCCTGGCCGCGCATTTGAATCATGTTTCCCACCAGAACCGTCCTATCACCATGCGACAACACATTAAAACAAAACGCACCGTTTTTGGCCAGGCGCTGGTATTTACGGTTGTGCCATTCGTGGCCTAATTAATTAATTAAATCATATTCACTTAAATAATTATTTCAATAATTAACAAATCTTATAAAAATCATATTAAATTCAATATTAGTCCAAATTAATTGGGACTTTTTTTGTTAGATCCCAAATTTTCTCTAGAATTTTTTAGGCATAGTAGTTCATGTTGTGCCTGGTAATTTTTTGGAATGGCTTATTGATTCTTGTCATGTGTGCATTATTTGTATGTTTTACCATTTTAATCACCAAATAATCATGCTAGCTCCAAATTGATTGAAAATTCATATGATGATTCTTGACACATTCCTGGAGATTTTGACATATAATTTGTAATTGTTGGATCTCTGGTTTGTTAGATATGATTTATTCAATTTGAGTGTGACAATATGTGTCACACTATGCTATGCTGACTTCATGATTTAATTTTCCATGCTTATGCTTTGCCTATGGCTCTGATTTTTTGATTGCTGTTTAGCAATTTTGGATTGTTTCTTGAGTAGCAAACTTACATGTATTGTTAAATACTCATCCCTTATCCCATGAATATGAAATTTGGTGGAGTGCTTCCTAACATGTTTAGCTGTAATTTGGCTTTGGTCCCACTCATTTCTAATGTGATGTCACTGTTTTACCATTGATTGAAGTTGACACTTGTTTTGTGACCTAGTTTAGGTTGATTTTTGCATGCCATGACATGTTGAATTTAATTCCCCTACTTCCACTAGTCCAAATGCTATGAAATTTGATATGCAGCTCATTGAATATGTTCTGTTTAGAATAGAATTTTTGTGGAATTTATTGAGCTGTTTTGATATTTGTTTGGTTGTGATCTTGTTGTTTACTCATTTGTGATTCATACTTGCTTACCTTGAGTTAAATTGTGCATAAAATGAAATTAGTGCATAGTTTGGATGTGAGACCAATTGGGATCTCTTCTTATTTGAATTATCTTGACTTAGATCATGATTCACTTGCTGTTTTAAGATTTTTCCATCCTTTGGACCCTAGGCTTGTCCTAGTGGTCTTATTACTCATGTTTGAGTTTGACTTTGACTTTTCAGGTTAAGAAGCAAAGTGCTTAAAGGAATTAATGCAAGTTGAATTGTTTCATTTGACTATTGTGAACTAACTTGTTTGTGTTGTAGGGTGCTTGGTTCACTTGGACTTGGTGCTATGCACATTATTGTTTGATTGTACATTGTTTGTTGATCATTATGTTGTTGTTTTGTTTATGTTGGGATGCTGATTATATTTGATTGATTTCAGGTACCCTTTAGTCGCTCAGTTCTTTTAAGAACTTGCATTGCTTTGCTTGTATAGCATTTTCATTGAGGTAGACTCTCTTGTCTCCATGTAGTCTAGAAGACCTGGCTTGTTATTTAGCCAGGCAACTGTCTGAAGTCCTCCTTAAGAGGCAATGTTTGTGATTGTTTATGTTTGTCCCAAGCAGGAAAAGTCCTCATTTGAGGCAATTGGTGGATATAAGAGATATGTAGCCTATCTCCCACTATTCTGTGAGTCTTCTCCTTGCTCCCATTACATGGTTGTAGCATTGAGATCCAAACCCAAGATCTATCGAGTCTAATTTGTGGAGAGAGTTCCATCTTTTTGAACTCCCACACCTTCTGATATCCAATACTCTCTCTGACCAGAGATAAGAGTGATGAGGCACACCCCTCATATCCTTTCATCTGCTTCACCTTAGCCCCTCAATGGCAAGGTTAAGAGCAACTTGAACCCTATTACAGTTGGCTTTAATGCCTCACCCTTTTGCTTGAGCCTCATTGAATGGTTATAGTGTGTGCTACTTGAATTTATGTGATTGATTACTTGATTCATTTATACATGATTACTTGATTTGCCACCGTGCATTTACTATCATTGATTGCCATTGTGCATTTATCATCATTGTTTGCCATTAGTGCATGATCATTTCATTTGTCCTTGTGACATTGTTGTTTTCCCATTGAGGACAATTGTAAGTCCATATTGATTGGCTTTTGTTCCTATGACATGGAAGGGATAGAGTGTAAGACCACTTCATTGGTCACTCATATCCTCTTTGCTCTTTGATTGAGCTTGTTGTTGTATGTGAGGATTCATTGTAAGCCCATGTAATTTGGCATTTGTTTTCCTATGATCATTGTAGAGGTCAACCTAAGCCCAGATAGATTGGCAATTGACTTCCCTGTTTTGTTTTTGTTTTGCTTTATGAGATTGGAGTAAGACCATTTATTGGCATCCGGTATCATTGCTTTATTTTAGGAGATTGGTGTAAATCCATTTATTGGTATCCGGTATCCGCTTTTGTGTGAGATTGGTATAAGTCCATTGAGTGGCATCCGGTATCGCCTTGTCTTTTATTTTACTAACTTGTTTTGTCCCTTTATTCCAAAGGACACGCTTGAATCATCTCCTATATGATTTCAAGAGGTGAACCTCTAGGAAGTTTTACACTCCATCATCCACCCTTTTGTTGTTTCAAATCCTTTTCACATTGTTGACTTTTCAAACTTGTATGCACATGTTGTGCAAACATTCTCACTTCTTTCCAAATTAGAAACTTGGACCTTAAGTCCATGATTTTCCAAACTTCATTTTTGTAAATACTTCATTTTGAATTGACTTTAATCATACTTTGACCTTTTTGTAAATAATCCAAATAACTTCACCCATTCAAATGATTTTGTGGCTTTGTCCATGTTTGTTAAGTTTTCATACATTAGCTATAGGTTTGATTTACCCTAGTTGGTTGATATTAATCTCACCTATTTGTCCTTAGTTGATTGAATTGTAAGTCTTCCTTGCTTATTATAGGGTTAACCCCTCTCTAGCAAGTTGAAGCTTTTCTCACATGGTGGACTTGTTGTTTCTTAAGGTTGAGTTTTCTCCCGTGGGTAACGTAAGACCTTTGAGCTTGTGTTTTAAAATTGAATCCACTAACTTTTGGAATCTTTTAGCCGAACTACGGCGTTTTGATCCTTACCTTTGATGGGAGGTACGTAGGCAACGGGTTCATCCGTTCGAACACAAAAATAACTAACTTGTATAATCTTTTCTCATCATCCCATTCATGTTTGCACAATATGTCAAAACAAATAAACATTTTTTATACAACAAGTGTGAAAAGGGCTCCCTAGGAGTACCTAGGACGTGATGGGTGCCTAACACCTTCCCATTGCGTAATTTACCCCTTATCTAGATTCTCTGATCTTTGTCATTAGTTTTCTACGTGTAAAACTTCTTAGGTTTTTGTTCGCTTTTTAACCAGTCCTTAGGATAAATAAAAGTGCGGTGGCGACTCGATTCATTGTATGCTTTGCTTATGGTTTAACCAATAAATCATATAGCGACGAATACACCGCTACAGCTATGCTCTTTATAAGGATGGAAAAAACACCCAGTTGTCTTATCCCTTAGAAAATTTTGACTCTGATGTATATGGACGAAGCTTTCAAGAAAATATTGATCGTGCTAGAAATGTTATTGAGTTTATGAAAAATGATGGATGATGTCCTAATGTATTCAATTACTCAGCCCTAGTTGATGGATTATGTAAAGCAGGAAAACCGGAAGATACAAAAGGGGTTTTGGCTGAGATGAAGAACTTTGGTTTGAAACCTGATACGGTTACCTACACTTCTTTGATCAATTTTTTCTGTAGGAATGGGAAAATTGATGAGGCTATAGAGTTGCTTAAATAAATGAAGGAAAATGAATGTGAGGCTGATACTGTTACATTCAATGTGATACTCGGAGGCTTGTGCAGGGAAGGTAGATTTGACGGGGCTTTGGATATGATTGAGAAACTCCCACACCAAGGTGTCTATTTGAACAAAGGACGGGTTGGCTGATGATGCTGCTACAACTCTATTTGACTTGGTGGATATGGGGTTCCAACCACAACTTGATTCTTGGGAACTTCTAATCGAATTAATCTGCAGAGACAGAAAATTATTGTATGTTTTGAGCTAATTGAAGAATTGGTAACTGCAAATTCCTGATGTCTGCATTGTGGAATGATGTTTTATTTCTCAAGCAGTTTCGGTTTGGAATCCGTAACTTGATGCAAAGGATGATACAAAAGTGAATTCAGATAAACAACAATGGGTAGGCAATAGACATTCTCTACCAACAACTCCAATAAAAGAATTGGATTTGATAAAGCCCTTTAGTTATTCTTACTTATATTTAAGGGAGAGGAAAATACATCAGAAATTCTACTACAAGCTCTACTTGAAATTCTTAGTTCCACTGAGCCACACTACATTCGCTGTGTTAAACCCAATAATTTGCTAAAACCGGCAATTTTTTAGCACAAAAAAATGTTTTGCAGCAACTGCACTGTGAAGGTGTCATGGAGGCAATCAGGATAAGTTGTGCTGGCTTTCCCACCAGAAAAAACATTTGATGAGTTCGTGGATAGATTCGGGCTTCTTGCACCTGAAGCTTTGGATCATAGTTCTGATGAGGTCACTTCTTGCAAGAGGATTTTGAACAAGGCCGAACTATTTTAACCCTGCATTACACAAAATTGAGATCAATATAGAAGTCAAAGGCGAATGGAAAGGGTGTACAGTCTGTAGCTAATCGTGCATCTTACCCCCTAAAGAGTTTGCAAGAGCAGAACTTCACGATTCCAGTTCAGCCAGTGAACTTTTCTTTCAAGCCGGGTGCAACATCTGATATGGTTGGCGGAAACAGTAAGCAGTCACAGGCTTAATAATAGAAGAAATGGCCTGGGATTTGTTCGGCAGCCTGTGATGGATTGGGGTGTCGGAGTTACAATAGACCAGAAGGTCGACTTGACTCACTTTTGAGCATAATACCTGCAGAATTTCCAGATGACAAGATCAGGAAGTCTCCTTTTGTGACTTATGAACAAAATGGAAGAAAGGCACCATACCTAAGTGGGTAGTGAAGAAGAAGAAACTATCGCCAAAGAGCGAGCCAAATCTGGATCCTAAGGCAGCAATGGCTCCTGTTGTATCCAAAAGAAAAGCTATGCAAGCTACAACAACAAAGCTAATTAGTAGAATATGGGGGTGAATATTACTCAAACCATTTACCTGAGGAATCAAAAGAAGGAAATGCAGAATTTTCAATTTACAGGGATGAAACAAGTGAAAGTTTGTTTGAATCTTCATGGAATTGTAACTGTTGATTCGGCAACTCTCTTCGAAGGGGAAGAAATTGAAGTTCCTGCTGCTGTTACTATACCCCCACCTGCTCCAATCAGAATAATAAAGAATTTGCGCATTGTCATACTGTAGTAAAGATAATCTCCAAGGCATTTGATCATGAAATTGTCGTAAGGGATCGTCATCGCTTTCATCACCTTAAGCATGGTTCTTGTTCTTGCTTGGACTTTTGGTAGCGGAAGACTGCAAAACCGTATCAACAATTAATGCAAATGGCTCCTGTTGGTATAGAACGAGGGCAGAAGATCATGATATACTTCACGAGGTACCAAATGCTGCAAGAATTCTAAATCAAGAGCACAATGAGGATCATCAAATACATTGCTCTAGAGAAGTTCCAGGTTCAGTTTTAAAATGGCTAAAGTTGGTAAGATGCGGTGCAAGTCCCGGTCTCGAGGTCACAGGGAAACCCCATATCTTTTATCTGGTGCAAGAAGAAATATGAAAAATGTTAAGTGCCTTTCTAAAGAAGGTTGAAAAGAAAGACTGGAAAGGTGTTACCTGCTCAGTCTGTATGGAAGTTCCCCATAATGTTGTCCTGCTCCTGTGATCATCATATAACAAGGGTTGTCGCCCTTATATGTGTGCTACCAACCGTCGTTATTCAAACTGTTTTGAACAGTATAAAAAGGCATACACAAAAGCAACTTCTGTTAGTTCGCAGCAATTAACAGACTATTCAACTTTTGAGCATTACAAATGATACAATAAATTAGTTGTTGGTCATTAACACTGGACCAAGCAATTTCGAGAAAATCTTATTCGTTGTTCACTTCAGGATAGTTTCTATTTCCTTTTTCTTTAACGTCAAATGGTTTTCATGATCCATCACCCGCAGACATAGTTGTGAACCTGCGGAACATATCATGCAATTTTCGAAAGTGTAAGCAAGAGAAGGCACATGAGTATATGGTAAACTTATTCGAGTCGATGCATAAATGTTGCCTACCTCCTGGAGTGACCAGCGAATCACCTGTTGCTTTTGATAAAAGTTTTTATTCATAGGATCTTCGGTGGTCGGCTAAGAAGTCAAGAGAAGTAAATGCAGTGTTCTCATTCCTCCAACAGATTTTTTCTCGGATGGAGCAGAACAGCAATACCAATGGCAAATAGAAACTCTGCTCATCAACCAGCTTCCGAACCAAGGCTTCCTCTTAAGCAATATAGTTGATGTGTTTTTGTTAGAATTAGTTGTTGCTGCTGTGATTGTGTCCACATCTGCAAAAGGTAAAAAAAAATGTGCATAAAAAAAATCTGAAATAAAAACATTATGGCAATGAACTGTAGAAAATTGAGCCCGATGACAATCTTCAAGGTGTAGTCGGTCGCTTTATTGAAGGTCCTGCTAGGATCAAAAGGACTGTTAATTTAAACAAAGGCGAAGAAGCAACAGAGAATGATGAGCCGGTTATATACGAAGACGTGTCTATGGAAAGAGGTTCTTTCTTAGTACAACAGGCCATGAGGGCACTCCGTGCTCAGAATTTAGGAAGTGCCAAATCAAGACTCAGCCTATGTGCAGAAGACATTCGTAGTCAGATAGAAAAAGTTGGTAACACTTCAGAGTTATGTTCACAACTTGGAGCAGTCTTGGGTATGCTCGGTGACTGCTGCCGAGCAATGGGTAATAGTAGTTCTGCATAACTTATTTTGAATGTTCATGTTGGAAGGGGATTCATGATCTTGCAAGCCGGAAGAATTCTGCACAAACATCAGAGGCAACAATCATTCATAAGCTCACCGACTCGGCAATAAACATGAAAGGTGGGGTTAAAGACAAGTGAGAAGAAACAGGTACTAACCAAAGAAAGAAGCTTGTTCAACGGAGTCTCGTACCGTATAAGCCGTGATGTGAGAGCACTGAGCACCATAAATAGACCAAAATCCCAAACTAATCCAATTGTTACTCGAACAAGGCAACTTCATCATTTCAACATAAAATTACAGCATTAACACAAGAAAAGTCAAAGCCAAGCTCGACCAAGGACTTGCACTCGTCGTAAAGCAACACCGAAACTCAATGCATTGCAAAGACACCCTCTCCATTCATTTGCTCGTGTCACTGCAGTAAAAAGACACATGAACTCAGCAAGGCGGTAAAAGTCCCAAAAAGGATTAGGACAAATTCAAGGTAAGAAAGTGCATGGATAGTATTACCTTTTCAGATCGAGTACCAAATTGAGGCAAACAAACTGAGCACCTTAAAGCACTCCCAAGAGCATACCCTTTTGATTACCGTAAGCCAATCTGAAACCCTAGCAAGCTGAATATAAAAGATGGTGAGATAACGACGAAAAAGGTGAGCTTTTCGTTTACTTTCTCTCCTGCATTGATGATCGCCCCACCTTGGGACACCATGTGACCGTTGTACTTCCTTGCCGTTTTCGCCCTTGGACTTTGCTGAAGTGGGCCTCAACTACCCAAGTTGAGATTTAGGTTCATGGGCCTTAAACAAACTTAGTTTGGTCCCATGTTTGGCCCTTCTCGTTTTCTTCCTTGGGGAGTTTTCGGTTAGCACATAGGTTTTGTTGGTCTTAATCTAGCCGTAAGCAAGTCATGGCCTAGTGGAGATGGGGATAGCTCACCTCCTCTTTGGTCCTGGGTTCGATACCCAGGTGTGTTGTGTGTTGGTTCTTCAACATTTTTGACTTTCTCATATTTTCTTTAATTCTCACATTTAATTATATAGTCTTACTACTTAACTAACATGTTTCTATTGTTTATTCATTTTTATTATTTTATTTTTAATATAACTTAGGTGATTATTCTTTCTTTGGGAATTATGTGAATTATTATACTTGTGCTTGCTACTTCGTTTGTACAAATTATTTATTTTTATGTGTGAGGTATGTTTCAATCATGATAAATCATCTCAATTTCATTGATAAAAAGAAAAACCATTAAAAAAATAATGATAAATATCACTTAATTCTCGATTCAATGTCGAGCCCATTTCCATACCCTTATAAGTCGATTGCTTTTAAGCATCGCCATCAACCTCACATAGCTTACTCTTGGGCTTTCTTACAATGAGACAGTTCTCTTGCACTTACACTCATACATCGCATTGTTTGTTGTTTGGGCCCGATTTAATTATTCCAGTACTTTGAATCCCCATTTGACAAAATGTACCCCCACTCCCCTAGCATGTAATAATTTTACTGTTTTATTTCTTTATTGCTTGACTGCTTAGTTAGCTACTAACACAAGAATAAAATCAACAATTTCAAAAGATAAAAAATAATGACTCGATCCAACGTCGAGTATTTTCTCAATAAACAAATCAATCCATTTCTCCCTCCTATTCTATTCCATTTCTTTCAAACTTTCATCAAATGCTTGATCCAACGTCAAGCCATTTCTCATAATCAAAAACTCAAAAATATTAATTCATATTCAAGACCTTTTCAATAAAGATGGAAATGGAACGTGGTGTATACCGCGCACTCCTGAGACTAGGATTCGAGACGGATGTCTCACTCATCCTAGTTCTCGCCATCACCCAAATTTATCCACTTTGTTTTCTCTCAAACACTCATTCAAATCTTTCTCAATCGCTCATCAAATGCTTGATCTAATGTCAAGTCATTTTCACAACAAAACTCAAAATACTTAATTCCTATCTAAACACTTTTCAATAAAGATGGAAATGGAACGTGGTGTATACCATGCACTCCTGAGATTAAGATTCGAGGCGGATGCCTCGCCTATCTTAGCTCTCGCCATCATTTAAATTTGTCAATGTGGTTTCTTCAAACCCTTTCTCAATCAAACCTCAAAACACTTAATCCTTATTAAACATTTTTGCAAATAAGATGGAAATGGAACGTGGTGGATACCACGCACTCCTAAGACTAGGATTCGAGATGGATATCTTGCTCATCCAAGTTCTCGCCATTATTCAAAACACATCAAACCAATCAATTTCTTTTCTCGCCGCCGCGCGATGGACCTTTCAAACCTTTTCTCAAACGAAAGGTACTTTGTTTCAAAACAATGCAAGGCAATGTTTTTCCACCTGTTTTGGGTAGTCCAACAATATTTTCGTCGATTTGACACAAAGTAGCTTTCGCTAAAATCGACCAACAAACAAACATTTTTCTACCCAGAACTACGTAAGCCTTGATTTCTCTTTTGAGATACGTAGGAGCAGGATTTGTAAATCTTGTCAGGCCCACTAATAAAAAACTTAGGTTTAGTCCTTCGTTAAAAATCCAAAAAAATATTCTCCTCTCATCCTTTCTTTCTTTCCCACTCAATAACTTAAAGCCTAAAATTTTAACTAACATTAATGCACACAACTAACCTAATGGTTCCCATTGAGTACAACGGACGTGAGGGGTGCTAATACCTTCCCCTTGCGTAATCGACTCCCGAACCCTGATTTGGTTGCGACGACCAACATCATTGTCGTTTTATCTTGGGTTTTATTGATATTTCCCCTTTCCTTTTTAGGAATAAATAAAGTTCGGTGGCGACTCTGTTCAGTCCATCATTGCGAGCGTGCAATTGCGCTTCGCTTAGGTCGTGTCTCCCATTTTTTCGAGGTGCGACAAATGTCACACAAGTAGTTGTGGTTAGACATTACTCTTTCCAATATAGACCTTAGAAGCCAATGACCTTAGTTTACCAAGCCCATCTTGGCCTATTCTTAGGATGTAGTGCGAAAGTCGTTCAAGTGTAAGATTTGATACGGTTGTTACACGATACTACACTCATAAGAGTCTCTCTTGAGAATATTTTTGGAATACGAGTAGTCGTTTATCCGATAATATCCGAAAGATGGGATGATGACTATGGGAACCTCTTGTAGAACATGTTTGGCAGGTTTAAACCCTAGTACACTCCCTTTGGGTGGTTCTTAACCGAGACTCCATGCTCGTGACTTGCAACAAACCCTTGATTCATGGTTGATCCGTTCATGTGTCCTTAATATCAATGGAACTTGGGTGTTGATAAGGTGTAAACCATAATCCACCAAAATGGATTATTGATATTAAGGATGACATGATCCATCCCATGACCTTTGTTTGGTGTGCTTTGCTTGACCCTTGAGTGTGATTGTTGCATTCATGCATTCATGCACCCATTTGCATCCATATCATCAATAATAAGAAAATTTTCAGAGAACTTAAGAGGTCTATTTGCAAATTTTCAGACATAGAAAGACAAAGAAGGAATACGAAGAAGTACAGTTTTAGACAACCCGACTTGAAAGAGCTAAGGAACTTGACATCCTATGTATTATATCCCTTGGGTTTCAAGGCTCGTTTTGGGAAGCTTCTGTTTATTCTGACTACTCAAGTGGACGAAGGATTGATGAGTGTATTGGTGCAGTTTTACGACCCCTTGTACCGTTGCTTCACATTTCTGGATTTTCAGCTTCTGCCTACGCTTTAGGAGTATGCCTACCTTCTGGGTATACCTATTCTAGACCAGTTGTCGTTCAGTGGCTTAGAGAGTGTTCCTACTTCTCAAGAGATAGCTGTTATGTTGCATATAGATGAATATCTGGTTGGTGCTTATATGACTACCAAAGGTGGAATTCAAGGTCTCCCTTCTGAGTTCCTCATTGCTCAAGCTACTATGTATGGGAAGGCCATGAGTGAGGACGCCTTTGAGGCCATATTCGTACTTCTCATCTATGGGCTGGTGTTATTCCCCAACATCGACAAGTTCATGGATGTGAACGCTATTAGGATTTTCTCAACTCTTAATCCCGTTCTGACTCTGTTGGGTGACACTTACTTTTCTTTGCATATGAGGAATGCAAAGGGTGGTGGTACCAATGTGTTCTGTTTGCCTCTGTTGTACAAGTGGTTTATTTCTCACTTGCCGTAGACGGTCGCCTTCAAAGAGAACAAAGGATGTCTACGGTGGTCCACGAGACTTATGTCTCTCACCAATGATGATATCTTTTGGTACAACCGCGTGTATGGTGGTGTGCAGATTATCGACTCTTGTGGTGAATTCTCCAATGTGCCTCTTCTTGGTACATGTGGTGGGATTAACTACAACCCTATTTTGGCACGTCCTCAGCTTGGGTTTCCCCTAAAGGATAAACCCAATAACATTCTGTTAGAGGGTGTGTTCTTTCAGGAGGGTAAAGATCCCCAGGGCTTGAAGGGCAGGATGGTCCGTGCTTGGCGTAAGATCCATAGGAAAGGGAGGAATGAGCTGGGTCCAAAGAACTGTATCGCTTTGGAGCCTTATACTTCTTGGGTTAGGAAGAGAGCTTCTGAATACCTCATGCCTTACGAGTATCCAAGACCTACACCTTTGGTTGTGGCTGGGCCTTCAACCCTCCCTGACCAAGGAGTAGAGGAGTTGAGAGACGAAGACCGTTCACGTGCTTGGATCCGTGAACGAGAGGAGTTGCTTCAGCAGATCAAGGAGAAGGATGCTTTGATAGAGTTCCTTGAGCATCAGGTTATTGATGATCCTGATGATGCATGGACTTCTCTACTTCCTCAGTCTTCCAAGTTTTGGAAAAGGAAGTATGATCGACGTGCCAAAGAGAAGTCAGATATGGAGGCAGCCTACGAGGGGAAGGTGAAGAGGCTTCGTGCATCTTATCTTCCTGCGTCCAGAGCTTTAGATGACTGCTTCTAGGGATCCATAGGATGTTCATTTTCCTTCTCTCTTGTTTTGTATTTGGTTACCAAGATTGTACTTCTTTGGTGTAAAAATATTTCCAGATATTATTGATGAGATATTTCCATATGTGATAAATGTTTAATATTTCCAATATTTGCAAATAGAACTCTAAAAGTTCCTCTGATAAATAAAAACAAATCATATGCACAAGCATTGCATGCATCATGTGCATAAGCAGGTTTTGCTCCAAGCTTCTTGTTCTATGGTCTAACTCTGTGTTCTTCATTAATTTTGAAGACAAGCTGACTCACCGGTACTACACCAGAGCCAACATTTTAAGACTGATGGATCATTTGGAACAAGAGAACTGCGAGCTGAAGGAGGAAGTGGCCAGATTGACTGCCATGATAGAGTCATTCATGGCTACCCAGAGCCAGTCTTCTCCGACACCTTCAACTCCTCCCCAGAGGACAGTCATTTCTGAGATTGTCTCTTCAATTGTGCCTGCAGCCAGCGCACACTTTGCTCCAACGGCCATACCAGCCGGATTCCCGTAGGGGATGCCTCCTAATTTCATGCCTGAGGGTCCTGCCCCCAGTTTTGCTTCTCTGCCGGCATCTAGCCCGGTCCTTGTTGTTCCTCCTCCTGTCGTGCATATTATGCCTAGAGTAGACGACACCATCTATAATTCTGAGCTGTCTGAGGGCCCAGATGTCTATGAAAAGATGGACGCTATGAATGATCAATTTCTTGAGCTCCGCAAGGAATTGAAAACCCTTCGAGGAAAGGGTCTTTTTGGCAAGTCTACTGCCGAACTTTGCTTGGTTCCTAATGTGAAGATCCCTGTGAAGTTCAAGGTCCCTCACTTTGAAAAATACAAGGGAAATACTTGCCCTCTCAGCCACCTGGTCATGTATGCCAGGAAAATGTCGACTCAGACCGACAACGACCAACTGCTCATCCACTACTTTCAGGACAGTTTGTCCGGTGCTGCCCTACGTTGGTACATGGGCTTGGACAGTGCGAACATCCGATCCTTCAATGACCTTGGCGAGGCCTTCGTCAAGCAATATAAATACAATGTGAATATGGCTCCCGATAGGGATCAATTGAGGGCCATGTCCCAGAAGGACAAGGAAACATTCAAAGAGTACGCCTAGAGGTGGCGAGAGGTAGCAGCACAAATAGTGCCCCCGCTAGAAGAGAAAGAGATGACCAAGATCTTTTTGAAGACCTTGAGTTCTTTTTACTATGAGCGGATGATTACCAGCGCTCCTTCTGACTTCACCGAAATGGTGAACATGGGGATGCGACTGGAAGAAGGAGTCAGGGAAGGGCGCCTGACCAGAGAAGAAGGCTCTTCTGCCAAACGTTATGGGGCGTTTGCGAAGAAGAAAGATGGTGAGGCACATGTTGTGACCTCCCATATGAAACCAAGAAGACCCTCTGTAAGGAGGAAGACCGTGCGTCCTGCCGGTAACCAGCACTAGGTGGCTCATATAGCACCTATATTCAGAGATAATCAGCAGTATCAGCAACACAACAATAATCAGCAACAACCACATCCACAATATCAACAACAACAGCACCGTCCGTAACAGCAGGCCTACCATCTCCGAAACAGTAATCAAACCAGCACAAGTTACGAGAGGAAAAGGGTCACCTTTGATCCTATTTTGATGATGTATGCAGAACTATATCCCTCTTTGATAGAGAGGAAGTTGATTAGGCCACGAGACCCACCGGCTATACCTACTAACCCCCAGTGGTGGTATAAGCCCGAATTACACTGTGTTTATCATTCTGGTGCTCCCGGCCACGACGTGGAAAATTGCTACCCTTTGAAGACCAAGGTTCAAGACCTTGTAAGATGTGGTATTTTGTGTTTCGAGGACGTAGGTCCTAACGTGAAGAAGAACCCATTGCCCGAGCATGGGAAATCTGTCAACATGGTCCAGGGCTGCCTTGGCAAGTACAAAGTCAAATACGTCAGTCATATTCAACAATCTCTGGTCGAGATGCATCGTTTGCTGTGTGACTATAGTCATTATGAGCACGACCACGATAGATGCCGAGTCTGTTCTGTTAATCAAAGAGGTTGTCGCCAGATGCGTAAAGATGTTCAAGAAATGTTGGATGAGGGAGTCATTGAGATCATTCAAAACAGAAATGTTGACGAAGATGCTGATGAAGTCAACGTAATTTCTCCAGTATTCCGGATCCCCGAGCCTGTTATCATCAGGTATGATAGTAGCAAGCAGAAGTTTTCTCCTGCTTTGACCATTAAGCTCTTCGGCCTTGTACCGTATTCTTCTGAGAAGGCAGTTCATTATCGCTACAATGATGTAGCATTGGAGAATGGGAAAGAGGTGCCGCTGCCCTCTTCATCTGTTGTTAATATTGCCGACGTCAGCGGCCTGACTCGCAGCGGTCGTGTTTTCTCGGCTCCGTAAAAGCCGCAAGCTGATGCTCGAAGGAATGATACCGCTGATTATGCTGAACGCCCGATTGGGAATGCTGTGAACGCTCCGAATCCGGCACTTGTTGCTAAACCTACCTCTACGTTAAAAACTTCTGCCTCTGTTGGGCCGAGTGGCAATACGAAAGAAGACTGTGATGAGATGTTGAGGCTCATCAAGATAAGTGAGTACAACGTTGTAGATCAGCTTCTACAAACGCCATCCAAAATTTCTGTATTATCCTTGCTGATGAATTCATAACCACACCGAGAAGCTCTACAGAAGGTGTTGGATGTGGCGTATGTGGATCATGACGTCACGATTGAACAATTCGACAGTATTGTTGCAAACATTACCGCTTGTAACAATTTAAGTTTTTGTGATGCTGATCTCCCCGAGGAGGGAAGAGACCATAACCTGGCATTACATATATCTATGAGCTGCAAAGATGATGATATGTCAAATGTGCTGGTGGACACTGGGTCATCATTGAATGTATTACCAAAATCCACTCTTGCAAAGTTATCATATCAGGGGCCTTCCATGAGGCAGAGTGGGGTAGTTGTGAAGGCTTTCGATGGGTCTCGCAAAACTGTGATTGGAGAGGTTGATCTCCTAGTCAAAATCGGACCAAGTGATTTCCAGATTACCTTCCAGGTTATGGACATTCACCCATCGTATAGCTATCTCTTAGGCAGACCATGGATTCACGAGGCAGGCGCCGTGACATCCACCCTACACCAGAAACTGAAGTTTGTGAAAAATAAGAAGCTGGTGGTGGTAGGGGGAGAAAAGGCTCTCCTGGTTAGCCATTTGTCTTCCTTCTCTTATATAGATGTTAAGGATGAAGTTCGAACGCCATTCCAAGCTTTATCTATTGTTGAACCTATTAAGAAGGGAACTTCTTCATTTGCTTCCTATAAAGATGCAAAGTTGGCCATTGAGCATGGTGCAACTGCTGGATTGGGGCAAATGATTAAGTTGGAAGACAATAAATCCCGGGCTAGTATAGGTTATTCTTCTGGTGTCTTCAACAAGCAAGGGATGTTCAAGAGTGGTGGATTCATCCACACGGGTCAAGATGAAGAGGCTGCTACCGTTTTGGAAGAGGATGAAGAGGATTCTGGCAACTTCGTCATCCTTGGAGGGATCTACAATAATTGGGTCGTTGTGGATGTTCCAACAGTTATCCATAAGTCAAAGTAATGTTCATTGTGTTTAAAAACCCTTATCCCATGCCAAAAGGAGAAGTGATGACATTGTTGGCGCATAAATACAATGATATTTTCATTCAATAAATTCATGTTAAATGTTTGTCTTTCCAATTATTTTCCCTTTTCGCTTTTGCATGAAATTGGTGATCACATAAAACCCTAAAAAATAAGAATAAAATCAATCTTTTCATCTGCATAATGATTTGCCTTTTTTGAATTCTAAAATCTTTTATATCCAAAATTATTATGCAGGTTGATCAAACCCATTGAACATAATGATCCAACACCATCTCCCAACTTTGAATTCCCTGTATTTGAGGCAGAAGAAGATGATGTTGAAGAAATTCCTGACGAGATTACCCGTCTACTTGAGCATGAAGAGAAGATCATTCAGCCGCATCTTGAGAATCTGGAAACAGTCAACTTGGGGTCTGAAGATTGTGTGCGAGAAGTGAAGATTGGGGCACTCCTGGAAGAATCTGTTAAGAAGGGGTTGATTGAGTTGCTACGAGAGTATGTCGACGTCTTTGCTTGGTCGTATGAAGACATGCCTGGTCTGGATACAGATATCGTGCAACATTTCCTGCCTTTGAAGCCTGAGTGCGTGCCTGTGAAGCAGAAGCTCAGAAGAACTCATCCCGATATGGCAGTGAAGATCAAAGAGGAAGTTCAGAAGCAAATTGATGCGGGGTTTCTGGTGACTTCTACATATCCTCAATGGGTGGCCAATATTGTGCCCGTGCCTAAGAAGGATGGAAAAGTCCGAATGTGTGTGGACTATAGAGACTTGAATAAAGCTAGTCCGAAAGATGATTTCCCTCTACCACATATTGATATGTTGGTAGATAATACAGCTAAATTCAATGTTTTCTCGTTTATGGACGGATTTTCCGGATATAATCAGATCAAAATGGCACCCGAGGATATGGAGAAGACAACATTCATCACACCTTAGGGAACATTTTGTTATCGAGTGATGCCCTTCGGTTTGAAGAACGCCGGAGCCACGTATCAACGAGCTATGACTACCTTGTTTCATGATATGATGCACAAGGAGATAGAGGTGTATGTTGATGATATGATTGCAAAGTCAAGAACGGAAGTTGAACATGTAGAGCACTTGTTAAAGCTTTTTCAGCGTCTGAGGAAGTATAAGCTTCGTCTGAATCCTAACAAGTGTACATTTGGAGTCTGTTCTGGCAGGTTATTGGGCTTTATTGTCAGCGAAAGAGGTATTGAGGTTGATCCTGCAAAGGTTAAAGCAATACAAGAGATGCCTGCGCCCAAAACTAAGAAGCAAGTATGAGGTTTTCTTGGCCGCTTGAATTATATTTCAAGATTCATATCCCACATAACTGCTACATGTGCGCCAATATTCAAGCTCCTCCAGAAAGATCAGTCCCATGATTGGACCGAGGATTTCCAAAAGGCATTTGACAGTATTAAAGAGTATTTGTCTGAGCCTCCGATTTCTGTCTCCACCTGTGGAAGGAAGACCATTGATTATGTATCTGACAGTCCTTGAAGACTCAATGGGTTGTGTCCTTGGTCAGCAAGACGAATCAGGAAAGAAAGAGTATGTTATCTACTACCTGAGTAAGAAGTTCACTGATTGTGAGTCTCGATACTCAATGCTTGAGAAAACATGTTGTGTTTTGGCTTGGGCTGCTAAGTGCTTACGCCAGTATATGTTGAATCATACGACTTGGTTGATATCCAAAATGGATCCAATCAAGTATATCTTTGAGAAGCCTGCTTTAACTGGGAGGATTGCCCGTTGGAAAATGTTGTTATCTGAGTATGATATTGAGTATCGAGCTCAGAAAGCGATTAAAGGTAGTATCTTGGCTGACCGCTTGGCACATCAACCAATTGAGGATTATTAGTCAGTTCAGTATGACTTCCCAGATGAGGAGATTCTGTATTTGAAAATGAAAGATTGTGATGAGCCTACACTTGATGAAGGGTCAGAGCATGGTTCCCGATGGAGTATGGTGTTCGATGGCACTGTGAATCAATATGGAAATGGTATTGGGGCAGTGATTATTACTCCTCAGGGCATACATTTTCCTTTTACAATAAGGCTAACTTTCAAATGCACGAATAATATGGCAGAATATGAAGCTTGTATTATGGGATTGGAAGAATGTATTGATCTTAGGATCAAGCATCTCGATGTTTATGGTGATTCAGCCCTCATTGTTAATCAGATTAAGGGTGAATGGGAAACGAATCAGCCTGGCCTCATCCCATATAGAGATTATGCGAGGAGGATTTCAACGTTCTTTACTGAGGTTGACTTCCATCATATTCCTCGAGATGAGAATCGGATGGCAGATGCTCTTGCTACACTTGCTTCGATGATTGTGGTTAGACTTTGGAATGAAGTTCCCAATATCACTGTGATGCGCTTGGACAGACCAACTCATGTATTTGCAGTAGAGGAGGTACAAGATGATAAGCCATGGTATTATGATATTAAGTGATTTCTTCAGAGCCAGACTTACCCGCCTGGGGCATCTGTGAAAGACAAGAGGACTTTGAGGAGATTGGCAGGCAGTTTCTATCTCAATGGCGATGTGCTTTATAAGAGGAATTTTGACATGGTTCTGCTCAGATACGTGGATAGACACGAAGCATACCTGTTAATGACTAAGGTCCATGAGGGTTCATTTGGTACTCATTCCAATGGACATGCCATGGCTAGAAAGATGTTGAGAGCAGGCTACTATTGGCTGACAATGGAGTCTGATTGCTGTAAATATGTGAAGAAATGCCACAAGTGTCAGATTTATGCGGATAAGATTCATATTCCCCTGACACTTCTGAATGTGATTTCATCACCATGGTCTTTCTCCATGTGGGTAATTGACATGATTGGCATGATAGAGCCGAAAGCATCCAACGGTCACAGATTCATTCTCGTAGCAATTGATTACTTCACCAAGTGGGTGGAAGCGGCATCATATGCAAATGTGACCAGGCAGGTGGTTGTGAAGTTTATCAAGAATCAACTCATATGTCGTTATGGTGTGCCAGATAAGATCATTACTGACAATGGATCTAACTTGAACAACAAGATGATGAAAGAGCTATGTAGCGAGTTCAAGATCGCACATCATAATTCTTCTCCTTACAGACCCAAGATGAATGGGGTTGTTGAAGCTTCTAATAATAACATCAAAAAATTATCCAGAAGATGGTTGTTACGTACAAGGATTGGTACGAGATGCTGCCATTTGCTTTGCATGGATATCGTACGTCTGTCCGCACTTCAATAGGGGCAACCCCTTTCTCTCTTGTTTACGGCATGAAGGTTGTGCTCCCAATAGAGGTGGAGATCCCATCAATGAGAGTCTTGATGGAAGCCAAGTTGGCTGATGCTGAATGGGTTCAGAGTCGTTATGACCAACTGAATTTGATTGAAGAGAAGAGATTGACTGCCATGTGCCATGGTCAGTTATATCAGCAAAGGATGAAGAAAGCCTTTGAAAAGAAGGTCAAGCCTCGTGTGTTCCGAGAGGGTGACCTTGTGCTCAAGAAAGTTTTGTCTTTCGCGCCCGATTCCAGGGGCAAGTGGACTCCAAACTATGAAGGTCCATATGTTGTTAAGAGAGCCTTTTCAGGAGGTGCTTTGATACTTACAACTATGGATGGGGAGGATTTCACTCGTCTTGTGAATTCAGATGCAGTCAAGAAATACTTCGCCTAAAATAAAAACAGAATAGCTCGCTAAGTTGAAAACCCGAAAGGGCGGCTTAGGCAAAAATGAGCGTCTCGGTGGATTGAAAACCCGAAAGGGCGATCTAGGCAAAAGTTAGAGACATAAAAAATGAATATGTATCCCGCTAGATTGAGTACCTCATCCTGGGGAAATCTAGGCAAAAATTAGGGATTTGACAAGTAACTGCATCCTGACAAGACTTTATTCTACAAACTGTCATCTGTCAGAGATTCTCGCTCAGTCATCGTCAACTGAAGCTTCAAATACATCGGATTCAGAGTTGGTGGAGAAATGGTCATTATGTTCAATGTAGCCCTTTTCCAATATATATCACCAATTTTAAATTTGTAAAGATCTATGGAGTCTTTCCATTCGCAGACTACCATTCCATCAAATAAATTTGAGCCTTTATCCAATTATTTGCACTCTTATTTGTTTTTTCATTCAAAAAATGTTTTGCATGTTTTAATTAAGAAATATCATTGTTTTTAAATAATTAAATTTTTCATAACTTGTTTTTAAACAAAGTGAACATTCACAATGATAAAAAGGATACTGGGGATGTCTTTAGTGCTCTCCCAAAGATGGTATGATTCTCAACAGGGTAAGACATTTGTTCATATTCCTGGTATGCTTGTGTCCTCTTCCTCCGGAGCCTTTTGTGGTTTTCCTCCCGAGTAGAGTGTTTGGTAAAGATATTCATCCCGCCTTCCTTCAGCAGAGTAGAGATCCTTCCTCCTCAGCAGATGTGATCTCTTTGGTAGGGCAATATTTGGTGATCTTTGGAAGCTTCTGATTGATGGTTGTTCCCCACAGAGATCCATCCTCCCCTCTGATAATTTCCCCAGTAGAGTTGCTTCTATGGCGGAGTTCATCTGTGCGATGATCCTGTCCCCAGTTGGAATGGCTGATATTCATTCCCCTGTAGAGATCTTTATTTCCTGGTATCTCTTGCCCCTCATCAGATTGGATATTTTCCACTGGGCCTGGCTTTCTCTCTTGAGATGTAGTACCGGATGTTTGTTCATCGTTTGTTGGACCTGTTTGTGTTAGAAATGTCTGTTTGTCAGCATTCATCATACGTAAACCACGCATATATGCATAATTTTAACATTCAGATATCCATGTTGCATTCTTTGCCATATATCTTTGTTTGTTATCTCCTGCTAGTTGGTAATATGCTTCCCCAAGCAGATGTTTGTGTTTGATCTCTCTATGTAGAGTCGGCCCCATAAGCATAAAGTGTTTATCCTTTCTTCCATAGTCCCCACCGAGTTATATCCTCGTGGATGATGGTTGTTTCTATTTCCTCCCAACACATATATTGGGATGGAATTCCCCATTGAGTTATATCCTCATAGGGACAAGTCTTATTTCATCGTGCCTCTCTAGTTTGATCCTAGATTGGCTTCTCGTATCCTTTTTCCTGCGCTTCCCCGTAGTTTAGATGAATGATTGCTCAGTAACCAGTAATTATCCATCTTTTCCCCGGCGAAGTCTGTAGTTTTCTACCCTTATACCGGTAGTTATAAACCCTATTTTTATCCCTTGTAGAGTTAACCTTATTTTGTTCATCCTAACCGATGACGGTTACTCTTTCGTGGTTTTCTACCCAGTATCTGGTAGATGTAATCCCCTCCTTGACGGTTATCTTTATCCAATATTCGGTATTGATACTCCTTCACCCCTTTTTGAGCATATCTCCCAGTAACCTGTGATATGTCTCCTGGATCGTTGCCTTTGTCAATGTATCCCCAGCGGGTCATCTTTCATTTGCCGATTGTCGATAATGATTATTTATCCTTTGATTCGGTCATCATTTTATACCTAGTTTTTGGTATCCTGATGCCCCTTTTCTTTCGGTCGATTTATCCTTTATTAACCCAGTAACCGGTTGTGGATAATCTTCCATGCGAGTATATTATCTATGTTCTGACGGTAATAGATAATATATCTCATGCGCTCTTCAGTCGAAGTCTTCATTCTTCCCCAGTCGAGTAAGATTCGTATCCCCTTTTGTGGAATCGAATGTCCATCCTGTAATCGAGTTTGCTTTTTTAACCCTATTTTGGATGATGAGTGTCTTGGAAATATTCCCCAATTCACGCCTTGGTCTGTCACCTATTATATGCCCAGTAACCGGTATCCCTGGTGTTCCTTCCCTTCTGCTCCCTATTATGACTTTTTGTCCCATGCGGAGTCAGATTTTCCTGAGTTGAATATACCTTTTTAGGCTTTCCTCAGATGATTTCGGATGTTTGATATCTCTCACCTTTATACCGGTCTTAGATATTCATTTTCCTCGAGCATGTTGTTCTCTCACCCTTATACCGGTGTTCGGATCACATGTCCCTTCGAGCTTATTACCCAGTAACCAGTAATACCTCATCCCGGTGTTTTCCCAGAGGAGTCCTGTTTGGATGTTCCCCAGCGAGGTCCCTTAGTGGATTCTCCCCATCTGAGTCTGGATTTTCATCCGAAGTATCCTTTGTGGATAATTCTGCTGTATTGGCACATTCCCCAATACATACGCCTTTGAGTCAGCTCGGGTCTTTCCATTGATTTATTCTTTTGGAATTCTGCTCGTGTCTTTCACCAAGTTTTAAGTCGTGCCCTGCTCACGCAATTTATTCCCTTTCTTATCCCCATAAGAGTCCTAGAGTCTCTATCCCATGGAGTGAATTACTCAGATGGATTGTTAGTTTCTCTAGATTTCTTTTCTTCTTTGTGGACACATATCCCCACAAAGTATTACCCTTTTGCATACATACATTTGCATCATGAGGTCTCTTAGGGACCAAAATTCGTCTCTTTGTTATTATTTAAGCCTATTCTACCTCGTCGAGACGAAGATTTTAACCTTCACTTCTCCGGCTAGAATGACCTTAAATAAGGGCATCTGTAAGACCCTAATTTTGACCCTAAGATCCCTCATGGCATCACCCATTGCACTTGCATAGCCTCAAGGATCATAAGCATCTTGGTTCCCTTTGCCTTTGGGTGGGATACCTTGTGAGTGGTTTGAGATCACCAAGCATGCTTGAATTGTATATTATTTCTTTTCTAATTTTTATTTACTAACCAAAAGCACAAAAATATGTCACTAACATCCTTTGTTTGTAGCTTGAGCAGCCACAAGATCCAAAGCTTCTAGGAGATCTGTAACACCCTTCTAAATAACCCAAATATTTAATTAAAACAACAGCATATAAATCAATATCAGAGTAATCATGCACCAAGGGTGTCACATAATACTTCACACAATTCACCGTAAAAATCAGTCATGCTCATTATTTAATTCAACATAAACACTTCTTTAAAAATTCGCAGCGGATAGAAACATTCAACATCTGTAATATCGTAAAATTAACATTTATTCAACAAATAAAACATCCCGTCCCGATGTTACATCTATCAGAGCATGACCCACTAAAACCACTCTAGACTTCAAGCACTAGCTTCTACTCAACTCACTGCTCGTTACCTGAAAAATATAACTGTAAGGGTGAGTTCCTCAATCGATATAACAAATATTATAAATCATCATGTTATGTTAAGTAACTTTACACGTTAATCACCCACATCATATCATGCATTCGGTAGCAGCATATTCAACTCAACATCATATTCAAACACAACGTAAATGCAACTCAAATGAGACTCGACTCTTCATGCATGTGGTACCATTTGGAGTAAAACTCCCAACTTAGAATCATTGCCAGTTTAGTGGGCATCAAGGCATAAGCCTTCAACTTTCAACTTAAATTTTTTGCCAATCCAGGCCAACGTGGTGTGAGCAAAAGCCCCATAATTTTGCCAATCCAGGCCAACGTGGTGTGAGCAAAAGCCCCGACTTAATGCATATGAATGTATATGGCATGTACGACTTGAAAGTTCAACAACATAATAACAACGGCAACATAACAGCTTTTTCAGCAACAACAACTTAAAAATCAACTTTGGCTCATCAGCCTACAACTCAGCATTTTCAACAAAACAACTTGTATTCAACTTTGGCTCATCAGCCTACAACTTAATATTTTCCACAAAAACAACTTATCAACATATTTGCATCAACATTTCACAACATAGACTCCACGAATTTATTTATCACAATTGGATACAATAGGCCAATCACCAATTACACTTACATCATAAAAATCAACCATTTTTACATACTGCAACAGTGTTAACCGGTTAACGCTATAGGTTAACCGGTTAACGCAGGAAAATTACACTTCCAGGCAAAACGCAACAGTGTTAACCGGTTAACGCTATAGGTTAACCGGTTAACGCAGGCAAAACTCAACATTTTTCACAATTTATAACAGTGTTAACCGGTTAACACCATGGGTTAACCGGTTAACGCAGGCGAAACAGCAGTTCCTGCGCTAACACAAGGCAGAATGCAGAATTCTCCGCATTTTCCGCCGTTGGAGGACTTCCGGACCTCCGATTCAACTTCCGTAAAAAGCTACATTATTGGAAATTCACGACACACTCAAATACAGATTCAATTACAACTTATACACAACATATCCAACACAACTTCTCAGTATTCAACAATCCCAATTAGGGTCAATTCAACGGTTTCTCACTACCCATGACATGTTAATCTATAATACCCATTAAACGACGATAAACCCCCCTTACCTGAGATAATCCGGCAATTCTTTGAGCTTCAAGCTTTTCCGTTCTTCAACCTTTGCTCTTGCTCCTTCTCTTGCCCTTTTCCTCTTTCACGATGCTTCTCTGCTTTTTCACGTAAAACCCTTCTGTTCCAAAAATGAGACTCTTTCTCTTATTTCCAACTTATATATTTTCCAAATAATTATTATTCCAAATAATAATAATAATAATAATCCAATAATTCAACTTTATTTAATTAAATTAATAAAATAATATTAACTCAATTAAATAATTCTCTTATTTTAATCGGGGTGTTACAACTCTCCCCCACTAAAAGAGTTTTCGTCCTCGAAAACATACCTCAAGCGAATAACTCCGGATAAGACTCCTTCATCTGACTCTCCGGTTCCCAAGTCACATTGCCACCTGCTGGTCCTCCCCAAGCTACCTTCACCAAGGCAATCTCTTTACCCCGCAACTGCTTCAACTCTCGATCCTCGATCCTCATAGGTGATGTTTCAACAGTCAGGTTATCTCTCACCTGTACATCATCTACTTGGACTACATGCGACGGATCATGAATGTACCTCCTCAACTGAGACACATGAAAAACCTCATGCAAATTCGCAAGTGACGGCGGTAAAGCGATACGATAGGCTACCTCTCCTATCCTCTCCAAAATCTGATAAGGACCAATAAATCAAGGTGTCAACTTCTTTGACTTCAAAGCTCGACCAACACCTGTTATCGGAGTAACACGAAGAAACACATGATCTCCCTCTTGAAACTCAAGTGACTTCCTCCTCTTGTCATGGTAACTCTTCTGACGACTCTGAGCCATCCTCATCTTCTCCTGAATCATCTTAATCTTTTCTGTAGTCTGTTGAACAATTTCCGGTCCGACCACAGCACTCTCACCGGACTCACACCAACATAACAGTGTCCGACATCTCCTACCATACAAAGCTTCAAACGGCGCCATACCAATGCTCGAATGAAAACTATTGTTGTAGGTAAACTCAATCAACGGTAAATAACAATCCCAACCACCTCCTTTTTCCAAAACACAAGCTCTCAAAAGATCTTCTAATGACTGAATCGTCCTCTCAGTCTGACCATCAGTCTGCGGATGATATGCAGAACTCAATCTCAGCTTAGTTCCCAAAGCCTTCTGCAAACCTTCCCAGAACTTCGATGTAAATCTAGGATCTCTGTCCGAAACAATATTAGATGGAATACCATGCAAACTTACAATCTTCTCAATATACAACTCAGCCAATTTCTCTAACGGATAATCCATTCTAATCGGAATGAAATGAGCCGACTTTGTCAACCTGTCAACAATCACCCAAATGGCTTCAAAATTCTTAATTGTCCTCGGTAAACCAGAAACAAAATCCATACTGATACTATCCCACTTCCACTCTGGAATAGCCAACGGTTGCATTAGCCCAGACGGCTTCTGATGCTCAATCTTTGACTTCTGACAAGTCAAACAAGAATAAACAAAACTCGCAATTTCTCTTTTCATTCCCGGCCACCAAAATAACTTCTTCAAATCATGATACATCTTCGTAGCTCCAGGATGAATACTCAGACCACTACGATGTCCTTCCTCAAGAATACTCTTCTTAAGTTCGGTAACATTCGGAATGCACACCCGATTACCAAATTTCAAAACACCATTCTCATCAACTCTGAATTCGCCACCTTGACCTTGATTCACTAGAGTCAACTTATCAACCAAAAGCATATCAGATTTCTGACCCTCTCTGATCTCATCCAGAATACCACTTGTCAACTTCAACATTCCCAATTTAACACTATTGTGAGTACTCTCACACACCAAACTCAAGTCTCTAAACTGCTCAATCAAATCCAATTCCTTAACCATTAACATAGACATATGTAATGATTTCCGACTCAATGCATCAGCCACTACGTTTGCTTTACCCGGATGGTAGTTCAAACCAAAGTCATAATCCTTCAGAAACTCTAACCATCTTCTCTGTCTCATATTCAGCTCTTTCTGATCAAACAAATACTTTAAACTTTTATGGTCACTGAAAACCTCAAATCTTGACCCATACAAGTAATGCCTCCATAACTTCAGAACAAATACCACAGCCGCCAACTCTAAATCGTGCGTCGGATAGTTCCTCTCATGAACCCTCAGCTGTCTTAAAGCATAAGCTATAACCTGCTTATTCTGCATCAACACGCCACCCAAACCCAACAATGAAGCATCACAGTAAACTTCAAATGATTCCGACGAACTCGGTAATATCAGAATAGGAGCAGTAGTCAACCTTCTCTTTAACTCTTGGAAACCTCATTCACATTTTGAGTCCCAAACAAACGCTTGCCCCTTCCTAGTCAACATCGTCAATGGTAACGCCAACTTAGAAAATCCCTCAATGAACTTCCTATAATAACCAGCCAAACCAAGAAAACTTCGAATCTCAGCAACAGACTTCGGAGCTTCCCACTTAGATACCGCTTCTATCTTAGAAGGATCAACAGCCACACCACCTCTTGAAATCACATGACCAAGAAAACTTACCTCTCCTAACCAAAATTCGCACTTGGACAATTTAGCAAATAACTTCTTTCCTCGTAGGACTTCTAAAACCACTCTCAAATGTTCAGCATGCTCTTCTTCAGATTTCGAATACACCAAAATATCATCAATAAACACCACAACAAACTTGTCTAGGTACGGATGGAAAATCCTATTCATATACTCCATAAATACTCCAGGTGCATTAGTCACACCAAAAGGCATTACAGAATACTCATAATGTCCATACCTTGTTCTGAAAGCAGTCTTCTGAATATCCTCTGTTTTCACACGGATCTGATGATACCCAGATCTCAAATCTATTTTACTGAACACACTTGCACCAACCAACTGATCCATCAAATCATCAATCCTCGGCAAAGGATACCGATTCTTGATCGTCACTTTATTCAGTTGCCTGTAGTCCACACACAACCTCATAGTACCTTCTTTCTTCTTAACCAATAGCACTGGTGCACCCCACGGTGACACACTCGGACGAATAAATTTCTTATCCAACAGATCTTCCAACTGACTCTTCAATTCAGTTAACTCAACAGCAGACATACGGTACGGAGCCATCGATATCGGTCTAGTACCAGGTACCAAATCAATCGAGAACTCCACTTCACGCTCTGGCGGTAATTCATTCACCTCTTCCGGAAACACATCAGGAAAATCACACACCACGGCTAGATCGCCAATCACCAGTTTATCTTTAGCCTCCAAAGTCGCTAACAGCATAAACAACTCTGCCCCATCAGCTACTTCTTCATTCACTTGCCTTGCTGATAGAAACAAACTCTTTCCTTCCTCACTCTCAGGAAAGACCACAGTCTTATCAAAACAATTGATAGAAACTCGGTTAAACACCAACCAGTTCATACCCAGAATAACATCAATCTGCACTAGTGGAAGACACACTAGGTCCATCCCAAAGTCTCTACCAAAAATACTCAAAGGACAGTTTAAACAAACCGAAGTAGTAGTCACTGAACCCTTCGCAGGAGTATCAATTACCATACTACCAAACATCTCAGATATCTCTAACTTAAGTTTCACAGCACAATCAAAAGATATAAAGGAATGAGTCGCACCTGTGTCAATAATAGCTACAAGAGGAAAGCCATTAATATAACACGTACCTCGGATAAGTCTGTCCTCACTGGAGGTTTGAGTTCCGGTCAATGCGAACACCCTCCCCGTCTGAGATTTCTTTGGCTTCTGACACTGACTTCCAATATGCCCTTCTTCGCCATAATTAAAACAAATCACTTCCTTGTGCTTGCAATCAGCTATTGCATGACCAATCTTACCACAGCGAAAACACCTCTTTACTTCAGCAGTGCATACATTACTCTTATGACCAGCCTGACCACATTTGAAGCAAACTATACCAGCAGGAGCACCTCCCCCACTAGTTCTCTGAGCCGGAGCAGCTCTTTGCTTCCCTTTTCCAGCTGGAGCATCATACGGCTTGCCACGATTTTGATGTTGCTTGCCTCTGCGGTCACTGACAATCTTGTAATGAGCATTATTGTCCTCTTCAAATATCCTGCAGCTATCAACCAATTCAGTGAAAATGCGTATCTTCTGATACCCAACAGCCTTCTTAATTTCAGAGCGCAATCCATTTTCAAACTTGATGCACTTTGAAAATTCAGCACCAGCACCAGTGTAATGAGGATAAAATTTAGACAACTCCACAAATTTCGCAGCATAATCAGTGACGGACATGTTTCCTTGCTTCAGCTCAAGGAATTCGATTTCCTTCTTACCACGGACATCTTCCGGATAATACTTCCTCAGAAATTCCCTACGGAATACATCCCAAGTAATGACTTCACCTGCCACGGTCAACCTCTCGTGAGTCTCTAGCCACCAGTCATCAGCTTCGACTGCTAGCATGTGAGTACCATACCGAACCTTCTGAGCTGGAGTGCAATCCATAACACGGAAGATTCTCTCAATCTCTTTCAACCATCCCAAGGCTGCATCTGGATCATGCTTTCCTTAAACACCGGCGGATTCTCTCTCTGAAAAGTCGCCAAGCTACGTGATCCAGCATCACCACCAGCATTTGGCAAGTTCTGCACAGCTTGTGTCATTGCTTGCATTGCGGCAGCCATCGCAGCGTCATTCCTTCCAGCCATTTCAACTTATCAATACAACACAACTTAACGTTAGATTAATAACAATTACACAATTGTTAGACAGTAACGACACGACAACTGGCCGGACAGACCGACCTGCTCTGATACCACTAATGTAACACCCTTCTAAATAACCCAAATATTTAATTAAAACAACAGCATATAAATCAATATCAGAGTAATCATGCACCAAGGGTGTCACATAATACTTCACACAATTCACCGTAAAAATCAGTCATGCTCATTATTTAATTCAACATAAACACTTCTTTAAAAATTCGCAGCGGATAGAAACATTCAACATCTGTAATATCTTAAAATTAACATTTATTTAATAAATAAAACATCCCGTCCCGATGTTACATCTATCAGAGCATGACCCACTAAAACCACTCTAGACTTCAAGCACTAGCTTCTACTCAACTCACTGCTCGTTACCTGAAAAATATAACTGTAAGGGTGAGTTCCTCAATCGATATAACAAATATTATAAATCATCATGTTATGTTAAGTAACTTTACACGTTAATCACCCACATCATATCATGCATTCGGTAGCAGCATATTCAACTCAACATCATATTCAAACACAACGTAAATGCAACTCAAATGAGACTCGACTCTTCATGCATGTGGTACCATTTGGAGTAAAACTCCCAACTTAGAATCATTGCCAGTTTAGTGGGCATCAAGGCATAAGCCTTCAACTTTCAACTTAAATTTTTGCCAATCCAGGCCAACGTGGTGTGAGCAAAAGCCCCATAATTTTGCCAATCCAGGCCAACGTGGTGTGAGCAAAAGCCCCGACTTAATGCATATGAATGTATATGGCATGTACGACTTGAAAGTTCAACAACATAATAACAACGGCAACATAACAGCTTTTTCAGCAACAACAACTTAAAAATCAACTTTGGCTCATCAGCCTACAACTCAGCATTTTCAACAAAACAACTTGTATTCAACTTTGGCTCATCAGCCTACAACTTAATATTTTCCACAAAAACAACTTATCAACATATTTGCATCAACATTTCACAACATAGACTCCACGAATTTATTTATCACAATTGGATACAATAGGCCAATCACCAATTACACTTACATCATAAAAATCAACCATTTTTACATACTGCAACAGTGTTAACCGGTTAACGCTATAGGTTAACCGGTTAACGCAGGAAAATTACACTTCCAGGCAAAACGCAACAGTGTTAACCGGTTAACGCTATAGGTTAACCGGTTAACGCAGGCAAAACTCAACATTTTTCACAATTTATAACAGTTTTAACCGGTTAACACCATGGGTTAACCGGTTAACGCAGGCGAAACAGCAGTTCCTGCGCTAACACAAGGCAGAATGCAGAATTCTCCGCATTTTCCGCCGTTGGAGGACTTCCGGACCTCCGATTCAACTTCCGTAAAAAGCTACATTATTGGAAATTCACGACACACTCAAATACAGATTCAATTACAACTTATACACAACATATCCAACACAATTTCTCAGTATTCAACAATCCCAATTAGGGTCAATTCAACGGTTTCTCACTACCCATGACATGTTAATCTATAATACCCATTAAACGACGATAAACCCCCCTTACCTGAGATAATCCGGCAATTCTTTGAGCTTCAAGCTTTTCCGTTCTTCAACCTTTGCTCTTGCTCCTTCTCTTGCCCTTTTCCTCTTTCACGATGCTTCTCTGCTTTTTCACGTAAAACCCTTCTGTTCCAAAAATGAGACTCTTTCTCTTATTTCCAACTTATATATTTTCCAAATAATTATTATTCCAAATAATAATAATAATAATAATCCAATAATTCAACTTTATTTAATTAAATTAATAAAATAATATTAACTCAATTAAATAATTCTCTTATTTTAATCGGGGTGTTACAACTCTCCCCCACTAAAAGAGTTTTCGTCCTCGAAAACATACCTCAAGCGAATAACTCCGGATAAGACTCCTTCATCTGACTCTCCGGTTCCCAAGTCACATTGCCACCTGCTGGTCCTCCCCAAGCTACCTTCACCAAGGCAATCTCTTTACCCCGCAACTGCTTCAACTCTCGATCCTCGATCCTCATAGGTGATGTTTCAACAGTCAGGTTATCTCTCACCTGTACATCATCTACTTGGACTACATGCGACGGATCATGAATGTACCTCCTCAACTGAGACACATGAAAAACCTCATGCAAATTCGCAAGTGACGGCGGTAAAGCGATACGATAGGCTACCTCTCCTATCCTCTCCAAAATCTGATAAGGACCAATAAATCGAGGTGTCAACTTCTTTGACTTCAAAGCTCGACCAACACCTGTTATCGGAGTAACACGAAGAAACACATGATCTCCCTCTTGAAACTCAAGTGACTTCCTCCTCTTGTCATGATAACTCTTCTGACGACTCTGAGCCATCCTCATCTTCTCCTGAATCATCTTAATCTTTTCTGTAGTCTGTTGAACAATTTCCGGTCCGACCACAGCACTCTCACCGGACTCACACCAACATAACGGTGTCCGACATCTCCTACCATACAAAGCTTCAAACGGTGCCATACCAATGCTCGAATGAAAACTATTGTTGTAGGTAAACTCAATCAACGGTAAATAACAATCCCAACCACCTCCTTTTTCCAAAACACAAGCTCTCAAAAGATCTTCTAATGACTGAATCGTCCTCTCAGTCTGACCATCAGTCTGCGGATGATATGCAGAACTCAATCTCAGCTTAGTTCCCAAAGCCTTCTGCAAACCTTCCCAGAACTTCGATGTAAATCTAGGATCTCTGTCCGAAACAATACTCGACGGAATACCATGCAAACTTACAATCTTCTCAATATACAACTCAGCCAATTTCTCTAACGGATAATCCATTCTAATCGGAATGAAATGAGCCGACTTTGTCAATCTGTCAACAATCACCCAAATGGCTTCAAAATTCTTAATTGTCCTCGGTAAACCAGAAACAAAATCCATACTGATACTATCCCACTTCCACTCTGGAATAGCCAACGGTTGCATTAGCCCAGACGGCTTCTGATGCTCAATCTTTGACTTCTGACAAGTCAAACAAGAATAAACAAAACTCGCAATTTCTCTTTTCATTCCCGGCCACCAAAATAACTTCTTCAAATCATGATACATCTTCGTAGCTCCAGGATGAATACTCAGACCACTACGATGTCCTTCCTCAAGAATACTCTTCTTAAGTTCGGTAACATTCGGAATGCACACCCGATTACCAAATTTCAAAACACCATTCTCATCAACTCTGAATTCGCCACCTTGACCTTGATTCACTAGAGTCAACTTATCAACCAAAAGCATATCAGATTTCTGACCCTCTCTGATCTCATCCAGAATACCACTTGTCAACTTCAACATTCCCAATTTAACACTATTGTGAGTACTCTCACACACCAAACTCAAGTCTCTAAACTGCTCAATCAAATCCAATTCCTTAACCATTAACATAGACATATGTAATGATTTCCGACTCAATGCATCAGCCACTACGTTTGCTTTACCCGGATGGTAATTCAAACCAAAGTCATAATCCTTCAGAAACTCTAACCATCTTCTCTGTCTCATATTCAGCTCTTTCTGATCAAACAAATACTTTAAACTTTTATGGTCACTGAAAACCTCAAATCTTGACCCATACAAGTAATGCCTCCATAACTTCAGAACAAATACCACAGCCGCCAACTCTAAATCGTGCGTCGGATAGTTCCTCTCATGAACCCTCAGCTGTCTTGAAGCATAAGCTATAACCTGCTTATTCTGCATCAACACGCCACCCAAACCCAACAATGAAGCATCACAGTAAACTTCAAATGATTCCGACGAACTCGGTAATATCAGAATAGGAGCAGTAGTCAACCTTCTCTTTAACTCTTGGAAACCTCTTCACATTTTGAGTCCCAAACAAACGCTTGCCCCTTCCTAGTCAACATCGTCAATGGTAACGCCAACTTAGAAAATCCCTCAATGAACTTCCTATAATAACCAGCCAAACCAAGAAAACTTCGAATCTCAGCAACAGACTTCGGAGCTTCCCACTTAGATACCGCTTCTATCTTAGAAGGATCAACAGCCACACCACCTCTTGAAATCACATGACCAAGAAAACTTACCTCTCCTAACCAAAATTCGCACTTGGACAATTTAGCAAATAACTTCTTTCCTCGTAGGACTTCTAAAACCACTCTCAAATGTTCAGCATGCTCTTCTTCAGATTTCGAATACACCAAAATATCATCAATAAACACCACAACAAACTTGTCTAGGTACGGATGGAAAATCCTATTCATATACTCCATAAATACTCCAGGTGCATTAGTCACACCAAAAGGCATTACAGAATACTCATAATGTCCATACCTTGTTCTGAAAGCAGTCTTCTGAATATCCTCTGTTTTCACACGGATCTGATGATACCCAGATCTCAAATCTATTTTACTGAACACACTTGCACCAACCAACTGATCCATCAAATCATCAATCCTCGGCAAAGGATACCGATTCTTGATCGTCACTTTATTCAGTTGCCTGTAGTCCACACACAACCTCATAGTACCTTCTTTCTTCTTAACCAATAGCACTGGTGCACCCCACGGTGACACACTCGGACGAATAAATTTCTTATCCAACAGATCTTCCAACTGACTCTTCAATTCAGTTAACTCAACAGCAGACATACGGTACGGAGCCATCGATATCGGTCTAGTACCAGGTACCAAATCAATCGAGAACTCCACTTCACGCTCTGGCGGTAATTCATTCACCTCTTCCGGAAACACATCAGGAAAATCACACACCACGGCTAGATCGCCAATCACCAGTTTATCTTTAGCCTCCAAAGTCGCTAACAGCATAAACAACTCTGCCCCATCAGCTACTTCTTCATTCACTTGCCTTGCTGATAGAAACAAACTCTTTCCTTCCTCACTCTCAGGAAAGACCACAGTCTTATCAAAACAATTGATAGAAACTCGGTTAAACACCAACCAGTTCATACCCAGAATAACATCAATCTGCACTAGTGGAAGACACACTAGGTCCATCCCAAAGTCTCTACCAAAAATACTCAAAGGACAGTTTAAACAAACCGAAGTAGTAGTCACTGAACCCTTCGCAGGAGTATCAATTACCATACTACCAAACATCTCAGATATCTCTAACTTAAGTTTCACAGCACAATCAAAGATATAAAGGAATGAGTCGCACCTGTGTCAATAATAGCTACAAGAGGAAAGCCATTAATATAACACGTACCTCGGATAAGTCTGTCCTCACTGGAGGTTTGAGTTCCGGTCAATGCGAACACCCTCCCCGTCTGAGATTTCTTTGGCTTCTGACACTGACTTCCAATATGCCCTTCTTCGCCATAATTAAAACAAATCACTTCCTTGTGCTTGCAATCAGCTATTGCATGACCAATCTTACCACAGCGAAAACACCTCTTTACTTCAGCAGTGCATACATTACTCTTATGACCAGCCTGACCACATTTGAAGCAAACTATACCAGCAGGAGCACCTCCCCCACTAGTTCTCTGAGCCGGAGCAGCTCTTTGCTTCCCTTTTCCAGCTGGAGCATCATACGGCTTGCCACGATTTTGATGTTGCTTGCCTCTGCGGTCACTGACAATCTTGTAATGAGCATTATTGTCCTCTTCAAATATCCTGCAGCTATCAACCAATTCAGTGAAAATGCGTATCTTCTGATACCCAACAGCCTTCTTAATTTCAGAGCGCAATCCATTTTCAAACTTGATGCACTTTGAAAATTCAGCACCAGCACCAGTGTAATGAGGATAAAATTTAGACAACTCCACAAATTTCGCAGCATAATCAGTGACGGACATGTTTCCTTGCTTCAGCTCAAGGAATTCGATTTCCTTCTTACCACGGACATCTTCCGGATAATACTTCCTCAGAAATTCCCTACGGAATACATCCCAAGTAATGACTTCACCTGCCACGGTCAACCTCTCGTGAGTCTCTAGCCACCAGTCATCAGCTTCGACTGCTAGCATGTGAGTACCATACCGAACCTTCTGAGCTGGAGTGCAATCCATAACACGGAAGATTCTCTCAATCTCTTTCAACCATCCCAAGGCTGCATCTGGATCATGCTTTCCCTTAAACACCGGCGGATTCTCTCTCTGAAAAGTCGCCAAGCTACGTGATCCAGCATCACCACCAGCATTTGGCAAGTTCTGCACAGCTTGTGCCATTGCTTGCATTGCGGCAGCCATCGCAGCGTCATTCCTTCCAGCCATTTCAACTTATCAATACAACACAACTTAACGTTAGATTAATAACAATTACACAATTGTTAGACAGTAACGACACGACAACTGGCCGGACAGACCGACCTGCTCTGATACCACTAATGTAACACCCTTCTAAATAACCCAAATATTTAATTAAAACAACAGCATATAAATCAATATCAGAGTAATCATGCACCAAGGGTGTCACATAATACTTCACACAATTCACCGTAAAAATCAGTCATGCTCATTATTTAATTCAACATAAACACTTCTTTAAAAATTCGCAGCGGATAGAAACATTCAACATCTGTAATATCTTAAAATTAACATTTATTTAACAAATAAAACATCCCGTCCCGATGTTACATCTATCAGAGCATGACCCACTAAAACCACTCTAGACTTCAAGCACTAGCTTCTACTCAACTCACTGCTCGTTACCTGAAAAATATAACTGTAAGGGTGAGTTCCTCAATCGATATAACAAATATTATAAATCATCATGTTATGTTAAGTAACTTTACACGTTAATCACCCACATCATATCATGCATTCGGTAGCAGCATATTCAACTCAACATCATATTCAAACACAACGTAAATGCAACTCAAATGAGACTCGACTCTTCATGCATGTGGTACCATTTGGAGTAAAACTCCCAACTTAGAATCATTGCCAGTTTAGTGGGCATCAAGGCATAAGCCTTCAACTTTCAACTTAAATTTTTTGCCAATCCAGGCCAACGTGGTGTGAGCAAAAGCCCCATAATTTTGCCAATCCAGGCCAACGTGGTGTGAGCAAAAGCCCCGACTTAATGCATATGAATGTATATGGCATGTACGACTTGAAAGTTCAACAACATAATAACAACGGCAACATAACAGCTTTTTCAGCAACAACAACTTAAAAATCAACTTTGGCTCATCAGCCTACAACTCAGCATTTTCAACAAAACAACTTGTATTCAATTTTGGCTCATCAGCCTACAACTTAATATTTTCCACAAAAACAACTTATCAACATATTTGCATCAACATTTCACAACATAGACTCCACGAATTTATTTATCACAATTGGATACAATAGGCCAATCACCAATTACACTTACATCATAAAAATCAACCATTTTTACATACTGCAACAGTGTTAACCGGTTAACGCTATAGGTTAACCGGTTAACGCAGGAAAATTACACTTCCAGGCAAAACGCAACAGTGTTAACCGGTTAACGCTATAGGTTAACCGGTTAACGCAGGCAAAACTCAACATTTTTCACAATTTATAACAGTTTTAACCGGTTAACACCATGGGTTAACCGGTTAACGCAGGCGAAACAGCAGTTCCTGCGCTAACACAAGGCAGAATGCAGAATTCTCCGCATTTTCCGCCGTTGGAGGACTTCCGGACCTCCGATTCAACTTCCGTAAAAAGCTACATTATTGGAAATTCACGACACACTCAAATACAGATTCAATTACAACTTATACACAACATATCCAACACAACTTCTCAGTATTCAACAATCCCAATTAGGGTCAATTCAACGGTTTCTCACTACCCATGACATGTTAATCTATAATACCCATTAAACGACGATAAACCCCCCTTACCTGAGATAATCCGGCAATTCTTTGAGCTTCAAGCTTTTCCGTTCTTCAACCTTTGCTCTTGCTCCTTCTCTTGCCCTTTTCCTCTTTCACGATGCTTCTCTGCTTTTTCACGTAAAACCCTTCTGTTCCAAAAATGAGACTCTTTCTCTTATTTCCAACTTATATATTTTCCAAATAATTATTATTCCAAATAATAATAATAATAATAATCCAATAATTCAACTTTATTTAATTAAATTAATAAAATAATATTAACTCAATTAAATAATTCTCTTATTTTAATCGGGGTGTTACAACTCTCCCCCACTAAAAGAGTTTTCGTCCTCGAAAACATACCTCAAGCGAATAACTCCGGATAAGACTCCTTCATCTGACTCTCCGGTTCCCAAGTCACATTGCCACCTGCTGGTCCTCCCCAAGCTACCTTCACCAAGGCAATCTCTTTACCCCGCAACTGCTTCAACTCTCGATCCTCGATCCTCATAGGTGATGTTTCAACAGTCAGGTTATCTCTCACCTGTACATCATCTACTTGGACTACATGCGACGGATCATGAATGTACCTCCTCAACTGAGACACATGAAAAACCTCATGCAAATTCGCAAGTGACGGCGGTAAAGCGATACGATAGGCTACCTCTCCTATCCTCTCCAAAATCTGATAAGGACCAATAAATCGAGGTGTCAACTTCTTTGACTTCAAAGCTCGACCAACACCTGTTATCGGAGTAACACGAAGAAACACATGATCTCCCTCTTGAAACTCAAGTGACTTCCTCCTCTTGTCATGGTAACTCTTCTGACGACTCTGAGCCATCCTCATCTTCTCCTGAATCATCTTAATCTTTTCTGTAGTCTGTTGAACAATTTCCGGTCCGACCACAGCACTCTCACCGGACTCACACCAACATAACGGTGTCCGACATCTCCTACCATACAAAGCTTCAAACGGCGCCATACCAATGCTCGAATGAAAACTATTGTTGTAGGTAAACTCAATCAACGGTAAATAACAATCCCAACCACCTCCTTTTTCCAAAACACAAGCTCTCAAAAGATCTTCTAATGACTGAATCGTCCTCTCAGTCTGACCATCAGTCTGCGGATGATATGCAGAACTCAATCTCAGCTTAGTTCCCAAAGCCTTCTGCAAACCTTCCCAGAACTTCGATGTAAATCTAGGATCTCTGTCCGAAACAATATTAGATGGAATACCATGCAAACTTACAATCTTCTCAATATACAACTCAGCCAATTTCTCTAACGGATAATCCATTCTAATCGGAATGAAATGAGCCGACTTTGTCAACCTGTCAACAATCACCCAAATGGCTTCAAAATTCTTAATTGTCCTCGGTAAACCAGAAACAAAATCCATACTGATACTATCCCACTTCCACTCTGGAATAGCCAACGGTTGCATTAGCCCAGACGGCTTCTGATGCTCAATCTTTGACTTCTGACAAGTCAAACAAGAATAAACAAAACTCGCAATTTCTCTTTTCATTCCCGGCCACCAAAATAACTTCTTCAAATCATGATACATCTTCGTAGCTCCAGGATGAATACTCAGACCACTACGATGTCCTTCCTCAAGAATACTCTTCTTAAGTTCGGTAACATTCGGAATGCACACCCGATTACCAAATTTCAAAACACCATTCTCATCAACTCTGAATTCGCCACCTTGACCTTGATTCACTAGAGTCAACTTATCAACCAAAGCATATCAGATTTCTGACCCTCTCTGATCTCATCCAGAATACCACTTGTCAACTTCAACATTCCCAATTTAACACTATTGTGAGTACTCTCACACACCAAACTCAAGTCTCTAAACTGCTCAATCAAATCCAATTCCTTAACCATTAACATAGACATATGTAATGATTTCCGACTCAATGCATCAGCCACTACGTTTGCTTTACCCGGATGGTAATTCAAACCAAAGTCATAATCCTTCAGAAACTCTAACCATCTTCTCTGTCTCATATTCAGCTCTTTCTGATCAAACAAATACTTTAAACTTTTATGGTCACTGAAAACCTCAAATCTTGACCCATACAAGTAATGCCTCCATAACTTCAGAACAAATACCACAGCCGCCAACTCTAAATCGTGCGTCGGATAGTTCCTCTCATGAACCCTCAGCTGTCTTAAAGCATAAGCTATAACCTGCTTATTCTGCATCAACACGCCACCCAAACCCAACAATGAAGCATCACAGTAAACTTCAAATGATTCCGACGAACTCGGTAATATCAGAATAGGAGCAGTAGTCAACCTTCTCTTTAACTCTTGGAAACCTCATTCACATTTTGAGTCCCAAACAAACGCTTGCCCCTTCCTAGTCAACATCGTCAATGGTAACGCCAACTTAGAAAATCCCTCAATGAACTTCCTATAATAACCAGCCAAACCAAGAAAACTTCGAATCTCAGCAACAGACTTCGGAGCTTCCCACTTAGATACCGCTTCTATCTTAGAAGGATCAACAGCCACACCACCTCTTGAAATCACATGACCAAGAAAACTTACCTCTCCTAACCAAAATTCGCACTTGGACAATTTAGCAAATAACTTCTTTCCTCGTAGGACTTCTAAAACCACTCTCAAATGTTCAGCATGCTCTTCTTCAGATTTCGAATACACCAAAATATCATCAATAAACACCACAACAAACTTGTCTAGGTACGGATGGAAAATCCTATTCATATACTCCATAAATACTCCAGGTGCATTAGTCACACCAAAAGGCATTACAGAATACTCATAATGTCCATACCTTGTTCTGAAAGCAGTCTTCTGAATATCCTCTGTTTTCACACGGATCTGATGATACCCAGATCTCAAATCTATTTTACTGAACACACTTGCACCAACCAACTGATCCATCAAATCATCAATCCTCGGCAAAGGATACCGATTCTTGATCGTCACTTTATTCAGTTGCCTGTAGTCCACACACAACCTCATAGTACCTTCTTTCTTCTTAACCAATAGCACTGGTGCACCCCACGGTGACACACTCGGACGAATAAATTTCTTATCCAACAGATCTTCCAACTGACTCTTCAATTCAGTTAACTCAACAGCAGACATACGGTACGGAGCCATCGATATCGGTCTAGTACCAGGTACCAAATCAATCGAGAACTCCACTTCACGCTCTGGCGGTAATTCATTCACCTCTTCCGGAAACACATCAGGAAAATCACACACCACGGCTAGATCGCCAATCACCAGTTTATCTTTAGCCTCCAAAGTCGCTAACAGCATAAACAACTCTGCCCCATCAGCTACTTCTTCATTCACTTGCCTTGCTGATAGAAACAAACTCTTTCCTTCCTCACTCTCAGGAAAGACCACAGTCTTATCAAAACAATTGATAGAAACTCGGTTAAACACCAACCAGTTCATACCCAGAATAACATCAATCTGCACTAGTGGAAGACACACTAGGTCCATCCCAAAGTCTCTACCAAAAATACTCAAAGGACAGTTTAAACAAACCGAAGTAGTAGTCACTGAACCCTTCGCAGGAGTATCAATTACCATACTACCAAACATCTCAGATATCTCTAACTTAAGTTTCACAGCACAATCAAAAGATATAAAGGAATGAGTCGCACCTGTGTCAATAATAGCTACAAGAGGAAAGCCATTAATATAACACGTACCTCGGATAAGTCTGTCCTCACTGGAGGTTTGAGTTCCGGTCAATGCGAACACCCTCCCCGTCTGAGATTTCTTTGGCTTCTGACACTGACTTCCAATATGCCCTTCTTCGCCATAATTAAAACAAATCACTTCCTTGTGCTTGCAATCAGCTATTGCATGACCAATCTTACCACAGCGAAAACACCTCTTTACTTCAGCAGTGCATACATTACTCTTATGACCAGCCTGACCACATTTGAAGCAAACTATACCAGCAGGAGCACCTCCCCCACTAGTTCTCTGAGCCGGAGCAGCTCTTTGCTTCCCTTTTCCAGCTGGAGCATCATACGGCTTGCCACGATTTTGATGTTGCTTGCCTCTGCGGTCACTGACAATCTTGTAATGAGCATTATTGTCCTCTTCAAATATCCTGCAGCTATCAACCAATTCAGTGAAAATGCGTATCTTCTGATACCCAACAGCCTTCTTAATTTCAGAGCGCAATCCATTTTCAAACTTGATGCACTTTGAAAATTCAGCACCAGCACCAGTGTAATGAGGATAAAATTTAGACAACTCCACAAATTTCGCAGCATAATCAGTGACGGACATGTTTCCTTGCTTCAGCTCAAGGAATTCGATTTCCTTCTTACCACGGACATCTTCCGGATAATACTTCCTCAGAAATTCCCTACGGAATACATCCCAAGTAATGACTTCACCTGCCACGGTCAACCTCTCGTGAGTCTCTAGCCACCAGTCATCAGCTTCGACTGCTAGCATATGAGTACCATACCGAACCTTCTGAGCTGGAGTGCAATCCATAACACGGAAGATTCTCTCAATCTCTTTCAACCATCCCAAGGCTGCATCTGGATCATGCTTTCCCTTAAACACCGGCGGATTCTCTCTCTGAAAAGTCGCCAAGCTACGTGATCCAGCATCACCACCAGCATTTGGCAAGTTCTGCACAGCTTGTGCCATTGCTTGCATTGCGGCAGCCATCGCAGCGTCATTCCTTCCAGCCATTTCAACTTATCAATACAACACAACTTAACGTTAGATTAATAACAATTACACAATTGTTAGACAGTAACGACACGACAACTGGCCGGACAGACCGACCTGCTCTGATACCACTAATGTAACACCCTTCTAAATAACCCAAATATTTAATTAAAACAACAGCATATAAATCAATATCAGAGTAATCATGCACCAAGGGTGTCACATAATACTTCACACAATTCACCGTAAAAATCAGTCATGCTCATTATTTAATTCAACATAAACACTTCTTTAAAAATTCGCAGCGGATAGAAACATTCAACATCTGTAATATCTTAAAATTAACATTTATTTAACAAATAAAACATCCCGTCCCGATGTTACATCTATCAGAGCATGACCCACTAAAACCACTCTAGACTTCAAGCACTAGCTTCTACTCAACTCACTGCTCGTTACCTGAAAAATATAACTGTAAGGGTGAGTTCCTCAATCGATATAACAAATATTATAAATCATCATGTTATGTTAAGTAACTTTACACGTTAATCACCCACATCATATCATGCATTCGGTAGCAGCATATTCAACTCAACATCATATTCAAACACAACGTAAATGCAACTCAAATGAGACTCGACTCTTCATGCATGTGGTACCATTTGGAGTAAAACTCCCAACTTAGAATCATTGCCAGTTTAGTGGGCATCAAGGCATAAGCCTTCAACTTTCAACTTAAATTTTTTGCCAATCCAGGCCAACGTGGTGTGAGCAAAAGCCCCATAATTTTGCCAATCCAGGCCAACGTGGTGTGAGCAAAAGCCCCGACTTAATGCATATGAATGTATATGGCATGTACGACTTGAAAGTTCAACAACATAATAACAACGGCAACATAACAGCTTTTTCAGCAACAACAACTTAAAAATCAACTTTGGCTCATCAGCCTACAACTCAGCATTTTCAACAAAACAACTTGTATTCAACTTTGGCTCATCAGCCTACAACTTAATATTTTCCACAAAAACAACTTATCAACATATTTGCATCAACATTTCACAACATAGACTCCACGAATTTATTTATCACAATTGGATACAATAGGCCAATCACCAATTACACTTACATCATAAAAATCAACCATTTTTACATACTGCAACAGTGTTAACCGGTTAACGCTATAGGTTAACCGGTTAACGCAGGAAAATTACACTTCCAGGCAAAACGCAACAGTGTTAACCGGTTAACACTATAGGTTAACCGGTTAACGCAGGCAAAACTCAACATTTTTCACAATTTATAACAGTGTTAACCGGTTAACACCATGGGTTAACCGGTTAACGCAGGCGAAACAGCAGTTCCTGCGCTAACACAAGGCAGAATGCAGAATTCTCCGCATTTTCCGCCGTTGGAGGACTTCCGGACCTCCGATTCAACTTCCGTAAAAAGCTACATTATTGGAAATTCACGACACACTCAAATACAGATTCAATTACAACTTATACACAACATATCCAACACAACTTCTCAGTATTCAACAATCCCAATTAGGGTCAATTCAACGGTTTCTCACTACCCATGACATGTTAATCTATAATACCCATTAAACGACGATAAACCCCCCTTACCTGAGATAATCCGGCAATTCTTTGAGCTTCAAGCTTTTCCGTTCTTCAACCTTTGCTCTTGCTCCTTCTCTTGCCCTTTTCCTCTTTCACGATGCTTCTCTGCTTTTTCACGTAAAACCCTTCTGTTCCAAAAATGAGACTCTTTCTCTTATTTCCAACTTATATATTTTCCAAATAATTATTATTCCAAATAATAATAATAATAATAATCCAATAATTCAACTTTATTTAATTAAATTAATAAAATAATATTAACTCAATTAAATAATTCTCTTATTTTAATCGGGGTGTTACAAGATCCTTTGTGCAATGATATGGTCAAGAGAAGATGAAAGCAAGCATGGTAATGGTTCCCAAAGCTCTCATCCATCAAATATGCCTCCCAAGTATCTCAATTCATCATTTTGATCAAAGCAAGTCAATGGGTTTGAGGTTTGTTTCCAAAGGAAACCCTAATTCATCTGATCATCAACAATGCTTTGCTCATGAAGCAACCTCAAACCATGGTCAAATACAATCAATGGAAATTCCTTAATTCATCATTTCATGCATATTTGAACTTAGTTGAGTGCCCTCAATCATCAATTCATCAAGATATGAGTTGTGGACTTGAGAAGTTGATCAGTCAATTCATCTAACTATTTTGAAATGCACTGAGACCTAACTTTTTATGTGTTGGTCAAATGTAGATGACCCTAAGAGAACAAATGTTCTTAAGGACAATATGAACAACTTTCATGTTCATCAAAATTTTATTTGAAGCTTGGAAGGTCATCATCCATTCCAAGACATTATAGGTCATTTTGACTGAAACCCTAATTTTAGGTCAACTTCCCAAGAACATAACTCATTCATTTTTCATGATTTTGAGGTGATACTTAATTCATTGGAAATATTATTGTGTCAACTTCAAATGTTATGTTGAGAAAAATTGCAAAATCTCAAAATAAATACATGTGATAATGCAAAACATTATAGGTCACTTTGGACCAAATGCATTGAAATGTTAAAAAGTCCAACTTCAAGTGTCCATAACTTCTTCATCAAAAATCCAAATGATGCAAAATTTAATTCCAAATTGATTTTATTGAAAATATATACAACTTTCATGTTGAAGATTTTATCATTTGGAGCTTTCATCATTGAGACAGAGGGGCTTGAACATTGGCCAAATTTAGAAACTTCATATATGCATGTTTTGCACCCTATATTTCAAGCTCAAATTTCATTAATTTCCAAGGCCCAATTGGAGTTTTGATCAACATAGAATTTGTTCCTTATGCAACAAGCTTTCTAACCATTACTCATAAGGTTGCATTTGGAGTTTGGAAGCATCATTTTCGAAGACAGGAAGAATTAGGTGCATTTTTGAAAACTTGATTCAATTGCCATGCATGAGTTGATTACATTTATTTTGCACGTCCATTTCATTCAATTATGATCTCAGCTTGCCAAGCCATATGGAATTGGGCCCTCCATGCGCCTGTACAGGCCCATGCATGGAGGCCCTTTCCATTCATGCAAATTTGAAGTCACACAATCAGCATTGCTTACAGCTCTCTCCATCTATAAATACCATGTCATAGCTTCACAATTCTTCAACCTAATGGCGCCTAAATCCCTGCTGAATTGAATCCCCACCCATACCAAAGGAAGAAATATCATTTTTCTCTAAAAATTTCAGATCTAGAATTCAGTTTCCTTGACTATTTTCTTAAGATCCAAAGTTCCTAGACCTCTTCACCTTGATCCATTGAAGCTTCTGTTTGCAAAAGGAATCAAAGATCGTGACTCAATTCTTCACAATCCAAAGGTTTTGCTCAACTGCATTTTGCTTCGAATCTCCTCATACATAGCTCCATTTGCCTTGATTTTGTGTTGTCTGAAGTCCTATACATAGAGGCATCATCATTGTGTTCTTAATTGTTGAAATCAAGCAAGTTCAGTTGAACACCACCAAAGTTCCATCTCTGATGTCTCTCTTAATAGGGATCTAGAGTGGAATTGAGTGCCATAGGAGTGATGTGCATCACTTCATCTTTCGAACGGTACCTAGATCGTGCGTTTTGGTGCACATTTGAATCTCTGTAATTTTTGGCCTTCGCCGGAGCTAGCCGGAGAAGACGGTGGCGCAGGCCACCGTCTGGTCTCCAGATCAGATCAGGACCATCCATTTCCATTCCCAGATCTAATCTCATCTGTCCAAACTTATGACTTTTTTTAATACAGCGTGTGGTTGCATTGACTTTGGAACACGTTGGGCGCGCGCTTGTGGATCCTTGGATCTGCCAACTCAATTAATGAGCTCAGATCCAAGGGCTCACGCTTTTCCCTTTTTTAAAATTCTGATTTTAATTTCTATTTTTATTTTTTAATTCCATTTCATTTTTTAAAATCCATATCTCTTTCATTATTGGTCCAAAAATTATGGGACCAATTGCATTATTTCTCTTTTAATTTCTAGTTTCTAAAAATGATTTTTAATATTTTTTATTTTATCATTTGCTATTTTTTAATAATTTTCTCTTTTCTGATTATTTTTAATTCATTTTAAATAGTTTTTGATATTCAAAAAATACAAAAACATTTTTTCAACCTCTTTGAATGATGATAGATCTATGAAAAATATTCTCATCAATTTACTAATTGATTTGAGATTTATTTGAGATTTATTTGAGATTTTAGTTCAATTAGGTTATTTTTATGCATTTTTAATTGATTTAAAATAGTTTCTGACTTTTAAAAATGCTGAAATTTTTTGTCAAACTTTGTTTGACCTTGTTGAGCTTGGGATAATTCACTTGGACTTTTCAAAGTTGATTTGAAGTGAGTTTGAAGTTTGACCTTTCTTTAATATTTTAATTCAAGTTTATTTTCAAATATTAAAAATGCCAAAAATATTTTGTTTAATTCTTGACTTCTAATATTCATTTTGCTTCTGTTTTCTATTGTTTGACCTTGATCTTCCCTATCTTTGGTCAACATTTGTTGATTAGTACATTCCATTTCATTTAATGCATTTTAGTTCTTCATTTCTAATTCTTCTTCTTCTTTTCTTTTTTTATCAATGAGTTAAAGGTTGATGGTTAGCATTGATTAGGGAGGTTTAATATTCCTTTATACAAATCTAATTCATCTTGATCATGGATCAAGTGAATGACTTTGCATTAAGGATAGATTGCTTTCTAAATCATGCAAAGGACCTAAACCAATACAAGATCATTTCTCATCTTCTTTTTGGTATGGCAAGTTGTTGGAGTTTGATTCACTAATCAAGACCTCTAACTTGTGTTGTTACCTACATTATTATTGACCAGCCTCAGATAGTTGTGACTTCTACATAAGTCCAATTACGATTGCTTAACATAGCGCTAAATTTGCCTTATGGCACACTAACTACTAACACTAACCATTAACCATTAACATTTACTTTTTGCTCTTTACATTTATGCAATTTACTATTCTTGTACATATTAATCATTTGCTTTTGCCCTTTGCTCATTTGAGCACATGTTTATGTTAATGCCATTTGCCTTTTGCTCACTTGAATACATAATTGTGTATATATTATTGTGCTTGTGTTTTGTTTTGATTGTTGTGGAGCAAATGCAAAGAAATGGACAAATGGACTTAGTTTCTAGGATATTCCCTATGCAAATTGGAGTAAAAGGACTTTAAATGGTGAAGATGGATTAGAAGAACCAAACCTCTAAACTCACTCTTGTCCATTCTTGATTTCCTTCATAAAACTTTTAATGTGTGTGCTCTTGTGCTAGGGAATTCTATGAGAGCTCAAATTGAAGAACCATTGCCATGTTCATCCAAAGTGAAAGACACAAGATACTTTGAGGATCTCCTAAGGAGCTTGTTTTGATTGTGTTGATTGCTTGAGCTTACTATCATTTTTGCTTGCATATTCCAAAGGATGGGAGCTACTTGGATCATCAATATGATCTCAAGAGAGGAACTTCATTTGTGGTCTTGTTTCTTATCCCTTATCTCTTGTATGATTAGGACTTTAGCCATTCTTCTTCTTCCCTCCACTCTAACCCAAGCCAAAACTTTTGTGCAAACATTTAACATTTCTTTTCAAACATTAGAAACCTAAGCCTTATGCTTTTGATTTTCAAACTTTCTTTTCATAACACTTATTTTGAATTGAACTTTTAAATCAACTTTGACCGTATTTTGTACATACTTTTCATTGGTAAATATAACCCATTCAAATGTCTTTTTGTGGTTTCAATGGCCACTTCCTTAATCAAAAATTTTCATAACCATTAGCTATTAGGTTTGAGTTATCCTTGAGGTAGATATAATACTCACCTATATCCTTAGTGATGGACAATGAGTCTTCCATGCTTATTATAGGGCTAACCCCTCACTAGCATGTTAAAGCTATCCTCACATGGTGGATTTGTGGTTTTAGGTTGAGTTTTCTCCCTTGGATAACAAAAGACCTTAAGCCTTTTGGACCAATCAATTCACCAACTCATTTTGAGATTTTTACCCCGAACTATGAGGTTTTGATCCTAATCTTTTTTAAGATGGTACGTAGGCAATGGGTTTATCCATCCAAGCACAAAAATGTAAATAACTTGTATATTATCTTCTCATCTCTTCAATCATGTTTGCACAAACAAATTTTCACAAAATACCAACCTTACAACAAATGTGAAAAGGGCTCCCTAGGAGTACCTAGGATGTTTTGGGTGCTTAAAACCTTCCCATTGCATAACCAACCCCCTTACCCCGATCTTTGACATTTTTACTAGTTTTTGATTTGATAAAACTTTTAGGTTTTTGTTCGCTTTCTAACCATTCCTTTGGATAAATAGAAGTGCGGTGGAGACTCGACTTGTATGGTTTACCTTAGATTTAGTCAATACCTCTAATGGTAACGAATACCCCGCTACAGGCGCAGGCATTTCTTGTATTGCTTTGACCTTGGCAGGATCAACTTCAATACCCTTCTCGCTAACAATAAAGCCCAACAACTTACCAGAACGAACACCAAAAGTACACTTATTGGGATTCAAGCGGAGTTTATACTTCCTCAAACGCTGGAATAGCTTCAACAAATGCTTAACGTGTTTCTCTTCATCAATCGATTTAGCAATCATGTCATGGACATAAACTTCAATCTCTTTATACATCATATCATGAAAAAGAGTAGTCATTGCCCTCTGGTAAGTCACACCAGCATTCTTTAGACCGAAAGGAATCACTCTATAACAGAATGTTCCCTAGGGTGTAATGAATATGGTCTTCTCCATATCTTCGGGTGCCATCTTGATCTGATTGTATCCGGAAAATCCATCCATAAATGAAAAGACTTTGAATTTAGCAGTATTGTCTACCAACATATCAATGTGTGGTAGAGGGAAATCATCTTTCGGATTGGCTTTATTCAAATCTCTATAATCGACACACATGCAGACTTTTCCATCTTTCTTCAGCACAGGCACAATGTTGGCCACCCATTGCGGATACTCAGCGGTTACAAGGAAACCAGCATCAATCTGCTTCTGAACTTCCTCTTTGATCTTCACAACCATATCAGGATGCGTTCTTCTCAACTTCTACTTGACTGGCGGGCATTCTGGCTTCAACGGCAATTTATGCTCCACAATCTCAGAATCCAAACCAGGCATGTCTTGATAGGACCAAGCAAACACATCCGAATATTCTCGGAGAAGATCAATCAACCCCTTCTTAGCATCTGGACACAATCGAGACCCAATCTTGACTTCCTTCACATCATCCTCGGAACCCAAGTTGACTAGCTCAATTTTCTCTTCAAATGGCTGAATAATCTTTTCATCCCGCTCAAGAAGACGAGACAATTCCTCACTTACTTTTACATCACCTTCCTCCTCGGCTTCGAACACAGGAAATTCAAAATTTGGAGAAGGAGAAGGATCATTGTATTCAATGGGGTTAGGAACCAACCTGCATAATAATTTGATATTTTGATTTTAGAGAAGTGAATTTGTGACCAAATATTATGTAGATGGACAATTATATTGTTTATTTATGGTTTTTGTGATTACCATTTTCAGAATAAAGCAAAAAGTAAAAATAAACATCAAAGATGTGGATGAATAGAATTAATTTTATTGATGATCAATTTAAAATTCCCAAACAATGTTTACTTCTCCCTTAGGCATAGGAGAAGGATTTTAAAATATAAAAGCAATTACTTAGATTGATGCAAAATAATAGGAATATCAACGGCAGTCCAATTGTTGCATGTCCTTCCATGCGTTACAAAGTTGGTGCAGTCTTCCTCTTCGCTATCCTCTAACACAGCAGCTAAGTGTTGTTCATTGCCATGAATGAACCCTCCGCTACGGAAGCTAAGTTGCATATCTTCAGATCTAACAGCTGATGATCCTCTCTGGAACCCCAAATCGGTTTTGCCTTTGTTGTCAGAGACCTCTACCATGCGCCCCCACTGATCAACATTCCCTTCTTCCATAATCTTTTGAGCATCTTTCAACGAGGACATAGGTGCCCCAACTCTCTTCTCAGCAGCAATAGATAAGTCTTGGAATGGAGTTCCAACCTCATCCTTAGCTTCTACATACGAGAAAGATGACAGATGGCTAACCAACAACGCTTTCTCTCCTCCCACTGTCACTAGCTTGCCATTCTTGACAAATTTGAGCTTCTGGTGCAGAGTGGAGGTAACAGCTCCTGCCTCATGAATCCATGGCCTTCCCAATAAATAGTTGTAGTCCAGGTGGACATCCATTACTTGAAAAGTAAATTGAAAATCACTCGGACCTATCTTGACTGAAAGGTCAACTTCACCAATAACCGTTTTGCGCGAGCCATCGAAGGCTTTGACATTCACCCCTCTATACCTCATGGGATCTCCTTGGTAAGATAACTTCGACAAAGTTGACTTCGGAAGCACGTTGAGTGACAAACCGGTGTCAACAAGCACGTTTGACAAAGCATCTTCCTTACAGTTCATAGAAATATGCAAAGCCAGGTTATGATTTCTTCCCTCCTCAGGGAGTTCTTCATCGCAGAAGCTCAAATTATTGAATTAAGTGATGTTAGCCACAATGTGATCAAACTGATCCATAGTAAAATCTAGCTCTACATATGCTTGTTCAAGAACTCTCTGTATTACTTCTCTGTGCACTTCAGAATTCAAAAGCAGAGACAACACTGAGATCTTTGAGGGAGTCTAGAGCAGTTGCTCAACCACATTAAATTTACTTCTTTTAATTAATCGGAGTACCTCATCAACATCATTGGCTTTCAAGTTGCTGGATTCACCAGACTTATCCTTTGAACAACCAACTGGATCAACATTAGGCACCTCCGCCTTCTTACCAACGATCAATTCCTCTTTACTTTCTGGGACGACTGGCCCAAACACTCGACCACTGCGGGTCACCTTCGTAACATCGACAATGCTAACCACTGAACTGGTCGTAGGTAACGGGACCTCTTGACCATTCTCCATCATTGTAGCATTATACTGGTATGGCATAGCCTTATCAGATGAATACGGGACTGGGCCCGCTAACCGTATTACCAACGGCGATACTGATCTTTGACTAACATTCTTGTTATTGATGTTATCATACTGAGTTACCAACCTCTCTTGTTTCTTGAAAATGGGCACTATGACATTGACGTCATCATCTACATGACGGGATTGAACAATCTGGATCATGCCTTCATCCATCAGACGCTGGATGTCCCTTTTCACTATATCACACCCTTTTGAGTTCACGCTACAAACAACACAACCATCATGGTCATGTTCACATTCACTCACCAAACAGATATCCTTGTGCATATGCACCAAAGATCTTCGGATAAACCGGACATCAAAAACTTTGAATTTACCAGGACAACCGTCCACCATATTCATTGAAGAGTTCCCATGTGTAAGACCCCAATTTTGTCCCTAAGATCCCTCATAGCATCATAACATTGCATGCGCATTACCTCAAGGATCATTAGCATCTTGGATCCCTTTGCCTTTGGGTGGGACCTCTTGTGAGTGGTTTGAGATCACCAAGCATGCTTGAATTGTATATCATTGCTTTTCTCATTTTGTTTACTAACCAAAAGCAAAAAAAATGTCACTAACATCTTTTATTTGTAGCTTGAGCAATCACAAAGTCAAAAGCTTCTAGGAGACCCTTTGTGCAATGACATGGCCAAGAGGAGATGAAAGCAAGTATGGTAATGGTTCCCAAAGCTCTCATCCATCAAATATGCCTCCCTAGCATCTCAATTCATCATTTTGGTCAAAACAAGTCAAAAGGTTTGAGGTCTTGTTCTTCAGAGAAACCCTAAATCATCTGTGCACCACAATGCCTTGCTCATGAAGCAACCTCAGCCCATGGTCAAATACAATGAAGGGAAGTTCTTTAAATCTTCATTTCATGCATATTTGAACTTATTTGAGTATCCTCAATCATCAATTCATCAAGATATGAGTCATGGACTTGAGAAGTTGATCAGTCAATTCATCTGAATATTTTGAAATACACTGAGACCTAACGTTTTATGTGTTGGTCAAATGGAGATGGTTCAAAAATAAAAAATGTTCTTAAGGACAATATGAACAACTTTTAAGTTCATCAAAATTTTATTTGAAGCTTGGAAAACCATCTGCCATTCCAATACATTATAGGTCATTTTGACTGAAACCCTAATTTTAGGTCAACTTCCCAAGGACATAACTCACTCATTTTTTATGATTTTGAGGTGGGATCAAATGCATTGGAAAGCTTAAGATGTCTACTTCAAATGTTATGTTGAACAAAATTTCAAAATCTCAAAGGAAATACATGTGATAATGCAAGACATTATAGGTCCTTTTGGGTCAAAGGCATTAAAAGTCAAAAAAGTCCAACTTCAAGTGCCCATAACTATTTCATCAAAAATCCAAATGATGCAAAACTTAAGTTCATTTTGATTGTCTTGAAAATATCTACAACTTTTATGTTGGAGGTTTTTCCATTTGGAGCATGCATCATCGAAACATAAAGGCTTGAAAGTTGGCCATTTTTAGAAACCTTGCCTTGACATGTTTTGCACATCACCCTTCAAGCTCAAATTTCACTAATTTCCAAGGCCCAAATGAAGTTTTGATCAACATGACATTTGTTCCTTATGCAATAAGCTTTCCAACCATTACTCATAAGCTTGCATTTTGATTTTGGACATGGCATTTTCGAAGGCTTCAATGAAATAGTGCATTTTATGAAAATCATTCCAATTGCCATGCATGATCCATTAACATCCAATCTGCACGTCCAATTCATATTTGGTGGTGTATATCTTGCAATTCCAATCAGAATTGGGCCCTCCATGCGCCTGTACATGCCCATGCATGGAGGCCCTCTTCTCCCATGCACACGAGTTTGATGATGCTTGCAGCTCCCTCCATCTATAAATACAATGCCTTGCCCTCTCAATTCTTCGACCTGAAGGCGCCTGAACCTCTGCTGAATTGAATCCCCACCCTCACACCAAAGGAACTCTCTCTTTTCTCTAAAAATTTCAGATCTAGAATTCAGTTTCCTCGACTGTTTTCTTTGATCTAAAAGTTCTTAGACCTCTTCACCTTGATCCATAGAACTTCTGTTTTAGCAAAGCAAGCAAGGTTTCAAGCTCAAATCACCAGAACTCAAACTTGAACTCCAAGTGGTATTTGCATCGATTCTCTTCATCCTTTGACCTATTGGCTGTGATTTTGTGTTGGCTGAAGTCCTCTCAATAGAGGCATCATGTTTATGCTTTTAATTTTTGCAATTCATTGAGTTCATGATGAACACCAGAATTTTCCACTTCTGATTTCTCAAATCATAGAGATCTAGAAGGAAAATGAATGGTATAGAGATGATGTACATCATCTTAGCTTTCTATTGATATATAGATCGCACGTTTTGGTTTCCTTTTTCATTTCTGCAACTTGGCCGGAATCTGGGAAGCTCACCGGAGAAGACGGTGGCTCCGGTGGCTTCATCATTCCCAGTTTAAATCCTGGCCGTTTGATCGATTCTCCAGATTGAATCTCATCCCTTGTTTGTTATGACTTTTAATTGTTTCATGTGTGCACGCATTGACTTGGATCTACCATACGCACGCGCTTCCTGGCCTCTTGATTTGCCAGCTCAATTAATGAGCTTAGATCAGACGGTCCACGCTTTTTTCCAATTTCTATTTTCTGTTTTATTTTCATTTTATTTTCTTTAATTCCAATTGTTTCAAAAATTAATATCTCTTTCATTTTTAATCCAAAAAATATGGGACCAATTGCATTATTTCCCAAATAAATTCTAGTTTCTATTTCTGATTTTTAATATTTTTTATTTTGTCATTTGATATTTTTTATGAATTTTCTCTTTTCTGGTTATTTTTAATTCATTTTAAATAGTTTTTGATAATCAAGAAATACAAAAATATTTTTCTAACCTTTTTGAATGATGATGGATCTATGAAAAATATTCTCATCAATTTTTGAATTGATTTGAGATTTATTTGAGATTTTAGTTCAATTAGGTTATTTTTATTCATTTTTAATTGATTAAAAATAGTTTCTGACATTTAAAAATGCTGAAAGTTTTTTGTCAAATATTGTTTGACCTTGTTGAACTTAGGATAAATCACTTGGACCTTTCAAGGTTGATTTGAAGTGATTTTGAAGTTTGACCTTTCTTTAATATTTTAATTCAAGTTTATTTTTAATATTAAAAAATGCCAAAAATATTCTATTCATTTCTTGACTTCCAATCTTCATCTCACTTCTGTTTTTGATTGTTTGACCTTGACTTCCAATGTTATTGGTCAACATATGAGGATTGGTACATGATATTTCACTTAATGCATTTACATTTCTTTACTTTTGCCATTTCCATTCTTCATCATTCATCTCCTTCTTCTTCTTCTTCTTTTTCTTTTTTTTTATCAATGAGTTGAAGGTTGATAAGTTAGCATTGATTAGAGGGATTTAACCTTCCTTGATTCAAATCTAATTCATCTTGATCAATTAATCAAGTGAATGGCTTTGCATTAAGGAAAGGTTGTCTTTTAAATCATGCAAAAGGCTTAAACCAATACAAGATCATTTCTCTTCTTCTTTTTGGCATGGCAAGTTGTTGGGACTTGGTTCACTAATCAAGACTCCTAACTTGTGTTTGTTGCCTACATTATTATTGACCGGCCTCAGATAGTTGTGACTTCTACATAAGTCCAATTACGATTGCTTAACATAGCGCTAAATTTGCCTTCTGGCACACTAACTACGAACACTAACTATTGACAATTAACATTTACTTAATGCAATTTACTTCATGCAATTTACTTTTATGGAATTTACAATTCTTGCACATATTATTCATCTGTTTTTCTCTTTGCTCACTTGAGCACATGTTTATGTTAATGTCATTCGCCTTTTGCTCACTTGAGCACATAATTGTGTGTATATTATTGTGCTTGTGTTTTGTTTTGATTGTTGTGAACCAAATGCAAAGAAATGGACTTAGTTTCTAGGACTTCCCCTATGCAAAGAAATGGAGAATTGGACTTAGATTCTTAGGACCTTTTCTCATGCAAAATTGGAGCAAATGGACCTTAATGATGAAGATGGATTATAAGGACCAAATCTTTAAACTCACTCTTGTCCATTTTTGTTTTACTTCATGGAACTTTTGATGTGTGTGCTTTTGTGCTAGGAGTTTCCATTTGAGCTTAATTGGAGAACCATTGCCATGATCATCTAAAGAGAGAGATGCAAAAGTCATTGGAGGATTCTTAGAATCATTCATTGTTTGTTTGGTTGCTTATACTTTGTGATTGCTTATTCCAAAGGATGGGAGCTACTTGGATCATCAATATGATCTCAAGAGAGGAACTCCTAGTGTGGTTTTGATTTCTTATCCCTCACCTTTTTACTTTCCTTAGGACTTAGCCATTCTTCTTCTTCTCTCCACTCTAACCAAGCCAAAACCTTTTGTGCAAACATTTAACCTTTGTTTTCAAGTATTAGAAACCTAAGCCTTATGCTTTTGATTTTTCAAACTTTCTTTTCATAACACTTATTTTGAATTGAATCTTTAAGTCAACTTTGACCATTTTTGTACATACTTCTAATTGGTAAATATAACCCATTCAAAATTCTTTTTGTGGTTCCAATGACCACTTCCTTAATCAAAAAGTTTTATAACCTTTAGCTATTAGGTTTGAGTTATCCTTGTGGTAGATGTAATACTCACCTATATCCTTAGTGATGGGCAATGAGTCTTCCATGCTTATTATAGGGTTAACCCCTCACTAGCATGTTGAAGCTATCCTCACATGGTGGATTTGTGGCTTGGTTGAGCTTTCTCTCTTTGATAACAAAAGACCTTAAGGCTTTTGGACCAATCAATTCACCAACTCATTTTGAGATTTTTACCCCGAACTACGAGGTTTTGATCCTAATCTTTTTATAAGATGGTACGTAGGCAATGGGTTTATCCATCCAAACACAAAAATGTAAATAACGTGTATATTCTCTTCTCATCTCTTCAATCATGTTTGCACAAACAAATTTTTCACAAGACAACAACCTTCACAAGTGTGAAAAGGGCTCCCTAGGAGTACCTAGGATGTTTTGGGTGCCTAACACCTTCCCATTGCATAACCAAGCCCCTTACCCAGATCTCTGTTTCTTTTACTAGTTTTTGTTAAAACTTTTAGGTTTTTGTTCGCTTTCTAACCATTCTTTTGGATAAATAGAAGTGCGGTGGCGACTCGACTTTGTATGATTTACCTTGGATTTAGTCAATATCTCTAATTGTAACGAATACCCCACTACAGAAAAGTGGCGACTCTGCTGGGGAATCTATTTTTGCCTAGTGGGTTTTGCCAACTTTTCATGTTTGTTGTATTGTATTGTTTTGTGACATATTTTTATGCAATTTGGGATTACTGTATTATATGTAATGATTGATTTGCTTGATATTAATTCCTTGTATGCTTGGTGATCTTTGTGAGATGAGTTCTATACCCGAACTCGAGTGCACTTAGGATAGGAGAATGGCATAGTCTTGTTGACTTGTGTGGAGTTATTCCTTAGCAAGTTGACTTGCAAGTCCATTCACTTGGTGGAGGTCATGTTGGGATCAATAATGTCACACAAGTAAGTTGTGGTTAGACATTACTCTTTCCAATATAGACTTTAGAAGCCAAGGACCTTAGTTTACCAAGCCCATCTTGGCCTATTTTTAGGATGTAGTGCGAAAGTCGTTCAAGTATAAGATTTTATACGATTGTTATGCGATACTACACTCATAAGAGTCTCTCTTGAAAATATTTTTGGAATACGAGTATTCGTTCCTCCGATAATATCCAAAAGATGGGATGATGACTATGGGAACCTCTTGTAGAACATGTTTGGCAGGTTTAAACCCTAGTACATTCCTTTTGGATGGTTCTTAACCTAAACTCCATGCTCGTGACTGTCGCATCGCGCGAAAAACCGGCGGGAACAGAAGAACAACAGAGCCGCCACCGTGCGTTATTTATCCCAAAAGAGGGAAAGGAAACGCTCAGAGTAAACCTGGGAAAAGACATGGTCTCGCGACCAAAGAGAATGGGTTCGGGAGTCGGTTATGCGAAGGGAAGGTATTAGCACCCCTACGCATCCGCAGTACTCTACGGGATCCACGCACAAAAGGAAGGAATATTGGTTGCTAAACGCTGCTCACACTCACACACACTGGCTGAAAGAGACACAAGAAAACGGACAAGACTGACTCGGCAGGATACCGCATCCTGGGCCTACTTAGTCTATCAGGCATAGACATCAGAGTCGAAGTAGTTCGGACTGGGGAAACGACACATGCTCGCTAGGATATCGCATCCTATGCATACGTATCTTCTCGGACGAGAGAAGAATCAGAGCATTCGTAGCTCGGCTGACACGCACACAAACAAACACAAGCAAAGGCAAACGTGGAGCCCGAATGCCAATCACTGGACTTACATCAGCATCCGAACCAAAACACACAAGAAGGCAAACATGGAGCCTGAATGCCAATTGCTGGACTTACATCAGCATCCGAACCAAACACACGCACACTGGAACCCAAATGCCACTCGATGGACTTACATCAGCTTCCAAGCACACAACAACACAACAAGTTAATAGGGAGTCGGGGACTCGAGCCTATAACTGTCAAGCACACACTCAAACAGACAACAAATGCTAAGGAGTCACAGACTCGAGCCTAGCAAAGGTCAGACAACACACACAAAAAGAAAAAAGGGCGCCCGGAGAGATCAGCTCAATCTCCTGCCTACATACTTCATCTGGTATGAAGATCAGGGCGATGTAGTTCCCCTACGCAGGGATAAAGGTTCTAGCCTAACCAGATAACAGAGGGAGACACAACTCTAGGGAGACTACGACTCGAGCCTAGATGTTGTCATGCAAAAGCAACCCTAAGTTATGGTTTCTAGCTGAATGGCACAAGGGCCAACCTATCCTAAGTATGGCTCACACAGGGAGCAAGCCACACACACTTAACTTGCACAGGGAGCAAGCCAAGCAAAACCTAACTTGCACAGGAAGCAAGTCTAAACTAAACCTAACTTGCACAGGAAGCAAGTCAAACTATCCTAACTTGCACAGGAAGCAAGTCAAACTATCCTAACTTGCACAGGAAGCAAGTCAAACAATCCTATCTTGCACAGGAAGCAAGTCAAACAATCCTACAAGCACAGATAGCACACGCTATACACAAACAAGTGGCTCAAACAAAGGTTAGGTTTTAGTCAAGGGGTCATATCAACCTCAACAAACAAACCTCTGGAACTGGGTGAATGTGCTCTTAACCTTGCCATTGAGGGGCTAAGGTGAAGCAGATGAAAGGTGAAGTGAGGATGAGACCTCACAGCTCTTATCCCTGGTCTGGGAGAGCTCAAGACAAGAATGTGTGGGTTCAGAAAGTGGGAACCCTTCTACACATTTAGAACTGACTCAACTGTACAGTTGTACAAGATCTTGGGTTTGTATCTGCAATGCATCAACACAGTGGTGTGAGCAAGGCAGATGACCCACTGAATAGTGGGGGATAGATTGCATATCCCTACCTTCCACCAATTGCCTCTTCACTTAGTAGGACTTTGACTCTATGCAGGGACAAAAGTAAACATCCACAAACATTGCCTCTTAAGGAGGACTTCAGACAGTTGCCTGGCCAAGTAACAGGCCAGGTCTTCCAGACTACATGAAGTAAAAGAGACATACCTCAATGCAAATTGCTTATACAAGCAAAGCAAAGCAAAAAGTTCACAAGGAATTAAGCAACTAAAGCACCTGAAACAGTCAAGCAAATGTTAGTATGCAACCTCAAACAAAACAAACAGAAACAAACATCAACAGTCCATTAGAGGCACATGGATGTGCTAGGTATAAGGCTTAGGGCATGTGAGCCAAGCCACCTACAAAACAAAGATGTTAGACAACAATATTTAACCAAGCTCAGTCAAAAGAATTGGTCTCAATGGCCATTTGATGGTCAACCTGAAATCACAAACTCAAAGGTGAGTAACAGGACCACTAGGGCAAGCCTAGGGTCAAAAATGAATGAGAAAGTCCAAACAGCAAGGGGTAAGTACCCAAAATCATGTTCAAACATTCAAGAAGCAAAACCAATTGGGTTCATGTTCATATCAATCATCATCATCATTTCATGAACAAATTAGGTCAGAGCATGGCATTTAGAAGCTCATAGAAGTTAACAGCAAGACTTAACTCAAAAGCAATCTTAAACATTTCCAAAAATCACCAAATAAATCATGATCAATCACAACCCACATCATGGTAAGCATGTCAAATTTCATCTCATTTAGACAAGTGGAAGGCAGTCAATGAAAATCAGAAAGTCAAAGCCAATTCAAGCATGCACAAAGAAAGTCAACCAGCATGGGTCAACTTCAAAAAATCATATCAAATTGAAAACAGATGAGAAATGAATGAGATTAACACCAATGCCAAGCTTGAGATGTCTAGTTATCACATATCAAATTTCATGTCCATCTAATAAAGTATGAGAATTTCACAAATGAAATGGGAACATGTGTCACACAAGGGCAACATTTGACTAGGCAGGGAAGAAAAATCTCAAACAAATGGAAAATAGTTCAATTAAATCCAAGAAAATTCACAAGTCAACTAGACATACAAGAGTAGGCTCATGCAAAATTTCAATCCATTTGGAGGTCAAGAAGCATGGTAATGAAAATCATTAAGTTGGACATCAATGGTGTGACACAAATTGTCACACCCTAATTCAAAAAATCATATCTCACAAACCACAAATGGTAAATTCACAAACTTTATACCAAAATCACCATGAATGTGTCTAGTTTCAACACAAAACATTTGGGAGCCATTGGATACATTCTCATCATTTCACAATTGATTTGGCAAGGTGTACAAAATTTGGTCACATGTCACAAACCCTAAAGCCATTTAAAAACCACTCATCCAAAAATTCTGGAAAAATTATGATAAAAAAGTAGAGATCATGATGAACACAACACAAAAAATCCCATTCAATTTGGATCAAAAATGAGCAAGTTATGAATTTTGGAAGATTGGTAATCAAAGTGAAGAAATTAATTGAATTTATATTGAGAAAATGGCATTTTTGTAATTCTCTGATTCACTTAACCAAACACAGTCGTTTTGGGCACAAAATGAAATGTTTTCATTGGTTGGTGAGTTGAAAGGTACAGTACACGTGAGGGAAGAAGAAAAACTGAAAAATGGCTTAGGGTTTCACTGTTCACTACCATCCCAAATCCGAATTTCTTAATTTCTCCCCAAAAATGTCAATTGAGCATACCATTGTGATCATTAAACCATGTACATCAACATTTCAGCAATAGATTTCATTAAATCAGTTTAAACACAACCAAATCGAGCCAAGACACATTTGAGCATACAAGTTGAAATCCATATTTCTCACATCATAGTGAATCATTTTCAATGGTTCAAGTGGCATTGATTTCAGCATAACAAGATCTTTCACAAACACAGCATGATTTAGCAAAAAGAGCAAGTCGAAAAACTAACCAAAATGATGAGCAGTGATGATTCAGCCACCTTTTGCTGGTGAGTGCTTGAAACAGATGAAGAATGTGCTCCTACAAGATGAATGGGGAAGTAAACTTGGCTTAATGAAGCTTGTTCGTGCTTGCATCCAAATCTGCCATGGCTAAGCTTCCAATGGGACAGTGGTTTTGAACTGCTTGCAGATGGGGTAATGTGATGAAAACAAGCTCACAAGGTTGTTTGAGTGAAGGAACAATGTTAACCAGGTCAAGTTTTGGAGGTTTGACTGTTTGTTGGAAATGGCCAAAGGTGAGTTTTGGACAAATGAGTGAAGGAAGTTGTTTCTTGTTTTGGACCTGTTTTGTGCAAAGTGCAAATGATAGGGATTTTGGTTGAATGAGGTTTGTTTTGTTTTATGTCATTGTGTTTGGACCGGGAAGATCAAATGCAAAATAGCAGGGTTAGGTTTTGAAATGGTGAGAGGATTGTGCAAGGCAAGGCAATCTTAGGGCGTTTTTACAGAAAATTTAAAATGCCAAGAATCCCAAGTTTGGTCGTGGCTGCAGTTGATTTTTATGACAGGGTTGCAAGGCAAGGCTTGGTTTTAAAAACACAAGGCAAGGTCCAGTTTGAAGGAGGTTTTTGGACATAAGAAAATGGAATGCAAAATGGTAGGGTTAGGTCTATGTCATTTTGGGCAGAAGGAGTGAGATGCACATAGCAGGGTAAGTGAATGCTGTCATGTGGTTGTGGCAAGGCCAAGTCTGAGTTGGTTGTGGTGGACAAGGTCTTGGCAGAAAATGCACAAGCAAGGTGAGGTTTTGGTTGGAAGCTTGTTCTACTGTTTGGATGACAGGAAAATACCAATGGTAAGGTGAGTTAGGTCCTGCTATGTTGGTTGTGGTAGGCTGCCATGACAGAAAATGTTGGAGGGTATATGGTCTAAATGCAAGGCTTGGTTTAGAGTTAGGCAGGATTTTTTGAGTTTTGCCAAAGCAAAGCAAGGTTGGTCTATTTTAGTATTGTGGACAAGGTGTAGACAGAAAAAACTAAGATGCAAGTAGCCAGGTGAGGGCAAGGTGGAGGTTCTTGGAGAAAGGATGATATTGGTCTGCTGTTTGTGACAGGAAAATGAGGGTGGAAGTTATGCCAATGCAGGGTTTGGTTCCTAGTGGTTTTTTGACAGAAAATCCAAGTGAGCAGAGGTTTTTTGTTGGAAAAATATGAGTGAAGTTGTTGTGGTATGCTCCTTGCTTCACAATGATCAATATGGATGTGTCATCAAAAAGGCCATGCTTCCTTCTGCTGCAGTATGTTGCTCATGACAGGAAAAAATGATGGAGCATATGGTGTCTCAAGCAGGGCCAGGTTTGGTTCCTTAGTGTTTTGGACAGCTCCTTGATAAATGCCAAGCAAGCAAGGTCACCTCTTATGAGTATGAATCAATGCAGTTCTATTGGCTTGGCTGCATGATGAAAATGGTGGTGAAACCACCAAGGCTTCAGCTCTTTGCATTTTAGGACAGACTTTTGAAAATGCAAAGCAAGGTTGGTCCCATGACAGGTTCTTTTACCCTATGCTGTTGGATACTGTAGGGTTTTCAAAAAGGGTCCAATGGCCAAATGAGGTTTTGAGTGAAAGAACATTGAGCAAGGCAAGGCAGGTCAGGTTGTGCTGCTGCAGGGTTTTGGTGCTGCTGTAGTTGGTTGATGTTGGTATTGCTGCAGTTGGACAGAAAATGTGTTTTTGATAGAGAACATCAAATGCCAACAACAGGGTTCCTCCTCTTTTGATCTCAGCAGAACCAACTTTAACATGCCAAAGTGAGTGAGTTTTTCTGAATGAACCTTTTCTTATCCATTTGCCTTGGCCAAGAATCTTGTGATGCTGCTACTGCTACTGGTTGTGATGACAGGAAAAGTGCAAAGTGGCCAAGCAAAATGAATGCTGTTAGGATCGGTCACCTTTTTCTGTCTTGGCAAAAAATGGTTTTTTTGTGGTTGCAATTAGGAGTTTTGGTTTTTTTTGACAGGAAAATGATAGAGGAAGTCTGCTGTTTTGAAGTTGCTAATGTGGTTTGGACAGAAAATCTGGAATGTCCACAGCAAGGGTGAGCTAGGCTTTGGTTATGCAGTTGGTTTTTTGTTATGACAGCAAAAAAAAAAAATGACATTAAGATTTTGCCATGTCCTCATTTTGTTGCTTCTAATGCTTGCAATATCACAGAAAAATGGGGGGAAAAGTTCTGCTATGGGACAGTACAAGTAAGGTTGCAAGATGTGGTAGCATGGTGACAATGTCCTTTCCATCCAAAATTCAAGCAACTTAGGCCATGACTTTTCTGTTGGTTATGGCTGCAAAAGATGTGTTCAATTGACAGCAAATGATGCATAATGTTGCTGTCCTTTTGAGGTACAAGGCATGGTATGAAGTAGCATGGTTTAGTATGATGAAAGTGTCCTTTTTTGCAAATTCCAAGCAACTAAGTATAATTCACATGTGCTGCATAATTTGACTTTGCAAACACATTCTAAATGACATTTATGAGCTGTTCCAATTGGCCAAATGTTGAAAAAATGTTTAAATCAAAAAGTCAACTCTTGGTCAAACTTTCATTTAAATGAGAAAGGTCAAAATATGCCATTTTGATTGGTGAAGTTTTGGCTCATGAAATTTATATTTTTGGAAAGAGGGGATCAAATGTGACTTGTAGGAAAAAACCCCACCAAAATTGGCCAAACGGTTTGAGAGATATGGCCTTCTGAAGTTCAAGATTTTCTGAAATCGATTCGATCATAACTTGCCAACCACACATGGGAATTGAGAGTTCTAGGACTTTTTGGAAATGGGAGAACACGATCTTCAACTTTCATGTTGGGCAAAAATTCATTTGAGGCTTGTATCATGATGTAAGTTTGAGGATCAAAACTTTCCATTTATGGCAGTTTTCAGTTACAGGCCCAGTTCCCATTTTGGGAAATTTATGATCTGGCTTCAAATTCTTCCATGATGGTGTTTGGCATGATATATGATGACTATTTGGACATGAATGAACTCTCACAAACCAAATCCAATCATCCAATCACTGATTAAATGGACAGTTGACCAACAGTTGACTTTTAGGGTTTCTGACCGATTATGCATTGACTGATGACTTCCAAACCCTAATTCCTTGAGAACTTGACTTCAAATGATGTCCCAAGTTGTATGAACTCTTGATTATTGACCATGGTGCCCAAATTCCACAAGAATGACCACCAACCATTGCTTTGACTGACAGTTGACTTTTTTAGGGTTTTTGACTGTCTGTGTATGAACTGATGATCTCCAAGCCTTCAATCCTTGACCAAAATACTTCAAATAGACCCCCAAGCCATGTGAACTTGTTGGACAAACCCCAAGGCCTTGGTTCAATGAGAAATTCCTTTGCTTGCTTGGTTGACTGATCAGGAGATTAGTTTGACCTAATTCTTGATTGCTTGCTCTTGAGGCAACTGAGGGACAATGCGATGCTATGCAATGGACTATGATATGCCATGACCTAATGTGAAAATGTATGCATGATGATAGGTGCAAATTTGAGGTGCTACAGTGACTTGCAACAAACCCTTGATTCATGGTTGATCCGTTCATATATCTTAAATATCAATGGAACTTGGGTGTTGATAAGGTGTGAACCATAATCCACCAAAATGGATGATTGATATTGAGGATGATATGATCCATCCCATGACCTTTGTTTGGTGTGCTTTGCTTGATCCTTGAGTGTGGTTGTTGCATCCATGCATTCATGCACCCATTTGCATCCATATCATCAAAATAATAAGAAAGTTTTCAAGGAACTTAAGGGGTTTATTTGCAAAAAAAATCAGACATGGAAAGACAAAGAAGGAATACAAAGAAGTACAGCTTCAGGCAACCAGATTTGAAAGAGTTAAGGAATTTGACATCTTATGTACTAGATCTCTTGGGCTTCAAAGCTCGTTTTGGGAAGCTTCTTCCTCTTCTGACTACTCAGGTGGATGAAGGATTGATGAGTGTATTGGTGCAGTTTTATGATCCCTTGTACCGTTGCTTCACGTTTCCGGATTTCCAACTTTTACCTACGCTTGAGGAGTTTGCTTATCTTGTGGGTATACCTATCCTGGATCAGTTGTCGTTCAGTGGCTTGGAGAGTATTCCTACTTCTCAAGAGATAGCAGACATGTTGCACATAGATGAATCTCTGGTTGGTGCTCATATGACTACCAAAGGTGGAATTCAAGGTCTCCCTTCTGAGTTCCTCATTGCTCAAGCTACTGTTTATGGGAAGGCCATGAGTGAGGATGCCTTTGAAGCCATATTTGTACTTCTCATCTATGGGCTAGTGTTGTTCCCCAACATCGACAAGTTTGTGGATGTGAACGCTATTAGGATCTTTTCTACTCTTAATCCCGTTCCGACTCTGTTGGGTGATGCTTATTTCTCTTTGCATATGAGGAATGCAAAGGATGGTGGCGTTATTGTGTGTTGTTTGCCTCTATTGTATAAGTGGTTTATTTCTCACTTACCTCAGACGGTCGCTTTCAAGGAGAACAAGGGATGTCTACGGTGGTCCACGAGACTTATGTCTCTCACTAATGACGATATCTCTTGGTATGACCGTGTATATGATGGTGTGCAGATTATTGACTCTTGTGGTGAGTTCTCCAATGTACCTCTTCTTGGTACATGTGGTGGGATTAACTACAACCATGTTTTAGCACGTCGTTAGCTTGGGTTCCCCCTAAAGGATAAACCTAATAACATTCTGTTAGAGGGTATGTTCTTTCAGTAGGGTAAAGATCCCCAAGGCTTGAAGGGCATAATGGTCCGCGCTTGGCACAAGATTCATAGGAAAGGAAGGAAGGAGTTGGGTCCTAAGAATTGCATCACTCTGGAGCCTTATACTGCTTGGGTAAGGAAGAGAGCGTCTGAGTATCTCATGCCTTATGAGTATCCGAGACCTACACCTATGATTGAGGTTGGGCCTTCAACCCTCCCTAATCAAGGAGTAGAGGAGTTAAGAGACGAAGACTGTTCACGTGCCTGGATCCGTGAACGTGAAGAGTTGCTTCAGCAGATTAAGGAGAAGGATGCTTTGATTGAGTTCCTCGAGCATCAAGTTATTGATGATCCTAATGATGCATGGACTTCTCTACTTCCTCAGTCTTCCAAGTTTTGGAAGAGGAAGTATGATCGGCTCGCCAAAGAGAAGGCGGATACGGAGGCAGCCTATGAAAGGGAAGTGAAGAGGCTTCGTGCATCTTATCTTCCTGTGTCCCGAGCATTAGATGATTGTTTCTAGGGATCCATAGGATGATTATTTTCCTTTCCTCTTGTACATGATTGACAATGTTGTACTTATTTTTCCTGATATTATTTTATGAGATATTTCTATATGCGATGAACGTTAAATAATTCCAAAATTTGCAAATAAAACCCTAAAGTTCCTTTGAAAAATAAAAACAAATCATGTGCACAAGCATTGCATGCATCATGTGCATAAGCAGGTTTTGGTTTCCGGTCTCTTGTCCTGTGGTCTAACTCTGTGCTCTTCATTTATTTTGAAGACAAGCTGACTCACCGGTACTACACTAGAGCCAACTCTGCAAGATTGATGGATCAACTAGAGCAAGAGAACCGTGAACTCAAGGAAGAAGTCTCCAGACTGAGTGCTTTGATGGAGTCTTTCTTGGCTGCTCAGAGTCAGTCTTCTCCGACGCCTTCAACTCCTCCCCAGAGGATAGTTATTTCTGAGATTGTCTCTTCAACTGTGCCTGCTGCTAGTGCACACTTTTCTCCGACAGCCATGCCAACCGGGTTTTCGTGGGGGATGCCTCCTAATTTCATGCCTGAGGGTCCTGCTCCAACTTTTGCTTCTATGTCGGCATCTAGCCCGGTCCTTGCTGTTCCTCCTCCTGTCGTGCATACCATGCCTAGGGTAGACGACACCATCTATCATTTTGAGCCGTCTGAGGGCCCATATGTCTATGAGAAGATGGACGCTATGAATGATCAATTTCTTGAGCTTCGCAAGGAATTGAAAACTCTCAGAGGAAAGGATCTTTTTGGAAAGTCTGCTGTCGATCTCTGCTTAGTTCCAAATGTGAAGATTCCCGTGAAATTCAAGGTCCCTGACTTTGAAAAGTACAAAGGAAATACTTGTCCTCTCAGCCACCTGGTCATGTATGCCAGGAAGATGTCTACTCAGACTGATAACGACCAGTTGCTCATCCACTACTTTCAGGACTGTTTGTCCGGTGCTGCCCTGAGATGGTACATGGATCTGGACAGCGCGAACATCCGATCCTTCAATGACCTTGGCGAGGCCTTCGTCAAGCAATACAAGTACAACGTGGATATGGCTCCCGATAGGGATCAGCTAAGGACCATGTCCCAGAAGGACAAAGAAACATTCAAAGAGTATGCCCAGAGGTGGCGAGAGGTGGCAGCGCAGATCGTGCCTCCGCTAGAAGAGAAAGAAATGACCAAGATCTTTCTGAAGACCTTGAGTTCATTCTATTACGAGCGGATGATTGCTAGCGCTCCTTCTGACTTCACCGAGATGGTGAATATGGGGATGCGTCTGGAAGAAGGGGTCAGAGAAGGGTGTCTAACCAAGGAAGAAAGCTCTTCTGCCAAGCACTATGGGACGTTTGCGAAGAAGAAAGATGGAGAGGCACATGCAGTGACCTCCCATGTGAAACCAAGAAGACCCTCTGTGAGGAGGAAGACTGTGCGTCCCGCCAGTAACCAGCACCAGGTGGCTCATATAGCACCCGTATTCAGAGACAATCAGCAGTATCACCAGCATAGCAACAATCAGCAATCACCTCAGCAATATCAGGAACAGCACCATCCGCAATAGCAGGCTTACCAGCCTCGCAACAGTAATCAAACCAGCACGAGTTACGAGGGGAAAAAGGTCACTTTTGATCCTATTCCAATGACGTACGTAGAATTATATCCCTCTTTGATAGAGAGGAAGTTGATTACTCCGAGAGACCCACCGGCTATACCTGTTAACCCCCAGTGGTGGTATAAGCCCGAACTGCATTGTGTATACCATTCTGGTGCTCCCGGCCACGACGTGGAGAATTGCTATCCTTTGAAGACCAAGGTTCAAGACCTTGTGAGGTGTGGCATTCTGTGTTTTGAGGACGTAGGTTCTAACGTGAAGAAGAACCCATTGCCCGAGCATGGGAAATCTGTTAACATGGTCCAGGGCTGCCCTGGCAAGTACAAGGTCAAATATGTCAGTCACATTCGACAGTCTCTGGTCGAATTGCATCGTTTGCTATGCGAGTACAGTCACTATGAGCACGATCATGATAGATGTCGGATCTGTCCTGTTAACCGATTGGGTTGTCGCCAGGTGCGTAAATATCTTCAGGAAATGCTGGACGAAGGAGTCATTGAGATCCTTCAGAATAGGAATGTTGATGAAGATGAACCTGAGGTCAACGTGATTTCCCCAGTATTCCGGATTCCCGAACCTGTTACCATTAAGTACGATGGTAGCAAGCAGAAGTTTTCTCCTTCTCTGATCATTAAGCCTACCGGTCCAGTACCGTACTCTTCCGAAAAGGCAATTCCCTTTCGTTACAACGCTGTTGCTGTAGAAGATGGGAAAGAGGTGCCTTTTCCTTCCTCCTCTGTTGTTAATATTGCTGACGTAAGTGGTTTGACCCATAGCGGTCGTGTATTTTCAGCACCACCGAAGCCTCAAGCTAACGCTGATTTTGTTGAACGCCCGATTGGGAATGCGGTGAATTCTCCGAATCCGGCACTTGCTGTTAATCCCTCCTATGTACTGAAAACTCCTACTTCTGTTGGCCCTAGTGGCAATGGAAAAGAAGGATGTGATGAGATGCTGAGGCTCATCAAGAAGAGCGAGTACAACGTTGTAGACCAGCTTCTACAAACGCCATCCAAGATATCCGTTTTATCATTACTTCTAAATTCAGAACCACATAGAGAGGCTCTGCAGAAAGTTTTGGATGTGGCATATGTAGATCATGATGTCACAATAGAGCAATTTGATAGCATTGTTGCAAACATTACTGCTTGTAACAATTTGAGTTTCTGTGACTCTGATCTCCCTGAGGAGGGAAGAGACCACAACTTGGCTTTACATATTTCTATGAATTGCAAAGACGACGCCATGTCCAATGTGTTGGTAGACACTGGGTCATCCCTGAACGTATTGCCAAAATCCACTCTATCAAGACTATCATATCAAGGGCCTCCCATGAGGTAGAGTGGAGTTATTGTGAAAGCTTTTGACGGGTCGCGTAAAACTGTGATTGGGGAAGTTGATCTCCCAGTCAAAATTGGACCAAGCGATTTCCAGATCACCTTCCAGGTTATGGACATCCACCCATCGTACAGCTGTCTCTTAGGCAGACCATGGATTCACGAGCCTGGCGCCGTGACATCCACCCTACACCAAAAGTTGAAATTCGTGAAGAACAAGAAATTGGTGGTGGTAGGGGGAGAAAAGGCTCTCCTGGTTAGCCACTTGTCTTCCTTCTCATACATAGATGTTGAGGATGAAGTTGGAACTCCTTTCCAAGCTTTATCTATAGCTGAGCCTGTTGAGAAGAGAACTCCTTCATTTACTTTCTATAGAGATGCGAAGTTGGCCATTGAGTATGGTGCAACTGCTGGTTTAGGGAAAATGATTGAGTTAGAAGACAACAATTCCCGGGCTGGCATTGGTTTTTCTTCTGGGGTCTTCAACGCGCAAGGGTTATTCAAGAGTGGAGGTTTCATCCATGCAGGTCAGGATGAAGAAGTTGCTGCTGTCTTGGAAGAGGATGCAGAGGACTCTGACAATTTCATCATCCCTGGAGGGATCTGCAACAATTGGGTCGATGTGGATGTTCCTACAGTTATCCACAAGTCAACGTAATGATCACTTTGTTTAAAAACCCTTCTCCCATGCCAAAAGGAGAAGTGATGACATTGTTGGCAACATAAATACAATGATATTTTCATTCAATAAATTCATGTTAAATGTTTATTTTTCCAAATTATTTTCCCTTTTTGCTTTTTTGCATGAAATTGGTGATCACATAAAACCCTAAAAACAAAATAAAATCAATCTTTTCATCTGCATAATGATTTGCCTGGTTTGAATTCTAAAGCTTTTCACATCCAAAATCATTATGCAGGGTGATTTCTAGACCCATTGAACATAATGATCCAACACCATCTCCCAATTTTGAGTTCCCTGTATTTGAGGCGGAAGAAGATGATGTTGAAGAGATTCCTGACGAGATTACCCATCTACTTGAGCATGAAGAGAAAATCATTCAGCCGCACCTTGAGAATCTAGAAACAGTCAATTTGGGGTCTGAGGATTGTGTGCGAGAAGTGAAGATTGGGGCACTCCTAGAAGGATCTGTTAAGAAGGGGTTGATTGAATTGCTACGAGAATATGTTGATGTCTTTGCCTGGTCTTATGAAGACATGCTTGGTCTAGATACAAATATTGTGCAACATTTCCTGCCCTTGAAGCCTGAGTGCGTGCCTGTGAAGCAGAAGCTCAGAAGGACTCATCCTGATATGGCAGTGAAGATCAAAGAGGAAGTTCAGAAGCAAATTGATGCGGGGTTTCTGGTGACTTCTACATATCCTCAATGGGTGGCCAATATTATGCTCGTGCCTAAGAAAGATGGAAAAGTCCGAATGTGTGTGGACTATAAAGACTTGAATAAAGCTAGTCCGAAAGATGATTTCCCTCTACCACATATTGATATGTTGGTAGATAATACAACTAAATTCAAAGTCTTCTCATTTATGGATGGATTTTCCGGATATAACCAGATTAAAATGGCACCCGAGGATATAGAGAAGACAACATTCATCACACCTTGGGGAACATTCTGTTATCGAGTGATGCCCTTCGGTTTGAAGAACGCTGGAGCCACGTATCAACGAGCTATGACTACCTTGTTTCATGATATGATACACAAGGAGATTGAGGTATATGTTGATGATATGATTGCTAAGTCAAGAACGGAAGTTGAACATGTAGAGCACCTGTTGAAGCTTTTTCAGCGTTTGAGGAAGTACAAGCTTCGTCTGAATCCCAACAAGTGTACATTTGGAGTCCGTTCTGGCAAGTTATTGGGCTTTATCGTCAGTGAAAGAGGAATTGAGGTTGATCCTGCAAAGGTCAAAGCAATACAAGAGATGTCTGCGCCCAAAACTGAGAAGCAAGTCCGAGGTTTTCTTGGTCGCTTGAATTAGATTTCCAAATTCATATCTCACATGACTGCCACATGTGCGCCGATATTCAAGCTCCTCCGGAAAGATCAGTCCCATGATTGGACCGAGGATTGCCAGAAAGCTTTTGACAGTATTAAAGAGTATTTGTCTGAGCCTCCGATTCTGTCCCCACCTGTGGAAGGGAGACCCTTGATTATGTATCTGACTGTTCTTGAAGACTCAATGGGTTGTGTTCTGGGTCAGCAAGACGAATCAGGAAAGAAAGAATATGCTATCTACTACCTGAGCAAGAAGTTCACTGATTGTGAGTCTCGATACTCAATGCTTGAGAAGATATGTTGTGCTTTGGCTTGGGCTGCTAAGCGCATACGCCGGTATATGATAAATCATACGACTTGGTTGATATCCTGAATGGATCCAATCAAGTACATCTTCGAGAAGCCTGCTTTAAAAGGGAGGATTGCCCGTTGGCAGATGTTGTTGACCGAGTATGATATTGAGTATCGAGCCCAGAAGGCTATTAAAGGTAGTATTTTGGCTGACCACTTGGCACATCAGCCGATCGAAGATTATCAGTCAGTTCAGTATGACTTCCCAGATGAGGAGATTCTTTATTTGAAGATGAAAGATTATGATGAACCCACACTCGATGAAGGGCCAGAGTCTGGTTCCCGATGGAGTATGGTATTTGATGGCGCTGTAAATCAGTTTGGAAATGGTATTGGGGCAGTAATCATCACCCCTCAGGGCACACATATTCCTTTTACAACAAGGCTAACTTTCAAATGCACAAATAATATGGCTGAGTATGAGGCCTGTATTATGGGATTAGAGGAATGCATTGATCTCAAGATCAAGCATCTCGATGTTTATGGTGATTCGGTCCTTGTTGTTAATCAGATTAAGGGTGAGTGGGAAACGAATCAGCCTGGTCTCATTCCATATAGGGATTATGCGAGGAGGATTTCAACTTTCTTTACTGATGTTGACTTCCATCATATTCCTCGAGATGAGAATCGAATGGCAGATGCTCTTGCTACACTTGCTTCGATGATTATGGTTAAATTGTGGAATGAAGTTCCCAATATCACTATGATTCGCTTGAATAGACCAGCTCACGTATTTGCAGTAGAAGAGGTGAAAGATGATAAGTCGTGGTATTATGATATCAAGTGTTTCCTTCAGAGCCAGATTTACCCGCCTGGGGCATCTGTGAAAGACAGGAAGACTTTGAGGAGATTATCTGGCAGTTTCTACCTCAATGCTGATGTGCTTTACAAGAGAAATTTTGACATGGTTCTACTTAGATGCGTGGATAGACACGAAGCAGACTTGTTGATGACTGAAGTTCATGAGGGTTCATTTGGTACACATTCCAATGGACATGCCATGGCTAGAAAGATGTTGAGAGCAGGCTATTATTGGCTGACAATGGAGTCTGACTGCTGCAAATACGTGAAGAAATGCCACAAGTGTCAGATTTATGCGGATAAGATTCATATTCCCCTGACACTTCTGAATGTGATTTAATCACCCTGGCCTTTCTCCATGTGGGGAATTGACATGATTGGCATGATTAAGCCGAAAGCGTCTAACGGACACAGATTTATTCTCGTACCAATTGATTACTTCACCAAGTGGGTTGAAGCGGCATCATATGCAAATGTGACCAGGCAGGTGGTCGTGAAGTTTATCAAGAATCAACTCATATGCCGCTATGGTGTGCCAGATAAGATCATTACTGATAATGGATCTAACTTGAACAACAAGATGATGAAAGAGTTGTGTAGTGAGTTCAAGATTGCGCATCATAATTCTTCTCCTTACAAACCCAAGATGAATGGGGTTGTTGAAGCTGCTAACAAGAACATCAAGAAGATTATCCAGAAGATGGTTGTCACGTATAAGGATTGGCATGAGATGCTACCATTTGCTTTGCATGGATATCGTACATCTGTCCGCACTTCAACAGGGGCAACCCATTTTTCTCTTGTTTATGGCATGGAGGCCGTACTCCCAGTAGAGGTGGAGATCCCATCAATGAGAGTCTTGATGGAAGCCAAGTTGACTGATGCTGAATGGGTTCATAGTCGTTATGACCAGCTGAATCTGATTGAAGAGAAGAGATTAACTGCCATGTGCCATGGTTAGTTATATCAACAGAGAATGAAGAAAGCTTTTGATAAGAAGGTCAAGCCTCGTGTGTTCCGAGAAGGTGACCTGGTGCTCAAGAAAGTCTTGTCTTTCGCGCCCGATTCCAGGGGCAAGTGGACTCCAAACTATGAAGGTTCATATGTTGTTAAGAGAGCCTTTTCAAGCGGTGTGTTGATACTTACAACTATGGATGGGGAGGATTTCACTCGTCCTGTGAATTCAGATGCGATCAAGAAATACTTCGCCTAAAAAATAAAAACAGAATAGCTCGCTAAGTTGAAAACCCGAAAGGGCGGCTTAGGAAAAAATGAGCGTCTCGGTGGATTGAAAACCCGAAAGGGCGATCCAGGCAAAAGTTAGAGACATAAATATTTGTATCCCGCTAGATTGAGTACCTCATTCTGGGGCAATTTAGGCAAAAATTAGGGATTTGGCAAGTAACTGCATCCTGACAAGACTTTGTTCTACAATTATCATCCGTCAGAGATTCTCGTTCATTCGTCCTCAACTGAAGTTTCGAATACATCGAATTCAGAATTGGTGGAGAAATGGTCATTATGTTCAATGTAGCCCTTTTCCGATATATATCACCAATTTTAAATTTTTAAAGATCTATGGAGTCTTGCCATTTGCAGACTACCATTCCATCAAATAAATTTGAGCCTTTATCCAATTATTTGCACTCTTATTTGTTTCTATTCAACAAATGTTTTGCATGTTTTAATTGAGAAAATATCATTGTTTTAAACAAATAAATTTGCTTCATAAATTGTTTTAAAACAAAGTGAACATTCACAGAGACAAAAGGATACTCAAGAGATCCTCAGTGCTCTCCCAAGGGTAGTATGGTCTCCAACAGGATAATACATTTTGTTCATATTCCTGGCATGATTGTATCCTTTTCCTCCAGAATATTGTTATGGTTTAGCCCACCATAGTGGAGTGCTTGTTGAGGATATTTACCTCTATTCCCTTCAGCAGAGCAGTGATCTTTCCTCCTCGGCAGATGTGTCCTCTCTGGAAGATTCGGTTTTTGGTGGTTGGTCCCCAGAATCCCTTTGTCCCTCGGATAGATTCCCCAGTAGGGTGGTTTATGTGGCAAATTCTACTTGTGCATTAAACTCTTTTCTCCAGCTGAGACTGATGATTCATCCCCTGCAGAGATATTATTGTCTCTGATCCCCGACAAATTGGTCACTCTCTGGTGATTTTGGCTTTCTCTCCTGAGATGTAGTACCGGGTGGTTGATTCCTGGGCATGTGTGTGTTACATATGTCTGTTTGTCAGCATTCATCAAACATAAATCACGCATATACATGCATAATCTTAACATTCAGATATTCATGTTGCATTCTTTGACATACATCGTTGTTTGTTATCTCCTGCTATTTGGCGATACGTATATCCCCTAGCAGATGTATGCATTTGATCTCTCTATATAGAGTCAGCCCCATAGGCAGAAAGCGTTTATCCTTTCTTCCATATTCCCCACTGAGATATATCCTCGTGGGTGATGGTTATATCTGTTCCCCCCCCCCCCCAACACATATACTGGGATGGGCTTCCCTATTGAGTTATACCCTCATTAGGACGAGTCTTGATTCAGTATTGCCTCTTTGGTTTGATCCTAAATTGGCTCCTGTGACTGTTTCCTTTTGCTTCCCCATGGTATAAATGAATAATTGCTCAGTAATTAGTAATCATTCATCTTATCCCCGGCGGAGGCTGTGGTTTTCTACCCTGATACCGGTAGTTGTAAACCAAACTCTCTTTCCCTTTGCAGAGTTAACCTTGGTTCATCCTAAGTCGATGACGGTTATTTTTCTGTGGTTTCCTACCCAGCTTTTGGTAGGTGTAATCCCCTCCTTGATGGTTATCTTCATCCAATATTCGATGTTGACATTCTCTCTTTTGCCAGGGATAATTACCCTGTTTATGCAATTTATCCCCAGCGAGTCATCTCTCGTCTACCCTTTGTTGTTGATGACGATTGTTTCTCCTGGATTGGTCATCATTATATACCTAGTTGCGGTATCCCGATGCCTTTTCTTTTCGGTTGATATATCCTTTATTAACCCAATAACCGATTGTGGATAATCTTTCATGCGAGTATATTATCTACGTTCTGATGGTAATAGATAGTATATCTCATGCACTCTTCGGTCGAAGCCTTTTGTTCTTCCCCAGTTGAGTAAGATTCGTATTCCTTTTGTGGAGTCGAGTGTCCATCCTATAATCGAGTTTGCTTTTAGCCCTCTTTTTGGATGATGAGTGTCTTGGGAATATTCCCCAATTCACGCCTTGGTTGGTCACCTATTATATGCCCAGTAACCGGTATCCCTGGTGTTCCTTCCTTTCTGCTCCCTATTATGACTTTTAGTCCCCTGTGGAGTCAGATTTCCCTGAGTTGAGATATACCTTTTAGGTCTTCCTTAGATGATTCGGAATTTTGATATCTCTCACCCTCATACCGGTCTTAGATATTCATTTTCTTCCCGAGCATGTTGTATCTCTGACCCTTATGTCGGTGTTCAGATCACATGTCTCATTGAGCTTGTTACCAAGTAACCGATAACACCTTATCTCGCTGCTCCCCCCAGGAGAGTTTTTTTTTTAAACTTCCCCAGCGGAGTCCCTTAGTGGATCGTCCTCGTCCGGATTTTATCCGAAGTATCCATTGTGGATAGTTTTGCTGTATATGTATATTCCCCAATACGGGCGTCTTCGAGTCAGCTCGAGTCTTTCCATTGGTTTATCCCCTCTGGAATTCTGCTCCCCAAGCTTTGAGCCGTGCCCTGCTCACGAATTTCTTTCTTATCCCCGTAAGAGTCCCCAAGATTTTGTCCCATTGAATGTGGATTGTTGGTGTCTCCTGATTTTCTTTACTCCTTTGTGGACACATATCCCCACAAAGTGTTATCCATTTTGCATACATTTGCATCATGAGGTCTCTTAGGGACCAAAATTCGTTTCTTTGTTATTATTTAAGCCCATTCTACCTCGTCGAGATGAAGATTTTAACCTTCACTTCTCCGGATAAAATGACCTTAAATAGGGGCATCTATAAGACCCCAATTTTGTCCCTAAGATCCCTCATAGCATCATAACATTGCATGTGCATTACCTCAAGGATCATTAGCATCTTGGATCCCTTTGCCTTTGGGTGGGACCTCTTGTGAGTGGTTTGAGATCACCAAGAATGCTTGAATTGTATATCATTGCTTTTCTCATTTTTTTTACTAACCAAAAGCATAAAAACATGTCACTAGCATCTTTTATTTGTAGCTTGAGCAATCACAAAGTCAAAAGCTTCTAGGAGACCCTTTGTGCAATGACATGGCCAAGAGGAGATGAAAGCAAGTATGGTAATTGTTCCCAAAGCTCTCATCCATCAAATATGCCTCCCTAGCATCTCAATTCATCATTTTGATCAAAACAAGTCAAAAGGTTTGAGGTTTTATTCTTTAGAGAAACCCTAAATCATCTGTGCACCACAATGCCTTGCTCATGAAGCAACCTCAGCCCATGGTCAAATACAATCAAGGGAAGTTCTTTAAATCTTCATTTCATGCATATTTGAACTTATTTGAGTATCCTCAATCATAAATTCATCAAGATATGAGTCATGGACTTGAGAAGTTGATCAGTCAATTCATCTGAATATTTTGAAATACACTGAGACCTAACTTTTTATGTGTTGGTCAAATGGAGATGGTTCCAAAAGCAACAATGTTCTTAAGGACAATATGAACAACTTTTATGTTAATCAAAATTTTATTTGAAGCTTGGAAAACCATCTTCCATTCCAATACATTATAGGTCATTTTGACTGAAACCCTAATTTTAGGTCAACTTCCCAAGGACATAACTCACTCATTGTTTATGATTTTGAGGTGGGATCAAATTCATTGGAAAGCTTAAGATGTCTACTTCAAATGTTATGTTGAACAAAATTTCAAAATATCAAAGGAAATACATGTGATAATGCAAGACATTATAGGTCCTTTTGGGTCAAAGGCATTAAAAGTCCAAAAAGTCCAACTTCAAGTGCCCATAACTCTTTCATCAAAAATCCAAATGATTCAAAATTTAAGTCCATTTTGATTTTCTTGAAAATATCTAAAACTTTTATGTTGGCTATTTTTCCATTTGGAGCATGCATCATCAAAACAGAAAGGCTTGAAAGTTGGCCAATTTTAGAAACCTTGCCTTGACATGTTTTGCACATCACCCTTCAAGCTCAAATTTCACTAATTTCCAAGGCCCAAATGAAGTTTTGATCAACATGACATTTGTTCCTTATGCGATAAGATTTCCAACCATTACTCATAAGCTTGCATTTTGATTTTGAGCATGGCATTTTCGAAGGCTTCAATGAAATAGTGCATTTTATGAAAATCATTCCAATTGCCATGCATGATCCATTAACATCCAATCTGCACGTCCAATTCATATTTGGTGATATATATCTTGCAATTCCAATCAGAATTGGGCCCTCCATGCGCCTGTACAGGCCCATGCATGGAGGCCCTCTTCTCCCATGCACACGAGTTTGATGATGCTTGCAGCTCCCTCCATCTATAAATATAATGCCTTGCCCTCTCAATTCTTCAACCTAAAGGCGCATGAACCTCTGCTGAATTGAATCCCCACCCTCACACCAAAGGAACTCTCTCTTTTCTCTAAAAATTTCAGATCTAGAATTCAGTTTCCTCGACTGTTTTCTTTGATCTAAAAGTTCCTAGATCTCTTCACCTTGATCCATAGAACTTCTGTTTTAGCAAAGCAAGCAAGGTTTCAAGCTCAAATCACCAGAACTCAAACTTGAACTCCAACTGGTATTTGCTTCGATTCTCTTCATCCTTTGACCTATTGGCTGTGATTTTGTGTTGGCTGGAGTCCTCTCAATAGAGGCATCATGTTTATGCTTTTAATTTTTGCAACTCATTGAGTTCATGATGAACACCAGAATTTTCCACTTCTGATTTCTCAAATCATAGAGATCTAGAAGGAAAATGGATGGTATAGAGATGATGTACATCATCTTAGCTTTCTATTGATGTATAGATCACACGTTTTGGTTGCCTTTTTCATATCTGCAACTTGGCCGGAATCTGGGAAGCTCACCGGAGAAGACGGTGGCTCCGGTGGCTTTATCATTGCCAGTTCAAATCCTGGTCGTTTGATCCATTCTCCAGATTGAATCTCGTCCCTTGTTTGTTATGACTTTTAATTGTTTCACGTGTGCACGCATTGACTTGGATCTACCATACGCGCGCGCTTCCTGGCCTCTTGATTTGCCAGCTCAATTAATGAGCTTAGATCAGACGGTCCACGGTTTTTTCCAATTTCTATTTTCTATTTGATTTTTCGTTTATTTTCTTTAATTCCAATTGTTTTCAAAAATTAATATCTCTTTCATTTTTAATCCAAAAAATATGGGACCAATTGCATTATTTCCCAAATAAATTCTAGTTTCTATTTCTGATTTTTAATATTTTTTATTTTGTCATTTGATATTTTTTATGAATTTTCTCTTTTCTGGTTATTTTTAATTCATTTTAAATAGTTTTTGATATTCTAAAAATACAAAATATTTTTCTAACCTATTTGAATGATGATGGATCTATGAAAAATATTCTCATCAATTTTTGAATTGATTTGAGATTTATTTGAGATTTTAGTTCAATTAGGTTATTTTTATTCATTTTTAATTGATTAAAAATAGTTTCTGACTTTTAAAAATGCTGAAATTTTTTGTTAAACATTGTTTGACCTTGTTGAACTTAGGATAAATCACTTGGACCTTTCAAGGTTGATTTGAAGTGATTTTGAAGTTTGACCTTTCTTTAATATTTTAATTCAAGTTTATTTTTAATATTAAAAAATGCCAAAAATATTCTATTCATTTCTTGACTTCCAATCTTCATTTCACTTCTGTTTTTGATTGTTTGACCTTGACTTCCAATGTCATTGGTCAACATATGAGGATTGGTACATGATATTTCACTTAATGCATTTACATTTCTTTACTTTTGCCATTTCCATTCTTCATCATTCATCTCCTTCTTCTTCTTCTTCTTTTTCTTTTTTTTTTATCAATGAGTTGAAGGTTGATAAGTTAGCATTGATTAGAGGGATTTAACCTTCCTTGATTCAAATCTAATTCATCTTGATCAATTGATCAAGTGAATGGCTTTACATTAAGGAAAGGTTGTCTTTTAAATCATGCAAAAGGCTTAAACCAATACAAGATCATTTCTCTTCTTCTTTTTGGCATGGCAAGTTGTTGGGACTTGGTTCACTAATCAAGACTCCTAACTTGTGTTTGTTGCCTACATTATTATTGACCGGCCTCAGATAGTTGTGACTTCTACATAAGTCCAATTACGATTGCTTAACATAGCGCTAAATTTGCCTTATGGCACACTAACTACTAACACTAACTATTGACAATTAACATTTACTTAATGCAATTTACTTTTATGCAATTTACAATTCTTGCACATATTATTCATCTGTTTTTCTCTTTGCTCACTTGAGCACATGTTTATGTTAATGCCATTCGCCTTTTGCTCACTTGAGCACATAATTGTGTGTATATTATTGTGCTTGTGTTTTGTTTTGATTGTTGTGAACCAAATGCAAAGAAACGGACTTAGTTTCTAGGACTTCCCCTATGCAAAGAAATGGAGAATTTGACTTAGATTCTTAGGACCTTTCCTCATGCAAAATTGGAGCAAATGGACCTTAATGATGAAGATGGATTAGAAGGACCAAATCTCTAAACTCACTCTTGTCCATTTTTGTTTTACTTCATGGAACTTTTGATGTGTGTGCTTTTGTGCTAGGAGTTTCCATTTGAGCTTAATTGGAGAACCATTGCCATGATCATCTAAAGAGAGAGAGATGCAAAAGTCATTGGAGGATTCTTAGAAGCATTCATTGTTTGTTTGGTTGCTTATACTTTGTGATTGCTTATTCCAAAGGATGGGAGCTACTTGGATCATCAATATGATCTCAAGAGAGGAACTCCTAATGTGGTTTTGATTTCTTATCCCTCACCTTTTTACTTTCCTTAGGACTTAGCCATTCTTCTTCTTCTCTCCACTCTAACCCAAGCCAAAACCTTTTGTGCAAACATTTAACCTTTGTTTTCAAGTATTAGAAACCTGAGCCTTATGCTTTTGATTTTTCAAACTTTCTTTTCATAACACTTATTTTGAATTGAATCTTTAAGTCAACTTTGACCATTTTTGTACATACTTCTAATTGGTAAATATAACCCATTCAAAATTCTTTTTGTGGTTCCAATGGCCACTTCCTTAATCAAAAATTTTCATAACCTTTAGCTATTAGGTTTGAGTTATCCTTGTGGTAGATGTAATACTCACCTATATCCTTAGTGATGGGCAATGAGTCTTCCATGCTTATTATAGGGTTAACCCCTCACTAGCATGTTGAAGCTATCCTCACATGGTGGATTTGTGGCTTGGTTGAGCTTTCTCCCTTTGATAACAAAAGACCTTAAGGCTTTTGGACCAATTAATTCACCAACTCATTTTGAGGTATTTACCCCGAACTACGAGGTTTTGATCCTAATCTTTTTATAAGATGGTATGTAGGCAATGGGTTTATCCATCCAAACACAAAAATGTAAATAACTTGTATATTCTCTTCTCATCTCTTCAATCATGTTTGCATAAACAAATTTTTCACAAGACAACAACCTTCACAAGTGTGAAAAGGGCTCCCAAGGAGTACCTAGGATATTTTGGGTGCCTAACACCTTCCCATTGCATAACCAACCCCCTTACCCAGATCTCTGTTTCTTTTACTAGTTTTTGTTAAAACTTTTAGGTTTTTGTTCGCTTTCTAACCATTCCTTTGGATAAATAGAAGTGTGGTGGCGACTCGACTTTGTATGATTTACCTTGGATTTAGTCAATATCTCTAATGGTAACGAATACCCCGCTACACCATGAGCGGGCAAAGGGTTAACTTTCACATTTGGCGCGCGGTCCTCAAAGGACACCATACCACTCTTCATAAGCTTTTGAACCTCATACTTCAATGGATAACATTTTTCAATATCATTCCCAGGTGCACCCTGATGAAAAGCACAACGAAACTCAAGTTTATACCACCAAGGAAGTGGTTCTGGGTTCTGCGGTGGGTTCCTTAGTTGAATCAGGTTCTTGAGAACCAATGATGGATACAACTCTGCATACGACATTGGAATCAGGTCAAAAGATACCTTCTTCCTCTCAAAGTTCTGCTGATGATGATTGTTGTTGGTATTGTTGTTGTTGTAGGTGTTCGTTCTCTGTTGCGGTTGTTGTTGTTAACATTGATTTTGTTGTTGTTGAATGGGTGTTATTTGTTGATTAGAAAATACTGGAATTATTGATGATACTTGATGATGATGATGTTGACGGGGTGGTGAATTTCTTCTGATTTGAGGCCTCCTCTGCCTCCCACTGGAAATTGCATTTGCTTCATTATCTTTCTTCTTGCTGAAACTACTGCCATACCTCTTACTCGTTGACGCCTCATCTCTTGACAAACGTCCTTCATGGACCCCTTCTTCAAGTCTCATCCACATATTTACCATTTCGGTAAAATCACTAGAGGCACTGGCGATCATTCGTTCATAATAAAATGAACTCAGGGTTTCCAAGAAGATCTTTGTCATCTCTTTCTCCTCCATAGAAGGAGTGATCTGGGCAGCCAACTCCCTCCATCTCTGCGCATACTCTTTGAATGTCTCTTTATCCTTTTGAGACATGGACCTCAAATGGTCTCTATCCGGTGCCATGTCCATATTGTATATGTATTACTTCACAAAAGCCTTTCCCAAGTCATTGAAAATGTGGATGCTTGCACTATCTAACCCCATATACCAACGGAGTGCAACACCGGTCAGACTATCCTAGAAGTAGTGAATAAGCAATTGGTCATTATCTGTCTGAGTTGACATCTTACGGGCATACATCACAAGATGACTGAGCGGACAAGAATTCCCCTTATAATTTTCAAAGTCAGACACTTTGAATTTCACCGGGATTTTAACATTGGGTACCAAACATAATTCGGAAGCACTCTTTCCAAACAGGTCTTTACCTCCCAGCATCTTCAATTCCTTGCGCAGCTCAAGAAATTGGTCATTCATTTCGTCCATCTTTTCATACACATTCGGACCCTCAGACGACTCAGAATTATAGATGGTGTCCTCTACGCGAGGCAGAGTGTGCACAACGGGAGGTGGCACGGACATGATCGGGCTAGATGCTGGTATGGAAGCAAAGGTAGGCGCAAAGCCTTCTGGCACAAAGTTTGGCGGCATTCCCCACGGGAATCCGGTAGGAAGGTTCGGTGCGAAGTGGGCGGTGACAGCATGCACAGTAGAGGTAACTACTTCTATAGTAACAGTCCTCGTGGGAGGAGTTGCAGGTGTTGGAGAGGCTTGGCTTTGAGCAGCAAGGACTGACTCTATCATGGCAGTCAGTCGGGAAATCTCGTCCTTCAGCTCTCTGTTCTCTTGCTCTAGATGCTCCATAATTTTCTGATGATTGGCTCTGATATTGTATCGGTGAGTCAGTTTGGCTAAAGCGCAGAAGAAACACCAATCAGACATCTGGCGAAAACCTGCTTATGCAAATGATGCATGAAATGCAATGCTTGATTATTTTTTATTTTCAAGGAACTTACTATATCATTTGCAAACATATAATATTTAAATGGCAATTGCAACAATTTGATGTGACCAAAAATCTCTTTTCATTTATATAAATTGGAAGGATTACACTGAGTACAATTTCATAAACCAAAATAAAAGATACAAAAAGGAGACTAGTCATCCTAAGGATCCCTAACAACAATGTCAGAAGATCTGGCTAAAGGCGCATACTTCCTTCGAATGTGACGGATCTAGGTCTCAAAAGAAGCCTTCATCTGAGTCTTCTCGAGGACAAGCTGGTCAACAATCTTCTTCCAAGCAACAGAAGGCTGAGGCGTGCTAGAAGATGAAACCTCTGGCTCTCTCTGTCTCTTCGTCACTCGGTCTTCAAGTAGCTCAATCAGTGCATCTTTGTCCTTAGACTCTAACTGCAACTCTTCATGCTTCTTGCTCAAAGCACAGAAACGCTCTTCCCACATATCCTTCTCTTGCTTCATCTTGATGAGCGCATCTTCCAACTCCTCTACATCTTGGTTAGGGAGAGTTAATGGCTCAACCACAACTATAAACATAGGTCTTTCACAAGGATAAGGCATCTTCAACTCCATAGCTCTCTTCTTCACCCAAAAAGTGTAAGCTTCCAAAGCTACACAATTGCACGGACCAAGCTCGAATCTTCCTTTCCTATGCACGTTATGCCAAGCATGCACAAACTTCTGCTTCAAATGTTGGGGATCTTTACCCTCTTGATAGAAAAGACCTTCTAACATCATGTTATTAGGTTTGTCTCTCAAGGGGAACCCAAGTTGGCGACGAGCCAAAGCAGGGTTGTAATTAATTTATCCTTGTGTACCAATGAGAGGCACATTAGAGAATTCACCACAACTATCAATAATCTCCAAACTGCTTAAAGATGGGTCATACCAAACTATATCATCATTAGTGAGAGACATAAGTCTCTGAGACCACCTTAGACATTTTTTGTTCTCCACAAAAGCAGGTGTCTGAGGCAAGTGCGAAATAAACCATCTGTACAAAAGAGGAATGCAACAGACAATCGTTCCACCACCTTTAGAATTCCTTAGATGCAAAGAGAAATACATATCACCCAATAAAGTAGGCACATGATTCCCAATCAATAAAAGTCTAATGGCATTAACATCAACAAAACCGTCAATGTTAGGGAACAAAGCTAATCCATAGATGAGCAACACAAAGATAGCTTCAAAAGCGTCCACACTACCAGCTTGAGCAAAAGGGGTAGCTTCCTTGATGAGGAAAACAGATGGCAATCCAAACAATCCTCCTTTCTTCACCCAATGAGCCTCTATCTCAGACTTCTTCGAGTGAAGAGCTTCAGCAATAATACTAGACCGGGGAATCTCCTCCAATCCACTAAAAGGCACTCTACTAGAAACATGTATCCCCAAAAGATGAGAATACTCCTCCAATGTAGGCACAAGCTGAAAATCTAGGAAAGTGAAACAATGGTAAAGAGGATCATAGAACTGCACCAATACACTCAAGAGTCCTTCAACTACATCAACAAACAAGATGGACAAAAGCTTCCAATGACGTTGTTTGAAGTCCAAGGGATCTAATACAAAAGATGCTAGCTTCCTTAACTCTTTCAAATCTGGACATCTGAAATTGTACTTCTTAGTGTTCTTTCGTCCACAATCCATGGTCTGAAAATATTTGCAAATGATACCTTAGTTCCTTGAAATTTTTGTGTGATGAATGTTATGATGCGCATGAATGCATGAATGCAACAATCACAAATAAGGGATCACACACAAGGCAAACAAAGGTCAAGGGATGAATCAAGTCATTGTCAAGATCAATCATCCATTTTGGTGGATCATGGTTTACACCTTATCAACACCCAAGTTCCATTGATATTGACAAGACTTAATTGGATCAACCAAGAATCAAGGGTTTGTTGCAGGTCACAGGCATGGAGTCTGGGTAAGAACCATCCCAAAGGAGTGAACTAAGGATAAAAACCTGTAGGTCATGTTCTAAAAAGTTCCCAGAGTCTTAATTCCATGTATCGGATATTACAGGTTAAAATGACTGACTCATCGACCCATAATATTCTCAAGAGAAACTCGTGTGAGTGTAGTATCGCGTAACAACTTTTATCAAGTCTACACTTGAATAGTTTCCGCACTACTCCTAAATAGGCTAAGATAGGTTAAATCTTCTAACGTCCTAAACTTCTCGGACTCAATTAGAAATAGTAATGCCTAACCACAAATACTTGTGTGACATTTCAGAATCCAAAGGAGTCTCCACTGAGCAGATGGATCTCAAGCCAACTTGTTAAGGACTACTCCCCACAAGTCGAACATGACTATACCATCCTCCTATCTTAATTACACTCAAGTTCGAGTTAGAACTTATCTCGCCACTCAGAGATCACCAAGCACAACAAGCAGATTATATCACACATACATATATACAAACATCACATATATACAAATATATTCACACAAAAAGTAGGCTAAACCCACTAGAGACTACTCCCCAGCAGAGTCGCCACTTAATTTCTGTAGCGGGAAATTCATGATCATCAAGCTATTGACAAGCTAGAGATCAATTAACAAGAGTCGCCACTGCGCTTTTATTGTTTCCAAGGGAAAATGGAAAAAGTACGAACAAAACCCAAATAGTAAGAAGTTTTCAAATAAAAGCTAATAAAAGTCAGAGATCACAGGTAAGGGGTTGGTTACACAGATGGAAGGTGTTAGCACCCAAAGTGTCATAGGTACTCCTAGGGAGCCCTTTTTGTATGCATATGTATTTTGTACAAAGTGATGTTTACAAACAAATAGAATGAGGGGATGAGAAAAGAATTTATTGATTATATTTTTGTGTTTAACAAGACCTTCAGTCTTGTGCCTACGTACCAACATAAAAATGAGGGATCAAAACCTCATAGTTCGTGATACAAATTTCAAAATGAGTGTGTTGATTTTAGCAAATTTTAAGTTTGAAAGGCACAAAGGCCCAAAATGGTTTGAATGAGTTAGTTCTTTTTGGATTTTTTGAAATTTTAAGTCAAGTATAGTTAAGTTTACTTACAAGTTTGATTTAAGAAAAAAGAAGTTTGAAAATACAATGATATAAGGTCAAAGTTTCTATCTTTTTGCAAAAGTAGTCAAAGTTTATAACAGAAGTAGTTCACACAAAGAAGATTTTGAAAATGGTGGGAGATATTTTGAAATTAAAGAAATTGGGAGAAGATGAAGAGACTATCCTATGCACAAAATTAAAAGTTTAGAGTTGAAAAGATCTGACCAAATAGGTAGCAATCCAATAGACAAAAATGACAATAGAAACCCAGAATTCCCTTGGACTTTTTAGAATCAAGCAACACACAAATGCATAATTATATTATCTTGAAGAGCAAGACATCAGATAAAGATGGCCTCATCCAAGCTTATCCATTCCATGATCTTCTTCAAAATAGCCCATGCAACAGATGGATTCCACAAGTCACAGGTTCAAAATAACAGTTTCACAATGATCATGTTGCAGATGAGTCTTAGAGGGATCTTCAAAGATGTATCATATGAAGTTCAAATTGCAAGCATTTGGTTTTTCAACAAATTGTCATTGGCCAAGTCCATTAGCATAGGGAGGTTGCTTATATTCTAGTCTATTTGTCCAAGACCAAGCCAACAGTCCACTCAAAAGTTTTTTAGGGTTTTTTGTTATTATTATGTACATTAATGGTCAGAGACCACACAAACAAGCAAAATATATACACACAAAATATATCACACAATATGGTCCAAATGGACAAAGTGAAAATTACATTAACTTAAACAATTAGAATGATATGAACAATGGCAAATGAAATAAAGTGCTAAAAATAAATTGCATTAAAGTAAAGGCTTGAAGTTAAAAGTTAGTAGTTAGTTTTGTTTTGCTTTTGATTTCAAGACATTCTTTGGAGAACACTCAACCCACTTATCACAAGCATGAATCCTTGAACCAAAACATCTTCCAAAGGAAGGAAAGAAGGCCAAGTTTCCACACAATACCTTGAAAGAGGGGAGACTTACAATCTCACTAACTAGAATGCTTATGCCTTTTATGTCACAAATTTAGCGCTATGTTAAGCAATCGTAATTGGACTTATGTAGAAGTCACAACTATTTGAGGTCGGGCAATAGAATTTTGGTGTTTATGCATGTTAGAGACATAGTATAATGGACTATGTTCATGAAACATACCACACACAAAAATAATATGCAAAAGGTGTGGCCTAATCTCATCCATACTCATGTCAATTTTTCAATCAACTAGCATTAGGACTTTGAGATGTCATAGGCTAAATGGAATGAATGAATTAAGAAGAGGAATAAGATGAAGCGGGAAGGGGATGAATGAAATCACAAATTGGTCAAAGGAGGACTTTTATTAAATTAATATCATTCATTCATTTGGGAGATGGAATGTACATTCCATCAATCCCCTAAATCCAATGATATTAACTTGACAAAATCAAATCAACCTTGGCCAAGGCCCAACAACAATAAGCAAACTCATCCAAGTCAATACAAATGGTCAACAAAACTTAATTGGCATTTAATCAATTAAAAATAATAAAATAATGCATTTAAATCAAATATGTTTAGTCCAATTCCTAAAATCTCATCAAAACACCAAAGAAATGGCCATGAGATTTATCATAGGTCAAACAAGGTCAAAGGACCTAGGAGAAAAAATTTCATAATTTTTGGACATTTAAAAATATTTTTAAACAATTAAAAACAAATGCAAAATCAATGAATTCATGAAAAATATTAATAATGATCCAAAAAATAATTTTAATTCGGAATATGAAAGAGAAAAATATTGGAATTTTTTTGGTGAAAGTCCCATATTTTTTGGATCAATATTGGATTTAATATGAATTATTGAAGAAAATGCAATTAAAATAAAAAATCAGAAAATCTAAATTACGTGGACCATCAGATCTCCCTCATTAACTGAGGTGGCAGATCTGATGGTCCCTAGCGCGCATTCCACCATGGTCCTTAGTCAGCGCGTGACAAATGTGGTAATCAAAAGCAACGCTCAGGATTAAAATGTGAGAGATGGATCATGTGGTTCAAAGCCTTGCCAAGTCATCGCCGGAGCCAGAGCTCCGGTCATCTTCTCCGATGGACCTCACCGGACTGGTCAACATGAACCATCACTAAAAAGAAAAACAAGGACGTGATCTTGAAGAAAAAATGGTACTGGGCTCGAATTTGACCTCCTTTCACTCCAATTCCAAATATATTAAGAGATATATGGAATTGAAATTTGAGGTACATGAACTGAGTTGCTTCGATTTAACCTCAAAGCAACTCAATCTTCTTGCCTACATTGGTAGGACTTCAGACAACCAAAGAATCAATAGAATTTAGAAAGAATTTACGAGAACCGAAGAGTTTAAATTTTTTGAAAAATACCTTCAATGGAGGTCTGAATTCGACGGATCTTGATCTTGCTTGTGCTTGGACTCACTCCACTTGCTTGCAGAAGAGGGATTGAATGGTTTAGAAGCAATGGATTCCTGGAGAATTGAATTCCAAAACAGTGGATATTCAAGCTCAAATTCAAGAGAATTTTTCAGGCTTATCCTTTGAGAATTGAGGGTTTGAAATGGGGGATCAAAGTTGGCGCGATTGTTTGTGAATTTTTGAGCAATTGAAGCTCTATTTATAGCTGGAATGGTTGATAATTGCACACTCACTTTCACTTTCCAATTTTGGCAAATGGTGATGTAATGGTGCATGGGCGCACGTAGGCCCATGAAATGATTTCTAGAGGTCCAAATTTGAAGATCAGATGCTCTTAAGTAAGCTTGGATTGCAAGGCAAATGTACATTGATGTATGAAGTTTGATCCATGCCAAGTGATGTCACTTTGTTTAAGCCATGCGCAGCCTATGCATTTCTCATCCAAAATGAATGAATTTGAGCTCTTTGGAAAGGTGAGATCAAGGGGAACAACTTTCATGTTCAACACGTTTTCATTTGGAGATTGGAACTTGGAGAAATTTGAGGTGGAAGTTTGGAAATATTTGACATGTTAAATTTTTTCTAAGTGTCAAGCCATATGTCTTAATATTCCACCTTGCTTAACTTTTTATATGAGCTTCAAATGAGAAAAGTGTCTTCATCAAAGTTGTACATATCTCAAAGACCTTAAAAATGGTCACCCATTTCATGTCATTTGGATTTGAAATGATAGAGTTATTCATTTTTGAAGTTTAGAAAAATCACTTGATCAATGGTATAGGTCAAAAGTGACCTATAATGTGGCCTCATATCACATGCTCAAAAAAGTTGAATTAGCTCCCACTCCAAACATAAAAGTTGAAGCAGACACATTGAATTTGATTGTTCAACTTGGAAATCTTTCATCTCATAAAAATTGAGCAAGTTATGGCCTTGGGAAGTTGACTTTCAAATTAGGGTTTAGACAAAATGACCTATAATGTTTCAACATAGAAAATGATTTTCCAAGCAAAACTAGCTCTAGGTGTCAACATTAAAGTTGTTTGGAATGTAATTTAGAGTACGTTTTCTCTTGGAATCAGTTTCATATGGTGAAAAGTGTAGGAGATAAGGTCTAGGGAGACCCAGTTTTGATTAGATGAATTCATCTGGCCAACCACCATCAACCAACTTGCTAATTTCCAATTCTCTTGACTTTCTTGGCTCATGGTAGATCATATATGCATAAGATGATGAATTTTGAAGTCTCCTTTGAGAAATTTGATCAATTGGTGAGATAGCTTGTTGGAGAAGTTACTCAAGATACCTAGTTAAACTAGGGTTTCCAAGGCAAATCACCCTCAAACTCTTGGAGAAAACTTGATCAATATAACATGTAGAGATCATTGGGACTCATATATGATGTTCATAACCATTCTTGAATCAATTCTTGGTTGTTCTCTTTGTTCATGAGGGTCTCAAACCCTAGATGTGAACTTGATGAATCAATGAGATCATGCCCTACCTACAAAAGAGTTAGACAAATAAAAAGACATATTTTTGGTTTTTTGATTAGTGAAATGATAAAATACAAGTATGATGTAATCACAAAGTTCTTGGTGATCTCTCCCAAAACAAACCCAATGAAGAAGGGGTAAGGAGGATGCCAAGACATGATCCCAATGTTAATGCTTATGATGAAATTGCATGAGGGATCTTAGGGTCAAAATTGGGGTCTTACAGGGAGTTTGTTGGTTCTATGTGTTGGCATCAATTTTGGTGAAACCTAGAGTTATCACAAGTTGTTACGTGTGTTGTCTTGACATGTGATATCAGGTTCCTGCATGATGTTTAAATATGGTTGTGCAGGATTTAGCTGAGATGTCAGACCCGATGTTAAGACATGTATATACAGAACATTCAGTATGAATGTTATGTATCTTAAGATTGCATTTTTCATGCAAATCTGTGTGTGATTGATGTCGAGATTGAATGCGCCATTCAAGGAGTAATTTGATTTAAAACCAGATTGATCTATTTTCCAATAAGGGATGATCATCTATCGTGAATGAGAAGATACGCAAGGAAGATAGATTTAGGGTTTTAGGTTGTCCAGGCCCATTCAAAAGCTTCTATTTAAAGGCCATGCAAAACCTAGTTTTAACACACAAGAAACGAACGAAATAGTGAGAGAGAATAATGGTTTTAGTCTTGTGTGAGCTTGTGTATTGTGAGCCATTCATTCATCATATTGATGATTGAATTGGACTGACTCTTGTGTTGTAATTTGTCCACTCTAAGCTTTGAAGCATGAATGTGTGTTTACTTGGTTGAAGCTGTAGCGGGGTATTCGTTACCATTAGAGATATTGACTAAATCTAAGGTAAACCATACAAGTCGATTCGCCACCGCACTTCTATTTATCCAAAGGAATGGTTAGAAAGCGAACAAAAACCTAAAAGTTTTATCGAATCAAAAACTAGTAAAAATGTCAGAGATCGGGGTAAGGGGGTTGGTAATGCAATGGGAAGGTTTTAAGCACCCAAAACATCCTAGGTACTCCTAGGGAGCCCTTTTCATACTTGTTGTAAGGTTGGTATTTTGTGAAAATTTATTTGTGCAAACATGATTGAAGAGATGAGAAGAGAATATACAAGTTATTTACATTTTGTGTTTGGATGGATAAACCCATTGCCTACGTACCATCTTAAAAAAGATTAGGATCAAAAGCTCGTAGTTCGGGGTAAAAATCTCAAAATGAGTTAGTGAATTGATTGGTCCAAAAGCCTCAAGGTCTTTTGTTATCCAAGGGAGAAAACTCAACCTAAAACCACAAATACACCATGTGGGGATAGCTTCAACATGCTAGTGAGGGGTTAACCCTATAATAAGCATGAAAGACTCATTGTCCATCACTAAGGATGTAGGTGAGTATTATATCTACCTCAAGGATAATTCAAACCTAATAGCTAAAGGTTATGAAAAAATTTGATTAAGAGAGTGGCCATTGAAACCACAAAAAAGTATTTGAATGGGTTATATTTACCAATGAAAAGTATGTACAAAATATGGTCAAAGTTGACTTAGAAGTTCAACTCAAAATAAGTGTTATGAAAAGAAAGTTTGAAAATCAAAAGCATAAGGCTTAGGTTTCTAACATTTGAAAAGAAGTGTTAAATGTTTGCACAAAAGTTTTGGCTTGGGTTAGAGTGGAGGGAAAAAGAAGAATGGCTAAAGTCCTAATCATACAAGAGATAAGGGATAAGAAACAAGACCACAAATGGATTTCCTCTCTTGAGATCATATTGATGATCCAAGTAGCTCCCATCCTTTGGAATATGCAAGCAAAAATGATAGTAAGCTCAACCAATCAACACAATCAAAACAAGCTCCTTAGGAGATCGTCAAAGTATCTTGTGTCTTTCACTTTGGATGAACATGGCAATGGTTCTTCAATTTGAGCTCACATAGGATTCCCTAGCACAAAAGCACACACATCAAAAAGTTTTATGAAGCAAATCAAGAATGGACAAGAGTGAGTTTATATGCTTGGTCCTTCTAATCCATCTTCAACATTAAGGTCATTTTACTCCAATTTGCATAGGGAATGTCCTAGAAACTAAGTCCATTTTTCCATTTCTTTGCATTTGGTCCACAACAATAAAACAAAACACAAGCACAATAATATATGCACAATTATGTGCTCAAATGAGCAAAAGACAAATTGCATTAACATAAACATGTGTTCAAGTGAGCAAAGGGGGAAAAGCAAATGAATAATATGTACAAGAATAGTAAATTGCATAAATGTAAAGAGCAAGAATTAAATGTTAATGGTTAATGGTTAGTGTTAGTAGTTAGTGTGCCATAAGGCAAATTTAGCGCTATGTTAAGCAATCGCAATTAGACTTATGTAGAAGTCACAACTATCTGAGGCCGGTCAATAATAATGTAGGCAACAACACAAGTTAGAGGTCTTGATTAGTGAATCAAACTCCAACAACTTGCCATGCCAAAAAGAAGATGAGAAATGATCTTGTATTGATTTAAGTTCTTTGCATGATTTAGGAAGCAATCTATCCTTAATGCAAATCCATTCACTTGATCCATGATCAAGATGAATTAGATTTGAATCAAGGAAGATTAAACCTCCCTAATCAATGCTAACCACCAATCTTTAACTCATTGATCAAAAAAAAAAAAAAAGATCAAAGATAGAGAAGATCAAGGTCAAATAACAGAAAACATAAGCAAAATGAAGATTAGAAGTCAAGAAACAAATAAAATATTTTTGGCATTTTTAATATTTAAAATAAAACTTGAATTAAAATAATAAAAGAAAGGTCAAACTTCAAATTCACTTCAAATCAACTTTGAAAAGTCCAAGTGAATTATCCCAAGTTCAACAAGGTCAAACAAAGTTTGACAAAAAAATTCAGCATTTTTAAAAGTCAGAAACTATTTTAAATCAATTAAAAATGCATAAAAATAACCTAATTGAACTAAAATCTCAAATAAATCTCAAATCAATTAATAAATTGATGTGAATATTTTTCATAGATCCATCATCATTCAAAGAGGTTGAGAAAATATTTTTGTATTTTTTGAATATCAAAAACTATTTAAAATGAATTAAAAATAACCAGAAAAGAGAAAATTACTAAAAAATAGAAAATTATGAAATAAAAAATATTAAAAATCATTTTTAGAAACTAGAAATTAAAAGAGAAATAATGTAATTGGTCCCATAATTTTTGGACCAATAATGAGAGAGATATGAATTTTAGAAATAAAATGAAATTAAAAGAAATAAAAGAAAATAGAAATCAGAATTTAAAATAGCAAAAAAGGAGAAGCGTTGGATGAAGCTCATTAAATGAGCTGGCAGATCACACGGATCACACATGCGCGCCTACCAAACGCTTCAGTCAATGCAACCACACCTAGCCATTAATTAGGTCATAACATTGAAGGGCCTAGATCAAATCTGGAAATGGAAATACACGGTCATGATTCAATCTGGAGACCATACGGTGGCCAGCGCCACCGTCTTCTCCGGCCAGCTCCGGCGAAGTCCAAAAATTACAGAGGAATAAATGTGCACGAAAAGCCACGATCCAGGTACCAAATGAAAGGTGGGGTGATGTACATCACCCCTGTACCAACCAAATCCACTCTAGATTCCTATTGAGAGAGAAATCAGAGGTTGAATTTCATGGAGTTCAACTGAAACTTGTTGGATTTTGAAAATTCAAAGCATGAAATTATTGCCTCTATGAAGAGGACTTCAGACAACACAGCAACGACAAGAAACAAGCAATATATGAGTTGATTCAAAGAATTTAAAATCAGAAGTAAACCTCTGATTTGGCAGAGCTTGGATTCACAATTCCTTGGTGTTAAAGCTTACAGTACACTCTATGAATCAAGGTGATGAGGTTTAGGAACTTTTAGATATAAGAAAATAGTCGCGGCAACTGAATTCTAGATCTGAAAATTGAGAGAAAAAAGAGAGAGTTCCTTTGGTGTGAGGGTGAGGTTTCAATTGCACAGCATTTGGGGCGCCTTCAGGTTGAAGAAATGAGAGGCCAAGCACTCCTATATATAGCAATTGGCAAGGTAGAGGCATGAACAAAGCATTGCATGGGTGAAGAGGGCCTCCATGCATGGGCCTGTACAGGCGCATGGAGGACCCAATTCTGATTGGAATGGCAAGCTTATATCACAAATAGATGGAATGGACGTGCAGAACTGATGTAATGAGCTCATGCAATGTGTTTTCAATTGGTTTCCAAAAATGCACCTAATCTTTCCCCTCTTCGAAAATGATGCTTCCAAACATAAAACATAGCCTTATGGGTGTTGGTTGGAAAGCTTATTTCATAAGGAATAAATGCTATGTTGATCAAAACTCCAATTGGGCCTTGGAAATTAATGAAAATTGAGCTTGAAGTGTAGGGTGCAAAACATGCATATGTGAAATTTCCAAAATTGGCCAATGTTCAAGCCCCTCTGTCCCAATGATGAAAATTCCAAATGATAAAATCTTCAACATGAAAGTTTTATATCTTTTCAAGGAAATCAATTTGGACTTAAAATTTGCATCATTTGGATTTTTGATGAAGAAGTTATGGGCACTTGAAGTTGGACTTTTTCACATTTCAATGCATTTGGTCCAAAGTGACCTATAATATTTTGCATTATCACATGTATTTATTTTAAGATTTTGCAATTTTTCTCAACATAACATTTGAAGTAGACATCTTAATCTTTCCAATGGATTTGATCCCACCTCCAAACCATGCAAAATGAATGAGTTATGTTCTTGGGAAGTTGACCTAAAATTAGGGTTTCAGTCAAAATGACATATAATGTCTTAGAGTGGATGATGACCTTCCAAGCTTCAAATAATTTTTTATAAACATGAAAGTTGTTCATATTGTCCTTAAGAACATTTTTTATCTTGGGTTCATCTCCATTTGCCAAAGATATATAAAGTTAGATCTCAGTGTATTTCAAAATAGTCAGATGAATTGACTGATCAACTTTTCAAGTCCACAACTCATATCTTGATGAATTGATGATTGAGGACACTCAAATAAGTTCAAATATGCATGAAATGATGAATTCAAGAACTTCCATTTCTTGTATTTTACCATGGGTTGAGGTTGCTTCATGAGCAAAGCATAGTTGATGATCAGATGAATTAGGGTTTCCTTGGGAAACAAGCCTCAAGTCCCTTTGATTTGCTTTGATCAAAATGATGAATTGAGACACTTGGGAGGCATATTTGATGGATGAGAGCTTTGAGAACCATAGCCATGCTTGCTTTCATCTTCTCTTGGCCATATCAATGCACATAGGGTCTTCTAGAAGCTTTTAGACCTTGTGACTGCTCAAGCTACAAACAAAAGATGTTAGTGACATATTTTTGTACTTTTGGTTAGTGAATAAGATGAGAAAAGCAATAATATACAATTCAAGCATGCTTAGTGATCTCAAACCACTCACAATAAGTCCCACCCAAAGGCAAAGGGAACCAAGATGCTTATGATCCTTGAGGCTATGCAAATGCAATGTTATGATGCCATGAGGGATCTTAGGGTCAAAATTAGGGTCTTACAGATGCCCCTATTTAAGGTCATTCTAGCCAGAGAAGTGAAGGTTAAAATCTTCGTCTCGACGAGGTAGAATGGCCTTAAATAATAACAAAGAGACGAATTTTGGTCCCTAAGAGACCTCATGATGCAAATGTATGTATGCAAAAGGTAATACTCTATGGGGATATATGTCCATAAAGAAGAAAAGGAATCTGGAGAAACTGACAATCCATATGAGTGATTCACTCCATGGGACAGAGACTCTGGGGATAAGAAAGGGAATAAAATATGTGAGCAGGTCACGGATTGAGATTTGCTGAGAGACACGAGAGGGATTCCATGGAAATAAATCAATGGAAGGACTCAAGTTGACTCAAAGATGCATGTATTGGGGAATATGTCAATACAGTGGGACTATCCACAAAGGATACTTCGGATGAAAATCCGGACTCAAATGGGGAAATTCCACTAAGGGACTCCACCGAGGAATGTCCAAACAGGACTCCTCTGGGAAACACCAGGGCGAGGTATTACTGGTTACTGGGTAATAAGCTCAAGGAGACATGTGGTCGAAACACCGATATGAGGGTGAAAGATCAACATGCTCGGGGAGAATGAATATCTAAGACCGATATAAGGGTGAGAGATATTAAACATCCAAAACCATCTGAGGAAGACCTAAAAGGTATATTTCAACTCAGGAAAATCTGACTCCATAGGGGACAAAAGTCATAATAGGGAGCAGAGAGGAAGGAACACTAGGGATACCGGTTACTGGGCATATAAAAGGTGACCCACCAAAGCGTGAATTGGGGAATATTTCCAAGATACTCATCATCCAAAAGAGGGCTAAAAAGCAAACTCGATTACAGGATGGGCATTCGATTCCACAAAAGGGGATACGAATCTTACTCGACTAGGGAAGAGCAAAAGACTTCGACCAAAGAGTGCATGAGATATATTATCTATTACCGTCAGAACGTAGATAACACACTCGCATGGAAGATTATCCATAACCGGTTACTGGGTTAATGAAGGATAAATCGACCGAAGGAAAAGACATCGGGATACCAAATACCAGGTATACAATGATGACCAAATCAAGGGGAGAAACAATCATTACCAACAACAAATAAATGACAGATGACTCGCTGGGGATACATTGACAAAGGCAATGATCCAGGACATATATCACCGGTTACTGGGAGATATACTCAAAAAAGGGAATATCAATATCGAATATTGGATAAAGATAACCGTCAAAGAGGGGATTACATCTACCAATACTGGGTAGAAAACCACGGAAGAGTAACCATCATCGGTTAGGATGAACAAAAGAAGGTTAACTCTGCAAAGGGATAAAATAGGGTTTACAACTACCGGTACAAGAGTAGAAAACCACAGACTCCGTCGGGGGGAAAGATGAATAATGACTGGTTACTGAGTAATCATTCATTTAAACCTCGGGGGGAAAAAGCAGGGAAAACTCAAGAAGCCGATCTAGGATCAAACTAGAGAGGTGCGATGAAACGAGACTCATCCCTACGAGGATATAACTCCGGGAATAATTCCATCCCAATATATATTCTGGGAGGAAACTGAAATAACAATCATCCACGAGGACATAACTCAGTGGGGAATATGGAAGAAAGGATAAACACTTTTTGCTTATGGGGGCTGACTCTACATGGGGAGATCAGACACAAACATCTACTTGGGGAAATATATTACCAACTAGCAGGAGATAACAAACAAAGATATTTATGGCAAATAATGCGACATGAATATTTGAAATGTCAAGATTATATGCATATGTGTGTGGTTTATGTATGATGAATGCTGACAAAACAGATATATCTAACACAAACAGGTTCAACAATCGATGAACAAACATCCGGTACTACATCTCGGGAGAGAAAGCCAGGCCCATTGGAGAACATCCAATCTGATGGGGATCAGAGATACCAGGAAACAACGATCTCTGTAGGGGAATCATCATCAGTCATTCTAGCTGGGGACAGGATCATCACACAGATAAAATCTACCGTAGAAGCAACTCTATTGGGGAAATTATCAGAGGGGAGGATGGATCTCTGTGGGGAACAACCACCAATCAGAAGTCTCCAGGGTCATCACCATATATTGCACTACCAAAGAGATCACATCTGTTGAAGAGAAAGGATTATGACTCCGCTGAAGGAAGATAAACTTCTTCGTCGACCACTCTGCTCAGGAGGAAAGCACAAACTGGCTCTGAAGGAAAGGGATACACACATGCTGGGGATATGAACAAATGTCCTACCCTGCTGGGAATCATGCCATCTTTGGGAGAGCACTGAAGACCTTCTAAGTATCCTTTTGTCATTGTGAATATTCACTTTGTTTAAAAACAAATTATGAAAAATTTATTTAAAACAATGATATTTCTCAATTAAAACATGCAAAACATTTGTTGAATAGAAACAAATAAGAGTGCGAATAATTGGATAAAGGCTCAAATTTATTTGATGGGATGGTAATCTGCGAATGGCAAGACTCCATGGATCTTTACAAATTTGAAATTGGTGATATATATTGGAAAAGGGATACATTGAATATAATGACCATTTCTCAATCAACTCTGTATCCACTGTATTTGAAGCTTCAGTTGACGATGACTGGGCGAGAATCTCTGACAGATGACAGTTTGTAGAACAAAGTCTTGTCAAGATGCAGTTACTTGCCAAATCCCTAATTTTTGCCTAGATTCCCTCAGGGTGAGGTACTCAATCTAGCGGAATACATATTCATTTTTTTTAAGTCTCTAACTTTTGCCTGGATCGCCCTTTCGGGTTTTCAATCCACCGAGACGCTTATTTTTGCCTAAGTCGCCCTTTCGGGTTTTCAACTTAGCGAGCTATTCTATTTTTATTTTTAGGCGAAGTATTTCTTGACTGCATATGAATTCACAGGACGAGTGAAATCCTCCACATCCATAGTTGTAAGTATCAAAGCACCGCCTGAAAAGGCTCTCTTAACAACATATGGACCTTCATAGTTTGGAGTCCACTTGCCCTTGGAATCGGGCGCGAAAGACAAGACTTTCTTGAGCACAAGGTCACCCTCTCGGAACACACGAGGTTTGACCTTCTTATCAAAGGCTTTCTTCATCCTTTGCTGATATAATTGTGAAGGAGAATTGCCATCCAAGGCGCATCGGAATTTAAAAATTTCTCCATTTAGTGATCCTTACGAATGGGCATGATCAGTGATAGAATCGTTACCTCTTGTGGCGATTCAAACCTTTGGTGCAGATCTCTTGTAACGATCAAAACCTTGGATACAAATCCACGGGGCGATCACGAACGTTGAACGATGACAACGTCTCTACTCAGTCCACACGAACGGATTCCTTCAATCGCAGTGCAAGCTGTTATGAATGAAGGCTTTGAGTGAGAGAAAGAGAGATACGAAATTCCAACTCTTCAATTGTGTTGTATTCCCATACAATGCTTCTGCACAAGAGTTCTATTTATAGAACCACTTGTGTGGGCTTCAAGCCAAAAAGCCCACTTAAGTGTATTTTGGCCCATATCTCATAATATGCCAAAATCACTTAAGTATTTGGTACCTTACCATATTTCATATTCTACTTAAGTACACCGTACCTTACGATGTTCCTTAGTTACTCTATCTCTCATCAATCCGTCCTTTGTGTGTGACCCTATAGGTTTTCGTGGCGTTGGCAATTATATTAAATCGCGTATTTAACATAATAAATAGTGAGCGGTATCTAGCAACACATCACTGCTACCCAAGACACGAAAATGTCATGTGATCTGACAAAACCTCCTGTGATAATAATTATGTGTATAATTACCCTTTTGCCCTTATGTCTATATTGAACACAAGGTATAGACCGTGTCATCCTTGTCCAGTTCAATATTGGGCCCATAGACATTTATCCTGTTACGCAGGATGGGCAAATTCCATCTAGGTCACTCATGTCCCTCAGCATGCTTTGTGGAGTACCTATCAACTGTCTTTATGGTTATCCAGTTACGGACAACGTTGGATCAACAATAAAGCACTCGACTCTACATCTAGGGTCCATAGTGGTTTCAGGTCGAAGAGTGGTATACACTATTATCACCATGAGAATAACTTATGACACTTTGCATAACTTTCTATATAGTATTCTCATAGCGGGTCAATCCGGTATAAATATTACTCTTAATATTCATACCTATGTTTAAGACTTGATAACTCTTTATCCATGATCCATGAGATGTGATCATCAGTCTACAAACATAATAGTCTCAATACTTTAATGTTATCCCACTTCACAATAAAGCTCGACTACGGATACTTTAAGAATAGTGTCCTTATGTTTAATGTGGTCTCATGATCAAGTCATACTTGATGCATTAAACGGACTAGCTATTCTAGGGACTTTATTAATCAACCATTAATAAAGAAAAAGACTTTTATTAATTAATAAATAATTCGATACAAGTACCAAAAGTATTGGCCTCTAGGGCTTACACCAACAATCTCCCGCTAGCACTAGAGCCAATCAGGCATACCCCTAATGCCCATTGATCTAGTATGGCCATCATGCTTCTGCTGCGCAAGAGGCTTTGTTAGTGGGTCAGCAATATTGTCAAGTGTAGGTACTCTACATATTTTCACATCTCCTATATCTATTATCTCTCGAATGAGATGATAACGCCTAAGTATGTGTTTGGATCGTTGGTGAGATCTAAGCTCCTTAGCTTGTGCGATAGCACCATTGTTATCACAATAGAGACCAATGGGATCCACAATGCTAGGGACTATGCCAAGTTCACTAATGAACTTTTTGATCCAAACAGCTTCCTTTGTTGCACTTGAGGCAGCAATATACTTGGCCTCGGTTGTAGAATCAGCAAATGTATCTTGCTTTGAACTTTTCCAGCTCATAACGCCACCGTTCAAGCAAAACACATAACCAGATTGCGATCTAAAGTCATCCTTATCTGTCTGGAAGCTGGCATCGGTGTAACCAATTACAGCCAAGAGTCCATCTTTATGGAGTTTGGAAATGCGTTTCTCATTTATGTGGCCTAATCGACAATGCCAAAGGTAAGTTGGATTTAACTCATTAGTTTTCATCCTTTTAGTATTAATGTTATAAACTGGCATCTCAAGATCAAGGACATATAATCCATTGTTCATTTGAGCAGTAGCATAGAATATATCATTCAAATAAATTGAACAACAATTGTTCTTTATTATGAACGAAAAACCGAACTTGTCCAAATAAGAAACGAAAATAATATTCATGCTAATTGCAGGTACATAATAACAGTTCTCTAACTGAATTATTAAACCACTAGGTAAAGTCAATTCATAAGTTCCTACGGCTAAGGCAGCAACCTTTGCTCCATTACCAACTCGTAGGTCGACTTCACCTTTTGCCAATTTTCTACTCCCTTTTAGTCCTTGCACATTTGTACAAATGTGAGAACCGCATCCAGTATCTAATACCCATGATGCATAAGTAGACAAATTTATTTCAATAACAAAAATACCTGAAGTTGGAGTCTCTACTCCATTCTTCCTATCTTCCAGGTACTTTGTGCAGTTCCTCTTCCAGTGTCTGGTCTTACCGCAATGGAAGTAGGTGCCTTCTTTTTCTATGCCTCCACTAGGCTTTAAAGCAGCACTAGTGGGTTTGGGTATGGCAACTTCCTTGCCTTTCCCTTTATCATGTTTGAGGATAATCCTCAGGTTTCGGTACCAATCAAGAAAATTTGTCCCAGACAATTTTTCCTTGTCAAGGATTGATCGCAAGATGTTGTTAGAGGTGTTTGTTGTCATGGTAATCTACACAAGGATTAATGAAAATATAAGTATCATTGACATATTTAATTAGGCCTTTAATTAAATATGCTCCCGCTATTTTACTCAAAACAAATGACCCTCATCACTTGATTCCGAAAATCCCGTTGGAAGATTTTCTAGTGGGTCGAGATCCATATTTCACTTCGTTCTAAGTCCGCGTAGGCGGATTACACAAAACTAGGTTATTTAGGTAGGAACTCCTTCCAATTGTATCTCATACAACTCTCGAAAATTTCAGTTGGGTGAATAACTCCTTATTCCAATCCATCATATGGATCATTCCCAACTCTTGCTTCTAAACATTTATAATCTTATTATAATTTGTTTAGTTAAGTTTGACCCATTGTTTTAACAGTTGGATATTACAATTATCCCATCGCACCTTACTAATATAGAACATGCACCTCGCGTAGGCGAAACCTACATTATCCATTACTAGTCTTGATGAGTGTTAAAACTTGGAAAGCATAAACTTTATATTTAATTTGAGGGAATTGCAATTTTTCTGATCTCACCGGCTTGTTTATCATATAAACCGTCTCTCACATGCATCAACATACATTCACATGCATCAACATACATACATACATACATAATAAAACAGTTATGGCCCCTAGCGCAATAGTTCTCCCAAGCCAATGAGAGAACCTAAGCTAACCTACAACGATCTAAGCTTCTCCAAGCAAGATCTTCAAGGTTGTCCTCCTTTGGCACTGACTTCTTTGCTTTCTTCATATCATTACATTACAAAAAGAAACTCGTTTTACATACGAGGGAGTGAGATGAGAAAAGAAGTTACATTTGGGAGATAAAGAGAGAGGCACGACACGCAGGTCGTATTTTAAAACCCAAAGCAGAATAAAGAAAAACTAAGTCCATAACCGATCACCACAAGACAATAATAAACACTTTATTATTATTATTAATTCCTTTAATTAATTAAAACCAAATTAAATCTCGAATACCGATCACGACACTTTAATGAACAATTCATTTAAAATCGATGTCGCTTTTCGCATCAACACTTGATACTTTTAAAGCACTGAGTTAGCCGAATGGGTGAATTTTGCCTTGCGTTAACCGGTTAACCAAATGCGTTAACCGGTTAACACTGTTTGAAAATCTCTTGGAAAACTGTTTTCCGTCTTGCGTTAACCGGTTAACCAAAAGCGTTAACCGGTTAACACTGTTTGAAAAACTCAAAATTTTATTTCGTATTGCGTTAACCGGTTAACCATATGCGTTAACCGGTTAACACTGTTCCAAAAAGTGTTCAGAAAGCACAACTCTTGTGCAGTCATAACCCCAATCGCATAACTCTCTGACAACACAACCCTTGTGCCGTCACTAACCCTGATGCACCAATTTCAGACCGTCAAACACATCTCGATTGTTAATTCAGTATGATTGATCAACACGTCATTGCTTCACCATACTAATGTCGGATAAAGAAGCAAATGACCATTGATCGCTCAAAGGAAAACAACCATTGAGTGTTTGAATGAATGAAACGAGAACACTATATCATATATAATGTATTTTGCATTAGGATTACATATATCATATATATAACTTGATCGATCTCAATTTAATTTTTGATTCATTCTGTCTTTAATCATATTAACACAGAACAAAAACAGTTATCAGATTCATGGTTTCGTAAGTGGCTCTGATACCACTAAAGGAAAATTGCCATCCAAGGCGCAGCGGAATTTAAAAATTTCTCCATTTAGTGATCCTTACGAATGGGCATGATCAGTGATAGAATCGTTACCTCTTATGGCGATTCAAACCTTTGGTGCAGATCTCTTATAACGATCAAAACCTTGGATACAAATCCACGGGGCGATCACGAACGTTGAACGATGACAACGTCTCTACTCAGTCCACACGAACGGATTCCTTCAATCGCAGTGCAAGCTGTTATGAATGAAGGCTTTGAGTGAGAGAAAGAGAGATACGAAATTCCAACTCTTCAATTGTGTTGTATTCCCATACAATGCTTCTGCACAAGAGTTCTATTTATAGAACCACTTGTGTGGGCTTCAAGCCAAAAAGCCCACTTAAGTGTATTTTGGCCCATATCTCATAATATGCCAAAATCACTTAAGTATTTGGTACCTTACCATATTTCGTATTCTACTTAAGTACACCGTACCTTACGATGTTCCTTCGTTACTCTATCTCTCATCAATCCGTCCTTTGTGTGTGACCCTATAGGTTTTCGTGGCGTTGGCAATTATATTAAATCACGTATTTAACATAATAAACAGTGAGCGGTATCTAGCAACACATCACTGCTACCCAAGACACGAAAATGTCATGTGATCTGAAAAAACCTCCTGTGATAATAATTATGTGTATAATTACCCTTTTGCCCTTATGTCTATATTGAACACAAGGTATAGACCGTGTCATCCTTGTCCAGTTCAATATTGGGCCCATAGACATTTATCCTGTTACGCAGGATGGGCAAATTCCATCTAGGTCACTCATGTCCCTCAGCATGCTTTGTGGAGTACCTATCAACTGTCTTTATGGTTATCCAGTTACAGACAACGTTGGATCAACAATAAAGCACTCGACTCTACATCTAGGGTCCATAGTGGTTTCAGGTCGAAGAGTGGTATACACTATTATCACCATGAGAATAACTTATGACACTTTGCATAACTTTCTATATAGTATTCTCATAGCGGGTCAATCCGGTATAAATATTACTCTTAATATTCATACCTATGTTTAAGACTTGATAACTCTTTATCCATGATCCATGAGATGTGATCATCAGTCTACAAACATAATAGTCTCAATGCTTTAATGTTATCCCACTTCACAATAAAGCTCGACTACGGATACTTTAAGAATAGTGTCCTTATGTTTAATGTGGTCTCATGATCAAGTCACACTTGATGCATTAAACGGACTAGCTATTCTAGGGACTTTATTAATCAACCATTAATAAAGAAAAAGCCTTTTATTAATTAATAAATAATTCGATACAAGTACCAAAAGTATTGGCCTCTAGGGCTTACACCAACAAATTGTCCATGGCACATGGCAGTCAATCTCTTCTCTTCTATCAAATTCAGTTGGTCATAACGACTCTGAACCCATTCAGCATCAGTCAACTTGGCTTCCATCAAGACTCTCATTGATGGGATCTCCACCTCTACTGGGAGTACAACCTCCATGCCGTAAACAAGAGAGAAAGGGGTTGCCCTTGTTGAAGTGCGGACAGATGTATGATATCCATGCAAAGCAAATGGAAGCATCGCATGCCAATCTTTATACGTAACAACCATCTTCTAGATAATCTTCTTGATATTCTTATTAGCAGCTTCAACAACCCCATTCATCTTGGGTCTATAAGGAGAAGAATTATGATGTGCAATCTTGAACTCGCTACACAGCTCTTTCATCATCTTGTTGTTCAAGTTAGATCCATTGTCAGTAATGATCTTATCCGGCACACCATAACGGCATATGAGTTGATTCTTGATAAACTTCACAACCACCTGCCTGGTCACGTTTGCATATGATGCCGCTTCAACCCACTTGGTGAAGTAATCAATTTTTTTGCTACGAGAATAAATCTGTGACCGTTGGATGCTTTCGGCTTTATCATGCCAATCATGTCAATTCCCCACATAGAGAAAGGCCATGGTGATGAAATCACATTCATAAGTGTCGGAGGAATATGAATCTTATCCGCATAAATCTGACACTTATGGCATTTCTTCACATATTTGTAGCAGTCAAACTCCATTGTCAGCCAATAGTAGCATGCTCTCAACATCTTTCTAGCCATGGCATGTCCATTGGAATGAGTACACCCTCATGGACCTCAGTCATTAACAGATATGCTTCGTGTCTATCCACGCATCTGAGCAGAACCATGTCAAAGTTTCTCTTATAAAGCACATTGCCATTGAGGTAGAAACTGCCTGACAATCTCCTCAAAGTCCTTCTATCTTTCACAGATGCCCCAGGCGGGTAAGTCTGGCTCTGAAGAAAGCACTTGATATCATAATACCATGGCTTATCATCTTGCACCTCCTCTACTTTAAATACATGAGTTGGTCTGTCCAAACGCATCACAGTGATATTGGTCACTTCACTCCAAAGTCTTACCACAATCATCGAAGCAAGTGTAGCAAGAGCATCTACCATCCGATTCTCATCTCGAGGAATATGATGGAAGTCAACCTCAGTAAAGAATGCTGAAATCCTCCTCGCATAGTCTCTATATAGGATGAGGCCAGGCTGATTCATCTCCCATTCACCCTTAATCTGATTAACAACAAGGGCCGAATCACCGTAAACATCAAGATGTTTGATCCTAAGATCAATACATTCTTCCAATCCCATAATACAAGCCTCATATTCAGCCATATTGTTCGTGCATTTGAAAGTTAGCCTTGCTGTAAAAGGAAAATGTGTGCCCTGAGGAGTAATAATCACTGCCCCAATACCATTTCCATATTGATTTACAGCACCATCAAACACCATGCTCCATCGGGAACCAGGCTCTGGCCCTTCATCGAGCGTAGGCTCATCGCAATCTTTCCTTTTCAAATACAGAATCTCCTCATCTGGGAAGTCATACTGAACTGACTGATAATCCTCAATTGGTTGATGTGCCAAGTGGTCAGCCAAGATACTACCTTTTATCGCCTTCTGAGCTCGATACTCAATATCATACTCAGATAACAACATCTGCCAACGAGCATTCCTCCAAGTTAAAGCAGGCTTCTCAAAGATATACTTGATTGGATCCATTTTGGATATCAACCAAGTCGTATGATTTAACATATACTGGCGTAAGCGCTTAGCAGCCCAAGACAGAGCACAGCATGTCTTCTCAATCATTGAGTATCGAGACTCACACTCGGTGAACTTCTTACTCAGGTAGTAGATAGCATATTCTTTCTTTCCCGATTCATCTTGCTGACCAAGGACACAACCCATTGAGTCTTCAAGAACTGTCAGATACATAATCAACGGTCTCCCTTCCACAGGCGGAGACAGAATCGAGGCTCAGACAAATACTCTTTAATACTGTCAAAGGCCTTTTGGCAATCCTCGGTCCAATCATGAGACTGACCTTTCTGGAGGAGCTTGAATATCGGTGCACATGTGGCAGTCATGTGGGATATAAATCTGGAAATGTAATTCAAGCGGCCAAGAAAACCTCGGACTTGCTTCTTAGTTTTGGGCGCAAGCATCTCTTGTATTGCTTTGACCTTTGCAGGATCAACCTCAATACCCCTTTCGCTGACAATAAAGCCCAATAACTTACCGGAACGGACTCCAAATGTACACTTGTTAGGATTCAGACGAAGCTTATACTTCCTCAAACGCTGAAAAAGCTTCAACAAGTGCTCAACATGTTCAACTTCCGTTCTTGACTTTGCAATCATATCATCAACATATACCTCAATCTCCTTGTGCATCATATCATGAAACAAGGTAGTCATAGCTCGTTGATACGTGGCTTCGGCGTTCTTCAAACCGAAAGGCATCACTCGATAACAGAATGTTCCCCAAGGTGTGATGAATGTTGTCTTCTCCATATCCTTAGGTACCATTTTAATCTGATTATATCCGGAAAATCCGTCCATAAACGAGAAGACACTGAATTTAGTTGTGTTATCCACCAACATATCAATATGTGGTAGAGGGAAATCATTTTTCGGACTAGCTTTATTCAAGTCTCTATAGTCCACACACATTCGGACTTTTCTATCTTTCTTAGGCACGGGCACAATATTGGCCACCCATTGAGGATATGTAGAAGTCACCAGAAACCCCACATCAATTTGCTTCTGAACTTCCTCTTTGATCTTCACTGCCATATCAGGATGAGTTCTTCTGAGCTTCTGCTTCACAGGCACGCACTCAGGCTTCAAAGGCAGGAAATGTTGCACGATATCAGTATCCAGACCAGGCATGTCTTCATACGACCAGGCAAAGACATCGACATATTCTCGTAGCAACTCAATCAACCCCTTCTTAACAGATTCTTCCAGGAGTGCCCCAATCTTCACTTCTCTAACACAATCTTCAGACCCCAAGTTGATTGTTTCCAGATTCTCAAGACGCGGCTGAATGATCTTCTCTTCATGCTCAAGTAGACGGGTAATCTCGTCAGGAATCTCTTCAACATCATCTTCTTTCGCCTCAAATACAGGGAACTCAAAGTTGGGAGATGGTGTCAGGTCATTATGTTCAACGGGTTTGATCAACCTGCATAATGATTTGGATATAAAAGTTTTTAGAATTCAAACAAGGCAAATCATTATGCAGATGAAAAGATTATTTTTATTTTTATTTTTTTGGGTTTTATGTGATCACCAATTTCATGCAAAAGCGAAAAGGGAAAATAATTGGAAAAACAAACATTTAACATGAATTTATTGAATGAAAATATCATTGTATTTATGAGTCAACAATGTCATCACTCCTCCTTTTGGCATGGGAGGAGGGGTTTTTTTGTTTAAAACACAATGGATATTACTTCGACTTATGGATAACTGTTGGAACATCAACAACGACCCAATTATTGCAGACCCCTCTAGGGATGATGAAGTTGCCATAATCCTCTGTATCCTCTTCCAAAATGGCAGCAGCTTCCTCATCTTGACCGGTGTGGATGAATCCACCACTCTTGAACAGCCCTTGCTTGTTGAAGACACCAGAAGAATACCCTATGCCAGCCCGGGATTTGTTGTCTTCTAGCTTAATCATTTGCCCCAATCCAGCAGTTGTACCATGCTCAATGGCCAACTTCGCATCTTTATAGGACACAAATGAAGAAGTTCCTTTCTTTATAGGCTCAGCAATAGATAAAGCTTGGAATGGGGTTCCAACTTCATCCTCAACATCTATATAAGAGAAGGAAGACAAATGGCTAACCAGGAGAGCCTTCTCTCCCCCTACCACCACCAGCTTCTTATTTTTGACAAACTTCAGTTTCTGGTGTAGAGTGGATGTCACAGCGCCTGCCTCGTGAATCCATGGTCTGCCCAACAAACAGTTATACGATGGGTGAATGTCCATGACCTGGAAGGTGATCAGGAAATCGCTTGGTCCAATTTTGACTGGGAGTTCAACCTCTCCAATCACAGTTTTACGGGACCCATCGAAAGTTTTCACCACCACTCCACTCTGCCTCATGGGAGGCCCCTGATATGATAACTTTGCAAGAGTGGACTTTGGCAACACATTCAATGATGACCTAGTGTCCACCAGCACATTGGACATAACATCATCTTTGCACCTCATAGATATGTGTAATGCCAAGTTGTGGTCTCTTCCCTCCTCGGGGAGATCAGCATCACAAAAACTTAAATTGTTACAAGCGATGATGTTTGCAACAATACTGTCAAATTGCTCTATCGTGACATCATGATCCACATACGCCACATCCAACACCTTCTGCAGAGCTTCTCAGTATGGTTCTGAATTTATCAGCAAGGATAGTACAGAGATTTTGGATGGCGTCTGTAGAAGCTGATCTACCACGTTGTAATCACTTCTTTTGATGAGCCTCAGCATCTCATCACAATCTTCCTTCACATTGCCGCTCTGGCCAACAGAGATAGGAGCTCTCAACGTAGAGGTAGGTTTGGCAACAAGTGACGGATTCGGAGCATTCACAGCATTCCCAACCGGGCGTTCAGCATAATCAGTAGTATCAGTCCTTCGAACATCAGCTTGAGGTTTCGGCGGAGCCGAGAAAACACGACCGATACGGGTCAGGCCGCTAACATCGGCAATATTAACAACAGATGTAGAGGGCAGGGGCACCTCTTTCCCATTCTCTAACGCTACAGCATTATAGCGATAGGGGACCGCCTTCTTAGAAGAATATGGCGCAGGGCCAGCTGGTTTAATGGTCAAAGCAGGAGAAGCCTTTTGCTTACTACCATCATACTTGATGATAACAGGATCAGGGATCCGAAATACTGGAGAAATTACATTGACTTCATCAGCATCTTCATCAACATTTCTGTTTTGAAGTATCTCAATGACTCCTTCATCCAGCATTTCTTGAACATCTTTGTGCACTTGGCGACATCCTCTTTGATTGACAGAGCAAACTCGGCATCTATCGCGGTCGTGCTCGTAATGACTGTACTCACACAACAATCTATGCATCTCGACCAGAGATTGTCGAATATGGCCGACATATTTGACTTTGTACTTACCAGGGCAGCCCTGGATCATGTTGACAGATTTCCCATGCTCGGGCAATGGGCTCTTCTTCACATTAGGACCTACGTCCTCGAAACACAGAATACCACATCTCACAAGGTCTTGAACCTTGGTCTTCAGTGGGTAGCAATTTTCCACATCATGTCCGGGAGCACCGGAATGATAAACACAATGCAATTCGGGCTTATACCACCACTGGGGGTTGGTAGGTATAGCCGGCGGGTCTCGTGGAGTAATCAACTTCCTCTCTATCAAAGAGGGATATAATTCTGCATATGTCATGGGAATAGGATCGAAGGTGACCCTCTTCCTCTCGTAGCTTGTACTGGCTTGATTATTGTTTCGAGGCTGGTAGGCCTGCTGTTGAGGACGGTGCTGTTGTTATTGATATTGTTGATGTTGTTGTTGCTGATTATTGTTGTGATGCTGATATTGTTGATTATCTCTGAAAACAAGCGCTATGTGAGCCACCTGGTGCTGGTTACCGGTAGGACGCACGGTCTTCCTCCTTACTAAGGGTCTTCTTGGTTTAACATGGGAGGTCACAGCATGCGCCTCGCCATCTTTCTTCTTTCCAAATGTCCCATACCGTTTGGCAGAAGAGCCTTCTTCTCTGGTCAGGCGCCCTTCCCTGACTCCTTCTTCCAGACGCATCCCCTTGTTCACCATCTCGGTGAAGTCAGAAGGAGCGTTGGCGATCATCCGCTCGTAATAAAAAGAACTCAAGGTCTTCAGAAAGATCTTGGTCATCTCTTTCTCCTCCAGCGGGGGCACAATCTGTGTTGCTACCTCTCGCCACCTCTGGGCGTATTCTTTGAAAGTTTCCTTGTCCTTCTGGGACATGGCTCTCAATTGATCCCTATCGGGAGCCATATCCATATTATACTTGTATTTCTTGACGAAGGCCTCACCAAGGTCGTTGAAGGATCGGATGTTCGCACTGTCCAAGCCCATGTACCATCTTAGTGCAGCACCGGACAAACTGTCCTGGAAATAGTGAATGAGAAGCTGGTCGTTGTCAATCTGAGTCGACATTTTCCTGGCGTACATGACCAGGTGGCTGAGAGGGCAAGTATTTCCCTTGTACTTTTCAAAGTCAGGGACCTTGAACTTTACAGAGATTTTAACATTCGGAACCAGGCAGAGTTCAGCAGCAGACTTGCCAAAAAGGTCCTTTCCTTGAAGAGTTTTCAATTCCTTGTGGAGCTCAAGAAATTGGTCATTCATAGCATCCATATTTTCATAGACATTTGGGCCCTCAGACGGCTCAGAATGGTAGATGGTGTCGTCTACTCTAGGCATAGTATACACGACAGGAGGAGGAACAGCAAGGACCGGGCTAGATGCCGGCAGGGAAGCAAAAGTGGGTGCAGGACCCTCAGGCATAAAGTTGGGAGGCATCCCCCACGGAAACCCGACTGGCATGGTTGTTTGTGCGAAGTGGGCGCTGACCGCAGGCACGGTTGAAGAGACAATCTCAGAGATGACTGTCCTCTGGGGAGGAGTCGAAGGTGTCGGAGATGACTGGCTCTGGGCAGCCATGAATGACTCCATGAGGGCAGTCAATCTGGCTACTTCCTCCTTAAGCTCACGGTTCTCTTATTCCAAATGATCCATTAGTCTTGATGCGTTGGCTCGGGTGTAGTACCGGTGAGTCAGCTTGTCTTCAAAATAAATGAAGAACACAGAGTTAGACCATAGAACAAGAAGCCTGGAGCAAAACCTGCTTATGCACATGATGCATGCAATGCATATGATTTAATTTTTATATCAGAGGAACTTTAGAGTCCTATTTGCAAACATTGGAAGTATTAGACATTTATCACATATGGAAATATCACATCAAATAATATTTGGAAAATATTTTTACACCAAAGAAGTACAGTCTTGGTAACCAAATACAATACAAGAGAGAAGGAAAATGAACATCCTATGGAACCCTAGAAGCAATCATCTAAAGCTCTAGACACAGGAAGATAAGATGCACGAAGCCTCTTCACCTCCCTCTCATAGGCTGCCTCCATGTCCGCCTTCTCTTTGGCGAGTCGATCATACTTCCTCTTCCAAAACTTGGAAGACCGAGGAAGTAGAGAAGTCCATGCATCATCAGGATCATCTATAACCTGGTGCTCGAGGAACTCTATCAAAGCATCCTTCTCCTTGATCTGCTGAAGCAACTCCTCTCGTTCACGGATCCAAGCACGCGAACAGTCTTCGTCTCTTAACTCCTCTACTCCTTGGTCAGGGAGGGTTGAAGGCCCAGCCACAACCAGAGGTGTAGGTCTTGGATACTCGTAAGGCATGAGGTACTCGGAAGCTCTCCTCCTAACCCAAGAAGTATAAGGTTCCAAAGCGATACAATTCTTCGGACCTAGCTCCTTCCTTCCTTTCCTATGGATCTTGCGCCAAGCGCGGACCATCCTGCCCTTCAAGCCTTGGGGATCTTTACCCTCCTGAAAGAACACACCCTCTAACAGAATGTTATTAGGTTTATCCTTTAGGGGGAACCCAAGCTGATGACGTGCCAAAATAGGGTTGTAGTTAATCCCACCACATGTACCAAAAAGAGGCACATTGAAGAATTCACCACAAGAGTCGATAATCTGCACGCCATCATGCACACGGTTATACAAAAAGATATCATCATTAGTGAGAGACATAAGTCTCGTGGACCAACGTAGACATCCTTTGTTCTCCTTGAAGGCGACCGTTTGCACAAGTGCGAAATAAACCACTTGTACAGTAGAGGCAAACATCACACAATGGTACCACCACCCTTTGCATTCCTCATATGCAAAGAAAAGTAAGTGTCACCCAATAGAGTCGGAGAGTAGAGAAAATCCTAATAGCGTTCACATCCACAAACTTATCGATGTTGGGGAATAACACTAGCCCATAGATGAGAAGTACAAATATGTCCTCAAAGGCGTCCTCAGTCATGGCCTTCCCATACATAGTAGCTTGATCAATGAGGAACTCAGAAGGGAGACCTTGAATTCCACCTTTGGTAGTCGTATGAGCACCAACCCGAGATTCATCTATATGTAACATAGCAGCTATCTCTTGAGAAGTAGGAATACTATCTAAGCCACTGAACGGCATCTGGTCTAGAATAGGTATACCCACAAGGTAGGCATACTCCTCAAGCGTGGGCAAAAGCTGAAAATCCGGAAATGTGAAGCAACGATACAAGGGATCATAGAACTGCACCAATACACTCGTCAATCCTTCATCCACTTGAGTAGTCATAACAGATAGAAGCTTCCCAAAACGAGCCTTGAAACCCAAGGGATCTAATACATAGGATGTCAAATTCCTTAGCTCTTTCAAGTCGGGTTGTCTGAAACTGTACTTCTTTGTATTCCTTCTTTGTCTTTCCATGTTGTCGCAACCTGAAAAATACAGTGCGCGAAAAAAACAACCGGCGAAAGAAAAAGACAGAAGAGTCACCACCATGCGTTATTCATCCCAAAGGAGGGAAAGGAAACGCTCGAAGTAAACCTGAAAAAGGAAAGGACAAGACGGGGTCTTGCAACCAAATCTTAGGTTCGGGAGTCGGTTATGCGAAGGGAAGGTATTAGCACCCCTACACATCCATAGTACTCTACGGGATCCACTTTTGTAATTCTTGTCTAAAGGGTGTGAGTTTATCTAATGTGTTATTTACTAAAAAAAGGGTTAAATGAAAATGACTCGCGTGGATGTCGCATCCACTGCATACGTATCTCATCTGAATATGAGAATCAGAGTCTTCGTAGCTCGGCTGACCTATGGGTTGGGGGTAATTATGCTCGCTAAGACATCACGTCTTATGCCTACGTATCTCATCTGGAATGAGAATCAGAGAAAGCCGTAGTTCGGCTAACTACGGGGTTGTGGATTGGGTTTGGGACGAACGACGTCACTACGCAATCTACCGGATGCTCGACCTTTGGAGACTTACTCGCCTGTAGTAGAAGGAGTAAACGTGTGTTATGGAGAAGAAAAATCAATGAAGGGTTTGTTTGCATTGTAGGAACGCGCATGCAAAAGGGTAATGAGGATAAGACCTTATAGCTCTTAACCCTGGACAAAGGAACCTGCATAAAGTAAACACAAAAACATTGCCTCCTATCGAGGTCTTCCAGCTAGGAAAGCAGTAAAATGCGGGAAAAATGTAAAAGTACCACGCGGATAAAGATCCGAAGTAACAGCAATTAGAGGAATGGGAAACCCTGAGATCCTTCCAAGCTAACATCATCAAAGAAAGTGGGTCAGTACAGGTAATCGGAATGAATCTCCAGGGGTTATCCCACAAATAAAGTGGGAAACCACGCAAGTTATCCCTGCAAAAGTCATGTGAGCCCTCACAAAAACTCAACAAAAGGGTTAGTGAAACACCATAAGCATTTTTTCATGGATAACAGTATGGTTTCAGAAACCTCAAACCCTGTGGCATACACTTCAGAAATCATGTGATTAAACATTCAAGGCATAGGTTTCACCCATTCATAATACATCACACATTTAGAACATTCAAATTGAAGGCGTAAAATAATGGGAATAGGGCAAACCTGATTGGAGAGCTTGATTGAAATTGAGTTGCACCCGTGAGGCCCTTCAGGGTTTGGAGGCTTCTCTGAGTTCTCTGTCAGGTTTCTCTTCAGGTTTTGTCCAGGGTTTTGTTCCAAGGAAATCTCAGAGTATTTTGCTTCTCTTCCTTTTTCTCAAGTGAAGCCTTGGTATTTATAGACTGAATTTCATGGTTTTGTGGGCTCAAATGAGAGAGACCCAAGTCCAAAATTTTTTATTATATTTTATTTATTTATTTATTATTATTATTATTTATTTATTTATTTTGTAAAAAATTATTTTGTTTTTTTTTTTGTTTTTTTTTTTTCGGATCTAATTCTGATTGACATGATGAAATGCAATATGAAATGCTAAATGAATGCATGAATGAGGAGGGCAAATTTTGGGGTGTTACAGCTGCCCCTATTCAATCATCAGTTAAATCGAGTAGGATGAAAGCGAACAGCTTATCAGACAAACGGGGTGAGCTGTGATTGAATACCAAAGACAGACCGAAAATTTGCGCTCCGAGAACACCACAAAAACGCGGAAATACACCGCGCTGTTTATTTTTCTTCCGATCCTTTGGCTGGATCTGAATCAGTCTTCTGGCTTAATCTGGAGTTTCGATCCTCTGGCTGAACCTATACTCAATTTAGTCCTCTGGTTGGATATTAATTTTGATCCTCGGGCTGGATACGATTTTGATCTTCTGGCTAGATCTTCTTCGATCTTCTGGCTAGATCTCCTCCGTTTCGATTCTCTGGTTGAATCTATTTCCTTTGATTCTCTGGCTGAATCTACTTCGATCTTCTGGCTAGATCTGAATTGTTGCGATTTTCGATCTTCTGGCTAGATCTTCTTTGTTTCGATTCTCTGGCTGAATCTACTTCGATCTTTTGGCTAGATCTGGATTATTTTGGTGATAAATTCCCGTCATTAGGATCCCGCATCTGAGGCATGCGCTGGTTGACCCTCTTTTGAAATCTACAGCCAACCTTCATATTAGATATGCAGCTTCGAGAATATTCCACTTTTGGGCTTCGTACATATTCTTCGGGCTAGAACATGTTGTAACGAATCCTCAATTAGACTTGGGTTTGCTGGGGAAATAAAGCTTGTAGGCGACTTCACTGGGGAATCTTCAAATTGAGCCTTAGACTGGCTTACTGGAACACGATTCTCAGGCTGAATCTTCGAAATGACCCTCAGGCTGGATCACTGGAACACGATTCTCAGGCTGAATCTTTGAAATGACCCTCAGGCTGGATCACTGGAACACGATTCTCAGGCTGAATCTTCGAAATGGACCCTCAGGCTGGATCACTGGAACACGATTCTCAGGCTGAATCTTCAAAATGAACCTCAGGCTGGATCACTGGAACACGATTCTCAGGCTGAATCTTCAAAATGACCCTCAGGCTGGATCACTGGAAAACGATTCTCAGGCTGAATCTTCAAAATGACCCTCAGGCTGGATCACTGGAAAACGATTCTCAGGCTGAATCTTCGAAACGACCCTCAGGCTGGATCACTCACGCTTGATCCTCTGGCTGGATCTCATGACCTTGGTTGTAAAGTAATTCTTCAGTCTGCTTGGAAGAACCTGTTTATCAGCTTATGTGTATGCTTGATATGATATGCATGCAAATGCAAATGTTATGCATGGTGTAAAAAGAAATCCGCTTGGGGAAGCAAACTCCGGTAGGGAACAGATCGCGGTATCAATCCTTGAATGCTCTGTGGGGAATGATCCGTCTGCCGGGACCAATGAGCCACCAAAAATAAATTGGCTGCTTGAAAAGTTGACCTTGCGGGGGGAGTATCAACTATGGAAACTTTGTTCGGCGAGGCTCTGTGAGGAGAGTCCGTGGGGAAAACACTTCTTGGGGAAATGTCGTAGGAAACGGCCTTTGCTGGGGATATGAACTTGCTAATCGCCCTCAATCTGGGGATTAACAAATCTGTTAAAAATAATCTGCTGGGGAATGAGATGAACACTGGGAACGCCACCCTCTCATCTGTTGGTTATGCAACCACTCCGTTGTTGCTAGGAAGATACAGTCTGACACTGTCAACTCCACTGGAGATATATAGTCTGGATACTGTCAACTCTACTGGGGATAGACAGTCTGGATACTGTCAACTCTGTTGGGGAACATGCTCTGCTGAGGAGAGACTTTGTCAACCGCTTGGGGATGAGGATTCATGACTTGGCATCCGGTTCCTGTGACCTGCAACCAAAAATACACGTATGCCTCGGGGGAATTACTCGGTTTGAATTCACCGTTCGGGATTAAGCACATTCAAAGCAATTTTAAATGTTTTCCTGTGCAAATCATCTGCAAAAGCCACCATTATGTTCATATGCAATATGTTTTATCAAAATTCGGACATTTTTGCAAACAAACTGATAAATGAAAAATAAAGAGGCTCTTTAACTGAATTATTCGACTCTTAATGGGGAGAAAATTTGTGCCAGGAATAGGCGAGGGTATCAGGAAGCTGATCCCTGAAAAGAGGTGATCGCTATAAAAAGAGAACTATCCTAATGACAACGGGGATACGTGGTCCCACTGAGTTTCGACTCTGCTATGACTCGTATGTCCTCAAGACGCTCTGCTCATCTTGCTTTCTGAAGTGGATGATTAGTCGATCTTTAACCTTTGAAGATTGTCGGATTGAATGAAACGGTGATATAACACTGATGAACTCAGATCACAGTCATTCGCTTATTCCCTAACTTTTGCCTGGATCGCCCCCTTTTCGGGTTTTCAATCCATCGGGATACCCATTTTTGCCTGAGCCGCCCTTTTGGGTTTTCGACTCACCGGGTGTACTCTTTTTTTATATCCCTAATTTTTGCCCGAACCTCTTTATTCTCTTTTTTTTTGTTCGTCGGGATGCCCTTTTTTTTTGCCTGGACTATTCTTTTTATCGTCCAGCGGGTCTATTTTATGCGAAGTATTTTTTTTTAACTGCGTCTGAGTTAATAGGGGACGGGAATCCTTCGCCATCCATGGTTGTTAGCATCAAACTCCGCCATAGAAAATCCTTTTAACCACGTACGGACCCTCATAGTTCGGTGTCCATTTGCCCCTGTGATCTGTGTTGGGAGGAAGAAATATTTTGAGTACCAATTCACCGACTTGATACCCCCGAGGGCGCACTTTCTGACCAAATGCTTTTCTTCAGTCGTCTCTGACCGAGATACGTCAATTCTGGGTACGTAGTTCCAGCATAGCACCTTAATCATCGAAGACAAGGTAAACAAAGCATCAGCAAATTGGTTTTCTTCAAAAGAAAATTAACAATCTTCTCGTGTAGTCTCTGTAAGGAACCAGATGAGGCTGAGGTGTATACCATTTCCCGTTGGTTTGATTGATGACCAAAGCTGAATCCCCGTATACATCCAGGGTTTTAATCTGTATATTGACGGTTTCCTCAAGTCTTAGGATACAAGCTTCGTATTCGGCTTCATTGTTGGTGCAGGGAAAAGTTATTCTGGCACCAAATGGCATATGAACCCCCTTCCGGTGTGATCAACATTATACCAACTCTGCGACCATTGACGTGGACCGCCCCATCAAACATCATAACCCATTTGGATTCAGGGTCAGGCCCCTCCTCCGGGAGTGGTTCCTCTCAATCTTTCGATTTGAGAAACATGATGTCCTCATCAGGAAAGTCAAACCTCATAGGTTGGTAATCATCAATCGGTTGCTCTGCAAGATAGTCTGACAAGACACTTCCCTTGATGGCTTTTTGTGAAGTGTATTGGATGTCATACTCGGTCAGTATCATTTGTCACCTAGTAACCTTTCCGGTAAGTGATGGCTTTTCAAAAATATACTTGACTGGATCCATTTTTGATATCGATAGAGTCGTGTGAGTCAACATATACTGTCTTAGTCGGCGAGCAGCCCATGCCAAAGCGCGGCAAGTTTTCTCGAGCAATGAGTATCTTTGTTCACAGTCGGTAAACTTTTGCTAAGGTAGTATATTGCATGCTCTTTTCGACCTGACTCGTCATGCTGACCGAGCACACAACCCATTGACCTTTCTAACACAGTCAAGTACATGATCAACGGTCTTTCCTCTCAGCCTGTAGACTGGCCCCGATCTTGATCTCTTTCTTGTCGTCTTCGGTACCAACGTTGATGGTCTCAACCACCTCCTGATAAGGTGTAATAGCTCGGTCCTCCTGTTTCAACAATCTGGCTAACCCTTCAGGCAATTCACAATCTTCCTCAGCCCTTCTTCGGCTTGATAGATAGGATTGTCGAAGTCATACTTGGCCATAGCAGTGTCGTTAGCAGTGAGATCCGAGTGGTCGGCTCTGCATGATGGAGGATCATGCTTTACCTTAGAATGAGAGATTTTTTTTTTGAAAGAAAGGAAAAACGAAAAAAGAAACATTGCCATTTTTTTTGTAAAAAGTAAAAAAAATTGAAAGAAAGAGAACACAAAATTGTTTGCAAAAGCCGTCCTTTATTGATGATAAAAATAATTGTGAAACGTAACTAAATGGATGGCCCTACAAATGAGCCGTTACACCTTGGGCAAAGTGTAAGACTTTATTATGCATGTAATAAAGGAAAACAATAAAAATCACTCTTTCAGCAGAGTAACCCGGACGGTTTTTTCAGACGACCAATTGTCGAGCTTTTCTCCCGGGACACACGGGCGAATCCAGCTATCTAAGTCACAGTCGCTGTCAGCCTTGTCTTCATCTGCAGCATTGACGATGTGGGGGGAAACCAAACCCCCTCTGGAGAGAGCACCGGTTTCATTCTTCTGAGATCCCAGAGCATACCCCAATCCAAACTTGTCTTCTTTGATGACTGGCTCCACAAATTTGCCCCAGCCTTGGGCATTACCAGCTTTAACCACTTCGACAGCTTGCTTGTATGAAGAGATAGAAGTCCCGACCTTCTCAAACTCAGGTGAAAAGACAGCTTCGGGCGCGACCTCATTGATGTTTGTAGTTTCGAAGCCCTGACACAGCATCTCATGCATCTCGCCGTCCATCTCTACATACTTAAATGTAGACAAGTGGCTAACAAAAATATCCTCTTCACCACATACAGTGACGATCTGGCCTTCTAGTTCATATTTGAGCTTCTGGTGGAGGGTAGAAGTAACAGCACCGGCAGCATGAATCCAAGGCCGACCTAACAGACAGCTGTAGGCAGGCTGGATATCCATCACATAAAAGGTGCTCTTGAACACCTGCGGTCCAATCTTAACTAGCAACTCAACTTCGCCAAAAACAACTCTCTTAGAGCCATCAAAAGCCCTCACAACTAAGTTACTTGGCCTCAGGATGATGCCATCGCAATCCAACTTCATTAAGGCTTTCTTTGGAAGAACATTCAGAGAAGAGCCTGTATCAATCAAAACATGGGAAAGCACCACCCCTTTGCACTCCATTGTGATATGCAAGGCTTTGTTGTGATTCCTGCCCTCAGGTGTCAGGTCATTATCGGTGAAACCTAGCCCCCGGCTAGCGTTTACATTGGAAACTACCGACTCCAGCTGGTTAACAGTTATCTCCGGTGGAACATAGGCCATATTCAGTACTTTCAATAAGGCTGCTCTATGCGCCTCAGAGCACAACAATAGTGAGAGAATGGAGATCTTTGAGGGTGTCTGATTTAGCTGGTCGACTACCTTGTAGTCACTTTTCTTGATAATCCTCATGAACTCATCCACTTCCTTCTCGAATGCGGTCTTAGGAGGATTTTCCTCAGTAGTAACCTCTTCAGTGGATACCTGTTTTCCTTTAGCCTTGGCAGCTGCCTCGGCTTCAGTATTCGTGCGCAACGTTGATGGTGCAAATAGGCGTCCACTGCGAGTGAAGCCACCAACCCCTCCAACATTGTCTACAGCGGAGCTACCAATGTCAATGTCTTCTTCGTTAACTTTCTGCCCCTGGCAGTAGATATCAGCCCCATAGTGCCACGGGATAGCACTGTCTTTCTCATACGGAACAGGTCCTGGTACCGTGATGGTGATTGGACCAACCAAAGTCGGTTGAGGGCTGTCAGAGTAAATTGTGACTGGTGCTGAACTTTCGATGTTCACCGTTGCTGGTTCTGTACTTTCTGGGAAATATATTGTTGTCGGAGCGAGTCTCTCGGGAACATATATTTCTTCAGGAGTGAAATAAAACGTCACCGTCGATACATCATTCTTCATCGGACGGGCCTGATCGAACTGAAGACAACCTTCATCTATCAGCTGCTGAATACCCCTTCTCAAACTGTCACATCCGTTTTCGGCAGCTTGACAATTTCTGCATTCTTCCCCACAGCCCGGGAAAATTTGTCCTTTCAGAAGTCGGTCTTTAACCACCGATAGCGAATTCTTCACCTTAGTCACATCAGAAACCAAATTCAAAGTTTCCCTACTATCAACAGCATTAATCCTCTGCCCGCCGTGAGCCGGCATCGGGTTCTGGATAACATTAGGCACCGGAGCAAAATTGATAGCCTGGGTATCTCTCAAATCTTGTACCTTTAACTGGAGAGCCTTTCAATTATCTGTAGTATGGCCAGGTGCGTTGGAGTGAAAAGCGCATCTGGCGTTGACATCATAACCTCTAGCCAAATTATTGGGATCGATTGGTGGGGCCAGAGTTCTCAACGTAACCAGATTCATGTCAATTAGCTTGGGAAGTAATACTGAATAAGGCATTGGGATTGGCTCGATGACCCGGTCCGTCTGCCTTGGACGTTGTTGATAGTGTCTCTGCTGACCCGGATTACCTCCTTGTTGTTGATTGTTGTACCTGGGTTGTTGTTGCGGATGATATTGCGGTTGAGGAACAAGTGTTGGAATAGTGACTGCGGCCACTTGATCTTGATAATAATTAGGGCGTCCTTTACTCCTGCCTCTGCCGGCATACACAACGCTTGCCTCGCCTTCTTTTCTTCGCTGACCGTTACCAGCAAACGGTCTCTTGGGACCTGATGGGTTGGAAACACTATTGTCTTGAATTCGGCCCATCTTCAACAGACTCTCGATTCTTTCTCCAGCAATTACTATCTCTGCAAAGCTGATTGACGGGCAAGCAGCCAATCTCTCAATATAATTGCCTTGAAGAGTGTTCATGAACATGTCCGCCATCTCCCTTTCAGACATAGGGGGTTGGACGGACGCAGCAATCTGTCTCCAACGCTAAGCATATTCTCTAAAGGTCTCCTTGGCAGTCTGGGACATACCTTGCAACAAGGTCCGATTTGGAGCCATGTCCAAGTTGTATTGATATTGCTTGACAAAAGCCTCTGCCAAGTCTTTCCAGCTCTTGATGGTAGTACGAGACAGATGAGAATACCATTCACGAGAAGCTCCAGTTAGACTGTCTTCAAAATAGTACATCCACAGCTTTTCATCTTCCGTGTGAGCTCTCAACCTTCCCAAATAAGATTGGAGATGAGTGCGTGGGCAAGAAGCCCCGTTGTATTTCTCAAAAGTAGGGGGTTTGAACTTGTGAGGAATCCTTACTCCCTGAACCAGACCAAGATTTGTGACATCAAAGCCTAAGGAATTTTGAGACTCCAAAGATTTGAGCTTCTCAGCAAGCTCATCCATACGGCGAGTGGTCTCGAGGGCCTCGTCGTGCAAAGAAAATTGATCATACTGATAATCTTCAGTAACGGGGTGCCCATTAATCTGAATTCCTTGATTCACATTGTACCTTCCGCCAATACCATTTCCAACATTCCCTATGTTGCCAACATTACCCGGGTTTCCATCAGCATTTGCGTTACCCGCGTTACCAGTGTTCACAGGGTTATCAGCGTTCCCAGGGTTACCAGGGTTTCCCTCAGCATTTAGTATCTCCACCTCAGGCCTCGGTTGCCCAACCAATTCCCTCAGCTTTTCTTGACCTGCTGCCATACCAGTCATCAATGTCATGAACTGATCCATCCTTTCACGCATATCAGCCAGCTCTTTCTGTACTTGGTCCATCGCTAGTCGTGGACGGTTTTCCTTTGTCGGGTATCTGTGAACTCGCTTGGGACCAATAACTGCCTGATACAGGGAACAAACATTAGACACTGCGGTGACACCTGCAAAATAGACAAGGGTTAATATGCATGGTATGCGATGCACTGCTTGTTCAGTTTTAAGGCACCCCCGTTTTGAAAGGGAATACCCTGCAAATGAATAAGCATGAGATGTTGGATGCAAATATGCAGATGATGTTATGCAATGCAAAGGCATGTCAATCAGAATTGATGGATCCGCTTGAACATCTGTTAGGTTGCACTGCCTGGAGAGAAATTCACTGAGGAATATAATACAAGACCAAAACTCTGCTCCAGAAAACCGGGTTGGTTGGAGGTTAAGGTTTCCTGAATTTAGCCCACCCCTCACTGGTAGGTTCTAAGAACAGAAGTTCGTCAGCTTCAGCCCTTCAGTCGCGAATAATACGTTTACCACTGAAGGTTTGGCATTATTACGGGATAAAAGACCTCCACTGACTCCCCTCAACATGACATCCTAAAGCAAGTTCCCAGTCTCGGGGTCCTCGGATTGATCAGCGAGAATGTGCCCACCAGAGCTAACATAATCACGTCTCGGAGGAGAGGCCTCGACTGAGTTCTCGGGAAATGGTCACCAGAGTCGACGATTTCTAAAGGAACACCATGTCGTTACGGAACATCCGTAGGACATAATATATCCAAAAGAAACCTCGTCTGGGTGTGGTTCTTCACGAACGACTTAACGTAGCAACGTGCCACGCAAGCCTCATGATCATCCACTCTAAAACCTATGTGTACACTCAAGCCTGGGTAATGGGCTTATCTCTCATAGAACATCCCATCCCAACAAACAGATCCAATAGATACAACAAATGCATGCAAGCAGGTAAGCAAATAAATGTACAAAAGCATGAACACCCAATAAACAAGAAATCACACAAGCTAGGAGGGACTCGCTTAGGGAAGATGGACCAGCAAGAGGTCAACTTCTTAGTCCCCAGCAGAGTCGCCAGCGGTCGCAACCTGAAAAATACAGTGCGCAAAAAAAACAACCGGCGAAAGAAAAAGACAGAAGAGTCGCCACCGTGCGTTATTCATCCCAAAGGAGGGAAAGGAAACGCTCGAAGTAAACCTGAAAAAGGAAAGGATAAGACGGGGTCTTGCAACCAAATCTTAGGTTCGGGAGTCGGTTATGCGAAGGGAAGGTATTAGCACCCCTACGCATCCATAGTACTCTACGGGATCCACTTTTGTAATTCTTGTCTAAAGGGTGTGAGTTTATCTAATGTGTTATTTACTAAAAAAAGGGTTAAATGAAAATGACTCGCGTGGATGTCGCATCCACTGCATACGTATCTCATCTGAATATGAGAATCAGAGTCTTCGTAGCTCGGCTGACCTATGGGTTGGGGGTAATTATGCTCGCTAAGACATCACGTCTTATGCCTACGTATCTCATCTGGAATGAGAATCAGAGCAAGCCGTAGTTCGGCTAACTACGGGGTTGTGGATTGGGTTTGGGACGAACGAAGTCACTACGCAATCTACCGGATGCTCGACCTTTGGAGACTTACTCGCCTGTAGTAGAAGGAGTAAACGTGTGTTATGGAGAAGAAAAATCAATGAAGGGTTTGTTTGCATTGTAGGAACGCGCATGCAAAAGGGTAATGAGGATAAGACCTTATAGCTCTTAACCCTGGACAAAGGAACCTGCATAAAGTAAACACAAAAACATTGCCTCCTATCGAGGTCTTCCAGCTAGGAAAGCAGTAAAATGCGGGAAAAATGTAAAAGTACCACGCGGATAAAGATCCGAAGTAACAGCAATTAGAGGAATGGGAAACCCTGAGATCCTTCCAAGCTAACATCATCAAAGAAAGTGGGTCAGTACAGGTAATCGGAATGAATCTCCAGGGGTTATCCCACAAATAAAGTGGGAAACCACGCAAGTTATCCCTGCAAAAGTCATGTGAGCCCTCACAAAAACTCAACAAAAGGGTTAGTGAAACACCATAAGCATTTTTTTCATGGATAACAGTATGGTTTCAGAAACCTCAAACCCTGTGGCATACACTTCAGAAATCATGTGATTAAACATTCAAGGCATAGGTTTCACCCATTCATAATACATCACACATTTAGAACATTCAAATTGAAGGCGTAAAATAATGGGAATAGGGCAAACCTGATTGGAGAGCTTGATTGAAATTGAGTTGCACCCGTGAGGCCCTTCAGGGTTTGGAGGCTGCTCTGAGTTCTCTGTCAGGTTTCTCTTCAGGTTTTGTCCAGGGTTTTGTTCCAAGGAAACCTCAGAGTATTTTGCTTCTCTTCCTTTTTCTCAAGTGAAGCCTTGGTATTTATAGACTGAATTTCATGATTTTGTGGGCTCAAATGAGAGAGACCCAAGTCCAAAATTTTTTATTATATTTTATTTATTTTTTTATTATTATTTTTATTTATTTATTTATTTTGTAAAAAATTATTTTATTTTATTTTTTTCGTTTTTTTTTTTTCGGATCTAATTCTGATTGACATGATGAAATGCAATATGAAATGCTAAATGAATGCATGAATGAGGAGGGCAAATTTTGGGGTGTTACACATGTCTGAAAATTTGCAAATAGACCTCTTAAGTTCCTTGAAACTTTTCTCATTATTGATGATATGGATGCAAATGGGTGCATGGATGCAACAATCACACTCAAGGATCAAGCAAAACACACCAAACAAAGGTCATGGGATGGATCATGTTATCCTTAATATCAATCATCCATTTTGGTGGATTATGGTTTACACCCTATCAACACCCAAGTTCCATTGATATTAAGGATACAAGAACGGATCAACCATGAATCAAGGGTTTGTTGCAAATCACGAGCATGGAGTCTTGGTTAAGAACCACCCAAAGGGAGTGTACTAGAGTTTAAACCTGCCAAGCATGTTCTACAAGAGGTTCCCATAGTCATCATCCCATCTTTCAGATATTATCGGATAAACGACTACTCGTATTCCGAAAATATTCTCAAGAGAGACTCTTATAAGTGTAGTATCGCGTAACAATCGCATCAAATCTTACACTTGACCGACTTTCGCACTACACCCTAAGAATAGGCCAAGATGGGCTTGGTAAACTAAGGTCCTTGGCTTCTAAGGTCTATATTGGAAAGAGTAATGTCTAACCACAATTACTTGTGTGACATTATTGATCCCAACATGACCTCCACCAAGTGAATGGGCTTGCAAGTCAACTTGCTAAGGAATAACTCCACACAAGTCAACAAGACTATGCCATTCTCCTATCCTAAATGCACTCGAGTTCGGGTATAGAACTCATCTCACAAAGATCACCAAGTATACAAGGAATTAATATTCAAGCAATTCAATCATTACATACAATACAGTAATCCCAAATTGCACAAAAATATGTCACAAAACAATATACACAACAATACAACAAATATGAAAAGTAGGCAAAACCCGCTAGGCAAACATTTTCCCAGCAGAGTCGCCACTTTTCTGTAGCGGGGTATTCGTTGCCATTAGAGATATTGACTAAATCTAAGGTAAACCATACAAGTCGAGTCGCCACCGCACTTCTATTTATCCAAAGGAATGGTTAGAAAGCGAACAAAAACCTAAAAGTTTTATCAAATCAAAAACTAGTAAAAATGTCAGAGATCGGGGTAAGGGGGTTGGTTATGCAATGGGAAGGTTTTAAGCATTCAAAACACCCTAGGTACTCCTAGGGATCCCTTTTCATACTTGTTGTAAGGTTGGTATTTTGTGAAAATTTGTTTGTGCAAACATGATTGAAGAGATGAGAAGAGAATATACAAGTTATTTACATTTTGTGTTTGGATGGATAAACCCATTGCCTACGTACCATCTTAAAAAAGATTAGGATCAAAACCTCGTAGTTCGGGGTAAAAATCTCAAAATGATTTGGTGAATTGATTGGTCCAAAAGCCTTAAGGTCTTTTGTTATCCAAGGGAGAAAACTTAACCTAAAACCACAAATCCACCATGTGAGGATAGCTTCAACATGCTAGTGAGGGGTTAACCCTATAATAAGCATGGAAGACTCATTGTCCATCACTAAGGATATAGGTGAGTATTATATCTACCTCAAGGATAATTCAAACCTAATAGCTAAAGGTTATGAAAAAATTTGATTAAGAGAGTGGCCATTGAAACCACAAAAAAGTATTTGAATGGGTTATATTTACCAATGAAAAGTATGTACAAAATATGGTCAACGTTGACTTAGAAGTTCAATTCAAAATAAGTGTTATGAAAAGAAAGTTTGAAAATCAAAAGCATAAGGCTTAGGTTTCTAGCATTTGAAAAGAAGTGTTAAATGTTTGCACAAAAGTTTTGGCTTGGGTTAGAGTGGAGGGAAGAAGAATGGCTAAAGTCCTAATCATATAAGAGATAAGGGATCAGAAACAAGACCACAAATGGAGTTCCTCTCTTCAGATCATATTGATGATCCAAGTAGCTCCCATCCTTTGGAATATGCAAGCAAAATAAGTAATAAGCTCAAGCAATCAACATAATCAAACAAGCTTCTTAGAAGATCCCCAATGTCTCTTGTATCTTTCATTTTGGATGAACATGGCAATGGTTCTTCAATTTGAGCTCATATAGGATTCCCTAGCACAAAAGCACACACATCAAAAAGTTTTATGAAGCAAATCAAGAATGGACAAGAGTGAGTTTAGATGCTTGGTCCTTCTAATCCATCTTCAACATTAAGGTCCTTTTACTCCAATTTTCATAGGGAATGTCCTAGAAGCTAAGTCCATTTGTCCATTTCTTTGCATTTTGTCCATAACAATCAAAACAAAACACAAGCACAATAATATATACACAATTATATGCTCAAATGAGCAAAAGACAAATTGCATTAACATAAACATGTGCTCAAGTGAGCAAAGGGGGAAAAGTAAATGAACAATATGTACAAGAATAGTAAATTGCATAAATGTAAAGAGAAAGAATTAAATGTTAATGGTTAATGGTTAGTGTTAGTAGTTAGTGTGCCATAAGGCAAATTTAGCGCTATGTTAAGCAATCGTAATTGGACTTATGTAGAAGTCATAAATATCTGAGGCCGGTCAATAATAATGTAGGCAACAACACAAGTTAGAGGTCTTGATGAGTGAATCAAACTCCAACAACTTGCCATGCCAAAAATAAGATGAGAAATGATCTTGTATTGATTTAGGTTCTTTGCATGATTTAGGAAGCAATCTATCCTTAATGCAAAGCCATTCACTTGATCCATGATCAAGATGAATTAGATTTGAATCAAGGAAGATTAAACCTCCATAATCAATGCTAACCACCAATCTTTAACTCATTGACCAAAAAAAGAAAAAAAAGAAGAAGAAGAAGAAGAAAGAGATGAAGAATTGAAGTGCATTAAATGAAATGGAATGAGATAATCAACAAGCTATGACCAAAGATAGAGAAGATCAAGGTCAAATAATAGAAAACATAAGCAAAATGAAGATTTGAAGTCAAGAAACAAATAAAATATTTTTGGCATTTTTAATATTTAAAATAAAACTTGAATTAAAATAATAAAAGAAATGTCAAACTTCAAATTCACTTCAAATCAACTTTGAAAAGTCCAAGTGAATTATCCCAAGTTCAACAAGGTCAAACAAAGTTTGACAAAAAAAATTCAGCATTTTTAAAAGTCAGAAACTATTTTAAATCAATTAAAAATGCATAAAAATAACCTAATTGAACTAAAATCTCAAATAAATCTCAAATCATTTAATAAATTGATGAGAATATTTTTCATAGATCCATCATCATTCAAAGAGGTTGAGAAAATATTTTTATATTTTTTGAATATCAAAAACTATTTAAAATGAATTAAAAATAACCAGAAAAGAGAAAATTACTAAAAAGTAGCAAATGATGAAATAAAAAATATTAAAAATCAATTTTAGAAACTAGAAATTAAAAGAGAAATAATGCAATTGGTCCCATAATTTTTGGACCAATAATGAGAGAGATATGAATTTTAGAAATAAAATGGAACTAAAAGAAATAAAAGAAAATAGAAATCAGAATTTAAAATAGCAAAAAAGGAGAAACGTTGGATGAAGCTCATTAAATGAGCTGGCAGATCACACGGATCACACATGCGCGCCTACCAAACGCTTCAGTCAATGTAACCACACCTAGCCATTAATTAGGTCATAACATTGAAGGGCCTAGATCAAATATGGAAATGGAAATACACGGTCATGATTCAATCTGGAGACCATACGGTGGTCAGCGCCACCGTCTTCTCCGGCCAGCTCCGACAAAGTCCAAAAATTACAGAGGAATAAATGTGCACGAAAAGCCACGATCCAGGTACCAAATGAAAGGTGGGGTGATGTACATCACCCCTGTACCAACCAAATCCACTCTAGATTCCTATTGAGAGAGAAATCAGAGGTTGAATTTCATGGAGTTCAACTGAAACTTGTTGGATTTTGAAAATTCAAAGCATGAAATGATTGCCTCTATGAAGAGGACTTCAGACAACACAACAACAACAAGAAACAAGCAATATATGAGTTAATTCGAAGAATTTAAAATTAGAAGTAAACCTCTGATTTGGCAGAGCTTGGATTCACAATTCCTTGGTGCTAAAGCTTGCAGTACACTCTATGAATCAAGGTGATGAGGTTTAGGAACTTTTAGATATAAGAAAACAGTCGAGGCAACTGAATTCTAGATCTGAAAATTGAGAGAAAAAAGAGAGAGTTCCTTTGGTGTGAGGGTGAGGTTTCAATTGCACAGCATTTGGGGCGCCTTCAGGTTGAAGAAATGAGAGGCCAAGCACTCCTATATATAGCAATTGGCAAGGTAGAGGCATGAACAAGGCATTGCATGGGTGAAGGGGGCCTCCATGCATGGGCCTATACAGGCGCATGGAGGGCCCAATTCTAATTGGAATGGCAAGCTTATATCACAAATAGATGGAATGGACGTGCAGAAGTGATGTAATGAGCTCATGCAATGTGTTTTCAATTGGTTTCCAATAATGCACCTAATCTTTCCCCTCTTCGTAAATGATGCTTCCAAACATAAAACATAGCCTTATGGGTAATGGTTGGAAAGCTTATTGCATAAGGAACAAATGCTATGTTGATCAAAACTCCAATTGGTCCTTGGAAATTAATGAAAATTGAGCTTGAAGTGTACGGTGCAAAACATGCATATGTGAAATTTCCAAAATTGGCCAATGTTCAAACCCCTCTGTCCCAATGATGAAAATTCCAAATGACAAAATCTTCAACATGAAAGTTGTATATATTTTCAAGGAAATCAATTTGGACTTAAATTTTGCATCATTTGGATTTTTTATGAAGAAGTTATGGGCACTTGAAGTTGGACTTTTTCACATTTCAATGCATTTGGTCCAAAGTGACCTATAATGTTTTGCATTATCACATGTATTTATTTTAAGATTTTGCAATTTTTCTCAACATAACATTTGAAGTAGACATCTTAAGCTTTCCAATGCATTTGACCCCAAAAATGAATGAGTTATGTTCTTGGGAAGTTGACCTAAAATTAGGGTTTCAGTCAAAATGACCTATAATGTCTTGGAGTGGATGATGACCTTCCAAGATTCATATCAATTTTTTATGAACATGAAGGTTGTTCATATCGTCCTTAAGAACATTTTTTATCTTGGGGTCATCTCCATTTTCCAAAGATATAAAAAGTTAGATCTCAGTGTATTTCAAAATAGTCAGATGAATTGACTGATCAACTTCTCAAGTCCACACCTCATATCTTGATGAATTGATGATTGAGGACACTCAAATAAGTTCAAATATGCAAGAAATGATGAATTAAATAACTTCCCTTGCTTGTATTTGACCATGGGTTGAGGTAGCTTCATGAGCAAGGCATAGTTGATGATCAGATGAATTAGGGTTTCCTTGGGAAACAAGCCTCAAGTCCCTTTGATTTGCTTTGATCAAAATGATGAATTGAGACACTTGGGAGGCATATTTGATGGATGAGAGCTTTGATAACCATAGCCATGCTTGCTTTCATCTTCTCTTGGCCATATCAATGGACATAGGGTCTCCTAGAAGCTTTTAGACCTTGTGACTGCTCAAGCTACAAACAAAAGATGTTAGTGACACATTTTTGTGCTTTTGGTTAGTGAATAAGATTAGAAAAGCAATAATATACAATTCAAGCATGCTTAGTAATCTCAAACCACTCACAATAGGTCCCACCCAAAGGCAAAGGGAACCAAGATGCTTATGATCCTTGAGGCTATGCAAATGCAATGTTATGATGCCATGAGGGATCTTAGGGTCAAAATTAGGGTCTTACAGATGCCCCTATTTAAGTTCATTCTAGCCGGAGAAGTGAAGGTTAAAATCTTCGTCTCGACGAGGTAGAATGGGCTTAAATAATAACAAAGAGACAAATTTTGGTCCCTAAGAGACCTCATGATGCAAATGTATGTATGCAAAAGGTAATACTCTGTCGGGATATATGTCCATAAAGAAGAAAAGGAATCTGGAGAAACTGACAATCCATATGAGTGATTCACTCCATGGGACAGAGACTCTGGGGATAAGAAAGGGAATAAAATGTGTGAGCAGGTCACGGCTTGAGATTTGCTGAGAGACACGAGAGGGATTCCATGGAAATAAATCAATGGAAGGACTCGAGCTGACTCAAAGATGCATGTATTGGGGAATATGTCAATACAGCGGGATTATCCACAAAGGATACTTCGGATGAAAATCCAGACTCAAATGGGGAAATTCCACTAAGGGACTCCACCGAGGAATGTCCAAACAGGACTCCTCTGGGGAAACACCAGGGTGAGGTATTACCGGTTACTGGGTAATAAGCTCAAGGAGACATGTGGTCGAAACACCGATATGAGGGTGAAAGATCAACATGCTCGGGGAGAATGAATATCTAAGACCGATATAAGGGTGAGAGATATCAAACATCCAAAACCATCTGAGGAAGACCTAAAAGGTATATTTCAACTTAGGAAAATCTGACTTCATAGGGGACAAAAGTCATAATAGGGAGCAGAGAGGAAGGAACACCAGGGATACCGGTTACTGGGCATATAAAAGGTGACCCACCAAAGCGTGAATTGGGGAATATTTCCAAGATACTCATCATCCAAAAGAGGGCTAAAAAGCAAACTCGATTACAGGATGGGCATTCGATTCCACAAAAGGGGATACGAATCTTACTCGACTGGGGAAGAGCAAAAGACTTCGACCAAAGAGTGCATGAGATATATTATCTATTACCGTCAGAACGTAGATAACACACTCGCATGTGTAGCGGGGTATTTGTTACCATTAGAGATATTGACTAAATCCAAGGTAAATCATACAAGTCGAGTCGCCACCGCACTTCTATTTATCCAAAGGAATGGTTAGAAAGCGAACAAAAACCTAATAGTTTTAACAAAAACTAGTAAAAGAAACAGAGATCTGGGTAAGGGGGTTGGTTATGCAATGGGAAGGTGTTAGGCACCCAAAACATCCTAGGTACTCCTAGGGAGCCCTTTTCATACTTGTTGTAAAGGTTGTTTGTTTTGTGGAAAATTTTGTTTGTGCAAACATGATTGAAGAGATGAGAAGAGAATGTACAAATTATTTACATTTTGTGTTAGGATGGATAAACCCATTGCCTACGTACCATCTTATAAAGATTAGGATCAAAACCACGTAGTTCTGGGTAAAAATATCAAAATGAGTTGGTGAATTGATTGGTCCAAAAGCCTTAAGGTCTTTTGTTATCAAAGGGAGAAAACTTAACCAAACCACAAATCCACCATGTGAGGATAGCTTCAACATGCTAGTGAGGGGTTAACCCTATAATAAGCATGGAAGACTTATTGTCCATCACTAAGGATATAGGTGAGTATTACATCTACCACAAGGATAACTCAAACCTAATAGCCAAAGGTTATGAAAGATTTTGATTAAGAAAGTGGCCATTGGAACCACAAAAGACATTTGAATGGGTTATATTTACCAATTAGAAGTATATACAAAAATGGTCAAAGTTGACTTAAAAGTTCAATTCAAAATAAGTGTTATGAAAAGAAAGTTTGAAAATCAAAAGCATAAGGCTTAGGTTTCTAATGTTTAAAAACAATGGTTAAATGTTTGCACAAAGAGTTTTGGCTTGGGTTAGAGTGGAGAGAATAAGAAGAAGGGCTAAATCCTAAACATACAAGAGGTGAGGGGAAAGAGAACAAAACCACAATGGAGTTCCTCTCTTGAGATCATATTGATGATCCAAGTAGCTCCCATCCTTTGGAATAAGCAATCACAATAAAGCATGAGCAATCAAACAAGTTTCATAAGAGATCCTCAATGTGTCTTGTATCTTTCACTTTGGATGAACATGGCAATGGTCCTCCAATTAAGCTCAAATGGAAACTCCTAGCACAAAAGCACACACAAAGTTCCATGAAGTAAAACAAGAATGGACAAGAGTGAGTTTAGAGATTTGGTCCTTCTAATCCATCTTCATCATTAAGGTCCATTTACTCCAATTTTTTCATAAGGAAAGTCCTAGAATCTAAGTCCAATTCTCCATTCTTTGCATAGGGAAAGTCCTAGAAACTAAGTCCATTTCTTTGCATTTGGTTCACAACAATCAAAACAAAACACAAGCATAATAATATATACACAATTATGTGCTCAAGTGAGCAAAAGGCAAATAGCATTAACATAAACATGTGCTCAAATGAGCAAAGAGAAAAGCAAATGGATAATAGGTGCAAGAATAGTAAATTGCATAAAAGTAAAGAACAAAAAGTAAATGTTAATTGTCAATAGTTAGTGTTAGTAGTTAGTGTGCCATAAGGCAAATTTAGCGCTATGTTAAGCAATCGTAAATGGACTTATGTAGAAGTCACAACTATCTGAGGCCGGTCAATAATAATGTAGGCAACAACACAAGTTAGAAGTCTTGATTAGTGAACCAAGTTCCAACAACTTGCCATGCCAAAAAGAAAAAGAGAATTGATCTTGTATTGGTTTAAGCCTTTTGCATGATTTAGAAGACAACCTATCCTTAATGCAAAGTCATTCACTTGATCAATTGATCAAGATGAATTAGATTTTAATCAAGGAAGATTAAGTCTCCCTAATCAATGCTAACTTATCAACCTTCAACTCATTGATCAAAAGGAAAGAAGAAAGAAGAAGATGAAGAAGAAGATGAAGAAAGGATAAGAAAATGGAAAGATCAAAATGCATAAGATGAAATAAAATGTACCAATCCATATGTATTGACCAAATGACATTGAAAGTCAAAGTCAAACAATGATAGATCAGAAATGAGATGAAGATTGGAGATCAAACAATAAGCATAATATTTTTGGCATTTTCAATATTAAAATAAACTTGAATTAAAAATAATGGAAAGGTCAAACTTCAAAATCACTTCAAATCAACCTTGAAAGGTCCAAGTAATTTATCCTAAGTTCAACAAGGTCAAACAAAGTTTGACAAAAAATTTCAGCATTTTTAGAAGTCAGAAACTATTTTTAATCAATTAAAAGTGAATAAAAATAACCTAATTAAACTAAAATCTCAAATAAATCTCAAATCAATTTAAAAATTGATGAGAATATTTTTCATAGATCCATCATCATTCAAATAGGTTAGGAAAATATTTTTGTATTTTTTTGAATATCAAAAACTAATTAAAATGAATTAAAAATAACCAGAAAAGAGAAAATTCACAAAAAATATCAAATGACAAAATAAAAAATATTAAAAATCAGAAATAGAAACTAGAATTTATTTGGAGACTAATGCAATTGGTCCCATAATTTTTGGATTAAAAATGAAAGAGATATTGATTTTTGAAATATAATGGAATTAAAGAAAATAAAATGGAAATTAATAAAATCAGAAAAAGCCTGGCGCGTTGGATGAGATTCATTAAATGATGTGGCACATCAGATGGCTCACAGGCGCGCGTGTACCGAACACACTAGTCAACTGAAGCGCAGGGTGCATTAAAAAAAGTCATAACAACTGAAGGTCCAGATTAGATCTGGAAAAGAGATCACACGGTCCAGATTTGATCTGGAGGCCACCGGAGCCACCGTATTCTCCGGTGAGCTTGGATTTTCCGGCCAAAATTGTAGAGATCCAAACTTTAATGAAAATGCACGATCTATACATCTTTGGAAAGCTGGGATGATGTACATTATCCCTGTACCATCCATTTTCACTCTAGACTTCCATGGTGTGAGAAATCAGAGGTTGAAAAATCTGGTGTTCATCACGAACTCAATGGATTTCAAAAATTGAATGCATAATCATGATGCCTCTATTGAGAGGACTTCAGCCAACACAAGATCTAAGCAAATAGGTCAATGGATGATGAGATTCGAATAAAATACCAGTTGAAGAGTAAGCTTGAATTCTGGTAACTTGAGCTCAATTCTTTGCTTGCTTTGCCAAAACAGAAGATTAGTGAGATGAATGATGAAGGTTTAGAAGCTTTAGATCTAAGAATTCAACCAGATGAAGTTGAATTTTGGATCTGAAAAATTTGAAGAAAAATGGAAATTGCTTCTTTGGTGAGGTTGGGGAATCACTTCAGCAGGGTTTCAGGCGCCTTTAGGTTGATTTTGAATGAAGCTGAACCCTTCTATTTATAGCAAAACAAACTGCAAGCAAGGTGAATTCTCATGTGCATGGAATTTGGATCCTTCATGCATGGGCCTGTACAGGCGCGTGCAAAGCCCAAAAGCTGATGCAAATGCATGTTGAACACAAACAAAGTTGAATTGGACGTGTAGTTTGAATGGCAATTGCTTGTGTATCAAGATTTCATGTGCATTTCATAATTATGCCTAAATGTTCAACTCTTCGAAAATACCATTTGCCAAATCCAAATATGATCATGTGAGTAATGGTTGGAAAGGTCTTAATGTAAGGAGAAATTGTTATGTTGGGCAAAAATCCATTTGGAGTGTGGAAATTTATGAAATTTGAGTTTAAAGTGTGATGTGCAAAACATGTCAATGCAAAGTTTCCAAATTTGGCCAATGTTCAAGCCCTTCTGTTCTGATGATGCAAGCCTCAAATGAAAAATCCTCTATAATCAAAGTTGTAGATATTTTCAAGATAATCAACATGGACCTAAAGTTTGCATCATTTGGATTTTTGATGAAAGAGTTATGGGCACTTGAAGTTGGACTTTTTTGCCTTTCAATGCATTTGACCCAAAAGGACCTATAATGTCTTGCATTATCACATGTATTTCCTTTAAGATTTTGAAATTTTGGTCAAAATAACATTTGAAGTAGACATCTTAAGATTTCCAATTCATTTGATCCCACCTCAAAATCATGAAAAATTAATGAGTTATGTCCTTGGGAAGTTGACCCTCAATTAGGATTTCAGTCAAAATGACCTATAATGTATTGGAATGGGAGATGATCTTCCAAGATTCAAATCAATTTTTGATGAACATGAAAGTTGTTCAAATTGTCCTTAGGAAAATGTTTGCTTTTGTAACCATCTCCATTTGACTAACACATAAAAAGTTAGGTCTCAGTGCATTTCAAAATAGTCAGATGGATTGACTGATCAACTTCTCAAGTCCACAACCCATATCTTGATGAATTGATGATTGAGGAAACTCAAATAAGTTCAAATATGCATGAAATATTGAATTAAATAACTTCCCTTGATTGTATTTGATCATGGGTTGAGGTTGCTTCATGAGCAAGGCATTGTGGTGCACAGATGAATTAGGGTTTCTTTGGGGCACAAACCTCAAACCCTTTGACTTGCTTTGATCAAAATGATGAATTGAGGTGCTAGGGAGGCATATTTGATGGATGAGAGCTTTGGGAACCATTACCATGCTTGCTATCATCTCCTCTTGACCTTACCATTGCATAAGTGATCTCTTTGAGGCTCTTGACCTTGTGATTGCTCAAGCTATAAACAAAAGATGTTAGCGACATATTTTTGTGCTTTTGGTTAGTAAACAAAATAAGAAAAGCAATGATATACAATTCAAGTATGCCTGGTGATCTCAAACCAGTCACAAGGAGTCCCACCCAAAGGCAAGGGGAACCAAGATGCTTATGATCCTTGAGGCTATGCAAATGCAATGTTATGATGCCATGAGGGATCTTAGGGACAAAATTGGGGTCTTACAGATGCCCCTATTTAAGGTCATTCTAACCGGAGAAATGAAGGTTAAAATCTTCGCCTCGACGGGGTAGAATGGGCTTAAATAATAACAAAGAGACGAATTTTGGTCCCTAAGAGACCTCATGATGCAGATGTATGCATGCAAGTGGTAACACTCAGTGGGGGTATGCGTCCACAAAGGCAAAGACTAGGAGAAGAATTAACAATTCCCATGAATAATTCATTCTATGGGGCATAGACTCTAACGGGGAGTAAAGGGATGAAAACGCGTGAGCAAGTCACGACTCAAAGCTTGGGGAATAGAATTCCAAAGGGAATAAATCCAATGGAAAGACTCGAGCTGACTCGAAGACGTCCGTATTGGGGAATATGCCAATACAACCAAAATTATCCATAATGGATACTTCGGATAAAAATCCAGACTCAGGTGAGGATGTCCACTAAGGACTCAGCTGAGGAAGATCCCAACAGCACTCTCCTGGGGAAGCAAGGGGATGAGGTATTACCGGTTACTGGGTAATAAGCTCAAAGAGACGTGTGGTCTGAACACCGGTATAAGGGTGAGAGAACAACACGCTCGGGAAGAATGAATATCTAAGACCGGTATAAGGGTGATAGATATCAATCGACCAAATCATCTGAGGAAGACCTAGAAAGGTATATCTCAACTCAGGAAAATTTGACTCCACAGGGGACAAAAAGTCATAATAGGGAGCAGAAGGAAGGAACACCAGGAATGCCGGTTACTGGGCATATAATAGGTGACCAACCAAAGCGTGAATCGGGGAATATTCCCAAAACACTCATCATCCAAAAAGAGGGCAAAAAGCAAACTCGATTAAGGGATGGACATTCGATTCCAAAACAGGGATACGAATCTTACTCAACTGGGGAAGAACAAAAAGCTTCGACCAAAGAGTGCAAGAGATATATTATCTATTACCGTCAGAATGTGGATAATATACTCGCATGGAAGATTATCCACAACCGGTTACTGGGTTAATAAAGGATAAATCGACCGACAAAGAGAAAGGCATCGGGATACCAAAACTAGGTATATAATGATGACCATTCAAGGGGAGCAACAAACATTACCGGCAACCGGTATGAAAGATGATTTGCTGGGGATAAATTGTCTAATCAGAGCAATTATCCAAGAGAAGGGAATATCATCACCGAATATTGGATAATAATAACCATCAAGGAGGGGATTACATCTACCGGATACTGGGTAGAAAACCACGGAAGAGTAACCGTCATCGATTAGGATGAACAAGGAGGTTAACTCTGCAAAGGGGAGAAAACAACGGACAACTATCGATATAAGGGTAGAAAATCACAGACACCGCCGGGGATAAGATGAATGATTACTGATTGCTGAACAATTATTCATTTATACCACGGGGAAACACAGGAAACAGTCATAAGAGGCCAATTTAGGATCAAACCAAAGAGGCAAACTGAATCAAGACTCGTCCTAGTGAGGATATAACTCAACAGGGAAACCCATCCCAATATATGTGTTGGGAGGAAACGAAAACAACCGTCGTCCACGAGGATATAACTCAGTGGGGGAATGCGGAAGGAAAGATAAACACTTTCTGCTTAAGGGGATGACTCTCTACGTTGAGGGATCAGACACCGATATCTGCTTGGGGAATGTATTACCAACTAGCAGAGAATAACAAACAAAAATATATGACAAAGAATGCAATATGAATATCCGAATGTTTGAAAATTATATGCACATATGCGTGGTTTACGTATGATGAATGCTGACAAACAGACATTTCTAACATAAACGGCTCCAAAGAATAAGCACACAAACATCCGGTACTACATCTCAAGAGAGAAAGCCAGGATCAACGGAGAGTACCCAATCTTCCAGGAATCAAAGATACCAGGAAGCAAAGACCTCCGCAGGGGATGAATCATCAGTCATTCCCACTAGGGAAAGGAATTCATTGTACAGGTAAAATCTCCCATATAAGCAACTCCACTGGGGAAACTATTCGAGGGATAAAGGGATTCTGGGGATCAACCACCAAGTGCAGTACCCACCAAGGAGATCACATCTGCTGAGGAGGAAAGGTTGTTACCCCGCTGAAGGAGAGAGTGGTGAATATCTCAACAAGCACCACTCAGTAGGATAAACCACGAAAAGGCTCTGGAGGAAGAAGATACAGTCATGCCAGGAATATGAACAACCGTCTTACCCTGTTGGAGATCATACCATCCTTGGGAGAGCACTGAGGATCTCCTAAGTATCCTTTTAATCATTGTGAATATTCACTTTGTTTAAAAACAAGTTATGAAAAATTCATTTTTTTGAAACAATGATATTTTCTCAATTAAAAGCATGCAAAACGTTTGTTGAATAGAAACAAATAAGAGTGCAAATAATTGGATAAAAGGCTCAAGTTTATTTGATGGAATGGTAGTCTGCAAATGGCAAGACTCCATAGATCTTTACAAATTTGAAATTGGTGATATATATTGGAAAAAGGCTACATTGAACATAATGACCATTTCTCCACCAATTCTGAATTCGATGTATTCGAAGCTTCGGTTGATGACGAATGAGTAAGAATCTCCGATGGGTGACAGTTGTAGAACAAAGTCTTGTCAGGATGCAGTTACTTGCCAAATCCCTAATTTTTTCCTAGATTGCCCCATGGTGAGGTACTCAATCTAGCGGGATACAAATATTCATTTTTTTCATGTCTCTAACTTTTGCCTGGACCGCCCTTTCGGGTTTTCAATCCACCGAGACGCTCATTTTTACCTAAGTCGCCCTTTCGGGTTTTCAACTTAGCGAGTCATTCTGTTTTTATTTCTGGCGAAGTATTTCTTGACTGCATCTGAATTCACAGGACGAGTGAAATCCTCCCCATCCATAGTTGTAAGCATCAAAGCACCGCCTGAAAAGGCTCTCTTAACAACATATGGACCTTCATAGTTTGGAGTCCACTTACCCCTAGAATCGGGCGCGAAAGACAAGACTTTCTTGAGCACAAGGTCACCTTCTCGGAACACGCGAGGCTTGACCTTCTTATCAAAAGCTTTCTTCATTCTCTGTTGATATAACTAACCATGGCACACGGCAGTCAATCTCTTCTCTTCTATCAAATTCAGTTGGTCATAACGACTCTGAACCCATTCAGCATCAGTCAACTTGGCTTCCATCAAGACTCTCATTGATGGGATCTCCACCTCTACTGGGAGTACAACCTCCATGCCATACACAAGAGAGAAAGGGGTTTCCCCTGTTGAAGTGCGGACAAACGTCCGATATCCATGTAAAGCAAATGGCAACATCTCATGCCAATCCTTATATGTGACAACCATCTTCTGGATAATCTTCTTGATATTCTTATTAGCAGCTTCAACAGCCCCATTCATCTTAGGTCTATAAGGAGAAGAATTATGATGGGCGATCTTGAACTCACTACACAGCTCTTTCATCATTTTGTTGTTCAAGTTGGATCCATTATCAGTAATGATCTTATCTGGCACACCATAACGGCATATGAGTTGATTCTTGATAAACTTCACGACCACCTGCCTGGTCACATTTGCATACGACGATGCTTCAACCCATTTGGTGAAGTAATCAATTGCTACGAGAATAAATCTGTGCCCATTAGATGCCTTTGGCTCTATCATGCCAATCATGTCAATTCCCCACATGGATAAAGGCCATGGTGACGAAATCACATTCAAAAGTGTCGGGGGAATATGAATCTTATCCGTATAAATCTGACACTTGTGGCATTTCTTCACATATTTGCAGCAGTCAGACTCCATTGTCAGCCAATAGTAGCCTGCTCTCAACATCTTTCTAGCCATGGCATGTCCATTGGAATGAGTACCAAATGAACCCTCATGGACCTCAGTCATTAACAGGTCTGCTTCGTGTCTATCCACACATCTGAGCAGAACCATGTCAAAATTCCTCTTATAAAGCACATTGCCATTGAGGTAAAAACTGCCTGACAACCTCCTCAAAGTCTTCTTATCTTTCACAGATGCCCCAGGCGGGTAAACCTGGTTCTGAAGGAAACACTTGATGTCATAATACCACGGCTTATCATCTTTTACCTCTTCTACTGCGAACACATGAGCTGGTCTGTCCAAGCACATTACAATGATATTGGGAACTTCATTCCAAAGTTTCACCACAATCATCGAAGCAAGTGCAGCAAGAGCATCTGCCATCTGATTCTCATATCGAGGAATATGATGGAAGTCAACCTCAGTAAAGAACGTTGAAATTCTCCTCGCATAATCCCTATATGGAATGAGACCGGGTTGATTCGTTCCCCATTCACCCTTAATCTGATTAACAACGAGGGCCGAATCACCATATACATCAAGATGCTTGATCCTTAAATCAATGCATTCCTCCAATCCCATAATACAGGCCTCATACTCAGCCATATTATTTGTGCATTTGGAAGTTAGCCTTGCTGTGAAAGGAATATGTGTGCCCTGAGGAGTAATAATCACTACCCCAATACCATTTCCATACTGATTTACAGCGCCATCAAACACCATACTCCATCTAGAACCAGGCTCTGGCCCTTCATCGAGTGTAGGCTCATCGCAATCTTTCATTTTCAAATACAGAATCTCCTCATCTGGGAAGTCATACTGAACTGACTGATAATCCTCGATCGGCTGATGTGCCAAGTGGTCAGCCAAGATACTACCTTTAACAGCCTTCTGAGCTCGATACTCAATATCACACTAAGATAACAACATCTGCCAACGGGCAATCCTCCCTGTTAAAGCAGGCTTCTCGAAGATATACTTAATTGGGTCCATTCTGGATATCAACCAGGTCGTATGATTTATCATATACTGGCGTAAGCGCTTAGCAGCCCAAGCCAAAGCACAACATGTTTTCTCAAGCATTGAGTATCGAGACTCACAAGCAGTGAACTTCTTACTCAGATAGTAAATAGCATACTCTTTCTTCCCTGATTCGTCTTGCTGACCAAGGACACAGCCCATTGAGTCTTCAAGAACAGTTAGATACATGATCAAAGGTCTTCCTTCTATAGGCGGAGACAGGATCAGAGGTTCAGACAGATACTCTTTAATACTGTCGAAAGCTTTCTGGAAATCCTCTGTCTAATCATGGGACTGATCTTTCCGGAGGAGCTTGAATATCGGCGCGCATGTGGCAGTCATGTGGGATATGAACCTGGAAATATAATTCAAGCGGCCCAGAAAACCTCGGACTTGCTTCTCAGTTTTGGGCGCAGGCATCTCTTGTATTGCTTTGACCTTTGCAGGATCAACCTCAATACCTCTTTCACTGATGTCGCACCTCGAAAAATGGGGATACGACTACAAAGCGAAACGCGATCGCACGCTCGCAATGATGGACTGAACAGAGTCGCCACCGAACTTTATTTTTTCCTAAAAAGGAAAGGGGAAATATCGATAAAACCCAAGACAAAAGAAAGGATAAGATATGGTCATCACAACCAATATCAGGGTTCGGGGGTCGATTACGCAAGGGGAAGGTATTAGCACCCCTCACGTCCGTTGTACTCAACGGGAACCATTAGGTCAGTTGTGTGCGTTAATGTTAGCTTGAAATATTAGGCTTTTCAAATTATTAAGTGGGAAAGAAAGAGTAAAAGAGAGGAAAATGTTTTTGGATTTTTTAACGAAGGACTAAACCTAAGTTTTTTATTAGTGGGCCTGACAAGATTCATAAATCCTGCTCCTACGTATCTCAAAAGAGAAATCAAGGCTTACGTAGTTCTGGGTAGAAAAATGTTTGTTTGTTGGTCGATTTTAGCGAAAGCTATATTGTATTAATCGACGAAAACATTGTTTTACCCAAAACAGATGAGGAGTGAACGCATACCACACATCGAACGGATTTATAAATCTACATTCGGAAAAGCGTCATTTATCTCTACTTAACAATCGTGGCCGAAACATTATTTTGTATCACTTAAGACAATATATCTTTCGTTTATGAAAAAAGGTTTTCGATTAATCGCACGGCGGCGAGAAAAGAGTTTGATTGGTTGGATGTATTTTGAGTGATGGCGAGAACTTGGATGAGCGAGATATACATCTCGAATCCTAGCCTCAGGAGTGCATGGTATACACCATGTTCCATTTCCATCTTTATTGAAAAAGTATTAAGGTAGGAATTAGGTATTTTGAAGTTTGAAAGACGAGTACTTGTGACCTACAAGCTCTTACAGCTTGGGTCTAATACTCGGGACTACGTCTGGACATTCCACCCAGGCAGTCTGTTTCTTTCCAATATTGCTAAGAAAATTATTCGAATATTTATGAATGTTTTAGAGGGAAGACGAATATTTATGGCTTGCAAGCTCTTACAGCTTGAGCCTAATATTCGGGATTACAACTGGATATTCCCTCCAGGTAATCTTTTTCTTCCAACTTTATTAAGAAGATGGTTTGAGATATTTACAGGTGTTTTGGAGAGAAGACGAATATTTATGGCTTGCAAGCTCTTACAGCTTGAGCCTAATATTCGGGATTACGACTGGACATTCCATCCAGGTAACCTTTTTCTTCCAACTTTATTAAGAAAATGATTTTGAATATTGGAGTGTTAAAGAGAAGACGAATATTTATGGCTTGCAAGCTCTTACAGCTTGAGCCTAATGTTCGGGATTATAACTGGATATTTCCTCCAGGATAATCTTTTTCTTCACGCTTTATTTAGAAGGTGATTTGAGATAATTACGGATATTTTGGCGAGAAGACGAATATTTATGACTTACAAGCTCTTACAGCTTGAGCCTAATATTCGGGATTACGACTGGACATTCCATCCAGGTAATCTTTTTCTTCACGTTTTATTTAGAAAATGATTTGAATATTAAATTAAAACAATTAAAGCATCGAGGTTTGAAATTATTGAAAGTTAAGTTGATGTTGCTTAAGAGCTCATTGTAAGAAGGCCCAAGAGTAAGCCATGTGAGGTTGATGGCGATGCTTAAAAGCAATCGACTTACAAGGGTATGAAAATGGGCTCGATATTGAATCGAGAAAAAATGTGATTTTAATAGTTTTAAAATGGTTTTGAATGAATGATGAAATTAAAAGAAATCAAATTTGCATTATTAAACAATAATAAAAAAAACTATGAGTAATAAAGCATAAACATAAAAAGAAAATGTTAAAAGAAATAAAAATGCTACATATAGGGGTATCGAACCCACTACACTAAAGTCCTAGAAACCACTCCTCTCCACCAGGCCACTTACCAACTAGTTGTTATTTTAATACTAACTTAAATATATAAACCAAGATAAATAAAAAAAGAATTAAAAATAAAAAAAACTAAGAAAAAGGAAACTGTTGGACTAACCTAATTAAACCCAGCCGCTTGGCTGTTGGGTTTTAGAGTTAATGGATTGGGGAATAACAAATACATTAATACCCTATTAAATAAAAGAAATGGAAGACTTAACGTGTAATTTTTTAGTTTTAAATGTGGTTTTGTTGAAAAAGTAAAAAGAAAATGCATAAAAGAAATAAAAAACGAAAGGGTACTGTAACATAATCCAGAAGAGTTCAATGAGTTTCAAACTCCCTCTTACGCCTCCCAACTGCGTTTCTCTCGAAAATCGCTTCTCCATATCTTGCTCTCTTTCGTTAAAACCCTCTCACTCAAAAGCTCACACTAGCCTATTCGTTCCCCTCTCCGTCTCACTTTCACCCATCCTCACCCTTTCGCTCTCAAAGAAATGCTCCAGAAAGATTCAAGCAAAAACTCACCTTCGGTGGCGGTAATGACGTTGATGATGAAGCTTCAAGCTCTTCCAACTCTTCAACCAGGTTTTCTTTGATTCTCAGGTTTAGGGTTTTTTTTCTGTTTGGTAGCTTTTAATTCCGCCTCCGATTAGGTTTTTTTTTCGTTTCGAATTGTAGCCCCCCTTCTACTCACTAATCCCTTCACTATTTATCCTCTACGAATTAGGGTTTTCAGGATGGCATATGGAGCTCAAAAGAGTATCCTGCAAAACCCCCTTCTGGGTGGTCAGGGTTCGGTCGCCCTAATCGATGCTTGGGTTGGAACAGGTAAACTGGGTTTTGCTTTCTTCTACGTTTTTGTCTCAATTCCAAATTGGGAACTTCTGGATTTTTAACTGCTTTGTTATTAATTTGTGTTTTTTTACCGCAGTGAAAACCGGAATATTCATGTGGTTTAATGCTTGCAGGAGAAAACAATGAGCTTGGGAGCATGGCTTTCACGTGGCTTTGGTGGTGCAACTCTTCCGCAGTCTTGATAGATTTTTTCGTCAAGTCATCAACTTCTTTCTCCAATCTTTTTATGTCATCGCTGGGGAAGACATGGAGTTCAGTTTCTTAATGGCATCCATTGCCTTTTGTCGAGCTCCTCTAATGCTTTGCCGAGTATCCTCGCAAGATTTAATCACCAACTTATTCATAGCCTGCACGTGCTCTTTGGCCAATGGTGGAATGACAGCAATCAATCTTTCACCATCTGTTTTAGGATTTAATCCTAATGGAGATGAAACAGTGACGTTCTCTAATTGTTTAAGTGTCTTTGGATCATAAGAATTAACAGATAAGGTTTTTTGATCGAGTACGGAAACAAGAGCAAACTGATTCAAATGCATCTTGACACCTCCAGTTTCTACGATAATGTGATCAAGCATTCCAGCGGATGCTCTTCCTGTCCGTAGTTTGCTTAGTTCAACGGATAATGCCGCCATATCAGACTCCATCTGTGAGGCAGCAGAAGCCTTAATGGTAGGACCCACGTTTGGTGAAACCTCAACTGCACTAACACCCCCTTCATCCTTCGACTTTTGCTGATAAAATTAGGCACAGTTGGAAGAGTAAAGACTCTAGTGCTAGCATCGGATATGCAAAGTTTAACAGGGGAATTTTCACAAACATGACTGGAGCAAGAAGGTAACTGTTTTTTTTGTGTGCCTGTTTTAGCTTTAGCCAATACATCCTTACCCTTCTATTTGAATTTCCTTTTACAATTTGTGTCTTCTGTTACTTTGCTGACTCGAGATAAAATAAACTCTCTTTTTCTTTTCTTTTTTTTGCAGGAGAACGCTACACCTACAAGATTCAAGGGCTGATAGCTCTAGTTTGATGATTGTGTACTTTCCAATCAGTTTGGAACCCTTACAGTCTGATCATCACCGACCCCATTGCTTTTGGAATCTGATCCACAAATGGTTCCAGATATATCTCCTTTCAATGCATTTACAGCGGCCAACAACACAAAGCTTCCATACTTATTGTCAAAATGGGAGATCACTGTTGAATCTTCAAGATATCCATGGTGGTGCTAGGAAATCAATTCTGAAATGGAATGCGGCCCTTGTTTCATACCCTTATTATCCTCATAAAGCCAACAACATTCTCCTCCCGACATCCGACAAGAAATAATTCTCCTGAATGCCTCTGAGTTTAAATTCAAGTGATTGGATTCCTTAGTGCAGTCATTGACATTTGACTATGAAACAGACTTTGAATTTGTGTTAACAGCCATAAGAGCAGCAGGCTCAAAAGATCTATCTTGCCCATATATTGTCATATCCCGAGAAGAGGAGCCATTAGTAGACATCGTTGTGTCTGAGAAATTCATACCCATGTATGCAAACCTGGTGGAAACATGGTCAGGATACTGTTGGAAATAATTCAATGGTACAGGATTAGTTATTGTGCCATTGATTACAGGATACACAGGAGGCTCAAATGGCAAGAAACCTGAAGTTAGCCCCTCATATAACTGCTCCTTAATATATGGACCACACATTTGTCCATGTTCATTCACATGCATCCATCCACTCACAAAAACATGTTGTTGCTGAAGTTTCTGTTGTGGGGAGCCAAACAATTATCAGCGGTTACGGTGAGTTTTTTTGATGCTGTCATGTTCTTTCCAATTTTCTGTTGTGGCCTTTGTAACCGAAATATGGACTGCTGTGATATTGCAGGTTACGGTTAGGTAATTTGGTGAGGAGATGTGCTGCAGTGATAAAGATGAATGGCAATGGCGGTAGTGAAGCAAATATGAGATTGGAGTTTGGTTGCTGCGACAACAAAACGGTTCGAGCATGAGGACCAAACTGATGCCGAAATTCACAGGAAGTGTATCTTTGGTAGACATGTCACTTCCTACATGAAGGATGCGATTAAAGATGAACCAGAAGGCGTTTGAGCTTGACGGATTGAAGAACTTTACAAGGAAGTTCATGCTACTATTATACAGATCCTTCAACTAGAATCGTATGCAAATCTCTCCTCATCAGCAGGCAGTTCAGAAGTGTCATGTTCAGGTGTATAATTAGCTCCTCAGATTCGCCTTATTAGTTCACATGACGAGGTTTATGAACCATGTGATGATTATGTCGCATTGGATGACGCTCTTCTAGTTGATTGCACTAGCCTTTTAGAACATCATCCAACAATGTGCATGGAAATAGGCTGTGGAAATGGTTTTGTTCTTGCATCCCTGGCTCTTATTCTTGGGCAAGAAGGCAATGGTGTAAATTACAACTACAACCGAACCTTCAAGGAGAATCCAAAGCTCCAAGCTTCACTGAGGTATTCAGAAACTTTTGCAACTTCTTCAATCAACAATACCTACTTTCCTCTTCACTATGTGTCATCGTCATCCTCATCTTCACCCAGTGATTTTTCTTTCAATCCACTTTGCGTCTCAATTTCGGTTGATGCTGTTGCGGTACCGAATTCGTGGTTGACGTAGAAATTGAATGTTCAAAATGCATTACAATGCCATCTGATGAATGTTGAATTCTGCTACATAACATGAGAAGCTAAGTTCATAAGCATGCCGCCGTAGCTATTGATCATGAAATCGCGGTGAAGTTGATGTGGAAAAGCGAATAAAGAACGTTGTCTGCTTCTGTGAATGAACATGCTTCAGACGAGTGCCTTCTTTCCCTTTTCTCGTTTTGGATTACGTGTATCTCTGTTTTTCTTGTAAATTAAGTATGCCTTGGATAAACTTATGTTTTGTAAAAAAATGACATTATTGTGAATAAAAAAGTTAGCTTCTCTCGTAGCAAGTCAAAAGAAGCCTTTCCTTGTATCTCCAGGACTTCATGTATCCAAGTGGTGATGTTTAAAGGTTATGAGTTAATCCACTTTCCATGGGAACGATGGTTATGGTTTAAATTGGTTCCAAATGGATAATGGATATGGATTTTGGATATGGAATTAAAAATAGAGTTGGGTTATTGGATTGAAAAAAATGGAGTTAATTGTGGGTTCAAGTAATTTGGATATTTGATTATAAAAATGGATATGGATTTTTAGGAATAATCCAAGACTAATCTAAAAATCAATTTAAATAATAATAACAAATTAGCAAAAACCAAATTAAAATCAAATTAATCTATAATTCGTTAAAATTACTTTGATATTAACTCTAACATTCATTTGGAAATTAAAATCAATTAGAGTTTGAATCATTAGTAAAATAAACAATTAAGATTAAATTGAAATTTGGAATTAAACTTAATTCGAAATTAAAATCAAATTGAAAATTAAAAAGGTTAAATAATTAAAATCCATTTTATAATCAAAAAACACCATGATCAAAAAGGCCTAGACAATGACCAATGTGTAACAAAAATAAGGATTTGGGAATGAATGTATGCAAATGAACCTTAGGCCAAGTGCCAAATAAGAATGAAAAGAATGGAAAAAATTCAGGATCAAAATCGGGGTATGACAGTTGCCCCTATTTAAGCGTCTTCACTAGAGAGTATGAAGCAGGACACTCTTCATATGATCATAGTGGGAGATGGTTAAATACTAAGAAGACCCGGATTTTGATCCTGAATCCCTATGACATGATGTGATATGATATGATATGATATGATATGATATGATATGATATGATATGACATGCATGGATGCATGATTTTTTTGTAATTTTTATCTGCTAGGGATATGGTGGACCCTTGACAGGAGATGCTACTTAGACAGACCAAACTGTGGGGAATGCTGGTGGTCTACAGGGAGACAGACAAATGGTAAAAAACAAACTCACTGGGGAAGACAGTCCTGCTGGAGAGTCAACCGCACACTGGGGAGTAATCGAAGTGGAATTTGATAAACAGCATTCAGAGTACAAGAGATTTCTGGGGTAAGTTCACATATGACTTACCAGACCTGAATAAGAAAGCAAATGCACAACCGGTTCAGACACAACAAACAGGTTCATATATGACCTGACAATGCTGGGGAATAATCATGGAGAATAACTCTTCAGAGCAGGTTCATATATGAACTGACACCGGAATAAAGCTCAACAACAGGTTCATACATGACCTGAATAGTATCGAACAAAAATTGGAAAGATTCTTCAGAGCAGGTTCAAGTATGACCTGACCCCAGAATAAAAGCTCAACAACAGGTTCATATATGACCTGAATAGTATTGAACAAAAATTGGAAAAACTCTTCAGAGCAGGTTCAAGTATGACCTGACCCCGGAATAAAAGCTCAACAACAGGTTCATATATGACCTGAATAGTATTGAACAAACAGAGAGAAAAAATCTTCAGTACAGGTTCATGTATGACCTGATACCAGAATAAGGGTTCAACAACAGGTTCATACATGACCTGAATAGTATTGAACAAACAGAGAAAGAATCTTCAGAACAGGTTCAAGTATGACCTGACACCGGAATAAAGCTCAACAACAGGTTCATATATGACCTGAATAGTATTGAACAAAAATGAAAAATCTTCAGTACAGGTTCAAGTACGACCTGACACTGGAATAAGGGTTCAACAGCAGGTTCATATATGACCTGAATAGTATTGAACAAACAGAGAAAAAACTCTTCAGAGCAGGTTCAAGTATGACCTGACACCGGAATAAGGGTTCAACGACAGGTTCATATATGACCTGAATGGTATTGAACAAAAGGAAAAACTTCAGAGCAGGTTCAAGTATGACCTGACACCGGAATAACAACAATTGGACTCTGACCGTAAGCAAGGGACTACAACCAGCTTTTAACGGATTTTGCCAACAACAATTGGACTTGAAAATGACTGCGAAAACCGGATGTTGGTTTAAAGATACCAAAGACAAAACGGAATTAGAGGTCCAAGGACATAGGATCAACAGCAAGACCTAGGTCAATGCACAATGAGCACGAAGTACATCCCGGCTATGCATGATTTGAAATTTTGCATGATATATGAATGATCATGATTATGCTGACACTTGACAGACTGGGTGTTTGTAGGGACAGAGATTCTGATTCCTCAACACCAATAACTCATACCCGTACAATTAACAAGCGCATCCAGAGGAGAAACTATCATGATTGACAGTTATAAACAACCAAAGGTCCATCCTTATAAAGGATTAATGAGTTATATTCCATGGGGACTTTTGTTGATGATCCTGGAGTATTTATGCAAACTTTGAGCCTTTCGGGGGAAACAAATGATTTTCCTTCGATTTTCACATGTATCAAAGTAAATTTGTTCTAAATTTCAAATTCTTTTTCCAAGTTTCAAAACTTCATTATTAACAAATAAAGGACATTTTGCATAACAAAGAAAAGCGTAGATGAACACAACTAACAATGATTGGAAAAAACTTGTATTTTATTCAAGAATGGTAGCACACAAATGGCGTAGCTCCATAGAGTGTTACAATTTTTTTTGGAAAATGGCAATAAGGAAAGGTTTACATCGAATTTAGTGACCACTAACATCCTTAATAGATACGATTCCCCCAAAACCTTGCTCCTAAGGGGAGTGACTGGATTAATCTTCCACCTCAAATTCTTCGGTGTTAATCAGTAACAACTGATGCAGTTTATGCCTTTATGCCCCTAACTTTTGCCTGGATCGCCCTTTCGGGTTTTTAATCCACCGGGGCGCTCTTTTTTTTTTTCCTAAGTCGCCTTTTCAGGTTTTCAACTTAGCGAGCTACCATTTTTATTCATCCCTAACTTTTGCCTGGACCGCCCTTTCGGGTTTTCAGTCCACCGGGATACCCTTTTTTGCCTAAATCGCCCTTTCAGATTTTCGATTTAGCGGGTTTTTATTAGGCATAGTATTTTTTAACTGCATCAGAGTTCACGGGGTGTGAGAGCTCTTCATCATCCATAGTTGTGAGAATCAAGGCGCCTCCGGAGAAAGCTTTCTTCACAATATATGGGCCTTCATAATTGGGAGTCCACTTCCCGCGTGAGTCTTTGTGTATTGGCAAGATCTTCTTAAGCACGAGGTCTCCTTCTCTGAATTCTCGAACACGTACTTTCTTGTCAAAAGCCCTTTTAAGCCGTTTCTGGTATAATTGTCCATGGCACAAAGAAGTCAATCGCTTCTCATCTATGAGGTTCAACTGATCAAATCTATTTTGAATCCACTCAGCCTCTTCTAGCTTGGTTTCCATCAAGATTCTCATTGAAGGTATCTCTACTTCAATTGGGAGAACTGCTTCCATCCCATATACCAAAGAGAACGGGGTTGCCCCTGTTGAAGTGCGGACGGAAGTCCGATATCCATGCAATGCGAAGGGTAGCATTTCGTGCCAATCCTTATAGGTTTTTACCATTTTCTGCAAGATCTTCTTGATGTTTTTGTTAGCGGCTTCAACAGCGCCATTCATCTTTGGACGATATGGTGAAGAATTATGGTGCTCAATCTTGAAGCTCTCGCATAATTCTTTCATGGTCTTATTGTTTAGATTCGTCCCATTATCTGTGATGATCCGGCTTGGAATTCCATAACGGCAAATGATCTCTTTCTTAAGAAATCGTGCAACCACTTATTTTGTCACATTAGCGTAAGAGGCGGCTTCTACCCATTTGGTAAAGTAATTAATGGCAACCAGGATGAAGTGGTGACCATTGGAAGCTTTAGGCTCGATGGCGCCAATCATGTCGATGCCCCACATTGAGAAAGGCCAAGGTGACGTCAAAACATTTAGTAGAGTCGGAGGCACGTGTACCTTGTCGGCATAGATTTGGCATTTATGACATTTTCTAGCATAATTGAAGCAGTCGGATTCCATGGTCAACCAGTAATAACCAGCTCTCAAAATCTTCTTGGCCATGGCATGCCCATTGGCATGAGTTCCAAAGGATCCTTCATGAATCTCCTTGATCAACATGTCCGCTTCACGTCCATCTATGCATCTGAGCAGAATCATGTCGTGATTTCTCTTGTACAACACACCATTGCTCAAGAAGAATTTGGATGCTAACCTCCTTAATGTTTTCTTGTCAAGGGTTGTGGCATCTGTTGGATATTCTTGATTTTGCAAAAAGCATTTGATGTCGTGAAACCAGGGTTTACCATCGGCTTCTTCTTCAACTGACTGGCAGTAGGCAGGCTCGACTTTCCGCTCGATCTGAATGAGAGGTGCTTCATTATGGAATCTAACTTGGTACATTGAAGCCAACATTGCCAAAGCATCAGCAATTTGATTCTCAGTTCTCGGGATATGACGGAAAGTGATTTCGTCAAAGTATTTTATTAATTCCATGACATAGGCACGATATGGGATCAACTTGGTATCACGGGTTTCCCATTCGCCCTTGACTTGGTATATCACCAAGGCTGAGTCTCCACATACTTCGAGGATTTTGATTCGAAGATCAATTGCTGCTTCAATGCCTAGGATGCACGCCTCATATTCTGCTATATTGTTCGTGCAATCAAAACACAACCTTGCTGTGAAAGGAGTGTATCCACCATTCGGATTTAATAGAACAACCCCTACGCCATGCCCCATGTAGTTGGAGGAACCATCAAACATGAGTTTCCACCGAGATCCGGGCTCAGGTTGTAAGACCCCAATTTTGGCCCTAAGATCCCTCATGGCCTATATCATATCATATCATGGCTTCAAGGATCATTGCATGCCCTAGCTTCCCTCCTAGTGGGTGGGTATCTTGTGAGTGTGGTTCTTGATCACCAAGCATATTTTGCATTTGTATATCATTGCTTTTCATCTGTCTACTAACCAAAAGTACAAAAATATTGTCATCTAACCATGTTACTTGCAGATGAAGCAATCATCAGTCAAACAGTCAAAGTCAGTCATTGCAGTGGATGGTGGCCATTCTTGCAGAATTTGGGCACCATGATCAATCATCAAGAGTTCATATGAATTGTGACATCATTTTGGATCAAGATATCAAGTGGTTAGGGCTTGGAGTTCATCAGAACATGGTTCAGTCATCCAAAACCCTAGAAAAGTCAACTGAAGTCAACTCTTGGTCAACTGTCCATTTAATCAGTGATTTAATGGTGGGAATTGGTCTGAGAGGTCTCATTCATGTCTATACAAGCCTCATATAACATGTCAAGCATCCACAGTGAAGAAAATAAAGTCAGACAAAAATTTTCCAAAAATAGAAAGTTGACCTGTAATTGGAATTTGCCAAAAATGGAAACTTCTTGATCCTAAACTTACATCATGATACAAGCTTCAAATGAATTTTTGCCCAACATGAAAGTTGAAGATCTTGTTCTCCCATTTCCAAAAAGTCCAAGAACACTCAATTCCCATGAATGGTTGGCAAGTTATGATCAATTCATTCTCCAAAATTTTTGAACTTCAAAAGGCCATATCTCCCAAACCATTTGGCCAAATTGGGTGGGGTTTTTTGCTACAAGTCACATTTGATCCCCTCTTTCCAAATATGTCATCATCATTCACCAAAACTTCACCAATCAAAATGGCCTTTTTGGAATGGCATGAATTAATTTCAAGTGTGGTACAAAAATGAACTTTTGAATTAAACACTTCCAACCAATCCTACCAATTAAAAAGGGTCTGAAATGATATTTTGAACTTGTCCAAAGCCCAATTTCGCAGCCATGGCTCTTGCACCTCACCATGTGTGTGAAAATCATTAATTAGCAAAAACATGTCATTTTACAAATTTGGATTACCACAGAACTAAACACACTTAACCAATCTTAAACAGCATACATAAAGATCATTTTCTGTTGAAGCACAACCCTAGCAGCCACAAATTCAAGAACAGAAAAACTCTCTCTCTCAAATTTTCATTTCTCCATTTTGGGAACTTTTGCTGAAAACATTGAAAGAACTCGAGTCTTGCTTGCTTGTTCCATCACCCATCAACCATTTGGAAGCTATTGTGAGCCTCACATCTTAACTGTAAGCAAGGAAAAGCACTGCTACATCAATACTCATCCATGGCAGATTTCGAGCTGAGCCATTTCAAGGATTGCTGAGCAAAAACCCTTCATCCATTCACTTCCTGGAGTACCCCTGCGCATCTGTTTTGAGCCAAACCACCAAACCATCACTGTTTCATCATTTTCTTCAAAATCAAGTAAGGTTTCGAATCTCATTATTCTCAAAATGTTGCTATGCTTTGTGTAGAGTTTGCCTTGCTGATTATTTTGCACTTTGAATCGTGTTGAATGGTTGCCTATACTGAAAGAAATGTTGATTTGAAAGTTGATGTTCATTTATGTTTTCACATGATGCTTCCATGATAGCTTGATTTAGTGAATATGGATGATGGATTGTGAATGTGTGTGGTTTACTGGTTCTAATGATGTGCTGGATTTCATTTTCTGGGCACAAAAATTTTTTCGACTGATTGAAGAAGATGAACTTGTACTGTAGCTCGAAACCCTAGTTCATGTGCTGCCCAGATTTCCTGTTCACGTGTTGCATGTGGTTTACTGTTTCATTCCCATATGGCCAATCAGAACATTTCCTTGTTCTGTCCCAAACGCTGCGTTTTGTTAAGTTGGTCCAGTAATTACAAAAACGCCACTCCCGTGCCATTGGACTCATTAAGTCATGTTTTGTTTTAATATTTATTTCATTTAGATGCTCAAACTTACAAAATTCATAACTCATCCATTTTAAATCCAAAATTCATGAAACTTTTTGCATTGTGTATATCTGGATCTCTACTTATTTATCATGATTTTTCCTGATTTTTTTGGATAAGTGGATTTTTAATGATGCTAGGGTTTGTGACATGTGCTCATTTTTTGTACCTTTTGCCAAAACATTTGTGAAATGATGATGCTTTATCCAATGGCTTTGAAATATTTTGTGCTTAAACTAGACACCTTCATGGTGATTTTGGTATAGAGTTTGTGAATTTATCATCTCTGGTTGTTGAGTTATGATTTTTTTGAAGTAGGGTGTGACAATTTGTGTCACACCATTGATGTGCAACTTGATGATTTTCAGTACCATGCCTCTTGACCTCAAATTGCTTTGAATTTTTGCATGAATGTACTCTTGAATGTCTAGTTTACATGTGATTTTTATTGGATTTGTTTGTGGCATTTTCTAATTGTTTGAGATTTTTGTCCCCTGTTTGGTCTTATGTTGACTTTTTGTGGTACATGTTCCCATTTCATTTGTGAAATTCTCATACTTTATTGGATGGACATGAAATTTGACATGTGATTAGTAGACATCTTAAGCTTTGTCATGGTGTTGATCCCATTCATTTCTCATATGTTATCACTGATTCATGATTTTTTGAAGTTGATACATGTTTGGTTGACTTCTTTGAGCATGCTTAAACTTGCCCTGCCTTTCTGATTTTCATTGACCATCTTCCCATGATCCAAATGAGCTGAAATTTTATATGCATGTCATGTTATGGGTTATGATTGATCATGAATTATTTGATAATTTTTTGAATTGTTTATGATTGGTTTTGAATTGAGTCTTGCTGTTGACTTCTATGAGCTTTCATTTGCCATGCTTTGACTTCTTTTGCTTATGAAATGATGATGATGCATGATATGAACATGAAACCAATTGAGTTTGCTTCTTAAATGTTTGAATTTGATTTTGATTGGATGTCACTTGCTGTTTTGACTCTCTCATTCCCTTTTGACCCTAGGCATGTCCTAGTGGTCCTTTTGCTTATGTTTGAGTTCATGTTTTCAGGTTGAGAAGCAATTTCCTCAAAGAAACTTATACAAGTTGAATGAGTTTATTTGATTATCATGAGCTAACCTCTTTGTTTTGTAGGTTGCTTGGCTCATATGCCTTGAGACTTGTGCATTGCACATTTGTCTGTTTGTTTTGACTGTTGATTCCTACCTCCTTTTGCTTTAACTTTTGAGTTGTGTACTGATTCTGTTTGACTATTTCAGGTACCTTTAGTTGCTTAGTTCTTTAAGAACTTGCTTTGCTTTGCTTTATAGCAATTTGCATTGAGGTATAATCCCTTTTCTTCATGTAGTCTGGAAGACCTGGCCTGTTACTTGGCCAGGCAACTGTCTGAAGTCCTCCTTAAGAGGCAATGCTTGTGTGTGTTTACTTTTGTCCCAAGCAGGAAAAGTCCTTTAATAAGGCAATTGGTGGATATAAGAGATATGTAGTCTATCTCCCACTATTCTGTGAGTCTTCTCCTTGCTCCCATTACATGGTTGTAGCATTGAGATCCAAACCCAAGATCTATCGAGTCAATAATCTGTGGAGAGAGTTCCTACTTTCTGAACTCCCACACCTTCTGATGTTCAAATGCTCTCCCTGGCCAGGGATAAGAGCAATGAGGCACGCCCCTCATATCCTCTCATCTGCTTCACCTTAGCCCCTCAATGGCAAGGTTAAGAGCACCATTAACCTATTCCAGTTGGCTTCAATGCCTAACCCTTTGTATGAGCCTCATTGTGTGGTTATAATGTGTGCTGATTGACTTCATTGATTGATCACTTACTTCATATACACATGTTTGCTTGCATGCTTTGTGCATTTACCATCATTTATTGCTCATTAATGCATAACCATCTCATTTGTCTTTATGACTTATCATTGTTGTTTACCCATTGAGGACAATTGTAAGACCATCCATTGGCCATTGCTCCTAGGATATGGAAGTGAGTATAAGACCATCACATTGGCCACTCATCTCATCTTTTCTTTGATGCATTTGTTTGTTGTATGTGAGGATGCAATTGTAAGTCCCTGCAAGTTGGCATTTGTATTCCTAGGACCATACTGTGGAGGTTAGAGTAAGCCCAGATAGATTGGCATCTGACATCCATGTTTTGCTTTTGTTTGTTGTATGTGAGGATGCAATTGTAAGTCCCTGCAAGTTGGCATTTGTATTCCTAGGACCATACTGTGGAGGTTAGAGTAAGCCCAGATAGATTGGCATCTGATATCCATGTTTTGCTTTTGTTTGTTTATGTGAGGATGCAATTGTAAGTCCCTGCAAGTTGGCATTTGCTTTCCTATGATCATATGGTGGATATTGGTATAAGCCCAGACAGATTGGCATCCGGTATCCAAGTTTCATTTTGTTTTAGGAGATTAGTATAAGTCCATTGAGTGGCCTCTGATATCCATTTCTGTTTAGGAGATTGGTGTAAATCCATCTATTGGTATCCGGTATCCGCTTTTGTTTGTGAGATTGGAGTAAGACCATTGAGTGGCATCCGGTATCATTTGTTTGCTTATTTTTGTTATTGCTCATTGCCATTCCAAAGGACACACTTGAATCATCTTCTATATGATTTCAAGAGGTGAACCTTCTAAGAAGTTTTACATTCATCCTCATCCATTCATCCCCATTATGTCCTAAACCTTTTCACACATTACTTTCAAACTTGAGATAGATATTGTGCAAACATCTTCATGTTTTCAAATTAAAAACCTGGACCCCAAGTCCTTGACTTTTTTTCAAACTCCATTTCATAATACTTCTTTAAATCAATCTTAATCATACTTTGACCCTACTTTCACAATCACAATCAATTAACTTCACACATTCAATTGTTTTGGCTTTGTCCATTGTTAATCTTTTCACACATTAGCCATAGGTTTCAATTATCATTGTGGTTGATGTAAACCTCACCCTATCCTTAGTGAGTCGACTATAAGACTTCCGTACTGAAAACAGGGCTAACCCCTCTAGTACGTCGAAGCTATCCTCGCATGGTGGATGTTGGTCTTGGTCGAGTTTTCTCCCATTGATAATGAAGAGCCTCAGTGCTATTGTTTAAAATTGAATCCACCAACTTTTGGAAATCTTTTAGCCGAACTACGGCGTTTTGATCCTTACCTTTGATGGAAGGTACGTAGGCAACGGGTTCATCCGTTCGAACACAAAAACAATAAAAATTGTATATTCTTTTCTCATCATCCCAATCATGTTTGCACAATAAATATTTCATAACAAATAACAATCTTATACAACAAGTGTGAAAAGGGCTCCCTAGGAGTACCTAGGACGTAGTGGGTGCCTAACACCTTCCCATTGCGTAATTTACCCCTTACCCAGACTCTCTGATCTTTTGATTAGTTTTCTATGCGTAAAACTTCTTAGGCTTTTGTTCGCTTTTTAGCCAGTCCTTTGGATAAATAAAAGTGCGGTGGCGACTCGAAAATCATTGTATGCTTTGCTTATGGTTTAATCGATAAATCATATAGCGACGAATACACCGCTACACAGGTCCTTCATCAGGTCCTGGGATTTCACAATCCTTTACTACCATAATATCTTCATCAGGGAAGTCAAATTTCAACGACTGGTAATCTTCAACGGGTTGGTTTTCCAGATAGTCAGACAACACACTTCCTTTAATGGCTTTCTGAGATACATATTGGATGTCATACTCAGATAGTAACATCTGCCAACGGGCGAGTCTTCCAGTTAAAGCAGGCTTTTCAAAGATATACTTTATTGGATCCATTTTTGAGATCAACAAAGTAGTGTGGCAAATCATGTATTGTCTTAGACGACGAGCGGCCCATGCTAAAGCGCAACAAGTTTTCTCTAAGAGTGAATATCGGGATTCACAATCGGTAAACCTCTTACTCGGATAATAGATGGCATGTTCCTTTCGACCGGTTTCGTCGTGTTGTCCCAACAGACATCCCATTGATTTTTCAAGCACAGTTAAGTACATAAAGAGTGGTTTCCCCTGGACAGGTGGAATTAGAATAGGGGGCTCTTGCAGGTACTGTCCGATTCTCTCAAAAGCCATTTGGCAGTCAGAATTCCATTCAACTGCTTGATCTTTTCGAAGCAATTTGAAGATAGGCTCGCATGTGGCCGTCATATGTGAGATAAACCTCGAGATATAATTCAAACGTCCCAGGAAGCCTCTAACCTCTCGCTCGGTGCGTGGAGTAGGCATCTCTTGTATAGCTCGGACCTTGTCGGGATCTACCTCAATTCCTCGTTGACTAACAATGAAACCAAGCAACTTTCCAGATCGGACACCAAAGGTGCATTTAGCAGGATTTAGTCGTAGTCGAAATTTCCGAAGACGCTCAAATAGCTTTTGCAAGTGGTCTATGTGATCCTCTTCACTTTGAGATTTTGCAATCATATCATCCACATAAACCTCAATTTCCTTATGCATCATATCATGGAAAAGGGTGACCATTGCTCTTTGGTAAGTTGCCCCAGCATTTTTGAGACCGAATGGCATTACCTTGTAGCAAAATGTTCCCCAAGGGGTGATGAATGTGGTCTTTTCCATGTCTTCTGGATCCATCTTGATTTGATTATAACCCGAGAATCCGTCCATAAAGGAGAAGACTGCGAACTTAGCAGTGTTGTCTACCAGAGTGTCAATATGTGGCAGGGGGAAATCATCCTTCGGACTTGCTTTGTTTAAATCCCTATAATCAACACACATCCTGACCTTGCCATCCTTTTTGGGTACAGGTACTATGTTAGCTACCCATTGAGGGTACTTTGCAACTGATAGAAAACCGGCATCAAATTGACGTTTCACCTCGTCACAAATCTTTAGAGCCATGTCGGGTCTCGCTCTTCGGAGCTTCTGCTTCACTGGTGGACAATCTGGCTGTAGTGGTAACTTGTGGACAACAATGTCAGTATCTAAACCTGGCATATCCTGATATGACCAAGCAAATACATCTACATATTCATGTAGCAACTTGATCAATCTTTCCTTGATGCTTGCCTCAAGTGTAGTCCCAACTTTGACCTCTTTCTTGTCCTCCTCGATGCCAAGGTTGATTGTTTCCACTGGTTCTTGATGTGGCTGAAGGGCCTTTGACTCGTGCTCGAGCATCCTTTCCAGTTCTTCTGGGAAATCACAATCTTCCTCACTCTCCTCTTCCGCTTGGTAGATGGGGAGTTCAAAATTATAGGAAGTAGCGGGGTCATCGAATTCAACTGGTTTATTGATTATTCTGCATGTTTTTTAATGATGGTTTTCTTTAGAAAAATGGAAATAAAATGCAAAAAGAAGTAAAAAAATATTTTTGTAGTTTTTGAAAGGATTGCCATTTTAAGAAAAACAACAGATAAAATGAACGACAAGAATTTGAACAAAATGCTCTTTATTTGTCATAATGATTTTTTTTTGAAATCCAAAAGGGGCCCTACAAATGATCCATTAGCCTTGGGCAGAGCTAAGGATTTTCAAAAAACACAAAGGAAAACAACAATTACTTTGACACAGGAAAAACTTCTGGAATCTCAACCGCTTCCCAGTTTGTCAGGGCTGCTTCACATCGGTATATCAGATTTGATGTCTCTCCATCTTCAGTGTCATCTTCCACTGCACCAACTTGTTCTCCATGGATAAATCCTTTGCTCAGGAAAACTTATTGTATGCTCCGCACACGGTCCTTTGCAGGGACCAGGGCTCCTCCATTAGCAGAAGGCTTGTACCCCAAACCAAAACGGTCATTTTTCTCATTGACGTTGATGACTTGCCCCCAACCTGCAGGGCCTCCACTTTCAACTGCTGATTTTGCGCTCTTCAAAGAGGCGAATGACAAGCTAGTTTTCTCAACATGATCCTTAACCTCTTCAAGTGTGGCATTGGATATCTCAAGTGCTTGAAAAGAAGTTTCTAAGGCATCCTCATCGGCCTCAATATAACGGAAAGAGGAGAGTTGACTGATGATAAAATCTTCTTCACCCGAGACAATAACGAGCTTGCCGTCGACAACAAACTTCATCTTTTGATGCAGAGTGGAAGTTACTGCCCCAGCAGCATGTATCCATGGGCGTCCCAAAAGGCAGCTATAAGCTGGATTTATATCCATGACTTGGAAATTGATGGGGAATACATGCGGTCCAATCTGTATCGGTAACTCTACCTCCCCAACTACTGTCCTTCGCGAACCATCGAATGCTTTCACCACAAGCGCACTAGGTTTCAACTCCGAACCTTGGTAAGACAATTTAGCAAGTGCCCTCTTTGGTAGAACATTGAGGGATGATCCAGTGTCAACTAAAACTCTGGCTAGAGCATCTTCTTGGCACTTTATGGATACGTGCAAGGCACGGTTGTGATTCTTCCCCTCTTTGGGTAGCTCTTCATTGCTGAAACTTAGAGTGTTGCAGGCCGTGATATTGGCGACCACTCCATCGAATTGGCCGACCGTTATATCTTGGGTAACATGAGCCTGAGCAAGCACTTTTAGCAGAGCCTCCCTATGAGCTTCGGAATTCAGAAGCAAGGACAAGATAGATATTTTTGATGGTGTTTGATGTAATTGATCAACTATCTTGTAGTTAGATTTCTTTATTATCCTTAGGAACTCACTTGCTTCATCTGTTTGCACAGCCGGCTGTGCCCCTCCACGTTCTGGGGTAGGATTTACATTTGCAGCTCCCCTTGTTGGCTCTTGAGGGTTCACATTAAAATTGGAAGTATAAATCCGACCACTACGGGTCATCCTGCTTGTCCCTGCGATATTGGTGATGTCGGTGTCAACATTCTCCAAAACTTCCTTACTTTCAGCAATTTTGGGCTTTCCATCCACCACTCCATCTAACACTGTTATGTCGTACTTCCAGGGTACCGCCTTGGTGCTCTCAAAAGGAAATGGGGTAGGCATGCAAACTACCACGGGTGACGGATGAACAACGTCTCTCCTGTGATAAGTCACCTCAAACGGTTCTGGTATGTTAAAAACAGGTTCAATGACCGAAACTTCCTCATTTATTGCTGGACCAGAAATTTGTAAAACACCTTGATTCATCAAATTCTGAATGTCATTTCGTACCACTTTACATCCTTTTGGCTGAATGGCACATTCCTCACAACTATCATGACATACGTCAATCAATCTAGCCCTCACCAATCCTGCATGAAGCGCTAGCAACGGAGTTTTAACATCTTCCACGTTCTTGATTACACACACATCAGAAGCATCTTCGACGGCATTAACATCACCATGTGCTGGCAAAGGGTTATTCTTGACATTGGGTCCGACGTCTCGAAACGACAGAATCTTCTTTTCAACCAGGTCTCGCACAATATGCTTTAAAGCATAACATCCTTCTAAATCATGTCCGGGGGCACCCCCATGGAAAGGACAATGAGCATCTGGATTGTACCATGGAGGTAAAGGATTTGGTGGAGGATCCAAAGATCTGGGCGTCACTAAACCTTTCTGTAGCAATGATGGGTACAATTCAGTGTATGTCATAGGGATTGAAGCAAGTCTACTTCTCTGTACCCTATTTTGATTTTGAGGATTTTGTGGACGAGGAGCCTGTGCTCTCGGCTGTTGATAAGCAGGTGGCGCTGGTGCCTGCTGGTATATTGGCGCTTGTTGAGCGGGTGGATAAACATGAGCTTGTGGTTGGTTAAAATTTGGTGTGACTGCTGCCACATATGGTTGTTGAACATATTGTACTGGATAAATCGGTTGTTGTTGAGCAAATTGGTGTTGTTTCTTCCATGAATGACTCCTTCTTTGACTGGTTGATACTGCATTCGTATCACCCTCCTTCTTTCTTTGAAACCCTCCAGGAAACTTTTTTGCATTACTACCAGATGTTTCAGAGGTAGTCACCATCTTTCCATTCTTCAGTCCTAGCTCGACCTTTATGCCCACGGCGACCAGGTCAGAGAAGCTCGCAGATACACTACTCACCATTCTTTCATAAAACACAGGTTTGACTGTATCCATGAACCAATCGGCTAACTCCTTCTCGGCCAGAGGTGGTTCGACTTGCGAAGCCACTTCCCTCCATCTTTGCGCGTATTCCTTAAAAGACTCCTTGTCTTTTTGGGACATGCTGAGCAGCTGCCTCCTATCTGGGGCCATATCCATGTTATACTTGTAATGTTGGATGAAGGCGTCAGATAAGTCTTGGAAACAACGGATCCTACTTTGATCAAGGCTTAAGTACCACTTGGAGGGAGCACCCCTCAAGCTGTCCTGGAAGCAATGTATCATAAGCTTGTCATCCTCTACATGTGCAGCCATTTTTCGATAGTACATAATAAGGTGACTCTTAGGACACGAGTGGCCCTCATACTTATCGAAATCTGGGGTCTTGAACTTCGCAGGAATCACAAGACCGGACACTAAGCACATCTCCTTAGCGGTAGCACCAAAAACTTGGTCGCCTTCCATAGCCCTCAATCTCTTCTCAAGCAGCTGGTAATTCTCCTTCATCCCTCTTAGGTCTTCCTGCCTTTCCTTATCTTCATCTGAAAAGTCTGGAGCATGTTGTTGATCCTCAAAGTAGGGTTGCACATGTGCACGAACGAGAGGAGGTGCGAACGTGTGGACCACAGGATGATTTTCATTGATGGTCGGTAGAGGAGCCGTCTGCTGAGCGGATGGTGCAAAACCAGGGGCGCCTTCAACCGTAGGCGTGAAACCGGGAGGTAAACCATAGGTTGGCCAGGTTGTTGGTACCGCCCTTGCAGGTTGGGGTTCAATCGATGGACCTGCGATCTCAGAAACAACCGTTGTTTAAGTATCTAACTTTGCCCTGATGACTTGTAATATTTCCATGACCTGACCCATGTTGCCACGCAGGTCTTCGAGCTCTGAGCTCACTCGCTCCAATTCATGCTCTTGATCTGCCATTCTTTGACGAGCTCTGGCACGAGTATTATACTGGTGTTGAAAATTCAGCGTGAAACTGGAGGAAGAAAGGACAAAATGAGGCTCTTTTTTTTTTTTTTGAAAATGTATGAATGCTTGTATGGATGCATCTTGTTTGCAAAACTCTTAGTTATCTTTATTATTTATTCCAGCAATGTTAGAATATAAGAACAATCATGTAATAATTGAGACCCAAAATGACAACTTTCATTAATTAAAATCAAATTCGAATACAAAAGGGTTTAGCTTCAAGTACACATGATTCGAATACAAAAAATTTAAACACCAATAATTCTAATTCAAGTACAAGTAAACTTAAGTTCTGTCTCAGCTCTTAAGATCGTAGCCAGATCTGTGGTGAGCTCAGTCATCATCTTCTTGATAAACTTGACGAAGTTGAAAACTTGAGGAGGCATGTTTTCTGGACACATACACCAATCCGCTTCCTGGAGTTTTTCTGGAAGTTCCAACATGTTGAGGTTAACAAACCTAGCCAAGTTATGGAACTTGCCATTCCATTCAACATAGAGCTCTTGGAGTTCCTTGATGACCTTTTGATCTTCATCTAGGGTTGCTCTAGCCTCTCTATACAACCTCTTCCAGTACACACAATCATTTTTTAGGAGTAAGTAGGCTGCATCACCTTCTTGGCTCTCCAAAACTGCAAACCTCCTAGTAGCTTCTTCCAACTGGTACCTGAGATGGTGACAGTTTCTTTCAGCTTCTTCCTTTTGGAGTATCTCGCGAAACAACTTTTCCTCGCATTTCTTCAGAGCGTCCCTCAAGTCACAGATCTGTGCCTCAAAGTCAAGCTTGATTTCTTTTTTATCCATAAGAGATTTATCCAACAATCTCCCTAACTCACAGATCCTATACTCAGCTTTCTTGAGCTCTTCCTTCCTGGTTCGGATCACTGATGTGGAACCCAATAGGATATGATCAAGATCATCTTTCTGGTCTTCCAATAGCCTAGCTCTCTTGTTGCTATCCTCAAGTTCTTGGGCTTTTCCTTTACGTTCCTCTTTCAAATTCTGATTTTCCAAGATAACTCGGTTCATCTGAATTCGTAATTCGGCATTCTCCACTTCGAGCTCCTTAACCTTAGTAACGAGTTTCTCCATGTCCTCAGGGAGTATGGGCTCGGGCTCAGGAGTTTTAGGAAAAGCTGGAGCCTTTAAGATATATGGCAACTGGATTTTCTCAACTCTTTCTTTCACCCATTGCGTGTAAGGTTCTTTGGCAAGAATGTTTCTCTTTCCAAACTCTTTACCCATTCTTACAACCTTTAACCAAGCCTTTCGTACTGCTCTTACATCAGGATTGCTTGCTTGGATGTCAGAGAGCACAAATGGCTGTAAGTCCTTTGCGTCAGGAGGACCATCCATGGGGTAACCGTGTTGTAATCGAGATAACATAGGGTTATAGTTGATGCAACCCTTGGTACCCAACAACGGTACATTAGGAAATTCCCCACAGCTGACTATAATGTCTGGGGTTTCCCACTCTCGGATATACCATCTGATGGAACTTGCGGTGAGAGAAGCTAATTTCTGAGGAGACTTAAGTTCTCTTGCCACAAAAGGACCTTCTTCGGGCATGTGTTGCATGAACCAAGTGTAAAGCAAAGGAGCACAACACAACAACATTCCACCCCTCTTTTCATGTCGAGTGTGAAGGGCATAGTAAATATCAGCTAAGAGAAATGGTACTGGATTGCCAGAGAGAAAGACTTCTATGGCCACTTGATCCACAAATTTTTCAACATTTGGGAATAACACAATCCCATGGATCAATAAAGCCACCACAACATAGAATGCATTCCAATTTCCACTTTTCTTGAACTTTAGAGCTAAATCCTCCAAAAACATCGCGGCAAAACCTTTGCAACCCCCTTTTTCAGCCCAATTGTCTCGAACAGTCGGGACATTTATGCTTAGGGCCGAAGCTATCTTCTTTGGTCCCATATCTTCTTCGAGCTTTGGAAACGGATTAAAATCTTTCAACTTGAGTCCCACGATCCTCTCAACTTCTTCCAAAGTAGGAGCTAGCTGGAAATCAGCGAATGTGAAACAACGCAGAGGGGGATCATAATATTGTGCCAGAGAGCCGATAATTCCATAGTCAACTTTCTTATTTAGAAGGCTCATAATTTTCCCATAGTTTTTTTCGAACTCATCACGCCTGCTGAGAGACAAATCAGAGATCAAACCCTTCAGACTATCCAACTTAGGTTCCTTGTACTTAAGCGTGAAAGTGTGTCTCACTGAAGTTGTCATTTTCAAGTTCTCAATTCCTGAAACAAATAAGAGGTAACTAAGAGTTTGCTTTTTATGATGTTGATGCAATGTATGAATGTAATGCATTTTTTTTGTATAGGTTCAATAAGCTTAAAGCATGGATAAGTCTGATTGCTTTGTATAGAACATGGTTCTCACCAGGTATGGTCTAAGGTTTTTTTTTGTTGAAAAAGTTCCTAGAGTCATGGATCCATTAGACTGTTTGCTACCTGCGGCAACTTACTTGCCGGGCATCAACTCCATCTAAAGAATCTACTCTAAGTGAGGTTCTCGCATCGATCCAACGAGAAATACATCTCGCAGACCCACACTACGCAACCATCTTTCCTAGTTGGGCAAAGAACTAAGGTTCTACAAATGGTTCTCAGAGTCATGGATCTTAAAGAAAATATCGAAGCTTACGGCAACTTACTTGTCGAGCGACAACATCTTCTCAAGAATCTACTCTAAGTGAGGTTCTCGTACCGACCCAACGAGAAATACATCTCGCGGACCCGCACTACTCAACCTCGTCCTATCTTATGTTTTTACTTGAGACTCGGGTAAAAAGTCTTTCCCACAAGGTTTGCAACCAGAATATCCAAGTACCAAACCATAATTGAACCAATACAACAGATTCATATCAATATGATAATAGAGATAGTAAAAACAATAAAGAAAAGCCACATAGGTAAACAAACAAAGACACACAAACGACCTAACTAGGCTTGACTCACTTAGGGATCAGTCTTCCCCAGCAGAGTTGCCATCTGTCGCACCTCGAAAAATGGGGATACGACTACAAAGCGAAACGCGATCGCACGCTCGCAATGATGGACTGAACAGAGTCGCCACCGAACTTTATTTATTCCTAAAAAGGAAAGGGGAAATATCGATAAAACCCAAGACAAAAGAAAGGATAAGATATGTTCATCGCAACCAATATCAGGGTTCAGGGGTCGATTACGCAAGGGGAAGGTATTAGCACCCCTCACGTCCGTTGTACTCAACAGGAACCATTAGGTCAGTTGTGTGCGTTAATGTTAGTTTGAAATATTAGGCTTTTCAAATTATTAAGTGGGAAAGAAAGAGTAAAAGAGAGGAAAATGTTTTTGGATTTTTTAGCGAAGGACTAAACCTAAGTTTTTTATTAGTGGGCCTGACAAGATTCATAAATCCTGCTCCTACGTATCTCAAAAGAGAAATCAAGGCTTACGTAGTTCTGGGTAGAAAAATGTTTGTTTGTTGGTCGATTTTAGCGAAAGCTATACTGTATTAATTGACGAAAACATTGTTTTACCCAAAACAGATGAGGAGTGAACGCATACCACACATCGAACGGATTTATAAATCTACATTCGGAAAAGCGTCATTTATCTCTACTCAACAATCGTGGCCGAAACATTGTTTTGTATCACTTAAGATAATATATCTTTCGTTTATGAAAAAAGGTTTTCGATTAATCGCACGGCGGCGAGAAAAGAGTTTGATCGGTTGGATGTATTTTGAGTGATGGCGAGAACTTGGATGAGCGAGATATACATCTCGAATCCTAGCCTCAGGAGTGCATGGTATACACCATGTTCCATTTCCATCTTTATTGAAAAAGTATTAAGGTAGGAATTAGGTATTTTGAAGTTTGAAAGACGAGTACTTGTGACCTATAAGCTCTTACAGCTTGGGTCTAATACTCGGGACTACGTCTGGACATTCCACCCAGGCAGTCTGTTTCTTTCCAATATTGCTAAGAAAATGATTCGAATATTTATGAATGTTTTAGAGGGAAGACGAATATTTATGGCTTGCAAGCTCTTACAGCTTGAGCCTAATATTCGGGATTACAACTGGATATTCCCTCCAGGTAATCTTTTTCTTCCAACTTTATTAAGAAGATGGTTTGAGATATTTACAGGTGTTTTGGAGAGAAGACGAATATTTATGGCTTGCAAGCTCTTACAGCTTGAGCCTAATATTCGGGATTACGACTGGACATTCCATCCAGGTAACCTTTTTCTTCCAACTTTATTAAGAAAATGATTTTGAATATTGGAGTGTTAAAGAGAAGACGAATATTTATGGCTTGCAAGCTCTTACAGCTTGAGCCTAATATTCGGGATTATAACTGGATATTCCCTCCAGGATAATCTTTTTCTTCACGCTTTATTTAGAAGGTGATTTGAGATAATTACGGATATTTTGGCGAGAAGACGAATATTTATGACTTACAAGCTCTTACAGCTTGAGCCTAATATTCGGGATTACGACTGGACATTCCATCCAGGTAATCTTTTTCTTCACGTTTTATTTAGAAAATGATTTGAATATTAAATTAAAACAATTAAAGCACCGAGGTTTGAAATTATTGAAAGTTAAGTTGATGTTGCTTAAGAGCTCATTGTAAGAAGGCCCAAGAGTAAGCCATGTGAGGTTGATGACGATGCTTAAAAGCAATCGACTTACAAGGGTATGAAAATGGGCTCGATATTGAATCGAGAAAAAATGTGATTTTAATAGTTTTAAAATGGTTTTGAATGAATGATGAAATTAAAAGAAATCAAATTTGCATTATTAAACAATAATAAAAAACTATGAGTAATAAAGCATAAACATAAAAAGAAAATGTTAAAAGAAATAAAAATGCTACATATAGGGGTATCAAACCCACTACACTAAAGTCCTAGAAACCACTCCTCTCCACCAGGCCACTTACCAACTAGTTGTTATTTTAATACTAACTTAAATATATAAACCAAGATAAATAAAAAAAGAATTAAAAATAAAAAAAAAACTAAGAAAAAGGAAACTGTTGGACTAACCTAATTAAACCCAGCCGCTTGGTTGTTGGGTTTTAGAGTTAATGGATTGGGGAATAACAAATACATTAATACCCTATTAAATAAAAGAAATGGAAGACTTAACGTGTAATTTTTTAGTTTTAAATGTGGTTTTGTTGAAAAAGTAAAAAGAAAATGCATAAAAGAAATAAAAAACGAAAGGGTACTGTAACATAATCCAGAAGAGTTCAATGAGTTTCAAACTCCCTCTTACGCCTCCCAACTGCGTTTCTCTCGAAAATCGCTTCTCCATATCTTGCTCTCTTTCGTTAAAACCCTCTCACTCAAAAGCTCACACTAGCCTATTCGTTCCCCTCTCCGTCTCACTTTCACCCATCCTCACCCTTTCGCTCTCAAAGAAATGCTCCAGAAAGATTCAAGCAAAAACTCACCTTCGGTGGCGGTAATGACGTTGATGATGAAGCTTCAAGCTCTTCCAACTCTTCAACCAGGTTTCTTTGATTCTCAGGTTTAGGGTTTTTTTTCTGTTTGGTAGCTTTTAATTCCGCCTCCGATTAGGTTTTTTTTCGTTTCGAATTGTAGCCCCCCTTCTACTCACTAATCCCTTCACTATTTATCCTCTACGAATTAGGGTTTTCAGGATGGCATATGGAGCTCAAAAGAGTATCCTGCAAAACCCCCTTCTGGGTGGTCAGGGTTCGGTCGCCCTAATCGATGCTTGGGTTGGAACAGGTAAACTGGGTTTTGCTTTCTTCTACGTTTTTGTCTCAATTCCAAATTGGGAACTTCTGGATTTTTAACTGCTTTGTTATTAATTTGTGTTTTTTTACCGCAGTGAAAACCGGAATATTCATGTGGTTTAATGCTTGCAGGAGAAAACGATGAGCTTGGGAGCATGGCTTTCACGTGGCTTTGGTGGTGCAACTCTTCCGCAGTCTTGATAGATTTTTTCGTCAAGTCATCAACTTCTTTCTCCAATCTTTTTATGTCATCGCTGGGGAAGACATGGAGTTCAGTTTCTTAATGGCATCCATTACCTTTTGTCGAGCTCCTCTAATGCTTTGCCGAGTATCCTCGCAAGATTTAATCACCAACTTATTCATAGCCTGCACGTGCTCTTTGGAAAATGGTGGAATGACAGCAATCAATCTTTCACCATCTGTTTTAGGATTTAATCCTAATGGAGATGAAACTGTGACGTTCTCTAATTATTTAAGTGTCTCTGGATCATAAGAATTAACAGATAAGGTTTTTTGATCGAGTACGGAAACAAGAGCAAACTGATTCAAATGCATCTTGACACCCCCAGTTTCTACGATAATGTGATCAAGCATTCCAGCGGATGCTCTTCCTGTCCGTAGTTTGCTTAGTTCAACGGATAATGCTGCCATATCAGACTCCATCTGTGAGGCAGCAGAAGCCTTAATGGTAGGACCCACGTTTGGTGAAACCTCAACTGCACTAACACCCCCTTCATCCTTCGACTTTTGCTGATAAAATTAGGCACAGTTGGAAGAGTAAAGACTCTAGTGCTAGCATCGGATATGCAAAGTTTAACAGGGGAATTTTCACAAACATGACTGGAGCAAGAAGGTAACTGTTTTTTTTTTGTGTGCCTGTTTTAGCTTTAGCCAATACATCCTTACCCTTCTATTTGAATTTCCTTTTACAATTTGTGTCTTCTGTTACTTTGCTGACTCGAGATAAAACAAACTCTCTTTTTCTTTTCTTTTTTTTTTGCAGGAGAACGCTACACCTACAAGATTCAAGGGCTGATAGCTCTAGTTTGATGATTGTGTACTTTCCAATCAGTTTGGAACCCTTACAGTCTGATCATCACCGACCCCATTGCTTTTGGAATCTGATCCACAAATGGTTCCAGATATATCTCCTTTCAATGCATTTACAGCGGCCAACAACACAAAGCTTCCATACTTATTGTCAAAATGGGAGATCACTGTTGAATCTTCAAGATATCCATGGTGGTGCTAGGAAATCAATTCTGAAATGGAATGCGGCCCTTGTTTCATACCCTTATTATCCTCATAAAGCCAACAACATTCTCCTCCCGACATCCGACAAGAAATAATTCTCCTGAATGCCTCTGAGTTTAAATTCAAGTGATTGGATTCCTTAGTGCAGTCATTGACATTTGACTGTGAAACAGACTTTGAATTTGTGTTAACAGCCATAAGAGCAGCAGGCTCAAAAGATCTATCTTGCCCATATATTGTCATATCCCGAGAAGAGGAGCCATTAGTAGACATCGTTGTGTCTGAGAAATTCATACCCATGTATGCAAACCTGGTGGAAACATGGTCAGGATACTGTTGGAAATAATTCAATGGTACAGGATTAGTTATTGTGCCATTGATTACAGGATACACAGGAGGCTCAAATGGCAAGAAACCTGAAGTTAGCCCCTCATATAACTGCTCCTTAATATATGGACCACACATTTGTCCATGTTCATTCACATGCATCCATCCACTCACAAAAACATGTTGTTGCTGAAGTTTCTGTTGTGGGGAGCCAAACAATTATCAGCGGTGACGGTGAGTTTTTTTGATGCTGTCATGTTCTTTCCAATTTTCTGTTGTGGCCTTTGTAACCGAAATATGGACTGCTGTGATATTGCAGGTTACTGTTAGGTAATTTGGTGAGGAGATGTGCTGCAGTGATAAAGATGAATGGCAATGGCGGTAGTGAAGCAAATATGAGATTGGAGTTTGGTTGCTGCGACAACAAAACGGTTCGAGCATGAGGACCAAACTGATGCCGAAATTCACAGGAAGTGTATCTTTGGTAGACATGTCACTTCCTACATGAAGGATGCGATTAAAGATGAACCAGAAGGCGTTTGAGCTTGACGGATTGAAGAACTTTACAAGGAAGTTCATGCTACTATTATACAGATCCTTCAACTAGAATCGTATGCAAATCTCTCCTCATCAGCAGGCAGTTCAGAAGTGTCATGTTCAGGTGTATAATTAGCTCCTCAGATTCGCCTTATTAGTTCACATGACGAGGTTTATGAACCATGTGATGATTATGTCGCATTGGATGACGCTCTTCTAGTTGATTGCACTAGCCTTTTAGAACATCATCCAACAATGTGCATGGAAATAGGCTGTGGAAATGGTTTTGTTCTTGCATCCCTGGCTCTTATTCTTGGGCAAGAAGGCAATGGTGTAAATTACAACTACAACCGAACCTTCAAGGAGAATCCAAAGCTCCAAGCTTCACTGAGGTATTCAGAAACTTTTGCAACTTCTTCAATCAACAATACCTACTTTCCTCTTCACTATGTGTCATCGTCATCCTCATCTTCACCCAGTGATTTTTCTTTCAATCCACTTTGCGTCTCAATTTCGGTTGATGCTGTTGCGGTACCGAATTCGTGGTTGACGTAGAAATTGAATGTTCAAAATGCATTACAATGCCATCTGATGAATGTTGAATTCTGCTACATAACATGAGAAGCTAAGTTCATAAGCATGCCGCCGTAGCTATTGATCATGAAATCGCGGTGAAGTTGATGTGGAAAAGCGAATAAAGAACGTTGTCTGCTTTTGTGAATGAACATGCTTCAGACGAGTGCCTTCTTTCCCTTTTCTCGTTTTGGATTACGTGTATCTCTGTTTTTCTTGTAAATTAAGTATGCCTTGGATAAACTTATGTTTTGTAAAAAAATGACATTATTGTGAATAAAAAAGTTAGCTTCTCTCGTAGCAAGTCAAAAGAAGCCTTTCCTTGTATCTCCAGGACTTCATGTATCCAAGTGGTGATGTTTAAAGGTTATGAGTTAATCCACTTTCCATGGGAACGATGGTTATGGTTTAAATTGGTTCCAAATGGATAATGGATATGGATTTTGGATATGGAATTAAAAATAGAGTTGGGTTATTGGATTGAAAAAAATGGAGTTAATTGTGGGTTCAAGTAATTTGGATATTTGATTATAAAAATGGATATGGATTTTTAGGAATAATCCAAGACTAATCTAAAAATCAATTTAAATAATAATAACAAATTAGCAAAAACCAAATTAAAATCAAATTAATCTATAATTCGTTAAAATTACTTTGATATTACCTCTAACATTCATTTGGAAATTAAAATCAATTAGAGTTTGAATCATTAGTAAAATAAACAATTAAGATTAAATTGAAATTTGGAATTAAACTTAATTCAAAATTAAAATCAAATTGAAAATTAAAAAGGTTAAATAATTAAAATCCATTTTATAATCAAAAAACACCATGATCAAAAAGGCCTAGACAATGACCAATGTGTAACAAAAATAAAGATTTGGGAATGAATGTATGCAAATGAACCTTAGGCCAAGTGCCAAATAAGAATGAAAAGAATGGAAAAATTCAGGATCAAAATCGGGGTATGACAACTGACAATAAAGCCCAATAACTTGCCAGAATGGACTCCAAATGTACACTTGTTGGGATTCAGACGGAGCTTGTACTTTCTCAAATGTTGAAAAAGCTTCAACAAGTGCTCTACATGTTCAACTTCCGTTCTTGACTTAGCAATCATATCATCAACATATACCTCAATCTCCTTGTGCATCATATCATGAAACAAGGTGGTCATAGCTCGTTGATACGTGGCTCCGGCGTTCTTCAAACCGAAGGGCGTCACTCGATAACAGAATGTTCCCCAAGGTGTGATGAATGTTGTCTTCTCCATATCCTCGGGTGCCATTTTGATCTGGTTATATCCGGAAAATCCATCCATAAATGAGAAGACATTGAATTTAGTTGTATTATCTACCAACATATCAATGTGTGGTAGAGGAAAATCATCTTTCGGACTAGCTTTATTCAAGTCTCTATAGTCCACACACATCCGGACTTTTCCGTCTTTCTTAGGCACGGGCACAATATTGGCCACCCATTGAGGATATGTAGAAGTCACCAGAAACCCTACATCAATTTGCTTATGAACTTCCTCTTTGATCTTTACTGCCATATCAGGATGAGTTCTTCTGAGCTTCTACTTCACAGGCATGCACTCAGGCTTCAAGGGTAGAAAATGTTGCACAATATCTGTATCCAGGCCAGGCATGTCTTCATATGACCATGCAAAGACATCAACGTATTCTCGTAGCAATTTGATCAACCCCCTCTTAACAGATTCTTCCAGGAGTGCCCCAATCTTCACTTCACGAACATAATCTTCAGACCCCAAGTTGACTGTTTCCAGATTCTCGAGATGTGGCTGAATGATCTTCTCTTCATGCTCAAGTAGACGGGTAATCTCGTCAGGAATCTCTTCAACATCATCTTCTTCCGCCTCAAATACAGGGAATTCAAAATTGGGAGATGGTGTTGGGTTATTATGTTCAATGGGTTTGATCAACCTGCATAATGATTTTGGATATGAAAAGCTTTAGAATTCAAACAAGGCAATCATTATGCAGATGAGAAGATTGATTTTATTATGTTTTTTTAGGGTTTTATGTGATCACCAATTTCATGTAAAAAGCGAAAAGGGAAAATAATTGGAAAAATAAACATTTAACATGAATTTATTGAATGAAAATATCATTGTATTTATGTGCCAAAAATGTCATCACTCCTCCTTTTGGCATGGGAGAAGGGTTTTTAAACAAAGTGATCATTACGTTGACTTATGGATAACTGTAGGAATATCCACAGCGACCCAATTGTTGCAGACCCCTCCAGGGATGATGAAATTGCCAGAATCCTCTGTATCTTCTTCCAAGACAGCAGCAACTTCTTCATCCTGACCGGTGTGGATGAACCCTCCACTCTTGAACAGCCCTTTGGTGTTGAAAACCCCAGAAGAAAAGCCTATGCCAGCCCGGGACTTGTTGTCTTCTAGCTCAATCATTTTTCCTAAACCAGTAGTCGCACCATACTTAATGGCCAACTTTGCATCTTTATAGGAAGCAAATGAAGGAGTTCTCTTCTCAATAGGCTCAGCAATAGATAAAGCTTGGAAAGGAGTTCCAACTTCATCCTCAGCATCTATATATGAGAAGGAAGACTAGTGGCTAACCAGGAGAGCCTTTTCTCCCCCTACCACCACCAGTTTCTTATTTTTCACGAACTTCAGTTTTTGGTGTAGGGTGGATGTCACGGCGCCCGCCTCGTGAATCCATGGTCTGCCTAAGAGACAGCTATACGATGGGTGGATGTCCATAACCTGGAAGGTAATCTGGAAATCACTCGGTCTGATTTTGACTGGGATATCAACTTCCCCAATCACAGTTTTACGCGACCCATCGAAAGCTTTCACAACAAATCCACTCTGCCTCATGGGAGGCCCTTGATATGACAGTTTCGAAAGAGTGGATTTTGGCAATACGTTCAATGATGACCCAGTGTCCACCAGCACATTGGACATGGCATCGTCTTTGCAGTTCATAGATATATGTAATGCCAAGTTGTGGTCTCTTCCCTCCTCAGGGAGATCAGAGTCACAGAAGCTCAAGTTGTTACAAGCGATAATGTTTGCAACAATGCTATCGAATTGTTCTATCGTGACATCGTGATCCACGTATGCCACATCCAAAACCTTCTGCAGAGCCTCTCGGTGTGGTTCTGAATTTAATAGCAATGATAACACCGATATTTTGGATGGCGTTTGTAGAAGCTGGTCTACAACATTGTACTCACTTCTCTTGATGAGCCTCAGCATCTCATCACAGTCTTCTTTCACATTGCCGCTTGGGCCAAAAGAAGCAGGAGTTCCCAATGTAGAGGAGGGCTTAACAACAGGTGCCGGATTCGGAGTGCTCACAGCATTCCCAATCGGGCGTTCAACAGAATCAATACTAGCTTGGTGTCTTGGTGGTGCTGAAAACACACGACCGCTGCGGGTCAAGCCACTAACATCCGCAATGTTAACAACAGAGGAAGATGGTAAGGACACTTCTTTCCCATTTTCTACCACAACAGCATTTTAGCGATAGGGAACCGCCTTCTCGGAAGAGTATGGTACTGGTCTGGCTGGCTTGATGGTTAATGCAGGAGAAACCCTCTGCTTGCTACCATCATACTTGATGATAACAGGTTCGGGTATCCAGAATACTGGAGAAATTACGTTGACCTCATCAGCATCTTCGTCAACATTTCTGTTTTGAAGGATCTCAATGACTCCTTCATCCAGCATTTCTTGCACATCTTTGCGCACCTAGCGACAACCTCTCTGGTTGATAGAACAGACTCGGCATCTATCGTGGTCATGCTCATAATGACTATACTCACATAGCACGCGATGCATCTCGACCAGCGATTGTCGAATATGACTGACGTATTTGACTTTGTATTTGCCAGGGCATCCCTGGACCATGTTGACAGATTTCCCATGCTCGGGCAATGGGTTCTTCTTCACATTAGGACCTACGTCCTCGAAACACAGAATGCCACACCTCACAAGGTCTTGAACCTTGGTCTTCAAAGGGTAACAATTTTCCACGTCGTGGCCGGGAGCACCAGAATGGTAAACATAGTGTAATTCAGGCTTATACCACCACTGGGGGTTAGCAGGTATAGCCGGTGGATCTCTCGGAGTAATCAACTTCCTCTCTATCAAAGAGGGATATAATTCTGCATACGTCATTGGAATAGGATCAAAGGTGACCCTTTTCCTCTCGTAACTCGTGCTGGTTTGATTACTGTTTCGAGGCTGGTAGACCTGCTGCTGCGGTCGGTGTTGTTGTTGTTGATATTGCGGATGTTGTTGCTGATTGTTGTTATGTTGCTGATATTGTTGACTATCTCTGAAGACAGGTGCTATGTGAGCCACCTGGTGCTGGTTACCGGCGTGACGCACGGTCTTCCTCCTCACAGGGGGTCTTCTTGGTTTCATATGGAAGGTCACAGCATGTGCCTCTCCATCTTTCTTCTTTGCAAACGCCCCATAACGTTTGGCAGAAGAGCCTTCTTCTCTGGTTAGACGTCCTTCTCTAACCCCTTCTTCTAGACGCATCCCCATATTCACCATCTCGGTGAAGTCAGAAGAAGCGCTAGCGATCATCCGCTCATAATAAAAAGAACTTAAGGTCTTCAAAAAGATCTTAGTCATCTCTTTCTCTTCTAGCGGAGGCATAATCTGTGCTGCCAACTCTCGCCACCTCTGGGCGTATTCTTTGAATGTTTCCTTGTCCTTCTGGGACATGGCCCTCAATTGATCCCTATCGGGAGCCATATCCACGGTGTACTTGTACTGCTTGACGAAGTCCTCGCCAAGGTCGTTGAAGGATCGGATGTTCGCACTGTCTAAACCCATGTACCAACGCAAAGCGGCACCTGACAGACTGTCCTAAAAGTAGTGGATGAGCAATTGGTCATTGTCGGTCTGAGTCGATATCTTCCTAGCATACATGACCAGGTGGCTGAGAGTACAAGTATTTCCCTTGTATTTTTCAAAGTCAGGGACCTTGAATTTCACTGGGATCTTCACATTGGGGACCAAGCAAAGTTCGGCAGCAGACTTACCGAAAAGATCCTTCCTTTTGAGAGTTTTCAATTCCTTGTGAAGCTCAAGAAATTGATCATTCATAGCATCCATCTTCTCATAGACATCTGGGCCTTCAGATGGCTCAGAATGATAGATGGTGTCGTCTACCCTGGGCATAGTATGCACGACAGAAGGAGGAACAGCAAGGACCGGGCTAGATGCCGGCATAGAAGCAAAGGTAGGAGCAGGACCCTCAGGCATGAAATTAGGAGGCATGCCCCACGGGAATCTAGCTGGCATGGCCGTTGGAACAAAGTGTGCACTGGCTGCGGGCACAGTCGAGGAGACAATCTCAGAAATGACCGTCCTCTGGGGAGGACTTAAAGGTGTTGGAGAAGATTGGCTCTGGATGGCCAAGAATGATTCCATCAAAGCACTTAATCTGGCCACTTCCTCTTTCAGCTCGCGGTTCTCTTGTTCCAAATGATCCATCAGTCTTGAAGTATTGGCTCTGGTGTAGTACCGGTGAGTCAGCTTATCTTCAAAATAAATTAAGAACACAGAGTTAGACCACAGGACAAGAAGTCGGGAACAAAACCTGCTTATGCACATGATGCATGCAATGCTTGTGCATATGATTTGTTTTTTATTTCAAAGGAACTCTAGGGTTTTATTCGCAAATTTTGGAAATATTAAACATTTATCACGTATGGAAATATCTCATCAAATAATATCAGAGGAAAGAAGTACATCATTGTCAATCATATACAAGAGAAAAGGGAAATAACCATTCTATGGATCCCTAGAAACAATCATCTAAAGCTCGGGACACAGGAAGATAAGATGCACGAAGCCTCTTCACTTCCTCCTCATAGGCTGCCTCCATATCTTCCTTCTCCTTGGCGAGTCGGTCGTACTTCCTCTTCCAAAACTTGGAAGACTGAGGAAGTAGAGAAGTCCATGCATCATCAAGATCATCAATTACCCGATGTTCGAGGAACTCTATCAAAGCATCCTTCTCCTTGATCTGCTGAAGCAACTCTTCCCTTTCAGGGATCCAGGCACGTGATCGGTCTTCGTCTCTCAACTCCTCTACTCCTTGGTCAGGGAGGGTTGAAGGCCCAACCATAACCAAAGGTGTAGGTCTCGGATACTCGTAAGGCATGAGATACTCATACGCTCTCTTCCAAACCCAAGCAGTGTACGACTCCATAGCAACACAATTCTTAGGACCCAACTCATTCCTTCCTTTCCTATGAATCTTGCGCCAGGCGCGGACCATTCTGCCCTTCAAGTTTTTGGGATCTTTACCCTCTTGAAAGAATACACCCTCTAACAGAATGTTATTAGGTTTATCCTTTTGGGGGAACCCAAGTTGACGACGTGCTAAAACAGGGTTGTAGTTAATCCCACCACATGTACCAAGAAGAGGTACATTGGAGAATTCACCACAAGAGTCAATAATTTGCACGCCATCATACACACGGTTGTACCAAGAGATATCATCATTAGTGAGAGACATGAGTCTCGTGGACCACCGTAGACATCCCTTGTTCTCCTTGAAGGCGACCGTCTGCGGTAAGTGAGAAATAAACCACTTATACAATAGAGGCAAACAACACACAATGGCGCCACCACCCTTTGCATTCCTCATATGCAAAGAGAAATAGGTATCACCCAACAGAGTCGGAACGGGATTAAGAGTAGAGAAAATCCTAATAGCGTTCACATCCACAAACTTGTCGATGTTGGGGAACAATACCAATTCATAAATGAGAAGTACAAATATGGATTCAAAGGCATCCTCACTCATGGCCTTCCCATATACAGTAGCTTGAGCAATGAGGAACTCAGAAGGGAGACCTTGAATTCCACCTTTGGTAGCCATATGAGCACCAACCAGAGATTCATCTATGTGCAACATGTCAGCTATCTCTTGAGAAGTAGGAATACTCTCCAAGCCACTGAACGACAACTGGTCTAGAATAGGTATACCCACAAGGTAGGCATACTCCTCAAGTGTAGGCAAAAGCTGGAAGTCCGGGAAAGTGAAACAAAGGTACAAGGGATCATAAAACTGCACCAATACACTCATCAACCCTTCATCCACCTGAGTAGTCAGAAGAGGAAGAAACTTCCCAAAACGAGCCTTGAAACCCAAAGGATCTAATACATAGGATGTCAGATTCCTTAACTCTTTCAAATCTGGTTGTCTGAAGTTATACTTCTTTGTATTCCTTCTTTGTCTTTCCATGTCTGAAAATTTTGCAAATAAACCCCTTAAGTTCCTTGATAATTTTCTTCATTAATGATGATATGGATGCAAATGAGTGCATGAATGCAACAATCACACTCAAGGATCAAGCAAAGCACACCAAACAAAGGTCATGGGATGGATCATAGCATCCTTAATATCAATCATCCATTTTGGTGGATTATGGTTTACACCTTATCAACACCCAAGTTCCATTGATATTAAGGATACATGAACGGATCAACCATGAATCAAGGGTTTGTTGCAAGTCACAATCATAGAGTCTCGGTTAAGAACCACCCAAAGGGAGTGTACTAGGGTTTAAACCCGCCAAACATGTTCTACAAGAGGTTCTCATAGTCATCATCCCATCTTTCGGATATTATCGGAGAAACGACTACTCGTATTCCAAAAATATTCTCAAGAGAGACCCTTATGAGTGTAGTATCGCGTAACAATCTGTCGCAACCTGAAAAATACAGTGTGCGAAAAAAAAACCGGCAAAAGAAAATGACAGAAGAGTCGCCACCGTGCGTTATTCATCCCAAAGGAGGGAAAGGAAACGCTCGAAGTAAACCTGAAAAAGGAAAGGAAAGGACGGGGTCTCACAACCAAATCTTGGGTTCGGGAGTCGGTTATGCGAAGGGAAGGTATTAGCACCCCTACGCATCCGTAGTACTCTACGGGATCCACTTTTGTAGTTCTTGTCTAAAGGGTGTGAGTTTATCTTATGCTGTTTACCAAAAAAAAAGGTTAAATGAAAATGACTCGCGCGGATGTCGCATCCACTGCATACGTATCTCATCTGAATATGAGAATCAGAGTCTTCGTAGCTCGGTTGACCTATGGGTTGGGGGGATGTGTGCTCGCTAAGACATCGCGTCTTATGCCTACGTATCTCATCTGGAATGAGAATCAGAGCAAGCCGTAGTTCGGCTAACTACGGGGTTATGGAGTGGGTTTTGGACGAACGACGTTACTACGCAATCTACCGGATGCTCGACCTTTGGAGACTTACTCACCTGTAGTAGAAGGAGTAAACGTGTGTTTAGGAGAAGAAGAATCAATGAAGGGTTAGGGTTTGGTGAACTCATGCAAAAAGGCAGTCCTTGACGAAGGAACCTGTAAAAAAAACACACAAAAACATTGCCTCCTATCGAGGTCTTCCAGCTAGGAAAGCAGTAAAATGCGGGAAAAATGTAAAAGTACCACGCGGATAAAGATCCGAAGTAACAGCAGTTAGAGGAATGGGAAACCCAGGGATCCTTCCAAGCTAAACACCATCAAAGAAAGTGAGTCAGTACAGGTAATCGGAATGAAACCTCCAGGGGGTATCCCACAAATAAAGTAGAAAACCACGCAAGTTATCCCTGCAAAAGTCATGTGAGCCCTCACAAAAACTCAACAAACAAGTTAGAGACAAAAAAAATAGGGTAATCAAGGGTTGCCCTCAAATCAAAATGTAAACCACATGAATCATGCCATTAAAATTCACAAAAAGACATGCATCAAAAGGGTATCAAATTCACCCATAATACCTCATACATTTAGAGCATTCAAATTAAAGGCATAAAGATGATGGATATAGGGCAAACCTAATTGGAGAGCTTGATTGAAATTGAGTTGCACCCGTGAGGTTTACAAAACAATCTTTAGGGTTTATGTGAGGCAGAGGTGATTCTGTGCAGTTGAGTTCCCTTCAGGGTTTGGAGGCTACTCTGAACTCTGTTAGCTCTTCTCTCACTATCTTTTTCCTCAGGGTAATAGGAATGGAATCCATCTTTGTTTCACTGAAACTCTAGTATTTATAGCCTAATATTGGTAGCTTAGTGGGCTTTTGAGAGAGGTCCAAGTCTGAGATTTTTTCTTTTATTTATTTATTTATTTATTATTATTATTATTATTATTTATTTATTTATTTATTTATTTTGTTTTTTTAAATAAAGTTTCTTGGATCTAATTCTGATTGACATGATGAAATGCAATGTATCTAATGTTAAATGACCTAAAAATGAATGCATGCATGAGGTGTAAAGCGTATGCTTCCAGGAAAAATGAAGGGTAAATTTTGGGGTATTACAGCTGCCCCTATTCAATCAACTGGAGACCTGGAAAGAAGATAGCAGCGGCTTTCGTGCTTTCGAGGTATCAAGGGATTGAATACAATAAAAGCCCAAAAATTTGCACTGAAGTGAAGTGAAGTAACAATGTCTGTTAGAATCGGCAAAGAGGTGGTCTTGAAAGAAGAATCCGTCTGGTACGGTGAGAGTCAGTCTGAATACCGAAAAAGAATGTTAACTTGGATACCCAAAATAAATGGTAACACAGAAATAACCATGGCCTGAATGCCGCTCATCAGTCTGAATACTGGAAATCACTTCGATCTGAACATCGGGAGATATGAGATTATTAATATCGGTCTGAACACCGAGAGGCTGGCCTGAATGCCACAAGTTGCGTCGACCTGAACGTCGGAAACTTCTTCGATCTGAACATCGGAAAATTGGCCTGAATGCCACAAGTTGCATCGACCTGAACGTCGGAAACTTCTTGGATCTGAACATCGGAAAACTGGCCTGAACGCCACTTCGGTCTGCATACCGGAAACTGGCCCGAACGCCACTTCGATCTGAATATCGGAAATTGGCCTGAATGCCACTTCGGTCTGAATATCGGAAATTGGCCTGAACGCCACTTCGATCTGAATATCGGAAATTGGCCTGAATGCCACTTCGGTCTGAATACCGGAAAATTGGCCTGAATGCCACTTCGGTCTGAATACCGGAAAATTGGCCTGAATGCCACTTCGGTCTGAATATCGGAAAAACTTCATGCCTGTCAGCATCGGCAGAAATAGGGAAAGATAATAGAGGCGGCGCATGGGCCAATGACACTTGCTGGGGATAACAAAGGTAAGTCATGAACAATCTTCAGTCTGAGTACTGGAAACAACTTATAGCTTATCACTTGGGATACCGAGAATGTTTTATGCTTACATGCGTATGTTTGAATTTTTCAATGGCGTAATGCTCCATGAAAATGGAAATGCTACGCGATTTGGAAGGATGCAATGCAATATGATTCTACATGCAGGGATGCGAAATGCTGGGTAGAATGCCAAGCTGAGGCAAGGGGATCTGCTGGGGAAATGATCACCATCTTCTGGACCCTGGCAAGGCTGCTGGAGATGCACAGCACAAAGAACTCTGTGGGGAAATGACCCGCCACACGGTGTTCTAGCAATGACGAAATACCGAGACTCTGACTGGGGAGAGAACGACACTGAAAACCTGTTGTTGGGGAAAGCGATTGTGGTTCTGGCAACCACGATCTGTGAGAGATGACTCAGCAGGGGAAGCAAACACCGATACGGTACCGAGGTTCTGCTTCAAGGAAAGAAACCATGGATCTGGCATTGGGATTATCGATCTGGCCTCGAACTCTAAGGAGCAGCCACTTCTACTGGGAAGATACAGTCTGGCACTGTCAACTCCGCTGGGGATATATAGTCTGGCACTGTCAACTCTACTGGGGAGTGTATGTCCTGCAACAAACGCTTGGGGAAGTACAGTGGTGAGAACCTGCTGGGGATTGAAGAATCCAACACTCTGATCAGCTCTGCAGGGATAAGACACCGGATTCGTCTGTTGGCGACTTCACTAGGGAAGATATTCACGATCATCTGCAGGGGATTTTAAGGAAATGCCCCGAGGGTATCTGTTCTGAATAGACGATCCAAAGCACTTAAAATTTACAACAATTTTAAATTTTTATTAAGCATGTACCTGTAAAGCCCTTATGTGTCATGATGCAATGTTTATCAAAAATTCGGACGTCATTTTTGCAAACAAAACAGTAAAATGAAAATGAAAACAGAGATATACTGAATAACATGATTTTATTGATTGAATGGCCTCTGAATAGGCATTTACATCAGGAAGCAATCCCTGGAAAGAGGTAATCGCACAAAAGATAAAAACAGAAATTAATCTAATGGCAATGTGAAATGGATTTCTATTGGGTTTCAATTCTGCTATGACTTGCCCGTCTTCAAGATCCTCCAGATGATCAGCCTTCTGAAAAGGTGATTGGACTGTTTCCTACCTTTCGAAAATTTCCAGTCATCGACATGAGATGAGATTCAGAACTAACTCAGAACGCAGTCATTCGCTTAATCCCTAACTTTTGCCTGGATCGCCCTTTTCGGGTTTTCAATCCACCGGGATACCCATTTTTGCCTAAGTTGCCTTTTCAGGTTTTCACCTTACCGGGTGTACGATCTTTTCATTTTTAATCCCTAATTTTTGCCTGGATCGCCCTTTTCGGGTTTTCAATCCACCGGGATACCCATTTTTGCCTAAGTTGCCTTTTCAGGTTTTCAACTTACCGGGTGTACGATCTTTTCATTTTTAATCCCTAATTTTTGCCCGAACCTTTTCATTTTCTTGGTTCGTCAGGATGCCCATTTTTGCCTGGACTATTCTTTTTATTGTCCAGCGGGTCTATTTTATGCGAAGTATTTTTTAACTGCGTCTGAGTTCACAGGGGAAGTGAAGTTTTCACCATCCATAATTGCAAGCATTAAGGCCCCACCATCAAAAACCTTGGTGACAATATACGGTCCATCATAGTTAGGAGTCCACTTGCCCCTGTGATCTGTCTGAGGAGGAAGGATCCTTTTCAACACTAAATCTCCGACTTGGAAACAACGAGGACGCACTTTCTGATCAAAGGCTCTCTTCATCCGACTCTGATACAACTGCCCATGACAAATGGCTGCCATTCGCTTCTCTTCGATAAGACTCAACGCATTAAACCTTGTCCGAATCCATTCGGCTTCGTCTAACTTGACATCCAACAGGACTCTTAGAGAAGGAATCTCCACTTCGACAGGTAGGACTGCTTCCATACCATACACAAGGGAGTAAGGGGTTGCCCCAATCGACGTACGTACTGAAGTACGGTACCCATGCAAGGCGAAGGGTAGCATCTCATGCCAATCGCTGTACGTGACGACCATCTTCTGCACAATCTTCTTTATATTCTTATTTGCCGCCTCAACAGCGTCGTTCATCTTAGGGCGGTAAGGGGAAGAATTGTGATGCTGAATGTTGAAGTTCTGACACAAATCCTTCATCATTTTGTTATTGAGATTAGAACCATTATCAGTAATGATTCTTTCGGGAATCCCATAGCGACAAATGATTTCTTTCTTGATTAAACGGGCAACCACATGTCTGGTGACATTCGCGAACGACGCTGCTTCGACCCACTTGGTGAAATAGTCGATGGCAACAAGGATGAAGCGATGCCCATTGGAAGCAGTCAGCTCAATCTTTCCAATCATGTCAATGCCCCACATAGCAAACGGCCACGGCGAAGTCATCACATTCAAAGGATTTGGCGGCACATGCACCTTATCAGCATAAATCTGGCATTTATGACACTTCCGAGCATATTTGAAGCAATCTGATTCCATGGTCATCCAATAATAACCCGCTCTCAACAATTTCTTAGCCATTGCATGTCCGCCGGCATGAGTACCGAAGGAACCTTCATGAACTTCCTGCATTAACATGTCCGCCTCGTGTCTGTCCACACATCTGAGCAAAACCATGTCGAAGTTCCTCTTATACAGCACATCGTCTTTGTTCAAGAAGAAACTGCCTGCCAATCTTCTCAAAGTCTTTCTGTCATTGTTGGATGCCCCTGCAGGGTACTCTTGATTCTTCAGAAAGCACTTGATATCGTGATACCATGGCTTGTCATCGACTACCAGTTCAGCAGCAAACACATACGCGGCCCTGTCAAGGCGCATCACATCGATCCTGGGAGCATGGTTCCAACGAATTACCTTGATCATGGAGGATAGAGTAGCAAGTGCGTCTGCCATCTGGTTCTCATCACGAGGTATATGATACAATTTTACTGTTGTGAAGAAAGTCAACAATCTTCTCGTGTAATCTCTGTAGGGGACCAAAGTGGGCTGGAGAGTATTCCAATCACCATTCACTTGATTGATCACCAGAGCTGAGTCTCCGAAGATGTCCAGAGTCTTGATTCTCAAATCAATGGCTTGCTCAATACCCAAGATACAGGCCTCGTACTCAGCTTCATTATTTGTGCACTCAAAAGTCAAACGAGCGGTGAAAGGCATGTGGGCACCTTTCGGAGTAGTAATGACAGCGCCAATTCCACTTCCTCTAGCATTGACAACCCCATCAAACAACAAAGTCCACTTTTCGTTTGGATCAGGTCCCTCCTCAACAACTGGCTCTTCACAGTCTTTCATCTTGAGGAACATGATGTCTTCATCTGGAAAATCAAACTTCATCGGCTCATAATCATCAATCAGCTGCTGAGCAAGATAGTCTGACATAATACTCCCTTTGATGGCTTTCTGGGATGTATACTGGATATCGTACTCTGTCAGTACCATTTGCCAACGAGCCACCCTTCCGGTGAGAGTTGGCTTCTCGAATATGTATTTGACTGGATCCATCTTGGAGATCAGTAGGGTTGTGTGAGACAGCATGTACTGTCTCAATCGCTTAGCAGCCCATGCAAGTGCACAACATGTCTTCTCAAGCATTGAGTATCTCGACTCGCAATCTGTGAACTTCTTACTCAAGTAGTAGATGGCATGTTCTTTCCTACCCGTCTCGTCGTGTTGACCGAGAACACAACCCATAGAATTGTCAAGTACTGTCAAGTACATAATCAGCGGTCTCCCTGGGACTGGAGGCATAAGGATAGGAGGATTCTGCAAATACTCTTTTATCTTCTCGAAAGCCCTTTGACAATCTTCATTCCCCCTGATAGCCTGATCTTTCCTCAGCAATTTGAAAATTGGCTCACACGTGGTTGTTAGGTGAGAGATGAACCTTGCAATGTAGTTCAACCTCCCTAAGAAACTACGGACTTGCTTCTCTGTTCTTGGCTCAGGCATTTCCTGTATTGCTTTCACTTTGTCAGGATCCACCTCAATCCCTTTTCCGCTAACAATAAAACCCAGCAATTTTCCCGATCTCACCCCGAAAGTGCACTTGTTCGGATTAAGTCTCAGTTTGAATTTCCTTAACCGTTCAAACAATTTCTGCAGATTCACCAAATGTTCTTCTTCTGTCCGAGATTTGGCAATCATATCGTCCACATAAACCTCGATTTCATGATGAATCATATCATGGAACAGAGTCACCATAGCTCGTTGATATGTTGCTCCGGCATTTTTCAGACCAAACGGCATCACCTTGTAGCAGAAGGTGCCCCATGGGGTTATGAAAGTTGTCTTTTCCATGTCCTCTGGTGCCATATTGATTTGGTTATAGCCAGAAAAGCCATCCATGAAGGAGAATACCGAGAACTGGGTTGTATTATCCACCAAAACATCGATGTGAGGTAATGGGAAATCATCTTTAGGGCTAGCTCTGTTCAGATCCCGGTAGTCGACACACATCTGTACCTTTCCATCCTTCTTAGGTACTGGGACGATATTTGCAACCCATGGCGGATAATTGGTGACTACTAGAAACCCTGCATCCAACTGCTTTTGCACTTCTTCCTTTATCTTGACAACCATCTCTAGTCTTGTTCTTCTGAGCTTCTGCTTGACCGGAGGACAACCTGCTTTGAGAGGCAAGCGGTGTACCACGATGTCTGTGTCCAGCCCGGGCATGTCCTGATAAGACCAGGCGAAGATGTCAACGTATTCTTGCAGTAATTCAATCAGCCCTTTCTTCACATCATCTCCCAAAGCAGCCCCTATCTTGATTTCTCTCTTGGCGTCCTCGGTGCCGAGATTAATCACTTCAGTAGGCTCTTGATACGGTTGAATGACCCTTTCTTCCTGTTTTAAGAACCTGGCAAGTTCTTCAGGGAGTTCACAGTCTTCATCACCCTCTTTTTCAGCTTGAAAGATTGGATTTTCAAAGTCGAAGCGAGCCATAGCAGAATCGTTATCAATAGGATCCGGTGACGTGCATCTGCATGAGTGATGGTATGTGCTTATGAGTGTGAAAGAAAAAAGTGGAAACTAAACAAAACATTGCCATTTTTTATTTTGAAAAACTGCAAAAATAGAAAGAGAGGGAACGAAATATTTGAATGCAAAAAGACGTCCTTTATTTATGATAAAAAATGTAAGTGTCACATAGATGAGCCCTACAATGAGTCATTACGCCCTGGGCGGAACGTAAGACTTGGACATGCATGAATAAACAAAGAAAAATTACTCCTTCAGAAAAGTGACTTGGACAATCTCCTCAGAAGACCAATTGTTGATGACTTCACCCGGGATCCTCGGACGCACCCAGTTGTCGATGTCACAATCATTATCCCCATCTTCATTGTTGACCGCAGAGACCAATTTGACTTCTTCTTCAACCATGCTAACGTTGGCTCCACCATGCTGGGGCATGGGATTGTTGACGACATTAGGAGCCGGTGCAAGGTTGATGGCTTTTGAATCTATGAGGTCCTGAACTACGTGCTTAAAAGCTTTGCAGTTCTCAATGTTATGGCCAGGTGCCCCAGAGTGGAAGCTACACCTAGCGTTAGCGTCGTAACCCACCGGAAGTCTACCAACAGGAGGAGCCAGAGTGCGCAATTGCACAAGTTATAGTTGTTGAAGACTAGAAAGCAACTGAGCGTACGACATTGGAAGGGTGTCGAAACGCCGGTCCATCATCCTTTGCCTCTGTTGATAGGCGGGTCTGTTACCCAGTTGTTGCTGTTGTTGGTACTGAGCTGGTTGAAGTTGTGGTTGTTGTTGTTGTTGTAGTGGTGCTGCAGCTGGAATGGTCACAGCCGCAACATACGGTTGTTGATGATAATTCTGGAAACTGTTCCTTCTAACACCTCTGTTCTGATAGGAAGTCAAAGAATTCACTCCCCCCTTTCTCTGCTTATGCCCTCAAATGAACGACGTTTTTACCCCTGATGAAGATCCACCTCCATTTTGGATCTTGCAGGTCTTCAGGTAATTCTCCACTCTCTCTCCGGTAGAGACCACATCAGCAAAGTTGGAGGCATTGCACCCCACCAGACGCTCCAGATAAGGTCCAGGCAGCGTATTCATGAACATGTTGGCCATTTCCTTTTCCAACATAGGAGGCTGAACACGGGAAGCTATCTCCCTCCAGCGTTGAGCGTATTCCCTGAAGCACTCATTGCTTTTAAGAGACAGATTCTGAAGTTGAGTTCTGTCCGGAGCCATGTCTGCATTATACTGATACTGCTTCACGAAAGCCTCTGCCAAATCCCTCCAGCAACGGATGTGGGCTCTATCCAGCCTCATGTACCATTCCAAGGATGCCCCAACCAGGCTGTCCTGGAAGAAGTACATAAGTAGCTTCTCGTCATCAGAGTATGCAACCATTTTACGGAAATAGGCTTGCACGTGAGTTTTGGGGCAAGAGCTGCCATTGTATTTGTCAAAGACCGGGACTTTGAATTTCGGTGGCACTCTCACACCTGGGATCAGCCCCAAGTCAGCAACATCTACTCCCAGAGGATTCTGTCCTTCCACAGCTTCCAGCCTCTCCTCTAATCTTCTAAACATGGGGTCCATGCCATGGCCCATGCCAAAGTCTTCCTGAAGTAGGGGGAGTTGATCGTCCTGATCATCATGGACGGGCTGTTGATCAAGGTTGACATGTGGGATCGGGATAGGCCCCGGTCCATTGGGTCCATTAACCTCTCCAGCTGGAGGATCAGTCAATGTCTCTGGTTGAGTAGTGGCGGGATTCCTCTGCATCATCTGCCTGAGCTCTTGTTGTCCTTGAGCCACCCCTTGAACCACATCCATGAATTGGGTCATGCGGATCCTCATCTCAGCGAGCTCTGCTTGTACACCTTCCATTGCTCTCTGTTGATTCCTTCGGGTACCGTATCGGTGAATGCCTGAGTCAGCTATCCTGATGATGGAACACCAAACAACTGAGAACACTGCGGCAACACCTGTTACGCAAGACATGCTATGGATATGCAAATGCAATGACATGTTTATCAGTTCCAAAAAGTATTCTACCCCCTTGATTCCAGTCTCACATTTGATAAACAGTGTAAGAAGAAAACCCCGACTAGAATCAAGAAGAAGATGTAAACCCCCTAGAAATGGATAAACATGTGTTAAATGATATGAATGCAGAATGATGTGATGCAATGATGTGAATGCAATGCAGTGGCATGTCAATCAGGATGGCTGTATCTGCTTGAACATCTGTCAGGTTGCACTGTCTGATGAGAAAACCACTGAAGAATATAATTCAAGATCAAAACTCTGCTCCAGAAAACCGGGTTGGTTGGAGGTTAAGGTTTCCTGAATTTAGCCCGCCCCTCACTGGTAGGTTCTAAGAACAGAAGTTCGTCAGCTTCAGCCCTTCAGTCGCGAATAATACGTTTACCACTGAAGGTTTGGTATTATTACGGGACAAAAGACCTCCATTGACTCCCCTCAACAGGACATCCTAATAGCAAGTTCCCAGTCTCGGGATCCTCGGATTGAGCAGCGAGAATGCGCCCACCAGAGCTAACATAATCACGTCTCGGAGGAGAGGCCTCGACTGAGTTCTCGGGAAATGGTCACCAGAGTCGACGATTTCTAGAGGAACATCCTGTCGTTATGGAACACCCGTAAGACATAATATATCCAAAAGAAACCTCGTCTGGGTGTGGTTCTTCATGAACGACTTAACGTAGCAACACACCACGCCAGCCTCATGATTATCCACTCTAAAACCTGTATGTACACTCAAGCCTGGGTAATGGGCTTATCTCTCATAGAACACCCCATCCCAACAATCAAACAAATAGATCCAACAAATACAACAGATGCATGCAAGCAGGTAAGCAAATAAATGTACAAAAGCATGAACACCCAATAAACAAGAAATCACACAAGCTAGGAGGGACTCGCTTAGGGAAGATAGACCAGCAAGAGGTCAACTTCTTAGTGTCCCCAGCAGAGTCGCCATCTGTCGCAACCTGAAAAATACAGTGTGCGAAAAAACAACCGGGGAAAGAAAATGACAGAAGAGTCGCCACCGTGCGTTATTCATCCCAAAGGAGGGAAAGGAAACGCTCGAAGTAAACCTGAAAAAGGAAAGGACAAGACGGGGTCTCGCAACCAAATCTTGGGTTCGGGAGTCGGTTATGCGAAGGGAAGGTATTAGCACCCCTACGCATCCGTAGTACTCTACGGGATCCACTTTTGTAGTTCTTGTCTAAAGGGTGTGAGTTTATCTTATGCTGTTTACAAAAAAAAAGGTTAAATGAAAATGACTCGCGCGGATGTCGCATCGACTGCATACATATCTCATCTGAATATGAGAATCAGAGTCTTCGTAGCTCGGTTGACCTATGGGTTGGGGGGATGTGTGCTCGCTAAGACATCACGTCTTATGCCTACGTATCTCATCTGGAATGAGAATCAGAGCAAGCCGTAGTTCGGCTAACTACGGGGTTATGGAGTGGGTTTTGGACGAACGACGTTACTACGCAATCTACCGGATGCTCGACCTTTGGAGACTTACTCACCTGTAGTAGAAGGAGTAAACGTGTGTTTAGGAGAAGAAGAATCAATGAAGGGTTAGGGTTTGGTGAACTCATGCAAAAAGGCAGTCCTTGACGAAGGAACCTGTAAAAAAAACACACAAAAACATTGCCTCCTATCGAGGTCTTCCAGCTAGGAAAGCAGTAAAATGCGGGAAAAATGTAAAAGTACCACGCGGATAAAGATCCGAAGTAACAGCAGTTAGAGGAATGGGAAACCCAGGGATCCTTCCAAGCTAAACACCATCAAAGAAAGTGAGTCAATACAGGTAATCGGAATGAAACCTCCAGGGGGTATCCCACAAATAAAGTGGAAAACCACGCAAGTTATCCCTGCAAAAGTCATGTGAGCCCTCACAAAAACTCAACAAACAGGTTAGAGAAAAAAAAATAGGGTAATCAAGGGTTGCCCCCAAATCAAAATGTAAACCACATGAATCATGCCATTAAAATTCACAAAAAGACATGCATCAAAAGGGTATCAAATTCACCCATAATACCTCATACATTTAGAGCATTCAAATTAAAGGCATAAAGATGATGGATATGGGGCAAACCTAATTGGAGAGCTTGATTGAAATTGAGTTGCACCCGTGAGGTTTACAAAACAATCTTTAGGGTTTATGTGAGGCAGAGGTGATTCTGTGCAGTTGAGTTCCCTTCAGGGTTTGGAGGCTGCTCTGAACTCTGTTAGTTCTTCTCTCACTATCTTTTTCCTCAGGGTAATAGGAATAGAATCCATCTTTGTTTCATTGAAACTCTAGTATTTATAGCCTAATATTGGTAGCTTAGTGGGCTTTGTAGAGAGGTCCAAGTCTGAGATTTTTTCTTGTATTTATTTATTTATTATTTATTTATTATTATTATTATTATTATTTATTTATATTCGTTTTTTTTTTTTAAATAAAGTTTCTTGGATCTAATTCTGATTGACATGATGAATTGCAATGTATCTAATGTTAAATGACCTAAAAATGAATGCATGCATGAGGTGTAAAGCGTATGCTTCCAGGAAAAATGAAGGGTAAATTTTGGGGTATTACACAATCGTATCAAATCTTACACTTGAACGACTTTCGCACTACATCCTAAGAATAGGCAAAGATGGGCTTGGTAAACTAAGGTCCTTGGCTTCTAAGGTCTATATTGGAAAGAGTAATGTCTAACCACAACTTACTTGTGTGACATTATTGATCCCAACATGACCTCCACCAAGTGAATGGACTTGCAAGTCAACTTGCTAAGGAATAACTCCACACAAGTCAACAAGACTATGCCATTCTCCTATCCTAAGTGCACTCGAGTTCGGGTATAGAACTCATCTCACAAAGATCACCAAGCATACAAGGAATTAATATCAAGCAATTCAATCATTACATACAATACAATAATCCCAAATTGCACAAAAATATGTCACAAAACAATACAATACAACAAGCATGAAAAGTTGGCAAAGCCCACTAGGCAAATGATCCCCAGCAGAGTCGCCACTTTTCTGTAGCGGGGTATTCGTTACCATTAGAGATATTGACTAAATCCAAGGTAAATCATACAAGTCGAGTCGCCACCGCACTTCTATTTATCCAAAGGAATGGTTAGAAAGCGAACAAAAACCTAATAGTTTTAACAAAAACTAGTAAAAGAAACAGAGATCTGGGTAAGGGGGTTGGTTATGCAATGGGAAGGTGTTAGGCACCCAAAACATCCTAGGTACTCCTAGGGAGCCCTTTGCATACTTGTTGTAAAGGTTGTTTGTTTTGTGGAAAATTTTGTTTGTGCAAACATGATTGAAGAGATGAGAAGAGAATGTACAAATTATTTACATTTTGTGTTTGGATGGATAAACCCATTGCCTACGTACCATCTTATAAAGATTAGGATCAAAACCTCGTAGTTCGGGGTAAAAATCTCAAAATGAGTTGGTGAATTGATTGGTCCAAAAGCCTTGAGGTCTTTTGTTATCAAAGGGAGAAAACTCAACCAAACCACAAATCCACCATGTGAGGATAACTTCAACATGCTAGTGAGGGGTTAACCTTATAATAAGCATGGAAGACTTATTGTCCGTCACTAAGGATATAGGTGAGTATTACATCTACCACAAGGATAACTCAAACCTAATAGACAAAGGTTATGAAAGATTTTGATTAAGAAAGTGTCCATTGGAACCACAAAAGACATTTGAATGGGTTATATTTACCAATTAGAAGTATATACAAAAATGGTCAAAGTTGACTTAAAAGTTCAATTCAAAATAAGTGTTATGAAAAGAAAGTTTGAAAATCAAAAGCATAAGGCTTAGGTTTCTAATGTTTAAAAACAATGGTTAAATGTTTGCACAAAGAGTTTTGGCTTGGGTTAGAGTGGAGAGAAGAAGAAGAAGGGCTAAATCCTAAACATACAAGAGGTGAGGGGAAAGAGAACAAAACCACAATGGAGTTCCTCTCTTGAGATCATGTTGATGATCCAAGTAGCTCCCATCCTTTGGAATAAGCAATCACAATAAAGCATAAGCAATCAAACAAGTCTCATAAGAGATCCTCAATGTGTCTTGTATCTTTCACTTTGGATGAACATGGCAATGGTCCTCCAATTAAGCTCAAATGGAAACTCCTAGCACAAAAGCACACACATCAAAAGTTCCATGAAGTAAAACAAGAATGGACAAGAGTGAGTTTAGAGATTTGGTCCTTCTAATCCATCTTCATCATTAAGGTCCATTTACTCCAATTTTTGCATAAGGAAAGTCCTAGAATCTAAGTCCAATTCTCCATTCTTTGCATAGGGAAAGTCCTAGAAACTAAGTCCATTTCTTTGCATTTGGTTCACAACAATCAAAACAAAACACAAGCATAATAATATATACACAATTATGTGCTCAAGTGAGCAAAAGGAAAATGGCATTAACATAAACATGTGCTCAATAGTAAATTGCATAAAAGTAAAGAACAAAAAGTAAATGTTAATTGTCAATAGTTAGTGTTAGTAGTTAGTGTGCCATAAGGCAAATTTAGCGCTATGTTAAGCAATCGTAATTGGACTTATGTAGAAGTCACAACTATCTGAGGCCGGTCAATAATAATGTAGGCAACAACACAAGTTAGAAGTCTTGATTAGTGAACCAAGTTCCAACAACTTGCCATGCCGAAAAGAAAAAGAGAATTGATCTTGTATTGGTTTAAGCCTTTTGCATGATTTAGAAGACAACCTATCCTTAATGCAAAGCCATTCACTTGATCAATTGATCAAGATGAATTAGATTTGAATCAAGGAAGATTAAGTCTCCCTAATCAATGTTAACTTATCAACCTTCAACTCATTGATCAAAAGGAAAGAAGAAAGAAGAAGATGAAGAAGAAGATGAAGAAAGGATAAGAAAATGGAAAGATCAAAATGCATAAGATGAAATAATATGTACCAATCCATATGTATTGACCAAATGACATTCAAAGTCAAAATCAAACAATGATATATCAGAGATGAGATGAAGATTGGAGATCAAACAATAAGCATATAATTTTTGGCATTTTCAATATTAAAATAAACTTGAATTAAAAATAATGGAAAGGTCAAACTTCAAAATCACTTCAAATCAACCTTGAAAGGTCCAAGTAATTTATCCTAAGTTCAACAAGGTCAAACAAAGTTTGACAAAAAATTTCAGCATTTTTAAAAGTCAGAAACTATTTTTAATCAATTAAAAGTGAATAAAAATAACCTAATTGAACTAAAATCTCAAATAAATCTCAAATCAATTTAAAAATTGATGAGAATATTTTTCATAGATCCATCATCACTCAAATAGGTTAGGAAAATATTTTTGTATTTTTTTGAATATCAAAAACTAATTAAAATGAATTAAAAATAACCAGAAAAGAGAAAATTCACAAAAAATATCAAATGACAAAATAAAAAATGTTAAAAATCAGAAATAGAAACTAGAATTTATTTGGAGACTAATGCAATTGGTCCCATAATTTTTGGATTAAAAATGAAAGAGATATTGATTTTTGAAATAAAATTGAATTAAAGAAAATAAAATGGAAATTAATAAAATCAGAAAAAGCCTAGCGCATTGGATGAGATTCATTAAATGATGTGGCACATCAGATGGCTCACAGGCGCGCGCGTACCAAACACACTAGTCAACTGAAGCGCAGGGTGCATTAAAAAAAGTCATAACAACTGAAGGTCCAGATTAGATCTGGAAAAGAGATCACACGGTCCAGATTTGATCTGGAGTTGGGACGGCCACCGGAGCCACCGTCTTCTCCGGTGAGCTTGGATTTTCCAGCCAAAATTGCAGAGATCCAAACCTTAATGAAAATGCACGATCTATACATCTTTGGAAAGCTGGGATGATGTACATCATCCTTGTACCATCCATTTTCACTCTAGATTTCCATGGTGTGAGAAATCAGAGGTTGAAAAATCTGGTGTTCATCATGAACTCAATGGATTTCAAAAATTGAATGCATAATCATGATGCCTCTATTGAGAGGACTTCAACCAACACAAGATCTAAGCAAATAGGTCAATGGATGATGAGATTCGAATAAAATACCAGTTGAAGAGTAAGCTTGAATTCTGGTAACTTGAGCTCAATTCTTTGCTTGCTTTGCCAAAACAGAAGATTAGTGAGATGAATGATGAAGGTTTAGAAGCTTTAGATCTAAGAATTCAACCAGATGAAGTTGAATTTTGGATCTGAAAAATTTGAAGAAAAATGGAAATTGCTTCTTTGGCGAGGTTGGGGAATCACTTCAGCAGGGTTTCAGGCGCCTTTAGGTTGATTTTGAATGAAGCTGAACCCTTCTATTTATAGCAAAACAAACTGCAAGCAAGGTGAATTCTCATGTGCATGGAATTTGGATCCTTCATGCATGGGTCTGTACAGGCGCGTGCAAAGCCCAAAAGCTGATACAAATGCATGTTGAACACAAACCAAGTTGAATTGGACGTGTAGTTTGAATGGCAATTGCTTGTGTATCAAGATTTCATGTGCATTTCATAATTATGCCTAAATGTTCAACTCTTCGAAAATACCATTTACCAAATCCAAATATGATCATGTGAGTAATGGTTGGAAAGGTCTTAATGTAAGGAACAACTGTTATGTTGGGAAAAAATCCATTTGGAGTGTCTTGCATTATCACATGTATTTCCTTTAAGATTTTGAAATTTTGTTCAACATAAAATTTTAAGTAGACATCTTAAGATTTCCAATTAATTTTATCCCACCTCAAAATCATGAAAAATGAATGAGTTATGTCCTTGGGAAGTTGACCCTCAATTAGGGTTTCAGTCAAAATGACCTATAATGTATTGGAATGGGAGATGATCTTCCAAGCTTCAAATAAATTTTTGATGAACATGAAAGTTGTTCACATTGTCCTTAAGAACATGTTTTATTTTGGAACCATCTCCATTTGACCAACACATAAAAAGTTAGGTCTCAGTGCATTTCAAAATAGTTAGATGGATTGACTGATCAACTTCTCAAGTCCACAACCCATATCTTGATGAATTGATGATTGAGGACACTCAAATAAGTTCAAATATGCATGAAATGATGAATTAAAGAACTTCCCTTGATTGTATTTGATCATGGGTTGAGGTTGCTTCATGAGCAAGACATTGTGGTGCACAGATGAATTAGGGTTTCTTTGGGCACAAACCTCAAACCCTTTGACTTGCTTTGATCAAAATGATGAATTGAGGTGCTAGGGAGGAATATTTGATGGATGAGAGCTTTGGGAACCATTACCATGCTTGCTATCATCTCCTCTTGACCTTACCATTGCATAAGTGATCTCTTTGAGGCTCTTGACCTTGTGATTGCTCAAGCTATACACAAAAGATGTTAGTGACATATTTTTGTGCTTTTGGTTAGTAAACAAAATAAGAAAAGCAATGATATACAATTCAAGCATGCTTGGTGATCTCAAACCATTCACAAGGAGTCCCACCCAAAGGCAAGGGGAACCAAGATGCTTATGATCCTTGAGGCTATGCAAATGCAATGTTATGATGCCATGAGGGATCTTAGGGACAAAATTGGGGTCTTACAGCATGGAAGATTATCCACAACCGGTTACTGGGTTAATGAAGGATAAATCGACCGAAGGAAAAGACATCAGGATACCAAATACCAGGTATACAATGATGACCAAATCAAGGGGAGAAACAATCATTACCAACAACAAATAAATGACAGATGACCCGCTGGGGATACATTGACAAAGGCAATGATCCGGGAGATATATCACCGGTTACTGGGAGATATACTCAAAAAAGGGAATATCAATACCGAATATTGGATAAAGATAACCGTCAAATAGGGGATTACATCTACCAATACTGGGTAGAAAACCATGGAAGAGTAACCGTCATCGGTTAGGATGAACAAAATAAGGTCAACTCTGCAAAGGGATAAAATAGGGTTTACAACTACCGGTACAAGGGTAGAAAACCACAGACTCCATCGGGGAAAAAGATGAATAATTACTGGTTACTGAGTAATCATTCATTTAAACCTCGGGGGGAAAGCGCAGGGAAAACTCAAGAAGCCGATCTAGGATCAAACTAGAGAGGTGCGATGAAACGAGACTCATCCCTACGAGGATATAACTCCGAGGAATAATTCCATCCCAATATATATTCTGGGAGGAAACTGAAATAACAATCATCCACGAGGACATAACTCAGTGGGGAATATGGAAGAAAGGATAAACGCTTTCTGTTTATGGGGGCTGACTCTACATGGGGAGATCAGACACAAACATCTGCTTGGGGAAATATATTACCAACTAGCAGGAGTTAACAAACAAAAATATTTATGGCAAATAATGCGACATGAATATTTGAAATGTCAAGATTATATGCATATGTGCGTGTTTTATGTATGATGAATGCTGACAAAACAGGCATATCTAACACAAACAGGTTCAACAATCGATGAACAAACATCCGGTACTACATCTCGAGAGAGAAAGCCATGCCCACTGGAGAACATCCAATATGATGGGGATCAGAGATACCAGGAAACAACGATCTCTACAGGGGAATGATCATCAGTCATTCTAGCTGGGGACAGGATAATCGCACAGATAAAATCTGTCGTAGAAGCAACTCTATTGGGGAAATTATCAGAGGGGAGGATGGATCTCTGTGGGGAACAACCACCAATCAGAAGTCTCCAGGGTCCCATAATTTTTGGACCAATAATGAGAGAGATATGAATTTTAGAAATAAAATGGAATTAAAAGAAATAAAATAAAATAGAAATCAGAATTTAAAATAGCAAAAAAGGAGAAGCGTTGGATGAAGCTCATTAAATGAGCTGGCAGATCACACGGATCACACATGCGCGCCTACTAAACGCTTCAGTCAATGCAACCACACCTAGCCATTAATTAGGTTATAACATTGAAGGGCCTAGATAAAATCTGGAAATGGAAATACACGGTCATAATTCAATCTGGAGACCAGGCGGTGGGCAACGCCACCGTCTTCTTCGGCCAGCTCCGGCGAAGTCCAAAAATTACAGAGGAATAAATGTGCACGAAAAGCCACGATCCAGGTACCAAATGAAAGATGGGGTGATGTACATCACCCTTGTACCAACCAAATCCACTCTAAATTCCTATTGAGAGAGAAATCAGAGGTTGAATTTCATGGAGTTCAACTAAAACTTGTTGGATTTTGAAAATTCAAAGCATGAAATGATTGCCTCGATGAAGAGGACTTCAGACAACACATCAATAACAAGAAACAAGCAATATATGAGTTGATTCGAAGAATTTAAAATCAGAAGTAAACCTCTGATTTTGCAGAGCTTGGATTCACAATTCCTTGGTGCTAAAGCTTGCAGTACACTCTATGAATTAAGGTGATGAGGTTTAGGAACTTTTAGATCTAAGAAAACAGTCGAGGCAACTGAATTCTAGATCCGAAAATTGAGAGAAAAAAGAGAGAGTTCCTTTGGTGTGAGGGTGAGGTTTCAATTACACAGCATTTGGGGCGCCTTCAGGTTGAAGAAATGAGAGGTTAGGCACTCATATATATAGCAATTGGCAAGGTAGAGGCATGAACAAAGCATTGCATGGGTGAAGAGGGCCTCCATGCATGGGCCTGTACAGGCGCATGGAGGGCCCAATTCTGATTGGAATGGCAAGCTTATATCACAAATAGATGGAATGAACGTGCAGAAGTGATGTAATGAGCTCATGCGATGTGTTTTCAATTGGTTTCCAAAAATGCACCTAAGCTTTCCCCTCTTCGACAATGATGCTTCCAAACATAAAACATAGCCTTATGGGTAATGGTTGGAAAGCTTATTGCATAAGGAACAAATTCTATGTTGATCAAAACTCTAATTGGGCCTTGGAAATTAATGAAAATTGAGCTTGAAGTGTAGGGTGCAAACCATGCATATGTGAAATTTCCAAAATTGGCCAATGTTCAAGCCCCTCTGTCCCAATGATGCAAATTCCAAATGACAAAATCTTCAACATGAAAGTTGTATATCCTTTAAAGGCAATCAATTTGGACTTACATTTTGAATCATTTGGATTTTTGATGAAGAAGTTATGGGCACTTGAAGTTGGACTTTTTCACATTTCAATGCATTTGGTCCAAAGTGACCTATAATGTTTTGCATTATCACATGTATTTCTTTTAAGATTTTGCAATTTTGCTCAATATAAAATTTTAAGTAGACATCTTAATATTTCCAATTCATTTTATCCCACCTCCAAACCATGAAAAATGAATGAGTTATATTCTTGGGAAGTTGACCCAAAATTAGGGTTTCAATCAAAATGACCTATAATGTCTTGGAATGGATGATGACCTTCCAAGCTTCAAATCATTTTTTTATGAACATGAAAGTTGTTCATATTATCCTTAAGAACAGTTTTTCTCTTGGGATCATCTCCATTTGCCAAACACATAAAAAAGTTAGGTCTCAGTGTATTTCAAAATAGTCAGATGAATTAACTGATCAACTTCTCAAGTCCAGACCTCATATCTTGATGAGTTGATGATTGAGGACCCTCAAATAAGTCCAAATATGCATGAAATGATGAATTGAAGAACTTAACTTGCTTATATTTGACCATGGGTTGAGGTTGCTTCATGAGCAAGGCACAATTGATGATCAGATGAATTAGGGTTTCCTTGGGAAACAAGCCTCAAGTCCCTTTGATTTGCTTTGATCAAAATGATGAATTGAGACACTTGGGAGGCATATTTGATGGATGAGAGCTTTGAGAACCATATCCATGCTTGCTTTCATCTTCTCTTGGCCATATCAATGCACATAGGGTCTCCTAGAAGCTTTTAGACCTTGTGACTGCTCAAGCTACAAAAAAAAGATGTTAGTGACATATTTTTGTGCTTTTGGTTAGTTAATAAGATGAGAAAAGAAATAATATACAATTCAAGCATGCTTGGTGATCTCAAACCACTCACAATAGGTCCCACCCAAAGGCAAAGGGAACCAAGATGCTTATGATCCTTGAGGCTATGCAAATGCAATGTTATGATGCCATGAGGGATCTTAGGGTCAAAATTAGGGTCTTACAGAAGCTTTTAAGCAAGATCAAGTATGTGTTCTTGAAGAGTGACTTCTTTCTTTGTAATATTTGTTTTTATATCACTATTGTGATTGAGGGGGAGTGAGTAGGGTCTCATATCTAAGAGTTCTTAGATAGAAGTCACACAGGTAGAGATTAGGTGAAAAGACTGTAACTTGGAGTTGTTTACTGAGAGTCTTTGAACTAATTCTGTTTAGTGGATTTCCTTCCTGGCTTGGTAGCACCCAGACGTAGGTGAGTTTGCACCGAATTGGGTTAACAATTGCTTGTGTCACTTGTTCTATTGTTTCTTTGTCTTTTATCTTGTTTATATTTTAGTTGTTGTTTAGATATTAGTGTCGTGACATTACCTTCGACATCTCATATCTGATACCAGAATTTCAGCTACAATACCGTCAAATTGACCCACAGTCACGTCATGATCTACATACACTTATTCTAAAACCTTTTGCGAAGCTTCTCGATGAGCCTTAAAGCTCATTAACAGGGACAACATGGATATCTTTGGTGGTGTGTGCAACATTTTCTCCACCATGTTATACTCGCTTTTCTTTATCAATTTAAGAACTTCATCATTCTCCACCTTCTGATTTGTACCACTAGATTGACCAACCTTCTCAACTAGAATCTCAACCTGAGTTTTCCCTACATTGACATCTTCTGTTCTTTTGGGAGGTGTAGAGGCAAACACACACCCACTTCTTGTGACTCTGCTTACATCAGCAATATTAACAACAGAAGGCAAAGGAACCTCCACCCCATCTTCAATCATGATGGTGTTATACTTGTATGGTATATCCTTATCAAATTTATAAGGAACTGGACCGGGAAAACTGATAACCAAAGGAGAAGCATAAGTCTTTCAGCTGTTATAAATGATCTTCACAGGCTTAGGGACATTGAACTGAGGTACTATAACATTAACTTAATCATCATCATGGTTCATATCATAGGTGATCTTGATAGTCCTTTGATCCAATAACTTCTGAATATCTTGGCGTACAAGAGGACATGCACGCGGATTTACGGAGTAAATTCTACAAGCAGTGTAATTGTGTTCATGATCAACAAAGGCAAGCCTTGTCAAACTAACATGCATTCTGAATAAGGATTCTCTGATAAACCTAACCTCGAAGACTGCAAAATTTCCTGGACAATTATGCACCATGTTTACTGAAGCTCTCCCATGCTGAGGTAAGGGGTTAGCCTGCACATTCAGATTAACATCTTTGAAGGACAAAATTCTACCTTTAATCAGCCTTTGAACATCATATTTTAAGCCATGACAACTCTCTATACCGTGACCAGGCGCTCCTTGATGGTACATACAAAATTGACCAGCTTTGTACCAATATGGGATTTCTTTTGGGACAGCGGGTGGAGATCGAGTCTGAATGTAAATTTTGGCTACCAAAGCTGGGAACAACTCTGCATATAACATTGGAATAAGATAAAAATGGGGCGTTCTTTGGACACGATTATTGTTGTTGAACTGCGGGCGAGCCTGTTGTTGAGGCTGTTAAGTAGATTGTTGAGTAGGTTGTTGACGAAAATGTGGTTGATAGGCTGGAGCTACCACTGGTAGATTGATGATTGGAGAAACAGGTGTGACATGTTGTGGTTGGTACCTTCTTCTTTGTCTGCCATGCAAAACGGCACTAACTTCCCGTTCCTTTTTCGTAATGAAACCACTTTGAAACTTCTTAACATTATTGGAAGAACCCATTTCTTTAGTTAAACTTCCCTCACGGACTGCCTCTTCAAGTCGCATCCCCATGTTCACCATTTCAGTGAAGTCATTTGGCACGCTTGCGATCATATGGTCATAGTAAAACTAACTCAAAGTCTTTAGGAAAATATTTGTCATCTCTTTTTCCTCAAGCGGAGGACATATCTGGGCGGCCATCTCACTTTATCTCTAAGCATACTCCTTAAAACTCTTCTTGTCCTTCTGAGATATGGCTCGAAGTTGGTCCCTATCCGGTGCCATGTCTACATTATATTTATATTGTCTGATAAAAGCTTCTACAAGGTCATTGAAAGTATACATTTGTGCATTGTCCAAACTCATGTACCACTTGAGGGTGACACCAATTAAGCTATCTTGAAAGTAATGCATTAACAGTCGATTATTATTTGTCTGGGTCATCATCTTGCGAGCATACATTACCAGGTGACTTTGAGGGCAAGAGTTGCCTTTGTACTTCTCAAAGTCTGACACCTTGAACTTGTGTGGAATCTTAACATTGTGAACTAAGCAAAGATCAGAAGCATTCTTGCCAAATAAGTCTTTTCCTCAGAGGGCTTTGATTTCTTTTCGCATTTCTAAATATTGATCTCGAAACTCGTCCATTATCTCATCCATTCGAACACCTTCACTTGGAGAGGTGTGGATGATATGGATATGGCACAGTCATCACGATTGTAACAACTAGAGCTTTGGTAGCTTGTGGACGATACCTTTTTGGCATATAATTAGGAGGCATGCCCCAAGGAAAACCGGAGGGCATGTGGTACTGAGGAGCACTGAGGGGTGTCACAAAAATAGGTGTAGACACGATCTCGGATATCATGGTTCTTTGAATAGTCTCTTGAGAATTAGGTGATGGCTGATTCTGAGCAGCCACCAATGCTTCCATCATGTTGGAGAGTCTTTCTAAGATTTCTTTCAGAGCGTTCACTTCTTCCCGGAGCTCCTAGTTTTCTTGCTCGAGTTGATCTGTTCTTCTTTGTCGACTCGCCCGAGTGTTCTATAGATGATACAGTTTAACTAACGAAGATAAAAGACACGAATGAGTTTCCAGGAATGCAAAATGCTTACATGATGCATGATGTGCTAATGCAAATGAATTTTTTTCTCAAGGAACTTTTAATAATTATTGAAAATGTTATAAAGGATAACATTTTTGAAATAGCCAAAAGAACCTCATTTCATTAATAATTGGAAACAATACAAATCAGAAGTTTTAACTTTCAAAAGTTCTAAACAAAACCGAAAATGATAAAAGCTATAATCTAAGAGTCATATGGTATACCATGAGAAGAATAACCAATCCCTCATTGTCACTTCCTATTGAGCTCTTTGATCTGGTCTTCCATCTGAGTCTTCTCAATCACGAGCTTGTCAATAATCAACTTCCAAGCAACTGAGGCGGGAGGAGTATCTGGCTGAATGCTAGAGGAAAATAAACCCTCTTGCACTTTTCTCTTCTTGATGGAAAACCCCTCTTCATTCTTCTTCTTCGAATGATTTTGGAGTTCTTCATTCTCATTGTTGACAAATTGGTATTTGTTCTTCCAAGCGTCCCTTTCTCGTTGCACCTTGGTCAAAGCAATATGAAGTTTCTCTACATCAGTCATGAAAATCAGAGTAGGCTCTCTAGCAGATATAGGCAAAGACTCATGGAGAGAATAAGGCATATTCAACTTGATAGCCTTAGCTTGTACCTATTGAAGATAAGGCTCCAAAGAAATACAGTTTGGCTTCCCTAGAACTTCTCTCCCCTTTTTATGCACATGATGTTAGACATGCATAATCTTCTCCTTAAGTACTTTGTTATCTTCACCTTATTTAAAGAAGAGGCCTTCCAATAGGATATTGCTTGGTTTATCTTTCATAGGATAACCAAGCTGACGACGAGCCAATATTGGGTTGTAGTTGATACCTTATTTTGTACAGAGAAGCGGCACATTAGGATACTTTCCACAATTGTCGATGATATTCACTTCATCGTAAGCATGATTAGACCATTCAATATCAGAATGTGTGAGAGACATAATCTTCTGTGACCATAAAAGACCATCCTTAAGATCCCAAAAAGCAGTAGACTGAGGCAAGTGAGAAATAAGCCACTTGTAAAGCAAAGACACACAATATATAATCATCCCCCCATTATAAGAGTTTCCCAGATGAATGGAATGGTAGGTATATGCAAGTAGAGTGGCACACAATATATAATCGTCCCCCCACAATATATAACAAAGTTGTCAACATTAGGAAAGAGGAACAATCCATAAATGAGCAAGGCAAGAATAGCCTCGAAAGCATCCATACTCTTCATACTAGCAAAGTAACGAGCTTTATCCATCAGAGACTTAGTTGGAAACTCAAGAATACCTCCCTTGGTGGTCATATGAGCTTTAATAACAACCATTTTCAAATAAGTAGCTTCAGAAATAACTTTATCCTTAGGAATCTCCTCCAATCCAGAAAATGGGATCTGATCAGAAATAGGTAATCCAAGCAAATATGAATAATCCTCTAATGTGGGCATAAGTTGGTAGTCTAGAAAGGTGAAGCAATGATACAATGGATCATATAACTGGACTTGTGTAGCAAGAACTCCATCTATTATATTGGTATTCAATAGTGTCAGAAGTCTCCCATATCTATCCTTGAGACCTATTGGTTCAACAACCAAATCCCCTAGTTCTCTTAGATCTTCTAGCTTAGGACTTTTGAAAGTGTACTTTTGAGTTCTTCTTCTTCTTCCAAAATCCATGGTAAAAAAGTTCCTGTGGTGTTTGCAACAAGTGTTTCTAAGTTCCTTTAAAAGTTGGTTAAAAATGATGAATGTATGCATCAATGTATGAATGCACAAACAAGAACACAAACATATGGGGTTCAAAGGTTCGATGTAACAAGCATGGAGTCATAGGTTTAACCATCCTAAAAGGTATGTACTAAGGTTCTAAGAAGGTTCCCAAAGTCATTGATCCATCTTTTGGACATTACTAGCAAACTGATTACTCGTGAATCTATAATATTCTCAAGAGAACCTCGTCTGAGTGTAGCATCGCGTATCAACTATTTTAGGTTTTACACCTTTATAGCCATCGCATTATGTCCTAAAAGGCCGAGTGGGGTAAAGGGATGCTAAATTCCTCAGTTTCTCAGGCTCCCAAGTTGAAAGTAGCAATGCTTTCACGATTACTCGTTTAACAAAGACTACCCTCAAAGGGGCTTCCACTGAGCGAGGGATTCTCAAGTCAGCTTGTTCGAGATTACTCCACCCAAGCTTTCTTGACTATACCACCCTCATATCTTATTTATATACTCAAGTCCGGGTTAGGACATATCTCACAATATATGAATCACCAAAAGAAACCCAAACAATATAGCAAACAAGATAATAACACAAATATACAAGATAGGTTTAACCCTCTTGGGGAGATCCCCACTGAAGTCGCAATTTTTGTCGTGGTGAGAATAGGAGACCAAGCTATTAGGTTAACTTGACTCGCAAAACAAAATGTCATCACCAAATTTTAATTTATCCAAGGGAATGGGAAAAGATCAAATAACCCATAAATATGCAATGCAAAATAGTGCAATAAAGAGATTGAAGGTCCGGGGGGTTTGTTATGAAAAAGGAAGGTACTAGCACCCTAATCATCTATAGTATCATATAGGAACTTATTAATATATTTGTGTTTGGTTATTGTTGTTTGCTAAATATTGAGGAGATAAGACGAAAAATGTGTTTTATTGCTTTTTTTTATTTGAAAAAACATAAAGTCTTGTGCCTACGTACCAATGAAGGATCAAAATATCATAGTTCGGGGTACAAATAACAAAAGGATTTGTTTAGTTGATTTTAGAAGAAGAGACAAATTTTCATCTTAAGGAGAATACTCATCTAAACTGCCACAAATATGAGAAGATGGATCTTTGCATCATTATGAAGAAAGGGCTCCAACTTGGATATATAGTTTATAAGTATGCCATTAACTCTTTCATATGGAAAAGAATCAACACCAATTTCAATCATTACTATGGGGTAGGAAATTTATATCTCAACTATAAAGATGATCCATGTCTAGTCTCTTTTGAGAAAGAGTTTAAAAATGAAAAAGGCAATTGGCAATAGTTTTGAATGAGATTTGTGCTTTTTAGTCTTATAGAAAGAGTTTGATATGCTTAAAGTTTTTTTTGAAGCATTTATGAAGAAAGAAAGTTTGAAAATTCAATCGCTTAAAGTCAAGGTTTTTTTATGAAAGAAGTTTAAGTTTGAAAAATCCTAAGATTGGACTAGGGTTTAGAAGAGGATAAAGGACACAAGGTGGGTGAAGGAAGCTACAAACACACACAATGAATATGCACATGACAATAAGTCAACTATAATCCCCTTCCCTTTGATTGAAACATAAGCACGAATATCATGAGAGAAATATCATGGATTAACAATATGCATTAAGCAAGCATATACATAAAATCACTACCATGTATCAAGCTTAAACATCTTAAGACACCAATCAAGGCCATCAATAAAGAATAGAGCAAAAGGCATGACATAGAGAATAATTCATAACACATGGATCATACAAGCATACAAGAAAAAGTGCCTTAAGAATAAATTTTCAAAGTTCATTAAGTCAAAACATCAAACAAGATATATCATGATATCAATCATAAGACATGTAAAGCAATGGTCAAGACATTTTAAAAGTGGACCTATAAGGAGAATACAAGCATGTTAAATCTTAAACAACTATGTCATGCATTAAGAATAAAGAAATGTTTAGGAGAAAGTTCAAAGCACATCAAAGTATCATTTTATGACAAAAATACACCTCATACAAGGGTTCAAGTCATTAGGGTTCATGCTTCTAAGGTTCATACATTAGGGTTTCAAAGCAAGTCATCAACCATAAACATCCATGTACTTCAAGCACAAATCAAATAAACAAGTTATCATTAAGTCTAAGTCCAAGTATAATCATGATGCTCAACACACATGGATCAAAATGGGAGCCAATTGATCATGGGAAAAATTGAACCAAAGCATACTTTAATGAAAATAAAATAAAAAGGAATAAATAATAAAGTTTTTTTCCCCAATTTTTTAATATAAAATTAAAAACTAAATAACAAAATAAATGAGCTTTTTATGAGGGAGTTCATGTTCAAAACAAACATAATGGTAACAAGAATGAGTGAAAATAATGCTTTTATGAGGGATTTCAAAATGAGCTTCTTTTTACCTAACGGAGTGTGTCAGTTGCACCTTCAAAAGCACTTCCAACTGAGAAATAATGATCCCTCTAGCTTCCTTGAGTCGAAATGTGGAAAGAGTGGAAGAATGATTCAATGTTCTTTCTTGCTTGATGATGGATGTTTTTGTGTGTGTCTTGGAGCATTGCAATGAGGCCTCCTTTTATAATGAATGAATTCAGATTTGGTGCAATGGTTATTGGTATTGTTTGATGGACTTTGGATCAAATCTAAATAAAATGGTGAAAAATACAAAAGTGATTTTGCTTTTGGTGTTTAGATAGAGTAAGATCAAAGCAAGATCTATTTGTAAAGCTCAAAGCAAAAGTGGTTCAGAAAAGTGATCTTTATGGAAATGACAATGAAGCTTTATGGCAAAATGATCCATGAATGGTATGTTGTTTGGATAATGGGTCAAGCCCTTATGTAATGCATCAATGGTTTGTGTAAAACACTAATTATGCTAAGATTTAGAATCATCATAGGCTGAAAAGCAATATCTTGAGGTTTAACTTTGGTTTGAACATGAAACTTGGCATGAATATGGACTTTCAATTTAGTCTAACATGGTGACTTTCCTTCTTCGAAACTCCTAGCTCAAGTGTGATAAATTCATGCCAATGGGATCTTTGGGAATATTTTACCATCCTCTACAAATTTCATGTTGGACATTTAGAGAGGTTCAACTTAGATCATGGAGATGATTGGACACCAACTTTGACAATCTTAACTGCTAAACACTTGGAAAATTTTCCAAGTGTTGAACAATTTTACAACTTTGAGATCTTATCTTTATCACTTCATATATTTCAATCCTTATGATACCTTTGGTTCATTGTTTCTACAAAGTTGAAGTATGGAACATTATCTACAAGTACATCCTTTGAGCATGAAAAATGATGGCTTGAGGAAGAAGTTACAAACTTGTAAAGTGGGCTTCATGAACATGCAATTTCATAACTTGGAGAAAAATTGAAAACCCTATATTTAACATTCTTGAACATTTTCTTGATTTTATTGATCAAATGCATTCATCAACCATATTTTCATGATTCTTGACTTGAGAAACTCATGGTTGACCAAAAAAATCTCAAAAGTCAAACTTTGACCTTAAGTAGTTAACTTTTCATCAGATGAATTCTAATTCTTCAATGATCAATGAATCAAACTTATTTAACCAATTGAAGCACATGAATGGATCATAAAGAAGAAATTGAGGATCTTGAATAATATTTCAAACCATTAGATCATGTCTTGGTCAAAAAGTCAACATCATAGCAATCTTGATCAAAACCCTAATTTAGGCATCAGATGAATTTGGAACTTGTTGATCTTGAATGGATGCAATCTTGAACTTGATTATGATGAATGGAAATCACTTGACTATTATAAATTAATGAGAAGCTTGAATTACTGAGGAATGCCCATAATCTTGACCAATTAATCACTTGAGCTCCTTAAACCAACACACCTACCTTGTGAAAGAATCAAACGAGACAAGACATGTTTTTGTATTTTCATAAGATTAGTAATGCATAAAAGACACACACATGATATGTTTGATGCCATGCGAATGATGAAAATAAGATGGGATCTTAGGGGTAAAAATTAGGGTATGACACATATCGTACTGCCAAACATATCTGGGATGGAAAGGTAAAATGAGTTGGATTCATTTTTTTAATTTATGTTTATTATTATATTGCAAGTTTCTTACATAAATTAATATTTTTGCAGGATTGTGATCTGCTGAAGATTATTAACCATGGGCGGAAGATTATTGGTTTGCCTCAGCCGAATGAGGAATGGTTTGGGGTTGCTTTGTCCCTAACTAGGATGAATGACTTGTGCATGACCGATTATATTATGGTAAACCACGAGATGCTTAATCCATTCGTAGAGAGATGGCACAATGAGACCTCATCATATCATCTACCACTTGGTGAGATGTCTATCACACTCGATGATGTATCGTGTTTGCTGCATCATCCGATCAGAGGGAAACTTTTAGATCATGAGAGGATTATCAAAGACGATTCACTCGATATGATGGTAGACTGTTTGAGAGTTGACCCAGAGACTACCATGAGGAAATTTGAAAAAACCAGTGAGGCTCATGCTAAGTTTGAATTCCTGAAAAAAGGTATATACGAATGAGACCGTTCGAGCATAGTAGGCTAGAGGCAATGACGGATAGGTGGGGCTCCATAAAGTGTATGCTATGAGAGGATACTTGTTATATTTGGTTGGCACTCCAATTTTTATGGACAAGAGTGACACTTACGTGGATGTCGTCTACCTATGGTACTTCAAACGAATTCATGAGTATAACTGAAGGGTCGCTCGTTTGGTCTACTTGTACTCGAAGTTATCAAAGGTTTGTATATGGAAGATGAAGCAGGTCACAGATAATATCACACTACTGACGATAATACTTATGTGTCATTTTCATTGATTTTTATAATGCCCTTACCAATGATTCATGTGTTCCAACACTTTTCAATCTTGGATACTCCAACACTTCCCACACATCTCGAACTGGTCTTGTGTGCTGACTTATACTGAGGATATTTCGTATGCGTCTGCATTTTCCCCGCTCAGAGGGAACCAAACGATACATTTGTTCAAAGTCTATCTTGATCGCTTGGTTGTTGAGGACATGCACTTCAACAGTTATATCGATCACCGTGAGATGCAACCATTTGATGACATAATGCTATACTCATGATGGTTGGCTTGTAGATCATGTCTCACTGCTCCTCATCCGCCTGAGAGTGTGATGCGACAATTTGGCTACACTTAGACCATTCACAGATACCTTGTTGTCTATGCTCCTCCTTCTATGACACGTAGAGAGACGAATGATATGTTTGATGATTATCTTAGCATCTGGTATCAGAGGAGGCACAAAGTATCATAGCTGAAAGCGACTGAAGCTACATTGACATATACATCAGGTGGTTCTTTAGGGTGTCACATCCGTATATGGTGTAGGCTACTCCAAGAGATCCATCGAGGCCAACTCATCAAGAGATACTAGAGGAGGAGGAGACACAATTAGATCATTCTCATGATATCTTGCCTAGATGTCGCTGTATATTGGAGATTGCGCACGCATGCATTGGCAGAGGTATTTTCTTCGATGAGTTTCTGATGTGAGGCAATTCCTAGATGCCTTCATGTCAGAGGCACGAGAGGTATTGATGTACCAGAGACAACGTTAGAGTACGAGGGATATTGAAGGCAGAGGAGCCAGGGGAGACAGAGGAAATAGAGTCCAACATACGCAGTAGTGGAGTAGTATATAATAGTTGTACTTTTAATTCATTATGAATTATATTTTATTTTTAATTAATTTTACTTTATCATTTATTTCAATTTTATTTATATATGTCATTTTGGGACCATATATATATATATATATATATATATATATATATATATATATATATATATATATTTGTCATTTTTGTATATCAATTATATGATTTAAATCCCATCACATAACAAGGTTTTTAACGTTTATAAATCATCACTTTCAGTTGCGTAAACCATAAAACAAACATAACTTGCACTGTTCTGATAGGGTATAAAAATGTATCTTCGTAAACTCTAAACGAATGTGCATCTCCAAAATAATAAGCATGTAAAATGCACTTTAGAGTGAGATGCATGATATATGTTGTAAAATATTACGGAGATGTATCTTTAAATCAATTAATATTTTAATTTAAGACGTGATGCGTCGGAAAATACATCTTTAAAATCTGAGGAGAATTTTAGATTTTTCAGAGAATATTTTTCCACCCTAATGAGATAAGAAATTCCATTAATATTATTTTAAAAAATATTTTTAAAAATACTTCTAATATATGTACTGTATTTTAAAAGTAACCTAAAAATATTTAGAGTATTCCAAACATTCGAAAATGTTTTTCTTTAATTAAAAAAAATTCAGATATTCTTACCTATCTCTCGTAAATATTGGCAGCATTTGGGTTACTTTCGTCCCAACACTCTTCATTCCGACATAGCTAGCCTTCACACACTTCACAACACATTCTCTCTCAGACACATTTCTCTCCTTTACATCTCTACCCGCGCACTCTCTCTCAATCAGATTAGGGTTTCTTCTAGGGTTAGGGTTTCACCTTCTAATGCATCAAAACCCCTAATTCCAATCTACATCCAACAATGTACAACTCTATCAACATGTCCGACCAGATCAAGAACAACGAAGACGGTGAAAATCACATCCATTATGATTCACACACCCTTGAAGATGGTTCTGGCGATGGAGAAGGAGCAATACAAGATGTTTCCATCGAAGACGTTTATGTTTCCGGCGATGGAAACCATGCTGACATGTCAATTCAGCGATTCGATGATTCTAGCCAGCTCACACTTTCGTTTCGTGGTCAAGTGTATGTGTTTGATTCTGTTACCCCTGAAAAGGTTGGTTTTTCCTCTTTTCAGTGTTTATTATTTTTTCTATGAAATTTACATACAATTTTGAATCACTTTTAGGTGAATTTTAAGATTCAAGTTTTGTGTTACAGGTTCAATCGGTTTTGTTACTTTTAGGTGGATGTGAATTATCATCGGGTTCTCAATGTTTGGACTCATCGCCCCTAAATCAGAGAGTATAGATATAAATTTAAATACTATATTAGATTGGATATTATTGCTGTAGAATTTCAATCCCAAGCTAAAGTTACTGACAATGTTTTTTTTCTCTTTTAAATTATTTGGGTATCGTAGAGTGGTACTGAATTTCCTACAAGATGTAGTCAGCCACAGCGAGCAGCATCCTTGATTAGGTTTCGTCAGAAAAGGAAAGAGCGGAACTTTGATAAGAAAGTTAGATATGAAGTGCGTCAAGAGGTTGCACTAAGGTCTGAATCTGATTGTAAGCCTAGTTGTTTTCTAGTTAAAACTTAAAACTTATCGTGATTTTACTCTAGTGTATGACATAATTAAAGGGACAATTCTGTCTTGATTGCTATAAATTAAATCAAAACTTTACTCCTTCCATCCCAGGAGGAGTATCACATTTGCCCCCACAAAATGTCCCAAGATGGTAGAAGGATTCAATCCTAATTTGATGAATAATTTTGTTATGCTATGCATATTAATGGAAATGGTTAATTTCTAAAGAATACTGTTGAATCTGGGTGTAATGAAAGCACGCTCATTTTCTTTCTTATTTAATTTCTTTGTATATTTTGGGATATTGTTATTCACTCCTTGAAGCTATTTTTTCTAGGCTGAAATAGATGTACTCTCAGTGGGTATATTCTGAAAGCACTTTGCTCTTATTTCTTTTGATGAGTGACATGCATGAAGTTACTTTTCGAAATCTGAAGATTGAAAAGATTTTGGTTTCTAGCTATTTTTCTTGTGTACATGCATGTAAATCTGATACTTTTCTTGTGTACACATGCATGTAAATCTGATATTTTTCTTGTGTACACATGTATGTGAATCGGATATGACAGGCACGTTAGATTTTAAATTTAAGGTGTAGAGGCGATAAATTAAATAAACATATATTGATACATGTAAAACATTAAACACTGATGCCTCACCGCTCAGTGAACCTCTTTGCTCCCAATTGCTGGTGTTGGAGCATTTCACTGTTATGGATGAGCCCTGCAAACAGCTCTTGGTGACTGAAGTGGATGACACTCCTTCCTCTGGTTTGCACCATTCTGTCTGTTTTCACCATACGCTACCCTCTCAACTTTTGTAGTTTTTCTTTTCTTTTCTTTCTTCCAAGTAAGCTGCCGATCAAAGAGGAAAAACCTATTTTTTACGTTACTGTCTTTTTTGTTAATGGCAATTGAAATTACTGTCCTTCCTTTATGGGTAATAGTCCGTATTTTCCTTTCATTTAAATATTATAATACCTGTTAGACTTTCAATATGGTGCCACTTTTTTGTCAGGATAATTGATGAAAGCATTTTCATTTTTGTTTACTGAAACTTCTTTTACTGTTGATTTATTTTGAAGTCCAGTGGGTTTAAAGTCATTAGGATTATTAATTAGATGTGCTACAAGTATTTGCAGTAGTTTCATTGCTGCTGCTGTATTTTCAGTAGCAGCCATTCTACACCGTTTACTATTTCACATATAGCCTTTTTGGGGGTATACACTCCAAGCTCTGTTTTGTATCTGTCCTTAACCAGTTTATATTTTTATTACTTTGTTTCTGATTTAGGAGATAAATATTGACCATAATAAGTTCAAAGACAAAACAAACATTAGTGCTTACATGTTATCCGTTCCTCCTGACATCTGCAAAACTTTAATTGAATACAAAGTGACTTCAAGTATATTTCATACTATGATAGTGTACTCAATCAGTACGCTGGATGCTTGATATATCGGCCAATTATATTTAGGGGTGGCAAAACGGGCCCGGCCCGCTGGGCATGCCCATTTGCCTGCATTTTTTCACGGGCCGAGTCAAGGTTTTAGACTCACGTCCTCTACTATGCCCGCCCTGCTTTTTGCGGCCGCAAGTAATAACGGGCATGAAGTTTTGCAACTTTTAGGCTTTAGGGGTGCAGAGTCCGCCCCACCCTCATCTTTTTTGCAGGGGAGCCAAGGTTTTAGACCTGCTTCCTCTACTATGTACGCTCCGCCCCGTCCTGTTTTTGCAGGCTTTTACGGGGTAGGCATGCCCGTTTGCCACTCCTACTTATATTGCTAGCATGCTTTAGTGAAAGGTTATATTTCAAACTCTGAAATTTGGTTCTATGGCATCTTCATTAAACACACCCTTTATGTTTGGTCTATTTTGTGAAAACTCAACACCCTTGTCTCATATATTGATCACTCTTGTAAAAGTTCATTGACTTCTTTAATAATATACCAATCATTAACAGTATCTCCAAAAGACAGTTGCGAGTGTTCCTCTTTATTGGGATGTGCTAGTTTGGATTGTATTGACAAATGGCTTGGTGCCTCGGTATTTGTTCATAATTTGTTTTCAACTTTATTTGCACCATACCTATTTCTTTTCTATTTTTTAATGCAGGATGCAACGTAGTAAGGGCCAATTTACATCAGCTAAGAAACAAGATGGAGCTAATAACTGGGGATCTGATCCAGAGTCAGGGCAAGATGTGGTTCAATCTGAAACTGCGTAAGTTTTTGACTGAATATGGGTTTGGTGGTGCTGTTTTAGATGTGACATTGGATGTTTCACCATCTCCTTGATTTGCTTGGTTGTACAGATGCACGCACTGTGGAATCAGTTCAAGATCCACCCCTATGATGCGAAGGGGGCCATCTGGCCCAAGGACACTTTGCAATGCTTGTGGTCTGTTTTGGGCAAACAGAGTAAGTATTTATCATCCATATGTTTTGTTCTGGGTGGGAATCCTCTTGTACACGTTCATCTATCTAGAGCAGTTGAAATTGAAAATAGATAAGCTATTTCCTCTATGTCTCTCTCGTGTTATGTGTCAGACTCTTGGTCTTGGATCTCACTTTACTTTGCTATTAAAGATTGGCTTGTCCACCTGCAGTGTGGACAGATTATTCTTCACACCAGATGACTTTGATGTAGGAGTGTTATATCAGCTAGATGTTAGTCGCAGAGCTCTCATTTTAAGCAGAGGCTCTCCCCTTCTAGTACTGTTTTTTCATTTTATTGGAAATGCAAAACAGATATGTGAGTTGTTGGCTGAGAGTTGGTTTCATTTTGAGAAGACGTTGAATGCTTACATGTTCATTAGTTTCTACACAATCATCATTGCAAACTCTTGCAGATTTTTGTCTAATATTTGCTCTTGCTATTTGTGATCATCAAAATCTTTGGATGTTGATTTTGTTGATATTGATTTCATTGCACATGTGAACTATTTTCTTCATGAGTGGCAAATGTTTATTTAAACTCTTTTGCCTTCCATTTCAAAGCACATCAAAGGAGGTGCATCTGTATTATTGCAAGCATTAAATTCAAATTTATCCAACTGTGAATCTAATGATTCTAATTGTAGAGCCGCCAGTAGTTGCGCATTCTGACAATGAAATTTTGCAGGGTACTTTGAGGGATCTATCTACTTCTAGGAGAAACCACGAACAGCACGCTCTTCCGCCACCTGAGCAGGTATGCTGTCATTCACTAGATTGGGTATTGTTTAATTGTGTTTTGGGGAGTACAGCAGTCACATTTTGAAAATGAAATTCTGCAGAGTACTTTGAGGGACCTTTCTAATTCTAAGAGAAACCATGAACCCCACGCTCTTCCACCACCCGAGCAGGTATGGTTTCTATTGACTACAATGAGTTAATGTTTGCTCTTAGTGGTAGTAAATGCATCCTTTTACCTCTTATATACACTTGATGACCAGGTCAGCGAGGTTAATGACTTGAACTGTGAGACTGCTATTCCTGCGCATAATGATTCTGTTGATGATAAAACAGCTTTGACATCCGATCAATGAGTTTTCCAGTCCCAGAAAATGACAGTCAATGGCTCTGCGCTCCCGAGTTTATTGTAATTCCACTCGATTCGACTGATAGAATGTACAGCTCTAGAGAGGCTCTCATCAACACACAAGGTCGATTTAAGACGTGCTCTCGGATTAGTCGTACTAGCTGTTTATTTATGAATGTATAAAGTGGAATTTGAATGATGAAGATTTGTTTTCATTGGGTGGACGCTAGTTTTAGTTTGATATTTAAATTAATGTAAAAATGTGCCCAACAGTATGCAATAGTTCCGATGGAATATTTTTCCTCTTCCCATTTAAAGAAGGCTGGTTAGCCATGTGCCAAAAGGGATATTTTTGGTCCTCCGTTATACTATCCGATAATGTGGCACTCTTATTAATGAGTAGGATACATGTTTTTCTATCATTATTGTGGTTATTAATTTTAAGTTTAAATGCACTTTTTTTTAATCAAAAATAATTTTTAGTTTTTTATTAATTAAATTTTGATCTCTATTTTACTTGGGTCCCAACGGCCTCTGATGTTTTGATATCTTTTTGATGCTCGGACGTGAAGAATGGGGTGTGGTATTTCTTGGTGTTGATGACAAGTTATGAGGGTGGTATTTTTGATGTCAGTTTCTCATTTATGATATTTTTTGCAACTATGAATTTCAACTGCCTTTCACCGCATTCGAGTCTTTTGCTGTCAAATCTACTATTGGATCTCTTGCAAATTTACCCTTCATCATGGTATTTTGTGTTGGTTTCTCAAATCTACTATTGGATCTCTTGTTAATTTACCCTTCATCTTGGTATTTTGGACTCAGCGACGAGTTTTTCATCATTTGTGTGTTTATGTTAATTTGAGGTTTGGTATTTTGTATCATGTTTCATTTTAATTGGGAGTGTCTAGGGTTCAGTTGTTTGTGTCGGTGTTCCTGATTTTCTAGCTCTTATTCCGCCCATATTATAATTATTGTTGTTGTTTTGTACTTTATCCACTGATCAAGATCTCACTGGTTGATGTGCACTTTCAGTGTACCTTGTAAATCGCACTTTAACCAGTGTTGGTCGAGTGACCATTTTAATGAAAATGTGTAGGGTTGCATTTTGCTCTTAAGAGGTTGAAAGATGTGGAGACACGATCTTTGAAGAAATTAAGAGACTACACATGACTTGTGTGCAGGCTGCCCACCATGTCTCATAGATTTCTATATTCTCTTTTTCTCCACGAAGGAGGATGATATTGTCATTTTTAGTGTGAATTTTCCTTTATCTTATCGTCTTTATTTTGTTATCTTGTAGATGATGTGATAGGAGGGAATGTATTCAAGAAGATAGTGGAGCAAAAAACTTGTTCTATAAGTACTGGTATGTCGATCCCCATATGCACCAATCCAAGTCCAATAAGGAAGTTATCATTCCCGATGAAGTTGGAAGGCCGTCTTTGTCTTCCAAACAAATTAAATTGTTGTGATTTTGTTCGTCAATGAGTATCTTAAGATGGTTATTTTTTATGATGAGAATGATTCCATTTTTCTTCGTTTAGTCGTAACTCCTCTTCACCCAGACCCGTCAAAGATTCAAGCTTTAGTCTTGGTTGTAGACGTCAATTGCAGGGCCGATCCAATCAATTCAGAGGGTCTATTCTAATTTTAAAAATAGGCCTAAATTTAAAAAATATATAATTTTAATAATTAAAATGACAAGCAAAAGATAAAATTATATATTAAAGAAATGAAGTACCAAAAACTCAAAGTATTGTTTAAACTATAAATATCATTTCATACAACTTAAAGTAACTAACTATTTAAAAGAGTCTTCCTACGAACATTTTTTGAAGCAAATTCGTTAACTAAGTCTTCATATTTTATTGTCTCCAAAATATTATTTTCCACTACTGTTAATGCCAATCCATTAAGTCTTTCCTGTGACATGGTAGACCGCAAGCAAGTCTTTAACAACTTCAATTTTGAAAAACTTCTTTCTGCAGAAGCAACTGTTACAGGAATAGTCAATAAAATTCTATATGCAATAACTCTATTAGGAAAACAATCCAAGCCTTTCAAAAATAATAATATATCAATAGGTCTTATGATTTCTTCAGGCAACATTTCTCTTAGTAACTTCAACTCTGCAAAAAATTCATTCCCGTCAATATCAGATTGCTCATTATGTCAATACCTGTTCAAAGTTACTACAACAAGACTTCAAAGTTGCATCATTCAATGGTTGTAATTTGTGAGAAGTAAACAAAAAACCAAAAATACTTTCATACTCTTGGTATTGCTCAAATCTCTTATTAAGAGAAACAAGAGCTTGATCAACAAGGTAAAGAAAATAATTAACTCTGAAAGATTCTTCTTCTGATAGCTCGACTTCTGGAATATTCAAATTCTCATCAAATTGTCTTTTTCTTTTAATTATACGCCTTTGAGGAAATGTTGGGGCAATATTCAATTCCATCGCAATTTCCTTTAGCGTTAACCAATGCCTTATAAAAATCTGTTTCTTTATATTCCTCAAAATATAAAATCAACCCCTTTATGTTTTTCATAGCAACATCAATAAGCATATTTTTTTTCTGTAAAAGCTTGCTAACAGAATTAATTGCAAATAATATTTCAAACCAAATAATTATGGCCATCAAAAACTCAAAATCATCAAGCTTATTTGTTGCTAGGGATTTAGCTTCATTTTGTATTTTAAGATCAAGATCATTTTCTGACACTTCAAGTAAAACTTCTGTAAAATCTAACATTTGAGTTCTTATAGCTTTGACACTTTCTACACGACTCTCCCAACGAGTGGATGACAATAATTTTGGTGTCAACCCCTTTACATTATCTTTCAAAATTTTCCATTTCTTAGTAGAATTGGCAAAAATTGTATAAATGCGTTGAATAACTCCAAAAAAAATCCTAGCTTTATTACAAGAGTTAGCCATATCACACAATATCAAATTAAGACTATGACAACCACAAGGAGTATAAAAGGCTCTCAGATTCCTATCTAAAAATCTCTTTTGTACACCTTGATGTTTTCCTTTCATATTTGACCCATTATCATAACCTTGCCTTCTCACATCAAATAGGTCGAGACCAAGTTCTTTCAATTCATTTTGTAAAACATCAAAAAGCCATTTATCAGTTGTATCATTCACATTCAAAAATCCTAAAAATGATTCCTCAATACTAATAGAAGCTGAAGAAATATCCACATATCTTATTATCAAAGACATCTGCTCTTGGTGACTAATATCAGGAGTACAATCAAGTATCACTGAGAAATACTTTGCCTGTTTAATTTTTCTAATGATTTCAATTTTAATCGCAGAACCAAGCAATGAAATCAAGTCATTTTGTATTTTATTTCCAAGATAATGAATGTGAATTTTTTGAGTTGCAACACGTCTAACATGTTCTTGGATGATTGGGTCAAATTCAGCTAACATTTCAATCAAACCCAAAAAATTGTCATTGCTATCTTCGTACAATTTCTCCTTAGAACCACGAAAGGCCAAATTATGTTTAGCAATAAACTTCACTATTGAAATAACTCTTTTTAAAACATTTTTCCAATGATTCTTTTCTTTCTCAATTAATCTTTGAGTCGCTTTATCAATAGTTTGAAATTTTTGCAGCCTTTGACGATACTCATACCAAATAGTCATATTTTTAACATGTTCCATACCTAACTCGTGCTCTTTAATTCTTGCACCAACATGTACCCAATCACTATAACCCTCATTTGCTAATTGTCCCCTAGAAATCCCATTTTTAAAAACTTTACAGCAAAAACAAAATAATCTATCAAGCTCTTTCGAATAAATAAGCCAATCTCTATCACACATCTCTCCATTTGCTAAAGTTCTAGTATACAAATTAGTCATAAAGCGTCTATTCAAACTATCTCTAGGACCTTTCACAATAGAATTATCTCCTTTAGGACCTTTCGCAACTAATAAATCAACCATTTTAGGTTGAAGACGATCCCAATTTCTTGGATCAAATATATCATAATCAACATTATTATCATCATTATTAATTTCTTCAAGATTATCAACATCATCATTATTAACTTCATCAACAATGGACACACTATCAAGATTATCATTTTCAATGGGCACAGTATCAAGATTATCATTTTCAAAAGGCACACTATCAAGATTATCATTTTCAATGGGCACATTATCAAGAAATTCAACATCAATATTATCAACATAATGACTTTCATTTGAAACTTGTGGTTCTTTGATTAAAAATTTATCAAGAGCTCCTACTTGAGATTGAATTAACTCTTCAATTTTTTTCTTTTTCTTATGCTTATCATTTCCACATTCATATTTCCTATTCTTAGGAGGGATAGTAAAAAAACCTGGAATATCTCACTATTTCTTTTATGTTTGTTGATGATCTACTAATAATCCTGTTCTGAAATTGTATCCCTACACATTAAATTATTACATTAGTAATAAGAAAAATAGAAAATCAATTACATTTAAATAAAGGAAATTATACATTAATCATAAAAATAAAACATTGAAAATTAGTAATTAAAAATTAGTTAAAAAAAGTAAATTAATATAATAATATTTAATATAACATAAATTCATCCATAAAATAAAATATTGATACTGTATCACTTTCTTTTTCTTTTTGTAAAAAATAACTATTCAAATCATACTTATTCATAAAATGGTACTACTAATCAAATCATACTTATTTATTCATAAAAATCAAATTCAATTAATAATAATACTGCAGTGCATACCATTTATTTTTGTTTTTCTAACAAGATCCTCCACCAATTTATTAATAGTAATAATATAATAATATTAATATCCAACAAATCTTATTAGCACTACTGTTACTGTTACCGTACCAAATAAAATAAAATCTGCATTTTCAACAATTTTTTTTATATGCAGATTTTTATAATTACTCTCTTTTAATACCTTCAAAGTCAATTTAAATATTCAATTTATTCCAATTAAAATTACTCTTTTTTCTACCTTCAAAATCAAATCACAGTAAAAAGTAAATAATTTTTTAAATGGATGGAAAGAAAGTGATTCAAGAAACAAACCTGATAGAGAAGAGGATTGATGTGCGGCGGTGGTACAACGTTTTGTTACAGTGGTGCGGCGAAAGTTTTGTTACAATAGTAAAGAGAAGGTTTTTAGAGAAAATTTTTTGTTTTCCTTTTCTTTATTTCATGGTTCTGAGAAGAGAAAGAGGGAGAAAATCAAAAGTTTTTCTGATACCAAACGTTTTATTTTCCATTTTTTTTATATTCAATAATAATAATAATAAAATATGGCCCCCCTATAATTATGAGGCCCGATGTTACAACACTCCCTGCACATGAATAGGGCCGACACTGGTCAATTGGGTTGTTGATTTGGGACCTTTGGACCGCTAGTCTACGCTTATATAATGTACTTCTCATATAGTTTGCTTAATGACTTAAACTTGTTACTGCTTAGTCGGCGAGGGAAGATCGACTCTTCGAAGGAATTAAGACATGCTAACCTGGAGGCTCACAAAGGCACATATAAAGTCCTGCAAGTGTATGTTAGGATGGAAGAGGTATTCATGAAATTGCGACAACATGATGTGGAGCTGAGAAGTTCTTGGGAGAACTTAAACATAACTGTTGAGAATTACCGAGCTTCAGAAAGTTATCTGAAGGATCAAATTATGTTGACGAAGGAAAAAGTAGATACGAGCCCATAACATTTATATATAATGAGCGTCAGGAGATAATGAAGGCTCGATGAACTACTTTGAAAAATAGGGTTGCTTCTCTTAAATCATAAAATATACGTTTAAAGAAGTATTCTGATAAAGTTAGACTCGTGAATACTTAAAATAAAATTATCTTGTTGGCTGCATTAAACACAAAATTAAAGATACTCCATCAAGAGGCCCACCTTAGTTATGCTCTGAATATGAGTCGAAAATTACTAGCGTCTATATACAAAGCTTTAAAAACGTCCATGCTCAACTTCGTGCATTGAATCCCAACATGCCTATGAAGACCATATGTCTAAATGCTTGCAAAACATAATATATGGTAGGATTTAGTAAACACCGATCTTTGAGTAAGTGTTTACTGTGAATTTTGGTAAACAAAAACAAGTTATAATTCACTTAAGAGATTAAACTCGAAAAGATCCTGAAACATATTTGTGTGAATCATGAATTTTAAATGATTTGTGACATAAATGTCAAAAATGTGCAATTTGACAATAGTGACTGAAAATGGAAATGCAGTTTAAAAGTAATGATTGGAATTTAAATTGAAATCGAAATACATAAGAAATAAAATGACAAATGCAAAAATGATTTGAATATAAAAGAAACTTTAATTGGTAAAAAGTTGAACGCATATGTACATTCTTGACACTATTTTCTCAATCACACAAATATTTTGAGTTTTTGTAGAATTTTTACAATTTGCGGACCTCTAAAACTCAAAATGAATGCTACTTATATACTAATCCTAAAGTAATTGTCTACAACAGTCGACTAAACATAACATGCCACGTTTTCACTTTCATGCAGCCTCCGTCTTCGACGAGCTTCCACGTGTCTTTCAGTAACCGTTTGATCTTATCCATTTACACGTCATTCGACTGTAGAAAATATCTTAAAAGCTCTAAATTTTACTAAGTCCCAAAACTCTTTAGTCCTTATCTGACTGCAATCTCGATCACAGTGACATTCCTTGTCGACAACCAAAATCATTATTATATGATTCTCATTACATTCTTGTAATCTTGCTGGTGTCGAAAATCTGAGATAACAAATTGTTCCCCAAAATGCCATGTTTTGATTTCAAATCAACATAGAAAAATGTGGCATTTTTGAATGTCTTTTCGACACCGTTTCAACTCCTCTGTTGATGTCATTGTCATCATTACCACTTTATGTGCATTGTCTTTTCCAGAAAATATTTTAAGAATCCCATTATTGCTCCTAATTTCTAGAAGATCATGCTTTTGCATGTCTTATTAACCGCTCAACTCACATCAATTTCTCTACTTCTTACAAACTTTTCCACTTCTTAAGACACGAAGTGATCCATATTTCCATGTATCTTCCAAGTGTTTGATACTAAGGCGGAAGGCAACTTTCTAAATACCTTTACAACACACACTTTTCATCTTCTTCACTTTCGTTTTCAACTATTTTTGCGTACATAACAAAATCCTTTCTCTTCTCAACAAGCTATACAAACTTCATTAATGGCGACTAACACAACATCCAACAAGTTCGATACTAGGAAGAATCCAATGGCTTACACAATAAGATGGTGAATGTAGGGATTTTGTCCCTGAACCACCAATGGAAAAAGAGAGAATCGCCATTTGGAAAAACCAAGCACTCATTCCCTTCACTCTTTCTAGTAAACTGCTAGCATTTCTCGGACCATACCCAACTACTAAAACCCGCATTGAAAAAGTAAAGAACTTTTTCTCGTGTTATCCCATCATCATGCCTTCAACGTTCGAAGAACGCTCTCTCGACTTGTCCTTTATGGAGACACCGACGCGTGTCTTTCAATCTACACCTCCTACCCAACGCAAAGAATACCTTGTCTGGCTCAATAAAGTCGAAAGCAAGAAATAAAATCAATGGTGAGATTTAGGCATCTTCTACATGATACAAATTTCTTGAACGGGCCCTAGGTATAACCCGACCATGTTACTTGTTTCAATCTTCTTTTTGGAAGGTTCGACTAATACCTTTTTGTTCCCTTGTGGAATACTTACGACAACTGAAGGTATGAAAAACACAAGAAATAGGGGTTTGAATTGGGTTTTAAAAATAAAAGCTTTTTACCAACTAAAAAAACTTCACACAATCAAAATAACAAAGAGAGAAAGACACAAGGATTTTTATCCTAGTTCGCTTGAAATCAAAGTTACTCCAGTCCAACTGCAAAGGTGATTTCGCCTTATACACAAGGACTTAATCCACTATAAGTAAACAGATTACAAAAATATCACAAAGAACAACTTTCTTTGTCTTCTCAAGGATCCGACTACAACTTAGTCTCCTTAAGGAAATCACAAAGAACAACTTTTTTTGTCTTCTCAAGGATCCGACTACAACTTAGTCTCCTTAAGGAAATACAGACAAAGAAGTTTGAATACAACTTTTTGTGTTACAAGTTACTTCTACACAAACAATTTTACACAAATGAAATACAAATACTTAAAGAAAAATAAGCACAACTTGAGAGCTTTTTCACGTATAAAACAATATTGTAAATTTTTTTAGCAGCTTTCTTCAAGTCTCCAAGTCATACTTATATATCATAAGAAAGGAACTGTTGGAAGGAAAATTCGGGATACTAAAAAGCAGCTGTCCACAAACGAATTAGTGACATGTGTGAAGAATAGTACTGCCCTTCGCCCATGTTTTTAGGTAATGGAAGGAATATTTGATTTGTACCATGTACTATTTTATCACATATTCACTTTGATCTTATCTTCAAATTCATTGGCTTCTGATGAAAAGTTGATGAAACATGAAAATAAGAAACACAAAGCTAAAATCAGAATCTTCAGAATCTTCAGTCAGAGCCTTGACCACGTCAGCGTCTGGCTTGAGATCTTCAAAGTCTTCAGCTAAGTAACATAACTTCAGAGTCTTCAGTCAGAACCTTGACAGCGTTAGTGTCTGACTTGAGATCTTCAGAGACTTCAGTTAAGTAACACAATTTCAGAAGTTTTCCATTCTTCAGAAGCTTGATAACCAGAGTCACATCCAGCAGCAAAAGCGGAGAGAACATTGCAACAACAAACATAACGTCTTTCAGAACTTCTTATGAGTGAATCAACGCATAAGCAGAAAGAACATTGCAGCAAGAACATAACATCTTTCAGAACTTCTTAAGAGTGAATCGGCACAGGAGTAGAAAAACATTGTAGTAACAACATTGCGTCTTTTAGAACTTATCAAGAGTGATTCAACGCATAAGCGGAATTCAGAAACATATGACGTTGCACGTCATAAAATCATAATCATAACTGGTTGTTAAAGATACACAATAACAAACCATTAGAGTATCAAAATTATTCTCACACAACTACTACATTGTTATCACTAAAACCTAAAGGTATGGATGCAGAACTAAGTCTTATTCTAACAATCTCCCTCTTTTTGATGATGACAAAACCATGTATTTTGATGAACAGTTTTGTACATGATAATCACATAAGGATACATTACAAAGAAGCACAAAGCTCCCCTTGAGATGTACAATCCCCAAAAGATAAAATCAAAATGAAATAACACTTTCCTGATTAATCTTTTTGCAGAACCAGAATGATCTTCTATCAGAATCTGACCTGCCTTCAGAAGTTGCTTGAACTTATCCAGAACACTGGTTGTCAAAGTCAACACTTTGATGAACTTCACTTCAGAATCTTGGTTGAACTCTTTTTGAAGGAGCTTCAGAGCCTGATTCTTTTTTAAAGAGATTCAGAGCCTGGTTACAAACTCTTTTTAAAGAGCTTTAGAACCTGGTTAAAACCTTAGAACTTGGTTGAATCAATTCTGGTTAGTATGGAATTCACAATTACTCAGAACGTGATGCCTGGTTATGTCTGGTTGGAAGTCTTTCTCAAACGATGAAGTTAACACTTCAGACTCAAAGAGTAAACCATTTCTTTATAAACTTGTAACTTAAGTTATGATTTGAAAAACTTCAAGAGCTTCTGATCTTTTTGACTTTCCCTTAAAAACAACTAACAAAATATTCTTCGAATTAGTTGTTAGCAGAAACATTTGAAAATGTTTGGGTTCTGATTCACAATGAGAGTCTTTAGAATCACTTCATAATCATTCCAGAAGAAGTTCCAACAACATTCTGATTCTAAAAAACAACAATTTGTTGTTCTAACTCACAATCTTGAGCTTTCTGTTGCTCTTCAGAAACAACTTGCTTGCCTCGATCCAGCTGAGCAAAAGTATCTTTCATGACAACATCTGCATGTCTAGAAGCTTCCTCAGTCTCATTTGCTTCTTTCTTAATTTCAGGAGCATGAGGACATAATGGAGCACGCCATAACTGTAAGACTTCCATTGTAGGTACAAACCTTAAACAAAATTTCCTTTCAGAAACTTTGTATCCAAAGTTCTCCAACTTAGTAAATTTGGAATTAACCCATCTCCGATATGCTTCTCAGGCTGCATCACTTTCTGCTGGATTAATGGATAGAACATTCATCCACATAGCAGCGCGAAAGCACCTTTGTGAATTTGATTCAAATTTCTTAAGAATCTTACCAACATTAGGTTCTTTAGGTTTTGGTTCTGACATAAATATCAGTTATTTTAGGGTGATAGTCAGGGCCATAGACATTGGGAACAACAAGAGAGGGAATGTCTGAATATTATTCAACATCAGAATCAGACACAACGTGATTTGGTTCAAAGTTGAACAAGCCTTGGGGAGTGCCCTTAGAATCTTGGTCACCAGAATCTCTCGAAGAAGTTTTCTGGGTGGCTCACTTGGATTATTTGGTTAGGGAGAAGAAATATCTATTGATAGTGGTGGAATGAATGATGATAGAATTTGTGGATGAGGTGGTGTTTGTGGTTTTTGTTTTTTTTTGTTGTTATTGTAAATGAGTTTTAGAAACTATAAGAGTTTTTGTAGCAGGTTCTAGAATTGTTATATTTATGGGTGGTGGTTGTGGAATTGGATTTGGAATAGTGAAAATGATATGAGATGGAGATGGAGATGGTGGTGTTGGTAAACCACTTTCAAAAACATTAGAATCAGAAACGAAAAGAGTTCCGGCCTTAGAAGACTTACTAGGGATGGATGCATCAAATGCGTTGGATGACTGCTAGGTAACACCAGAAGTATCCTTCAGAATTATAGTTTTCTGGCACTCACTAAGAGACACATCATCTTCATCCATAAACATTGTTCAAAATCTTTGTGCTTGTCGTATCACTTTTATACTTTTGATTGTACATCAAGTATAATTGTAATATATTCTCTTAAGCTATTTGTTTAGAGTATAGGAAGTCTCTTGCTAGTTTGCTTGAGTAGTGGAAGTCTCTTGCTAGTTTTCTTGAGAAGTGGAAGCCTTTTGCTTATGTGCTTGAGCAAAAGTCTCTTGCTGAATTGCTTGAGCGAATGTCTCTTTCTAGTGTGATTGAGCAATTGAAGTCTCTTGATAGTTTTCTTAAGCAAAGTGTAATCGGTTTAATTATAGTGAAAATCTTTTGTTGGATAAGGGGACTGGACTACTCTTAGTTTAAGAGAGGAACCATGATAACTCTGTATGTTGCTTTGTTTCTTGCTTCTGAATATTATTCATTCCACTGGTATTAACTCTGAGATCAAACTCTGAACTTGTTTAGATTCTGAAGTTAGTTTTTCAGAAGAGATAAAGAATTAACATACACAATTCAACCCCCCTTATTGTGTATTTTTCTCACATTCATATAGTTTCATAAAATAAAATATTTGTATTTTTTAAAAATCAAATTCAATATAGATGTAGCCCGATAATATAATAGACTGCATACCATAACTAGTGTGTGCCTTGATTACCGAATTTGCAAGTATAAGTCTTTTAGCAAAGAAAAGTATTTTAGATGTTCATTGATTAGTTGTTGATTCACCTTTATTCTTACCCCCGATATCATCATTCCCATGGAATTACAAACATACTTTTTTTTTTATCATAATAACTTAATTTATATAACGAGTCAGTTGTAGGCATAAATCATTATGAGTTATAGGGAAGCATACTTTCTCTCGGACACTAAATACTTTTGATCTAAGTTTATAGTCCCCTTAAAACTCCGATATTTTCTATCAAATTTAACTCATATGCTGCTAAACTACAAAGTAGACTACGTAACATATGTAAAATGTGTATGGAATACCGAAATGACAAGTGTAAGTCTTCTCAAAGAGGAACCGATTTTATATTTCCACCGATTCGCCGATGATCCATCTTATCAATGAAAAAATGGAATTAATTCTTGTTGATTCTCTTTTGAATGGTAGTATATTAAAGTTTCCACGTTCAATCTTACCCTAATGTCATCCCTTATATTGAATAATTGGAATCTCACTTTTATCTTATACACTAAATTCATATAATAAATTGGTTGTAGACTAAATCATTATGCTTTCTATGAATGCATACTTTCTACACCAACACATACACTTTGAACTAAGTTTATAGTCTCGTCAAATAAAATTAATGTATTTCTTTTTATTAAACTCAATATATATATATATATATATATATATATATATATATATATATATATATATATATATATATATATATATATATATATATATATATATATATATATATATATATATATATATATATATATATATATATATATATAATATATATATATATATATATTCAGAACCTTTGGTAAACTACACTACATAACTAGCGTGTGCCTTGATTATCAATTTGGCAAGTGTAAGTATTCTAAAAAAAAATAAAAGTATTTTGAATTTCCACTTATTAATCGTTAATCCACCATATTAATAGTAAATATGAATGATGCTTATTGGTTCTATATTGTGAATGAGTGACATAATATAGTTTAAACATTTATTCTTATCCAAATATTATCCCTCATGTGTTATAATTGTGAGTCACTTGATTCATTTAATAGATGCATATCTTTTCCCAGGATAACTAATGAACTTTTGAACTAATCTTATAGTCTCCACAAATAAAATTCCTCTATATCATATCAAATACCACAAAAATGCTTCTATATAATAGAGTAGGACGTATAACATAGTTGAAGTGTCCTTTGATTACCAATTTGGCAAGTGAAAGTCATTATTGCATCGTATCAATTAAAAGGTCAAAAGAATGCTTGTTGATTTTCTTGTAAATAAATGACATAAAAGAGTTCCAACATTTATTCTTACACAAATATCATGCATCTTACGGCATAATTGACATCTCACTTTTACATTCACAATAAATTTATAGAATAAGTTGGTTGTAATTAGGGGTGACAAACAGACGTACCCTCCTCAATAAGGTCCGCCCCACAAAGTCTACAAAAAAACGGGGTGGAGTGGAGCGAGCATAATTGAGGATGAGTGTCTAAAACCTAGATCCGCCTTGCAAAAAAGTGAGTGTGAGACAGAAAAAGCCCGCAGACATGCACCTTTTAAGTCTAAATATATAAAATTTAATGTTAATGCTCGTGCCCGCAAAAGCTCGCGAATAAAATGGGACGGGACATGACAAACATATTAGAGGGTGAGGACCTAAATTCTTGGCCTACCCCGTACTTTAAACGAACATTATCCAACGGACCGGACCCGTTTTACCACCCCTAATCATAATCCAAATCATTAAGTTTTATGGATATGAATACTTTCTCCCACAACACCGAATACACTTTTGAACTAAGTTCGTAGTTCATTCAAATAATTTTTTTTATATTTTTTATCAAAAATTCAACATACATGCTGCCAAACAACATAATAGATTGCATAACTTAGACTAGGTGTGCATGTATTACAGATTTAGCAAGTGTAAGTGTTCTCACAAAGTAAAATTTTTGAACTTTCTAGTTATAATCGTTGACGCACCATATCAATGACAAATTGGAATGAATGCTTGTTGATTCTCTCAATAAAGTTTTCACATTAATTCTTACCCAAATATAATCTCTCCTATGACATAATTGACATTCCATTTTTTTTATCGTAGACACTTAATTCATAGAGCAAATTAGTTGTAACCCAATTCATTGGTTTTCTAAGGAAGCATCCTTTTTACCGCAACAATAAATAAACTTTAAAACTAAGCTCATAGTCCCCTAAACTAAAATTCATGTATTTTACGAGGGTAGATTGCATAACATGACTATTATGTGTGTGAATTATCAATTTGGCATGTGTACACAAATAAAAGTATATTAGATTTCCATTGATTAGTTGTATATTCATAATATCAATGATAAATTAGATAGAAAGCTTGTTGTTTCTTTCTCATACATGAACAGCAAGGAACCGTAAAAAGAAACATACACAAAATTGGTTCACTACACTCTGACGCCGTCAGTCAAAATTTCACCATCGTTACTCCACCGATCTTCATTTTTCTCTATAATAAACTTCTCGAACCTTCTTCACAGAGTTCCCGAATTTCATTTCAGAGTTTGATCTACGTTTCAGTCTTCTAAATTAGGGTTTCTACTCTCCTACGGTGACAACCAAGCGGCGAAGCTGATGGCGGAACAGCCTCTCCCGTTCCAGGATCATGCAATTCCGGTTGTCGACGACGACGAGGACTACACTGGTGGCGATGATACCATGGATGAATTGGAGGAGGAGACGCATGTCAATTCAGTGAAAGCTTCAGCTAGTGCGAATCACGACGGCGTCGTTTTGCCTATAACCCGTACTGGTGAGCTCACTCTTTCTTTCGAGGGTGAGGTTTACGTCTTTCCCGCTGTCACACCTCAGAAGGTAATTATTGTTCATCACTTCTAATAATAATAATAATTATTTCTATTTTTTTTATGCTAGTTGATGTTCTCAGTTTAGCTTGTTGTTTTGTTAGCATAATTCTTAACAATCACTTTGATTGAACTCAACACATGCATTGTTATCCAATATACCATTAATTTAGTCCTAAACTATCACTTTCTCTTCAATTTGATCCCTATAAAATCTGTTCAAATTGTCCCTGCTATTAAGATGTTAGAGATTAAACTGATTAATTTTCATATAGATTAAATTGACAAATTTCATTTACTTTAGGCCCTACTTATAGTTTAGGGACTAAATCAGAGAGAGATTGTTAGTTTAATGACTATGCCAGTTTGTTTTAGCTTTAAAAAAATGGATTTTTTCTTTGTATTTTTAGAAATGGATTCTACAAAAATGTTTTTCAAAATATTACAAGTTTTTCTAAATTTGTTTTTTATAAATTAAAAGATTGAATTGTTCATTCTATAATATAAATATACATTATTGAAGATCAAAACATAGTCAAAATCACAATTTTTTCAAAAAGTTGTATCTTAAAAATGATTTTTATGAAAAGCTATTTGAAATAGCTTCAAAATTAAGTGATTTTTTGAAATTTTGATATCCAAAAAAAGTTTCGATGAAATGATGAAATACCTAAAATAACATTTTAAGAATAACTATTCAAACCAAATTTTCATTTGAAGTTTTTATGAAAAGTTTCTTTGTAAATTTTTTTTACACTAAAATATGTAACACTATAAAAATCATTTTTAAAACAAAACAAAACAAGCGGGCCCTAAATTGATGGTTTATTTGATTGTTATTTGTGAAGTTGTTGTTAGGACTGTATATCACAATGAATTGGAATGCTTAGAAGCGTCCTGATTACCTCTTTTATTAACATCGAACATAGACAGTCTGAAAAATGGGATTGTTGTTGTAAAGTAAAGGTACCAATGCTGAATAAATAATGATCTACTTGGCACATGAGTTGCTTGTCTATACCGAAACTGATTTTTTCATACTTAAAAGAAAGGATATGTACATGGATAGAAACTATTTACTTGAAAAGTGCTGCGTGGCTGGGTTATTTACGATGTGTTTATTTATTGTTAATCTATGTTTTGAATTCCTATTCCTACAAGATAGCAAACCTCTGATATTGAAAATTAAGTGACATTTTGTAAGTATTAGCAAATCAAGGGAACATTGACGCAACAGTCAAAGTTGTTGTTGTATGACTAGGAATCAGATCTCTTGCAATTGCAAAGTAATGCTGATTACAATATATTTACCATGTGTGAATCCAACTCGTCTTTTGACCTGTCAAGGTAGGGGCTTTATAACACCGGTTTGTCATTGTAAATGTTAAGAGTCCCATATTGGACAATATATGGCCTGAACATGTGTTTATAAATGGGGGTAGTCCTCACTCTTCCAACCGGTTTTGTAGGGTTGAATTATGCCCAACCACGTTTCTTAATATGGTATCAGAGCCTCGTTTAAGATCCTGGGCGTGAGGGGGTGTGTTAAGAGTCCCACATTGGACAATATATGGCCTGAACATGTGTTTATAAATTTATTCACTCTACCAACCGGTTTTGTAGGGTTGAGTTAGGCCTAACCACACTTCTTAATAGTAAATTTATTCAAATTTCTGATCACTAATAGCAGATTGATAGAATGGAAGAAAAAAAACCTATGTAGCATGTGGAACAAAATCATAATGAAGTCCTATATTTAAATTTGACATTTATTTTTGATTTGTCAAAAGGACAATGATTGAAGGATTTTCTATTTAGGAGTGCTTGCTGATAAAATTTTACATTGCAGGTTCAAGCTGTTTTGCTGCTTTTGGGAGGACGTGATACGCAGGTGCCTGCTGATGAACATCCATTTGATCAAAGTTATAGGGTAAAACACATATTGACTTAACAAAAGCATTTTTATAACTTGTATTGTATTTTTATGCTTGCTTTGTGCATTGTATCTTACAATCTCTAGGGCATGAGTGATATTACAAGGCGTCCGAATCTTTCACGAAGAATAGCCTCCTTGGTCAGGTTCCGTGAAAAACGCAAGGAAAGATGTTTTGACAAGAAAATTAGATACACCGTGAGAAAAGAGGTGGCAGAAAGGTAAATGGAAATTTTATATTTTGCCCTATTACCCCGTAAAGGAAATAACTTATTTCTAGATCTACAATCTATACACTAGAAAATATCTTAGCTTTGATAAAATATGGTCACTCTGTTGTCTTAAACACTACCTATGCTCTTCAATAATTGTAATAAATCTCTGAGTTATTTTATAAATAAATTATTTATATGATTTTTATCCTGGCCAAAATGTCTACTCCGTCACTTTTGTGCATACCATGTAAGACTGATTACAAATATTGAGTTTTGATTTACATCCTACTTGAGAATATATTTTTAATAGAGCTTACAAAAGGAAGTTTGTTGGAGCACACAATTTGTTTAATCCATAAAAAGATCAAGAAAATGAATACCTGTTCATTATGAACTCTAGAATTATGCTCCATAAACTCTAGAATTATGTTCCAGTGGTAAGTGGTTAAGCTCTACCAATAAAAAGGTTTTCAAGATTAACTGGACAAACATATTACTCTCTCAAATGGAGAAACTGTTATTAAACAATTGCCATGTCTTGTCACCGTAAAAGTTTACGTCTGTTACGTTGCTTAGAATTATAGAAATATTTCAATACAGAATACTTGAACCCGAAAGACTTTTATGTACCCAATCAAGTTTTACCTCACTAGGGCATAGATTAATCAACTTGATTAGTCTATATAAAATACCAAATTTAAAGCAAACTGAATTTTCTTTGCACTTGACCAAGCAGTCTTACAAAAAGGATAATATTTTATTATTTATGAACATTTAAACCCTAAACCTTTTCACGGAGAAAGTATAGTTGAGATCTTATTATTTATGAACTATAATGTATGCTGTAACTGAACTTGATTGTCATATAGAGAGTTATGAATAGAAAAGGTTTCATGTTGGGTCTGAATAAATTTTGTTTTTATATTGAATTATCACATTCACACTATGAAATGTTATACCTGACTTAATATTGGGTAGATGCAGAGCAATTAGGAGATTTCTTAACGACTAAAATGAGGAGGGAGAGACATAACTATTCATTGTTGTTGATAGTAGCTTATTGCATTTTGACGTTTTGACGTTCAATAATATTACTCCCTCCTTTTTAGGTTTTGTTTGATTTTAAATTGTTTTTCAAGTTTATGTGTTCATTTCAACTTATAACTTTGGTTATGTTTTGGTTCTCTTTTATTTCTTGCTAGGATGCATCGAGAGAAGGGACAGTTTGCATCTGTGAAGCCAAGCCCTGGTTCCTCTAATTGGTATTCTGCACAGGGTGCCGGTCAAGATGGCACTCCTAATCCTGAAACTCTGTGAGCTTTAAACATAATGGTTCTTTTGTGGGTGTGAGGGAGAGAAAGATTTGTGAATACACATAGTTTTATTCAAATCCTTCTGTTCTTGTCTTATAGGCGTAGATGTAAACATTGCGGAGTCAATGAAAATAATACTCCTGCAATGCGCCGCGGACCAGATGGACCGAGAACTTTATGTAATGCGTGCGGGCTCATGTGGGCCAACAAGGTTAGTCATTTTATAACAAGTATGGTTGTGATAAAATGCTTGTCTCAACTTTTGTACTGTTTGAAGTACAAACAACAACACAATTCTTTACCAGTAGCTGGAGTTGGCTGCATATGGTCTGATGATGCTTTTGTGTTAATCCAAAAAAAACAAGGTCTTTCAGATTTGTCATTTATATTGAAGTAAAATAATTAATATATGATGCACAATACTTTTTTCTTCTATATATTTTGGATTTCTTTCTTTATCTTCTGCTACTGTTCTATCAAATTCTATAAAATCATTACATTCATTATCTTTCATGGTGCCATGTAATTGTTTACGGTCAAGAGTTAAGAGTTGCACATCGTACAATATATGGCCTTATTGAACATATGCTTATAAGTGGAGACAATTCTCACTTTATAAGTTGATTATGTAAGGATGAGTTATGCTCAACCCGAATTCTAAGATGTGATATTGGAACCAAGATCCATTGGACCATCTGCCATTAGGCCAACATATGCTTATAAGTTGGTACAATCCTCACTTTACAAGCCGGTTTTGTAAGGGTGAGTTAGGCCTGTTGACAATGTTGTCAAATTGCGGTCATGGCGCTGGTGGATTGCGGTTGCTGAAATTCAACATAGCGCCATGGAAAAACTGTGACTTCAAGGATTTTGCATTGCAACTGCAACATATTTAAAGTTCATGGCGATATGGCGGATATTGAATTTTTATTTATTTAAAAAATCTGCAAATCCCTGTCTTGGTATTTTTTACCCGACCCATAAACTAGCCAAAAAGAATTAAAACTTTGATTAAATACTAATAACCCTCATCAAATACAAATATCTCTGATTAAATATTTATAAAATCAAAACACGCCGCAACCTTTTCCATTCTCCACCGGTTCTTTTCTTCTTCTCCCTGTGTCAGTCTTCTCGTCCTCACTCAACTTTTATTAGGGTACTCTTAATTCCATCAAAGCAAATTTTTACAGCAGTTTGGAATGTCTTGTTGGGAATCAGATCATTCTATCTTTCTTAAATGCTCATCATCAAATTAATATATCTATATTGTGGTTCATATTGATGACATCATGATTACAAATGATGATAAGGGAGGTATGAAAGCATTAAAACATCTATTTCAAAACTTTCAGACCAAGGACTTGGGTCCTCTACGTTACTTTATAGGGATTAAGGTGACTCAATTGAAGTCAGGTATTGCTATCACTCTTAGGAAGTATGCTCTTGAGATTTTGGAGGAGACATGTCTTATAGTAAACTAGTCTACACTACTATAGATCCTAATGTAAAACTCCTTCCTGACAAGGAGGAGCCATATTTTGATCCTGCTAGACACCGAAGCCTAGTGAGAATTAATTTATCTCACCTAACCATACCTGACATATCTTTTCCAGTTAGCGATGTATGTCAGTTTCTTAACTCTCCTTATGTCAATCACTGAAATGCTGTTGTTATAAGTCTTAAGTACATCAAAAGAGCACCTGGAAAAAGACTTGTTTTCATTGATAGGGCCCGCACTAGTATTGTTTGGTATTCAAATTTCGATTAAGCAGGAGATGCGAGTGATAGGGGAGCTGCTTTTTGTTATTGCATTTTGTGGGTGGAAATTTGATTCATGGAAGAGCAGAAACCAAAGTGTTGTTGCCCGATCAAGTACAGAAGTTGAGTATCGAGCTATATGGCTCATGCTACATGCGAACTTGTTTGGTTGAGACATTTTCCACAAGAATTACAGTTTTGTGAGGTTGGTCAAATGGAACTCGTGTGTGATAATCAATCAACTTTACGCGTTCTCTTCCAATCCATTTTTTACGGAGAACAAAGTATATGGAATTCGATTGCCATTTTATTAGTTAAAATACTCTCCGGAGTTATCAGAATCTCCCCTGTGAATTCTAGGATCATCTGGCCAATATTTTTACTAAATCTCTTCGAAGCCCTCAGATAACTTACCCTGAAGAGCAGTGTTAAAATATTGATATTTATTATAATTGATTTGATAGTATCTTTGGGAATTATGATAGGATTGCATTCCTATTTAGATTATATCTGTCTTGTATATATAGTTGTTTTTAACCTTTTCAACAGCACAAGAAATATTCTTATTCAATAAGGCCCAACCCAAATTCTAAAATTTTCTGTTGGGACAAATGGTCCCACTGGTATGGGAGCTTCCTGGAGCTTTATAGTTCAGGCCCTTGCATCTTAGCAGTGGCAAATTAGATGTTGTATTCAGACTAGATGTTATGTTGGTCGCATTATATATGCTTCCTTTTTACTTTGCAAATATATTCCTCGTTTCTAAGCATGTTTCTTAACTCTGACAGGGGACACTCAGAGATCTCAGTAAGGGTGGAAGAAGTCTTTCTGTTGAGCAAAGTGGTCTGGTGTGTAAATTGGAGCATTTACTGTTTTATTGAGATTTATTTCCTGTTTGTAAGCTGATTGCACATGCTAAATAGGATAAGCTATGCAAGCATTTTAGTAATCAGTTTGAAATCTAATGGTTTTGGTGATGGATTCATTATAAACTGTTGGGTTTGCTGTAGCTTACTCGTGTGCTTTTGGATAGAAAAGGAAGCATAATATTATTATATTGGTGATGGGAAAATAAAATTTAATAGAGAATAGAGATAAGGGAGGAGAATACAAGTTGGAAGGGGATATGATAAGTATCTTAGATTCTTAGTTGCAAGTCAAGTTATTGACGTGCTAACCAACTGCAATTCAATCACTCTCATTTAATACCGCAATTCTCGCACGTATTTACAATTTTAACTCATATTTTCAAATAATATGTTTGTAACCACATTAAATGCCTTTTATCAACATTTTCAATTAAACTTTCGTGAAAATGGAACAAATAAACAAATTGCATGTTTATGCTTTTGATTATTACGAAGAGAAGGAAACACTTCAGATTAACATCAAAATAAATTTCTTGTAGTTCTTTATGGAAGATTTTATTATTAATCATTCTAACTAAGTATAGTATAAGACTTGGGTTTAAATTATTTCTAATTTTAATTCATTTTTGAACAGCCTTACCTGAAAGTCTTTGGGGCTCTAATTGTTAGATCAGTTTAATTATATCACAGTACTTAAACACCCTATCAACTTGAATGAAATTTGTAGGATCGTCCTATTGATGTCAAGCCTACTAATCTTGAAGGGGAATTGTCTGTCATCAGAAATGAACAAGTAAAACTCTTTCACATATTGCAAATTCATTCACAGATCTACAATTTTAGTTCTATTTGCATAAAACTTTTATGGCCTCTTCAGGGTATTTCTGAAGATCATCCTTCCAAGGCCATTGGTGCTGAAGGTTTGAATAATAACGCATTTAATCCAAGTGATGAGGTAGTTTTAATTTTTTCTTTTCTCTCTCTTTCTTTCTTTATTCTCTTGATTCAATTTTGGGTGTTCTGGCACCTTTTATTGGGTATTGACAAAACCAAAACTTCTATGAATTGTTTATAATACTTGCCAAATGGGTATTTGTTTAGGAATTACCTGTATCTGCAGAGCACTTAGCAAGCACACTGCCATCGGTGATTGATCATTCTTCGGAAAATGATGATGAGCAGGTATTCCTATCAAGTAGCTTGTTTTATAACATTATCTACATGGCTCGTATTCACAACTCACGCAACTATACTGGTGCTCCATCCGTGTTCAAGTAGCCACAGTTGAACTTATCCAATGAAACTTGAAATTGAGCTTCTGGTATATTTGTAAATGCTGGAGTTGTGCAGATAATTTTCTATAAGATGCATTTGAGTTGTTTCTTACATGAGACTCATTTGACCTACAGGAACCCCTTGTCGAGCTTTCTAATCCTTCAGATACAGGAATGTCTAATCCTTCAGATACAGATATTGACATTCCTGGAAACTTTGATTAGAAGTACTAAGTAATTCATTATGTGGGTGTTTTAGACAATGGTCAATTTGTAGAATATTCTTCATGTAGATATGGGATGCAGCTCTAGAAGCAGTGATATCAGACAATTTGGACAGTTGGGTTATGTTAGTCTTACTGTATGTAACAGCGAAATGAAGTGGTAATCCTACCAAAGGTGGAGAAGCTCTGCTCTTCCAGCCTGACATTAATTATTCTGCAATGTTGATGCTGGTAGAAGTGTCAAATATTGTTTGTGTAAAAATTATTTGACTATCTGTAAATAAGATGATGTCTGATTGGCTGACTTCGACGATTGAGATCAAAGCTTTACTACATGAAATTTAGAGATAAAACTTTGGTGATATGTTATGCCATCCAAACGATGGATCTCTAGTGTGCTAGTGCCCACAATTGCTGAAGCTTCCAAACTTGTGCTGCTGAAGAGAAGAACATTCAGATGCTTCTTACAAATAGACATGTTTCAAACTGTTGTAAAATGTACATGTACATATAAATAAAGACTAGCTTGTTTTCTTTTCTTCCTTTATCTGTTTTATCCATACAAGTTATCTTTGTCATTTCGTTACCTCAAAAAGATAACATGTCACATGCTACGTTTTGTTTTGGTGAAAGGAAGGGGCTAGAGCTGTAAAAAAAAAGCCTAACATGAAAAGTCCAATTAATTAACCTCTTAACTCCTTATTTTTAGCCCTCTATTGAATATGTATTTTATTAGTCTCTTATTTTGTCCCCTAATATTAGTTTTTAGAAGCATAATTTTTTTTGAAAATTTGTTTTCAACGAAAGATTTTATTTAATTTTTTTTTTCAAAATCTATATTTTTTTCAAAATAAAAAATCATTTTTTGAAAACAATCCATAAATATATTTTAATAAGAGATATTGTTGAAGTTTTATTTCAATGAGGTAAAATGTGTCTTTTATATTAGTGATGGAATCCTTGGAGAGAAAAGGTGAGTATGAATAACAGTAACTAATCGGTGTTATGTGTGAGAGGTGATTCAATATATGATAAACTATTAAGCTGAGTTTAAAGAGAATGCACACAAGAGTTATTTTGGTTCACTATTGTGGTTAGTACAATCCTCTCAATTACTTGAGATTTTTTTTTACTATTTCTTTTGAATACGTATCTTGCAACTATGTACTTTTTTAGTCTAACAAGGCTTACAATACAGAATGGTAAAGTTCTCAGTAAGCTTATAAATTGTACACCGATTTTTTGTTATCACTTAAGATATACACTATAAATGAATTATTTAGTATCAAGGATAATCTATGAATTCACCATATAACAGTACAGATTTAATACGGTGAGAAGGTGGTTTTGTTTTCTATTGAATATGAACGAATGTTTCTTGCTTTGATGCTTTAAATTTCTTTATGCTTCTATTTGTTCTCGTATTCAACCATGCATTTTACAAGTGTGAGTCTTCCTTTATATACTATGATGATATGACATAAGAAAACTTTTGCAAGATTTGCTTGAAAGAAGGAACTTTACAAGAAGCCATAGTTACTAAAAGCCATTTGAATAAAGTGGCTCCTCGGATCTCATGATGAGTTTACTTTTATGCCTTGGTATTCATTATTTGAGAAACAATTAACATTGTTTCTTTGTACTTTGTGACATAGAGTCCAATGTGTCTTATCCTATCAATATTAAGATATTTGTTTATGATACTTGGTGCTCAAGACCGTTTATATGTACTCGCAGTGCTTGTGAATTCTGGGATGTTTGTATCCTCGAAAACAAAATTTTCTTTAGAGAGTTTACATGCTTTTTTATTAAAATTCTTGAATAATCCTATTTTAATATGATATACTTCAACATACAACATAAACATTAGATAAATTTAAGAATATATTAGCTTTAAAACAAAGTAGAGTGTGTTTTAATAATAAGGTCCTATAGGACGTCATGCGAATGTTCGACAATGTGAAAGGAAATTAGGCCAAAAATATCCCTCTTTTTCTATATGCATATTCTTGCGTTAACAACAAAAGTATGTTTTATGATTATCATATTTATACTGACGGATATAAAGACAATTTAATACTGTTTTATTATTCTAAGTAGGAAAACGATTTTGTGGTTGTTGTGATGTGGAAACTAAATGACAAAAAATAAAGTTGGAGATTTCAGTATTAATAGTAAGAATGCTTGTTAGGGGTATATTTCATTAATACATATCTATCATGCACATTCATATGTCATGCACATTTAGATGTCAGTGTATAATACTACTAGTTGTTACCCTCATTCGTATCTCCTTTCGATCTCCACGTCATGAGATTAATGTGTTATCCAATAGCCGATATAAACAATTAACAACCATTGAGCATTAAGTCCCAATGGTTGCAAAGTAGCGAGACTCCACATCGATCCTACTAGAATACGCGGGGATATTGAGCTTAAACTTATGTCTATCTAGGCTTAGTACTCAATATATGATTATCTTGGATCTACAAATGAGAAACATCTTTTGATGTCAAGTCACACCATAAAACATATTTAAGTTTGCCAAGCTAAAACATGCATTCAAAATAAAGAGTCATAGTATGAATATAATTTTATTATATCCTATGAGGGGATAGTCCATGGAAAAGAGGGAAGTTACCTTTAAAAGTCAGGGGCTTCCCAAAGAGGTCATATGGTCGCCCAAAACGGACTGGGAACCCGCCTGGTGCGGACCCACTGTCCACTGACCTAGTAAACATGGGTGATAACATGGAATCACAATGACTAATTTACAAAGGGTTAGTCAAAAGGATAAACCACTCTCCCCACAATCCAAAGAGACAAAGTCCTCCCATGACCACATTCCTTGGTCACGAAGCTAGGGTAAACCATTATCTGGGTCTCTAGCATAGACCCAAGAGACCTATAAAAATAACTCATTCTTAGACTGAGGGATAAATAATACCTTATACACGCATACCTAATCATCACACTAATATACAAAGTCTCTCACCTCACGTGATCAGATCCTCTAAAAACCAATGTAACATCACCCTACATGGCTTCTCGTTGTCATGGGAAAGACCTAACCACCCCATATTGTTAACAACCTACTAAGGCATCTGAGTATCACCTACCCTTGTAGGGATACCATGCACGCTTGTAGTTTTTGACCAATACAGTTGCACCGACCATGAGGTCCGCTAAAATTTATCTACGCCTTAAGATCAATCTGAGTGACGCCGCTCCTGGTGGTGACTGCAACAACAATAACAAAGGAATGTATGTGAATTTTGCACTGGGTTGTTACATATGGACTTTTTTAGGTAACCGTTTTAGTCCTCTTAATTTGTTTAAAACTTTAGCGTTGAAACACACACACGCACACACGCACACACACATACAATATATATATATATATATATATATATATATATATATATATATATATATATATATATATATATTATATATATATATATATATATATATATATATGAAAACAATAAGAAATTGTTTTCCTAACCATAAAGCGTAACAATCAATATTTGGATACAATGATATGTCATGTTACGCAAAATTAGACATAGTCTCTCTATTCTTATTTTGTTGTGTTCTTCTTTCACGATTATCACGTGCACACTGAATGCCACGATGGTTCGTACTGTTTTTGTTTTTTTTCCTACAACAATGATCATTCAAATCAAAAGGAAGACCTTAAACTCTAACTGCATAGGATTTATTTTAGGGGTATTATGGAGAAATGGTCAATTATGTTATTGGCAGAATTGCATTAACATCCTATAAGCATGATGCACCTTTAGGATTTAAGAATTTCAAGCGATCCATAGTCTTAATCACCCTTGTTGTAAACTACATGGAAAAAATAAAGTTTCCTATTAAGTCAACATTCTTAAAACCAAAAGTTCGCATCATCCACTACCTTCTAACAAGAATCCTTCTCCCAAGGAGCTTCAACCTCAACTATGTCACCAGAGATGATGTCGTCTTTCTTTGGATCCTAACCAAAATTATCCTAACAAATTTGGTGGAAGGAATGTTTCTCCATATGATTCACTTTAAAGAAGACCAACCAATATGCCATCCATATGGAGAAACGATCCCTAAACTCCTAGGGAACTTCAACATTGATACCATGGGATAAACAATGGACTCATCCAACAACAAGACTGACTACATCTCCCTCATAAATATGAAGGTTATCATCAAATATGGAGAATTAAGGGACAAATCAATGGTTGAAGAAGAGGTCCTAGAAGAATCAAAAGACACATCAATCAATCAAGTCATGAAGATATGTAAGAATCTATCCAAAGACATGTCAGAAATCAAGAAAATCATGTCAAGAAATGATGTTTCTTATGGCAATAAATAGTGTATCTTATATGTCTTAACTTTTTAAGTTTGCTTCATTTTTTGTTTTTCACATTATTTCAAATTATGCAATTTTCTACTTTCTATACTTTTAATTTTAGTAATATATGAGTTAAGTGTGACGTTTCTCCTTTCAAAAATATGTTTGTGAACATATGTTTGCATATTTAAATTCTCTCAATGCATCTTTTATCAGCCTTTTTTATTTTGACAAAGGAGGGAGAAGTATACTCTCAGTGGGAGAAGAGTATACTCTCTACTTAATTAAGGGGGAGTTACTCCAAATATATATTTTCTTGTATTTTTTGACTTTGGTTTTTGTCAAACTATTGTTCTTTATTTTCATGCACTAGTGCTACTTAAGTTTTTTCTTTGAAACTTTTCCTTTTATTTTCTCCCCAACTTTTGTTTTTACCATACCCTTGATTTTTTCTTACTTTTCTATCCTTAAATAAGATGTTTAACATTGTTTTTATTTTAAAATTTGGATAAGGGTTGTAACTTTGAAAGAACAAAATAATATTTTATGGTACAACCAAAGGGGTTTGTCAAAGGATTGTCACCCTCACAAGGTAGGATTTTTAGGCCAAATAGTTTTTTCATTCAATATAAACAATGCCTTGACCATATCCATGACTATCTAGTACTCCATTCGTTCCTTTTTAAATTTTTATTTTTTTGACTTTTTACACATACCAATAAAGCTAATCATTATTGTTACTTTTCAAACAATAATTCTCCTTTTACCTATAATACCCTTTATCATTTATTACATTCATTTTACTTTTTCTCTCTCTGTAATAATTACCTGAGGGTAATTTTGACAAAAATGCAGTTAATACTACCTTGAACATTGCAAGTGACAATTAAAAAAGAACAATATTTTTTAAAGAAAGTGACACTTAAAAAGGGACAAATGGACTAATTAGAAAGATTGTTGCAAAGTCTACATAGTTATTATGCATATCTACTCTCAGTATTTAGGTAAAACATGAGGTTTCATATTTCTCACTTAGGCAGGATTTACGATTCATGACTTATGTCAACATGTTTTCTCTAGACAATAGAAAAATAAAACTTTGAGTGAAGCAAAAAATTCATAATCATGCTATTTTCCCTAGATAGTTAGGTATTAATTATGACTGAAGCATTTCAAGAGAATAAAACTTTTTTTCATACCATTTGATCTCTGGCCTTTTGTAGTCAACCTATTGTTTGTTGTTCCATGCATTTTTGACAATTTTAGATCATTATTTGAATCGTCTGCAGTCAAACTTCCACAGGTAGTACTTTTTTCAAAAAAGTTCAAAAATTGTGACACTTAATCATGAAAATAATTTAAAACAAACATGTATACGTTTAGTTTGGATCATCTTTATATTCCATCCCTTGCAAAAAACATTTGCATGTCCTCAAGAAACAAAATAAATGAGTGTTACAAAGATGTCCTTGAATAGCCTCAAACTTAGATCGCCCGTGTGACTAAGCTGCGGTAGGCGCACTGGGTGACGCTTAGCCCGCCTTTGCTTCAATATGCGTTAGGCTCACTATGTGGCACACTTAGCTCACCCTCTATGACAACATCATAATATATTTTATGTGTCATTTTCTTTGTTTCGTGCACATCTAATCAGGAAGTAGGTTAATAAGACTTATCACAATATTCAAAATATTTTAGGAACTTTGGGTGTGCTCGTGTACTTAGTACAAAATGGCCAACACACCCAATTCCATTGTGCATGGCTAATGTAAATAATTCTACTACATATTCAAAACAAACAAAAATTATTTAGTAAGCAAATAAAATTAAACTAATAAAGAAATAAAAACTTCGCAATGATGTTGCTTTTCTCGTGTAGGTCAATCTTCCTCACTAGCAGTTTCTTCATCTTCCCCTTATATGCCTTCCTCATATTCGTCATCATTAGATTCTGCACATGCTTGGTATCCGACTCCGTTTTCACCAGTGTCATAATTTCCCCATTCATAATAGAATGCCATATTCGTAGACCATTGTAAATTATCGTTGAACTCCTCTGGAGTGGGTACTAGCTCAAATGGAGCATGCGGGTCCTATATTTTCAATTGTAACCTATGCATAAAAGTCTCAGTGGTATGCCTCAGAGACATCCCACCCATTGGAAAAATAAACTATCATAGTAGGATCTATGCTATCAAAGCTTACTACCTCTGATAGCAGTTGTGTTAGTGCAACAAGAGATAATGGTTGTGGTGGTGTTGGTTCCCCTTTTTCTCTGTGTCCAGTATAGTATCTAGTGATAAAAGCCTCGCCGAGCTTAGACATTGACTGATTTGGTGATGATTAGGAATTTCCATCCCATAATGCTTTCACAAGCCTATTATCATACCTAGGAGACTAAGTGATTTTTTCTTTGATGAGTCCATAATATCCCACTATTTTTTCATACTACTTATGTTATATCCACTTGTTTTCCTTCAACTATATACTAGATTAAATATGCGGTCTTTAGGGGAGCAGGTGACGTGTAACTTACATGTATAACATTTTTGAGGAGGAAGATCATCTAAATTTGAGCCTGGATGGTTAGGTCATATCTTTTGAAACGGACAAGTAGTCCATATTGTCCCATTTCATATGTTTTCCTGCTTCACATATGCCAGTTGTAATTTCATCATAATTCTGATTTCCCTTTGTAAGTTGTCTTGTGAATTGGTCAAACCGACTTAGGTGTACCACATAATTATGTTCGATGTAGGCATGAATGGCATCCCGATCAAATGGAACTATTCTTCCTCGAACCCAAGAGTCTTGCCAAAGGTCCATCTTTAGTGGGATCAACATTAACATAGAATTCTCGTACATTGTCAAGGTTCTTAACATATTTTAGAGTTGTTAGAGTACCCTAACCTCGAGCATAAATCTCTTGAACTACATTTGAATATTCACGTGGATATTCTATTTAAATTGTCTTCTCTCGAACCAAATACCTGATTTCCAACTCAGTGTAGTATTACTCATGGACGAAGCTTCAGAATCTATGGTCTTCATTTGGTACAACATACACACCATTTCCTGATCTTTGTCTCTTCCTTCTAGTATGTGATCTTCCAGAAGCCACCTGAAACAATTAGTAGACAACATATATGGAATTTGGATATGTTAGCATAATATGATAAAATTTCTATATTTGCCGAAAAACATGATATTTACAGAAGTTCCATAGATATGTTATATCAAAGAAATATTTTAGATACACAAATATATTACGCATGTAATGGATAATTTCAAATTCATCTAAATTCATTGTATGTTGCAAAAATTAACATGTGAAAATTTCCCTCTTTGTTCTTTCAAGGATCCAATTCAAATTTTCTAGTAAATCAACCCTATCCTATCCTAATTTATCACTATGGAGCAATAAAGTTTCCCTAAATTGAATCTGAATTAGGGAATTTACAGCAATTTAAAATAAAAGTCCATAATGAATGGAAATTTAAGAAAAATAAAGTAGAATAACATACCTGGGCAATCTGTGTACTGTATTAAAGTTCTAATTGATGAAGATTTTGATCTTGAATGACGTTCTCTAGTGTGTGCTAGGGTTTTTATCAAGTGGGATAACTGAAATGAGTGAGAAAAATTGAGTGGGAAGTCTAAATTTAAGTCTTTTTGCATTTACCAATGTTCTGAAATAGATCTCGTGCTAGGAAAGCTCGTCGTACTAGTCGAGAGCTCGTGTTCTTGACTTCTAGGCTTTCCCCTAGGTACGCTGGGCGGGAAATGGCTTGGCCATTTTGTGTTTAGCAAGCCCACATTTTTTTGGCTTGGCATATTGAATTTTATCAAAATGTTTGAATTAAAATTACATAATTTAAGCCTAATTATAAAGAAAACTATAAAATGTGATTGGATTGCCTCACAACAAGTGTTTGTTTAAGGCCAGTAGCTTGACATTGATTAGTGTCACATGGAACCAATTATATTGCAACTTACCTCACGATGTTTGATTCTGAACTTGACTTCTCCTTTGTCCATGTCTACGAGTATCCTAATAGTTTTCATAAAAGGTATTCCTAAGATGAGAGGTATTTATGGGTCTGCTTTGATATCCAATATTACAACGTCTACACGAAATGAGTGGTTGTAAACATGTATCATCACATTGTTTACTTTAACCACAAGAGTATTGCATGATTTTTCCTTCATATGTAATGTTAATGTCCATGGCTTTATTCGCAGATACCTAATTCTATCTCTAACTTCGAGATGCAACCTAATAGGGGGGAAGGTGAATTAAGGTTTCCGAATTTTTCTAGTTTTTGCGCTATGTCCTATATTTTCTTCGAATATGCAAATGATATGTTCTTAGCAATATAAAGTTCAGATAATTAAAGTGCAAAAATATAAAGAACTCAAATAGATTTATACTAGTTCCCCTTATCAACCAATGATGCATCTAGTTCTTTCAGACCGTGAATTATTTTTCACTATGTTAGATATTTGTACAAACCTCACACTAATACCTCTCTGACATTTTTCTAACATAAACACCAAACCTATGATGGAAATTAAATCTCTCTGAATCAAAGGACCTTTTACAATAAGCAACTTATCACCACAACCTTGGTGATTAAGTTACAATACACTTTTTTTGAATAATCTTAAGTATTTTAATCTTGAATGAATTTTATAGTGTTATATTTGAAATGTTCTCACATGGGGCGACTCTATGGTCCCTGCCAAGCGTGACATCGCCCGGTTGATATCCCCACAGGACGTGGGGGCTCACCCTTAAGCATATGATGTGTATAGTACTAATATCTCATATTAGGTATAAGAGAAAGAGTCATACCCCAAATCCCTGGAAAGTAGGTGGGCAACTGTCCTCCCTTAGTCATATGTGAGTCGTTGTAGCCTCTGAGGGTTACCTAAACCCTAGGTCCAAAGGGCCCCTATATATACTTATCCTCTAAGGGGATAAGATATATCACAACTTATACGCTTATACCTAAGTGCCAAACTGAGATATAGAGTCTCTCACCCCACGTGAACAGGTTCCCTAAAACCACCATAAAACCATTGCATGAGGCTCCTCACCACCATGAGCAAGTCGTAATCTCTTCAAATTATTATATACCTACTAAGGCCTTAAGTTATCCTTACCAGTGTATAGGTAACATGCACATCGATACTTTTTGACTAGTATAACGGTGCTCATTATGGGCCCATAGTAAAACTAGCTTGGTCCACACCTTCTTCATCATAATCACCATACTACTGTCATCCTCCACTCTTATACTTATAATTTATTGGCCTTGGTTAACATGATGGCTTCATACTCTATACTGGAGTATACTAGTGGTAGTGGTGACGCCAACACCCTGACAGATATTTGTGTCTCCATGGATGAACTATGTCGTCAGAATTAAACTTTGGAGAACAACGTCCACAACATCAGACATCACCAGCAAGGATATAACCCCGTAGAGGAGATGGAGGTACTGGATCCCTAACCACTCTCAAATGATATATGGGAAGCACCTATTGTCGAGGGGTTCAAGCCACCATCTTTGGCAAACTTAGATGGGTGCAGATACCCTTATGAACACGTCACTTCCATCTAGGCATGACAACATTACCCGTACCCGTGGGTACCCACCCGAACCTGCCCCGAAGTTGACGGGGAAAACCCGCTTTGACTGGGTTTGGGTTTGGGTTTTCCCCGATTTTAAAATATGGGGACGGGTCGGGAAATGGGGACACTAGTACCCACCCCGAACCTGTCCCCGAACCCGCCCCGTTTATTTCATTATGTACATTATTATTTATTTTTGATAATTTAGAATATTAAATATGTGGTCAATATTTTGATATTTTAATTTTAATTTATTATTTAAAATATTTGAAATGTATGTATGAAATATTTTTATATTATTTTATTTTATTATTTGTATTGTAGCTTTATTTTGGAAAAAATAACTATTTTTACTAAAAAAATCATTTCACTAAATGAATGGTGGCGGGGGCGGGGCCGGACCCAACCCGAACCCGTTTGGGATGGGTTTGGGTTTTGATTCTCCATCCCCGTTTGGGTTTGGGGTGGGGAACGAGGATTGTTTGGGGATTTGGGTTTGAGTTTGGGGGAGGTAAAAACCGTCCCCGACCCGCCCCGTTGCCATGCCTACTTCCATCAATAGGCAGATGACCATCATTGATGCGTCTGACTCTGTGAAGTGTAAGTTTTTATCTATTAACTTCAGGGATGTAGCCTTGCGATGGTACATGGGTCTTCCCCGAGCTTCCATCGCCAGCTGGTAAAGAAACCCGTTCCTTAATTTTCTACTAGCCATCACAAGAAGATGTCCACCATCAGCTTGTTCAACATACGACAAGGTCTGTTAGAATCATTGAGGGACTATCCTGTCTGGTTCAATAAAGACACCAACATATTTTCCCCCTTAAAAAAGAAATGTTCGTGGAGAATTTCAAAATGGACTCGAGGTGGACATTACAACGAGTTTCATACCCAGAAACCAACATTTTTGTTAGCAGGGATGGTTACCTGAGCATAATGATACATAAGGACGAGGAGAGAAACACCAAGAAAAAGGCGTGTGATATCAAAGAACGTGTTCCCAATTTCAAAGGTTTAATGGTGATATTCTCTAGAGAACAGGTGCAAGTAAAATCATATATCACCCTAAAGACCACTTTTAGAGAGCATGAATATGCAAAAGAAATAAAGGTAAAGTATTTGGTTATTGACGCCCCTCCCTTTACAATATGATTATAGGGAGGCTGAATTTTAACCAGTTGTGCGACTTCTTATCCACTTTGTATTTATGCATGAAGTACCCACTCATATAAGGGAAACTCCATGGTTCTTGCCAAGCGTGACATCGCCTGTATGACATCCCCATAGGACGTGGGGGCTCACCCTTAAGTAGATGACATGTATATTATTGATATCCCCCATTAGTTAAATGAGAAGAAGTCATACCATGGATCCCTAAAAAGTATGTGGTCAATAGTCCCCCTAGTCATATGAGAGTCGCTATTGCCTATGAGGCTTCCCTAAACCCTAGCCCAAAAGGCCCATATATATACTTCTCCCAGATCATAACTCATACACTTATACCTAAGCGCCAAACTTAAATATATAGTTTATCACCCCATGTGAGCACATTCCCCAAAACCACCATAAAAGCACCACACAGGAATTCTCGTCACCGAGAGAAAACCCTAATTTCCACAAATTGATATACGCCTACTAAGGCCTCTGAGCATTTGTGCCTTTATAGGGGTAACATGCACATTTATACTTTTTGAACATTACAAATTCCAAGATAAAGTTTAATCTTCTCTTTCATTGTGATAATTCAATAATGCATAAACCTTAAGTGCTCAGGATATGGTTATGAAACTTTTGAATGATTTGAGAGTTATGTACAAAGTTTTAACATTTTGAAAATGAATGAACAATTGATGATTTGTTTGAATAAATATGAAGATTTATTTTTGGAAAGAGGTAAATCGAATTTTTGAAGAGTACATATTATATACTTCATGAAACATTGTCATGAAGAGAAGCACAATCTTTGAGAAATAATTCATGAAGCATTGCAATGATTTTTGAAACTTTAGACTATGATGCAATGTAATCATTTAGATTTTATGAAACCATGAAGTATTGTAATGATTGTGAAACATTTTGAATTTAAAAAATGCATTGTTTCAAGTTGGTATTCAGATACCAAAATATGGTAATCTAATACCACATAAAAAATGTTCAAAAATTCAAAATTTGAAAACTGGTATTCGAATACGATATATTTGTATTTGAATGCCACTCTTTTAAAAGTGATAAATTCGCATCTTTTTCAACTAGTATTATTTGTGGTTCCTTTTGATGCTGAAGATGAGAAGGGAGAGTTAGTAACCATGAAGTGGAATTTTTGCTTTTCAGTTTTCAGATGGAGAGGATTCAATTGCTAGCTGAATTTTTTCTTCCCCCTAATGTGAGTGGGCCTTGTGTCAGCTTTTTTAGTGGAAAGTTGAGATATTTCCTTTTCATTTTTGAATCCCATGTGTTTTTTCTTGCCACTTGGATATAATGTGTTTCCTCTCTAATGACATAGATAATACATGTGTCCTCTCTTGATTGGAGGAATTTTTCAATCATAATTCTCATTGGCTGATGAGTAGTGTTGTTCTTTACTTATTTTTCTTTATTTGATGATGTGTCAAGTGGTTATTGGTGTAAAGGGATAATTGAGGATAACAAACGGGAGATCTTGATTAAACTTGATTCAATGATCCATATTAAAATAAAGAAACACACATTAATTTATATTGCCAAAGTTGCCTATTCTAGAAGCTTTTAAAAGATTAAAATGAAATTATATGCATTAAGTAAATTAAAGTCCACACCTTAAAATAAAACCAATAAAAATAAAATGAAGGCATGGAAAAATCTATTTAATTTTTTTTGAATATTTTGACAAAAGAATAAAAATAAAAGGGATTCGAAATGAATAAAAATCGAGCGTAAAAGTGCTCAAAAAATTAAAATGAATGCACTAAAATAATAACGCAAAATAAACTTCTCGGAAACATACATGTTTTGATCAAATTTTGAAATAAAAAATGATCTGTTGAATAGGCTCAAGCTGATCAAAGTGCGGCCGAAAAACTAATCAAAAAAATAAAACGAGCAAGTCAGGTTAAACTATGAAAACCGTAGATTAATAATACCGAGGTCTACAAGCTCAATTTCAAAACTTTTTGCCTGCTAATATTACGTATATTTGAAAATTGGTTCAATCGGGCTGTGTGTAGATCCGAAGATTTATTCTGGCTGATATTTTATGTATTATGTGTGATGAAATACATGTAATGTTATGCAAATGATGCAAAGTGAAGTAAATTCAGATATATGAAAATTTTAAAATGTCCAGAAAAAATTGGGGTATGACAGTTGCCCCTATTTAAATATCTTCGGCCAGAGGATATGAAGAGGATCGAATCTTCGTATAATCATGGTTGGAGATAATTAAATATCAAAGGATCCAAATTTTGTCCCTTAATGAAATGATATGAGATGTTGTGAATGCATGAAGGATTTTTTTTTTATCGGGAATATGATATGAGAAATAGACTTTGTGGAAATTATGGAAATGACTTGTAGAGGAAATTATTTGGGATTGAATGGAGTAAGGTGAAAGGGCTTGTGGAGAAAAACAATATATCTTTTGAAGATCAGTCAGAATAATTAAGGCATAACCAGCAAAACTTGGAATAGAAGGGACAAGCCCTGGAAAGATAATATGGACATCCAGAAAAGCATTGGATGCAAAAACTCAAATTGGAGATACATCAGAGACATTCAGAACAACATTGAATGTAACAACTCTGGGAAAATTATTAGAAACATCTAGACAAGCAAAGGATAATTCACTAGGGAAAAACGAACTATTTGAAGATACATCATAGACATTCATAAACCATTGAATGTGATAACTCTGGAAAAACAATAAACACATCTAGAAAAGAATTGGATGGAAAAGGAGTCCAAACTCTAGGGAAACATCAGAGACATTAAGAAAAGAATTGAATTCAAAAGGATACCTAAACCCCATAAATACGTCAGAGTCATCCAAAAAAGCATTAGATGAGAGGGAAACCAAATCGAAGATTTTTTAGTAGACATCTAAGAATGAATTGGATGGGGACTTCTTAAAGTAGATTTCCCCAGACTGACTGATTCTTGAAATAATTGTTTTACTGTGCGCTTGAAATGCTTTCCCTAGCATGGGTCTTGAAGATATTTTCTCTTGGTCAACAAATTCTTGGGATGGTTTTCCCTGATTGGCAGATCTTGAACTAATTTTCTCTGAACAACAGGATCTTGATTGTGATAAGCCTCTGATAGGATCATTGATCAAGTTTCTCAACTGTTTGAACTTCCTTGATGATGTGTGCTTATTTGAAAATAAAATTGTTCATTAACAATGGTAATTTTAATTCAATGCTCATGCAATTTTTGAAATCAAAATCATTATTGGAATGATGTGGTTTGTATACAACAATGGATCATAGGTCAAAACACAATATTGACTTAGACATTCAAAGTGAAAGATAATGCAAAGGTATGATATAAAAATAAATAATTAGCAAATCTCGTTAGAGTCAGTTTATGCAACCTTGTTGTAGTATGCTTTCAAAATAAACATAGCTTCAATTAGGTTTTTTGAAGGTTATAACATGGTCTGGTTTATGGTTTTCGAATAAAGGATATAAGAATCAAAATTTAATTTAAACCCAACCCATTCTCCATGGTGATCTTCAGTCCTACGTTCAATTAATTCAACCTATGCATTCAGGTTGCATTGATGAGGATGGCTCAAAATCCACGGGGATTTTCGAGATGGCATTCACTTCTCCTTTTTTGCTAGTCACAACATTCTATTTTTTTTATCAAGAATTTTGGTGACCATTTTTATTTTGATATGATGGTCACCTCATTTTGTCTTTGCTGATGCTTTTTATTGACCTCTTCTGATTGATTTTTCTTTTTGTTATCCCTAACTTTTGCCTTGACTACTTTTTCGAAGTTTTTAGTCCACCGCGATACCCTAATTTTTTCCTAAGTCACCTTTTTAGATTTTGACTTAGAGGGTTTTTTCTTTTTTTGATCTGAAAAGATAGTGACCGCCTTGCTTAATGGTTAATGAGAACAACCACAATCACCTTTTGATTTTCATGGCTTCTTCGACACTTCTTCGATGTGTGTGAAGGAAAGCTCATGCTTGAAACTTTTGTTGAAAGGTGTATGAGACGATTCCCTTGAACTTGAATGCACATTCGAATAAATTGAGAACTACCATCCCCTAGGTTAAGATTACGGGTTTTTTCATACCAAAAGAAACACCAACTTTTAGGATCAAAAGGTTGACTAGGGATTAACTTCCTTATTTCTCTAGTGATTGGGAATTGAAACAATGCCTTACATAGTCAACAAAGTTTTATTTGAAAGCATATCGTTCAACAACTTGGATATTCCGTTTTTGCCATTCTCCCTTCGATATTTGCTTAAACAGAAGTTTGATAAAGAAAGATGAATGGGAGAAACCTTGATATATTTTGACATTTTGAAAAAGGAAAGCATAAATGTGTGTAGATATGGACATGAATGGATTGATTCAAAATATGCAACACTCATTTCATTAACATTAACATTTGAAGAAAAACAAGTTTGAAAGCAAATATACATGATACAGACAAGGAAAATGTAAATGGAAAGAAAACATGGCCTAGTGACTAATCAGCATCGAGGATGAGCTTTCATGTCTGATCCACTGGCTTTAGGAGGTGACCTGTCATGCTCTAACCCAGACTTTACTCACCATGCTTTGGCAAATGATTGTTGTTAATGTTGGGATCAACCTTCTTAAAAGATATAACCTTTCCTCTAACCAAGTCATATACTATATCCTCTAGTGCAAAGAAACTTTCTAAGTCATGACCTATAACTCCCTCATGAAACTTGCAGTGGAGGTTGGAACTAAACCCAACTAGAAGAGAATTTGGAGGAAGAGGTAGAGACCTAGTTGTAATTAAACCTTTTAGGATCGAGTAAGGATATAGTTTGGTATATGTCATGGGAATATGGTAAAATTGAGTTCTATTCCTAGCATTACGATTCTAATTCTGGCCATCATTCTTTTGTTTTTAAGGAGCCTGAATTGGTTGAGTATTAACCATAGGGGCAACTGCAGCTGCATATGGTTGATTATAGTATTGCTGCCTGCGACAAGGTCTCTTTTCATTTGAAAGAGCAGTTGCTTAACCCTTACTTTTCCTATGAAAAGTTATAGAGGACTTTCTTGTACCACAAGAGGATTCAACAATGTTAAAAAATTTCCATTCTTGATACCCTCCTCTAGTCTTTCTCGAATATTTACCAGGTCAACAAAACCATATGATACACTGCTTATCATCTTTTCCCAAAAGAAAGGTTGTAGAGTGTCCATGAATAATCCAGTCAATTCTTTCTCTGCTAATGATGGCCCCACTCGGACAGGCAACTCTCTCCAGCGCTGCGCATACTCTTTAAAATGCTCTTTATCCTTCTGAGACATGTTCTGCAATTGACGATGATCTGGTGCCATGTCCATATTATACTTATATTGCTTCAAGAAAGTTTCGACTAAGTTTTTCCAGCTTCAGATACGACTCTTTTCAAGTCCCATATACCATTTCATTGAAGCTCCACTCAAGTTGTCCTAGAAATAGTGAATGAGCAATTTGTCATTATTGGTATATGTAGCGGTAAATTCATGACCATCAAGCTATGGATAAGCTTGACGTGAATAAAACCAGAGTCGCCGCCGCGCTTTTATTTTTTCCAAAGGAAAAGGGAAAAGTACGAACAAAACCCAAAGATAAGAAGTTTTCAAATCAAAACTAGTAAAATGCCAGAGATTACAGGTAAGGGGGTTGGTTACACAGAGGGAAGGTGTTAGCACCCAAAGTGTCCTAGGTACTCCTAGGGAGCCCTTTTTTATGTGTGTATGTGTTTTTGGTATAAAACATGTTTGAGAAAAATAGAGTGTGGGGGTGAGAAAAGAGTTCATTGATTATATTTTTGTGTTTGACAAGACCTTCAGACCTGTGCCTACGTACCAACATAAAAATGAGGGATCAAAACGTCATAGTTCGTGGTAACAATTTCAAAGTTGGTGAATTGATTTTAACAAAAGTTTAAGTGAATAGAGGCACAAAGGGTCCAAAAGTTTGAATAAGTGTTAGTTCTTTTTGTCTTTTGAAATTTTAAGTCAATATGATTAGGTTTATTTACAAATTTGATTTAAGAAAAAGTTTGAAAATTCATTGGCATAAGACCGAAGTTTCTAATTTGAAACATGTCGAAGTTTAAAGTCACAAGAAAAGAAAGTTTTTGAAAAGGGGGAGAGATTTTGAAATTTAAGAAGTGGGAGAAGATGAAGAGGCTAATCCTAAGCATAAATTTAAAAGTTAAGGGTTAAAAGATCTGACCAATGGGATGCAATCCAACAGACAAGAATGTCATATAGAAAACTCATTTTCCCTTTGGACTTTGAGTCAAGCAATTATCCACAAGCAATTAGCGATATCAAACATCATGAGGATCAAGGCATCAAATAAAGATAGACATATCCAAGCAAGCAAATCCATAGCTAGAAATCTTCTTTTGTCTTCTCATGTATCAGATGAAATACTCCTTGATTAACTCAAAATAATGCCTCAGACACAAGATCAAACTAACAGTTTCATCAAGATAATGTAGCAGATAAGTTCAAATAGATCCCAATACTTGCATCAGATGCAAGCTAAAAACATAATAACTTGGTCTCAAAATGTTGACATTAGCCAAGTCCTTTTGCATAGGGAATGTTGCCTAATCCTAAGTCAAAAGTTCAGATCAAGCTCAATAGTCCACACAAACATTTTTTAGGGTTTTTTGTTGTTTATTAAGTATTTTAAGGTCCTAAGACCACAAACACAGACAAAATACACAAACAAATATATACAATCACAATATATGGCTCAAATGAGCAAAGTAAAAATAGTATAAACATAAACAAGTTTAATGAAATGAAAATGGAAATTAATGATAAATGACTAGAAATTAAATTGCATAAAGTAAATGACTTGAAAGTAAAGTAATATTAACAGTAGCTAGTGTTAGTCAAAGTTAATTAGATGTTAGTGGAGTTTGCTTTTTTAATTGATCAAGTCATTCTTTGGAGAACACTCAACCATCTATTCACAAGCATGGATCCTTGAACCAAGACATCTTCCATAAGAAGGAAAAAGGGCCAAATTTCCATACAATACCATGAAAGATGGGAGACTTACAATCCCACTTAGTAGAATGCTATGCCTTTAGGGTCAAAATTTAGCTCTATGTTAAGCAATCATAATTGGACTTATCTAGAAGTCACAATTATTTGAGGTCGGGAAATAAAAATTTAGGTGTTAATGCATGTTAGAGATTTGGTATAATGAACCAAACTCCTAAAACATACCACACACTAAAAGAAAAGATCAAAAAGGGATGGACCTATCTCATCCATACTTGTAGTGGTTCATCTGACACAAAGTCATTGATGAACCAATTAGCATTAGGATATTAAGACTTCATTGATCAATAAAAGGAATGGGAAAGAATGGGGATGAAGATGAAACGGAAGAGGAATGAGAGAAACACAAATTGGTCATGGGAGAAATTTTATCAAATTAAAATCATCCATTCATTTTGGGAGATGAAATGTACATTTCATCAATCCCCTAAATCCAATGATTTTAATCCAACAAAAGTTAAATCAACCTTGACCAAGGCCCAAACAAATAGTCAAACATCACAAGACCATAGCAATAGCTCAACATAATTTTTACACAATTAAAAAAATCACATTAAAAATGAATTAAAATTCAATTTAAATTGGCCAAAACCTAAAACCTCTTCAAAACACCAACTAAATGACCAATAGATTTATCCTAGGTCAAACAAGGTCAAAGGACCTTAGGCAAAAAATTTCATGATTTTTGAAAAGTCAGAAGTATTTTTAAACAATTAAAAATATGCATAAAAACATTAAATTCATGAAAAATATCAAAATTAATCCAAAAAATATTTTTAATTCAGAAAATGAAAGAGAAAAATATTTAAATATTATTGGTGATAGTCCCATATTTTTTGGATTAAAAATAAAATTAATATGAATTAAACAAAATAAATGGATTAAACATAAAATCAGAAAATACAAAAAAACAAGGGCCATCAAATATCCCTCATTAATTGAGGTGGCAGATATGATGGCCGCACGCGCGCGTTCGACCATACTCATTGGTCAATGGGTTGTACGCGTGGTAATCACAATGAACACTTAAGATTAAAATATTTGAATCAGAGCAGATGGCCTGGGCTTTGCCAACGCACCACCGGAGCCCTAACTCCGGTCATCTTCTCCGGTGAGGACCACCGGTCTGATTCAAGCTCAACTTCATGAAAAATGGAAAATGAATACACTAATTTGAAAAAAAAATGCTCAGGAGCATGAATTTGACCTCCATTTCTTCCAATTCCAAGTATATTGAAAGATACATGGATTTGAAATTTGAGGTACATGATCTGAGTTGCTTTGATTTGACCTCAAAGCAACTCAATCTTGTTGCCTACATTGGTAAGACTTAAGTCAACCCAAAATCACAAAGAATAGTGGAGAAATGAGAGAGAATCGAAGAGATGAAGTTTCTGAAATTTCACCTTTGAGTTGCTTTAAATTCACTTGATCTTGATCTGGATTTGCTTGATCCCTCTTCCTCTTGCTTGCAGTGACCAAATGAGATGAAAAGGGTAATGAATTCTATGAGTTTGAACTTCCAAACAGGAGGTGAAGTTCAAGCTCGATTTCAATTGAAATCTTCAAGAATTCTATTGAATGGAGGGTTTGGATTCTTCTGGAAAAGCTTGGGCAGGGTGTTAATGAAGTTCTGATCTCATTGCTCTTGTATTTATAGGGTTATCACATGCTTTCCACACACTTCCATTTGAAAATCCAAAATAAGCAACTTTGCATCATGAGCTTGCATGGACGTGTTCAAAGCCCAAAGAATGATTGGAAAAGGTCCAAAATCATGCACAAGTCATGCTGAAAGCAATGCATTAAGCCATGCAATGTTGAAATGAATTTGAACATGAGAAATTTCCAAATGGTACCATGCATTGCACCCACGCGCAAGTCCTTCAATATTGATACAAATGAGATGATCTTGAAATTTTTGGAAAGGTGAGGTCAAGGGAAACAACTTTCATGTTTAACAAATTTCCATTTAAATCTTGGATCATGATGAATTTTGAGGTGAAAGTTTGGAAAATCAAACATATTTGAAAATTTCCTAAGTACCAAGTCATATGTTCACTTCTTCCACCTTGAATAACTTTTGTTATGGACTTCAAATGGAAACACTTACCTCATAAAAGTTGTAGCTATTTCAAACCTATTAAATTTGGTCACAAATTTGACCTAATTTGGATTTGGCATGAAGGAATTATGCATTTTAGAAGTTGAGGAAAATCACTTGTTCAATGGTAATGGCCCAAAATGACCTATAATGTTTCCTCTTGGAACATGCATTTGAAATTTGAATTTGAACTTCACCCAAACATAAATGTTGAAAAGGACATCTTGAATTGGATCATGGAATTTGAATGGATTTAAGATCATTAAAAATGAGCAAGTTATGGTGTTTGGAAGTTGACCTGCTAACTAGGGTTCAGACAAAATGACCTATCATCTTTCACCATAAAAAGTGACTTTACAAGCAAATCTAGCTCTTGACTTAAACATGAAAGTTCTCTGGAATGTAATTATGAGTAACTTTCATCTTGGAATCATTTTCATATGACAAACATTATAGGAGATAGGGTCTAGGGAACCCCAGTTTTGACTAGTTGACTTTCTCTGGTCAACCACCATGAACCATCTCGCTAGCTTGACATTATCTTGATTCTTGGGACTCATGGAGCATAATATATGCATAAGATGATGTAATATGGAGTATCCCTTGAAATATTTGATCAGATGTTGAAGAAACTTGCCGAGGAAGTCACACAAGATACTTAGATGAATTAGGGTTTCCAAGGCAAACAAGCTTCAAAATCTTGATGAATTCTTGATAAAAAATGATAAATAAAGAACATGGGGATCCATATATGATGTCTAGAGATATTGTGAACCATTTCTTGATTGGTCTCCTTGCATTGAGGGTCTCAAACCCTAGATATGAGCTTGATGGAGCATAGGTGAGCATACTCACTACCTACAAAAGAGTTAAGCTATACATTGACATATTTTTGGTATTTTGGTTAGTAAATAATGGAAAAAAAAGCATGATACAATCAAATGTGCTTGGTGATCTTTCCCAATGCAAACCCAATGAATGAGGGGTAAGGAGGATGCCAAGGTGTGATCCCAATGCCAATGCATATGATGAGATAGCATGGGGGATCTTAGGGTCAAAATTGGGGTCTTACAACTGCCCCTATTTAAGGACATTCTAATTGAGGATGTGAAGGTTAATATCTACGTATCAACTCGGTATAATGGGTTTAAATAACAATGTATAGAAATAAATTTTGGTCCCTAAGAGACCTCATGATGCATATGATATGAAGGTTAAAATGATCTTTGTGGGGAAAATATTGCCACAAAGGAAATGAATCCGGAGAGACAGAAAGTCCACAAGAGCATAATGCATTCCATAAGAAAAAATCATTGGGGAGACAGAGACTCTAGGGGTAATAAATAGTTATGCGTAGGCCAGGCTACGACTTAAAACTGCTGAAGACACGAGGGAAAATTCCATGAAAATAAATCAATGGAAAGACTCGGTTGGGGATAAAGCGAAAGTTTGCAGGGGAAACGGGTAAATTAGAACAAAACTGAAATACTCGTACCAAACAGGGGATTAGCGGCTTCACTGAGGAAATACACACTCAAACTCAACTGGGGAAAGATAATCTTCAACACAGGAGTACCAGAAGTATATTATCTATTACCGGTTACTGGGTAAGAAGATAATATACTCTGACAGAGAGGCATCCGTTAACGACCAGGGTAAACATATCAAGGATGACCCGCTGATGAGCAAGTGGGTGTATTCGTTACCAGTCACTGGGTAAGAATAGCCTATTAGGGAAAATATCAAATATGATTTACAAATACCGGTTACTGGGCAAAAGACCAAAAAGAGAGAATATCCGTTATTGGTTAAAGTGAACATATCAAAGATAGACTCAGAGGAAGAATATCCGTCATTGATTAGGATAAACATATCAAGGATAGACCACTAGGGGAATTGGGAAGAATATCCGTTACCGGTTAGGGTAAACATATCAAGGATAAACTGCCTGAAAAAGGTAGGAATCATATCTATCGGTTACTGGATAGAATACCAAAGAGAGAATATCTGTAACCGGTTAGGATGAACATATCAAGGATAAACTTAGCAAGGGGAAGCATGATTTACAACTACCAGTTACTGGGTAGAAGACCGCAAAGAGGAGAAAACCCGTCATCGGTTAAGATGAACATATTAAGGATTAAGTCTCTGGAGAAAGAAATAGGGATTACAATTACCTTTTTACTGGGTAGAAAACCACAAAGGGAGAATATTCGTCATCGGTTAGGATGAACATATCAAGGATAGACTGCCTAGGGACACATGAAAACGAATCCGCTGGGGATAACAAAAGAAGTCAATTACTTTTACCGGGTATTCGGCGACAGTAACATACTCAACAATTGAGAGGAATATTACCAGTTACTGGGTAATAGACTCTCAAGGGACTAAAGGTATCTATCTAGGTAAGAGATAGAAAGAGACGGTCATGCAAGGACTCAACCCAATGATAGTATATCTCAAGGGGAGTGGTTCCATCCAGATAATTAATTGGGGAGAAAACTGAAACAATAATCATCCACGAGGAAATAACTCAGTGGGTAATGAGAAAGGTTAAATTCTTTCTGGCTAAGGGGCTGACACTCTACAATTGAAGGAGGACAGACACACCAAATCTGTATAGGGATATAATATCACCATAACAGGGAATCAAAATAATAAAATCAAATGAAATAACAAATGCATAATGGAATATCCGATGTTGTAATTTATGCATGAATATGTATATGTTTGATGATTATGCTGACAAAACTATCGCAAAGGATACAAATGTCACAGATTTGAATCATTGCTACAACACTCGGCTAATCTCAACAAGATGGAAACACCAACTGGAGAAACATGTTGGGGGATGGATACAAATCATCTGGCCCTGAATGTCTCAACCCTGGATGGGGAAAGAAAAATGAAATCTGCCGAAGATCCAAATTGTCCATTCTGTGGGGAACTTTATATCAACGCCATATCAAATGGGAGATAACCTCGCAGGGGACCACTTCAAACACTGCTCTGAATCAACACTGTCGGGAATCATAAATGAAATCTGCTGGGGACCACAGGAGATAAGACTTTGTACAGGGCCCAAGAAAACTGTTGAGGATGTGAGCCTATTACCTAACTGTGGAGGTGATCCACCGACTCAGTTGGGGAAACCCGCCTTACTGATGGGGAGGAATAGGTTACCAAATCAACTGCTTGGGGAAGACCAACAATGCTTCGCACTTTAGGACTTACCTGTTCTCAAATTGTTGTTGACATTCCTTACTGAAATTGATTGCTTTTTAAAGTGACTGCTTTCATATTTTAAGAAAAAAATGATTTTTATTATTCAATTTATTTTAAAATTATCATCATAAAGTTCAATTCTATTTGATGACACTGAAATTTACCGTATTTTGGACTCCGATTTCACATGCATTTTAGTGGTTTTATTGTTATTTTGTTATTTTATTACTATGTTTCTCTTTGTTTTCAGGTTTTCAGTCTAATCAGAGCCCCGATCGAGAAAAGGAGTGAAAACGAGCTAAAAAGACTAAAATTCAACATTTTGCACTTGTGGCTCCCACTGTGGCTGACGCCATGGATCCAACCATGACGTGTCACAACTCAACTTCCCTCAACTGCCATGTTCCCCACTACCTCCACTTGGGCGCCACACTTTGCTCTTGTGGCGGGCGCCACAAGAAGAAAAGTTTTCCCTCCCAATTTCAAAATGAAGGGCATCCTTGTCTTTTCCATTATTTTACTTGCCTATAAATAGAGACTCGAATTCATTTGTTTAATCATCCAAGCTTAGAGCAGATGCAAACTTAGAGCAAACTTAGTTTCACTTAGGCATATATTCAGTATTTTAAAAGTGGTAATCGCTTCGCATTGAGGTGTTACCACAATTGTGTAATCAAGTCTGTGATCGAGTCTGTAATCGAGTTTGGAGCACTTTGGAAGGAAGTTAATCCTGCCGCCATTTTCATTTCTGCTTCGCATTTTACTCAACCCTCCGATTGGAGCAGGTTTTTATTACTTTGCCTTTATCTATTTTATTTTCCCGCACTGTCTTTACTTCATTTATTTCTCGCACTCGCTTTACTTTATTTATTTCTCGCACTGTCTTTACTTTATTTATTTCTCGCACTCGCTTTACTTTATTTATTTCTCGCGCTCGCTTTACTTTCATTTATTTTCCGCACTCGCTTTACTTTATTTATTTCCCGCACTCGCACTACCTTTATTTATTTCCCGCTCTCGCACTACTTTTATTTACTTTCCGCACTCGCACTACTTTTATTTACTTTCCGCACTCGCACTACTTTTATTTACTTTCCGCACTCGCACTACTTTTATTTAAATTAAAATGCACCTTTACTTTACCATGTCTAACTAAATCTATAAAGGTTAGAATGTAAGGATCGTAATTGAACCGATAATCCGTACAATTGTTCTTAGAAATACTTAAGGGCTATTTTAACTTTCAACTTAAGTTTTCCCGCACTTAATTTCCGATGGGTAAGATCGAAAGTCGTCCAACGTCCTTTTAAACTTAATTGTTTTTAACTATTTCAAAAACAGCGAAAGAACTTTGTTTAGTTCATTAGGAGTTTTTAACTTAAGAAGAAAAGTGATTTTAAGACTATTTTCGGACGCGTTTATAGGTTTAGAGTCTGGTTCGTGAGAACCTCTTTTGGTTAAGAAATCCAGATTAAAGTACTTTTCAACTTAGTCAAGATACTATATTTCTTAAAAATAGGTTTACTACTCTAACGCAATGCACGCATTTTTATAAGTGACAATAAGAGGGTTTGATTAGGGATTACAACTCGGTTCTGAATACGCGAAAGCGACAATTCCTGTTAAATTGGTTCTTTTCAAAGTAGGAAACACTGCCCATAAGTAGTTCTATTAGCAAGTACTTGGATTATTAATTGATTATGTGAATTACATTCGAACTTGTCTTTATTAATTGAACTTTATTCAACACTTTACTTTTCATTGCACACTCTAAAAATCCCTATTTTGATTACCTTAGATAAATACCATAACAATAGATAACGATAGATTGACACTTGATCTTTGTGGATTCGACAATCTTTTATATTACTTTGACGCGTTCGTATATTTGCGAAAAGCAACGCATCAAGTTTTTGGCGCCGTTGCCGGGGATCAATTTCGTCGAATTTCGCACCCTGTGGTTATATCGTTTAGACTTAGGTTATTACCCGCCGGTCAATGCGAAGAACTCGCAGCACCGGAAGCTTAGTATACCCTCTGGAGGAACCTGAACGTTACGCTCGCGCACGTTTATTTTTCCATAGCAGGTCTCGCTACCGAGAACCCAAACCAACATTTAAAAATCTTTCTCCAATTAGCAGACACTTTTAAAACCAATGGAGCTTCTCCTGAGGCAATCCGTTTAAGATTATTCCCTTTTTCCCTCAGAGATAAAGCCCTATCATGGTTAGATTCCCTTCCACCCAATTCCATTACGACTTGGGATAACCTTAGAAGAGTATTCATTGCTAGATACTTTCCCCCAAGTAAAACCGCCGTTCTTCGAAACCATATAACTAGATTTACCCAGAACCAAGGAGAATCGCTGTTCGAAGCTTGGGAGAGATATAAAGAGCTGTTAAGAGCATGTCCACATCATGGTTTAGAAAATTGGTTAATCATTCAGACCTTCTATAATGGACTTCACTATAACACTAATGTGATCATCGACGCTGCCGCATGCGGTGCACTGATGAATAAACCTTATCCTGAAGCTAGTGCCCTCATCGAAGATATGGCTTAAAACCATCAATAATGGGGAGTCGAACGAGCGACAGTTGAGAAGAAGCAAGCCCAAGGAGGAGTACATGAACTAAGCTCTATAGACATGATGCAAGCTAAAATGGACGCATTAGCCCTCAAGGTCGAGCATATATGCATAAACCCGAATACTGCAGCCGCAGTTTCGTCGGATTGTGTGATATGTGGAACCAAGGGACACCAATCTGCAGAATGCAGTCTATTAAATGAAACCCACTATGAGCAAGTGAACTACACCCAAGGGAACCCATATTCGAATACCTATAACCCTGGATGGAGGAATCACCCAAACTTCTCCTATAAGAGCAATAACCCTATCCCAAATAATGCACCTCCGAGACAAACAGGTTACCAAGCTCCAATATCAAATCAACCTATGCAACCTGTACCACCAAAGCCGCGCCTTGAGAAAATTATGGAAAATTTTATCACTGCTCAAACCCAACAAAACAAAGAGTTCATGAACCAGAACATTCATGTTAATGAACTGATTACCCAGTTAGGAACCAAGGTTGACCAAATAGTTACTCATACCAAGATGCTTGAAACCTAGATCTCTCAGGTAGCTTTAAACCAAGCCCCCCAAACCACGCCTGGAGGACAGTTCCCTGGACAACCTCAACAAAATCCGAGAGGGCAAGCCAATGCCATTACCCTACGAAGTGGGAACACTTATGTTGAGCCACCAAACCCAAGATTGAGTGAATCCAAAACTTCTAAGGAATATACCGAACCCACAGACGAAGTAAAGGAACCAGAGGAATCTGAAAAACAGGAAGGTCAAGAAAAAGGAGAAGCGCCTAACGACAAAACTTACGTACCACCCCCACTATATAAACCACCTATACCATATCCGCAAAGACTCAAACAAACACAGATCAATAACCAGTATCAGAAATTTATTAAAGTTATAGAAAAACTTCACGTAGAAATCCCTTTCACAGAAGCCATCACCCAAATACCTTCTTATGCAAAGTTTCTCAAAGACATCCTTACCAACAAACGTAGACTCGACGATCCGAAACCCTTGGAATACAATTCTATTTCCGAGAATAAGTTAGCCAAAAAGGATAAAGATCCTGGAAATTTCTCCATTCCTTGTCTTTTGGGTAGTCATGTCATCGAAAAAGCTTTTCTAGGCTTAGGAGCTAGTGTGAGCTTAATGCCTTTAGCAGTTTGTGAGAGGTTAAACTTAGGAGAACTACAGCCTACTAAGATGTCACTTCAGTTAGCCGATAGATCTATTAAGTATCCAATAGGCATTTTAGAAGATGTCCATGTTAGGATAGGTCAGTTATTTATCCTTACTAATTTCGTTGTCATGGACATAAAAGAGGATAATGATATACCAATCCTTCTAGGTAGACCATTCTTATCAACTGTAGGAGCCATAATAGATGTTAAGAGAGGAAAGTTGACCTTTGAGGTAGGTGACGAGAAAATAGAATTTATACTTTCGAAATTTCTTATGGCACCTGTGATGGGAGACGCGTGTTATGCTTTAGATATCATTGATGAATGCGTTAGGGAGTTAGAACAAGAAGAAATCATAAAAACAATTAAGTTGCCATCAACTCTCATACAGGAAGATGATGACTTTAGAAAACCCTACATCGATGATAACCTTTACGAATGTTTATCCCTTACCTCAGATCCTATGCCATGACCTAAGAAACCAACCTTAGAACTTAAGGAGCTGCCTAAGAATTTGAGATATGAGTTCCTCGATGAAGAGATGAATCGTCCAGTTATAGTCAGTGCTACGTTGAGCCAAGAGGAAACAAACCAACTTTTAGATGTTTTTACGAAGATATCCCTCAGCCTTAGGATATAATATCTCTGACCTGAAAGGTATAAGCCCATCTGTATGCATGCATCGGATTTGCTCGAAGAAGATTCAAAACCCTCTAGAGAACATCAGAGAAGAATAAACCCTATAATGAGTGATGTTGTTAAAAAAGAAGTTCTTAAGTTACTTGAGGCAGGTATGATCTATCAGATCTCGGATAGTAAGTGGGTGAGCCCTGTGCATGTAGTACCTAAAAAGGGAGGCATCACAGTCGTGCAAAACGATAAAGGCGAACATGTAGCAAAACGGTTAGAAGGAGGATGGCGGATGTGTATAGATTATAGAAAATTAAATAAAGCAACCAGGAAGGATCATTTTCCTTTACCATTTATAGACCAGATGTTGGAGCGTCTAGCCAGACACTCTTACTTCTGCTATCTAGATGGATACTCTGGATTTTTCCAAATACCTATCCACCCCGAAGATCAAGAAAAAAAACTACCTTTACATGCCCTTATGGAACTTTTGCCTACAAACGAATTCCATTCGGCCTCTGTAACGCCCCAACCACTTTCCAACGCTGCATGACGTCAATCTTTGCAGATTACCTAGATGGTATCATGGAAGTGTTTATGGATGATTTCTCGGTTTGCGGATTTGATTTCCACAATTGTCTTGCTAACCTTGAGAATATCCTGGAGAGATGCGTGGAGGTGAACCTCGTGCTAAACTGGGAAAAGTGTCATTTCATGGTAACCGAAGGAATTGTTTTAGGACATATAGTTTCCGAAAAAGGTATAGAGGTAGATAGAGATAAGATAGAAGTTATAGAGAACCAAAACCACCCAAAACTATCAGAGAAGCCCGAAGTTTTCTTGGACATGCTGGATTCTACCGGCGTTTTACTAAGGACTTCTCCAAAATAACTAAACCTTTAATTGAACTTTTAATGAAAGATGCTGAATTCATTTTTGATGGAAAATGTAATGAAGCATTTAATCTTTTAAAGCAAGCATTAGTATCAGCACCCATTATGAAACCCCCTGATTGGTCAGAACCTTTTGAGATAATGTGCGACGCTAGTGATTATGTCTTTGGAGTCGTTCTAGGACAAAGGAAATATAAAAGATTACATGCAATTTATTATGCCAGTGGAACCCTAGACGCTGCCCAACTCAACTACGCAACAACTGAAAAGGAATTACTCGCGGTAGTTTTCGCTATAGATAAATTTAGGTCTTATCTAGTAGGAGCAAAAATTATAGTTTACACTGATCATGCTGCCATTCGTTACCTATTAAGTAAAAAAGATGCGAAGCCCAGGTTACTCCGATGGATTTTGTTACTACAAGAGTTTGATTTAGATATAAGAGATAAAAAGGCACTGAAAATGTAGTAGTTGATCACCTTTCTAGGCTAGAACACCTAAAACCAGACTCAGTACCCATAAACGATGATTTTGCCTATGATAGACTGATAGCTAGACTAGAAACCATTGAAGATGATAGCCTAGGCCCTCATGAGCACTTCCAAAATTCCTTAGCAGTAAGTAACGTACCATGGTATACAGACTTTGTTAATTACTTAGCTGCTGATATCGTACCCCCTGATCTTGACTACCACCGCAAGAAGAAGTTCTTCAACGATGTGAGAAACTTTTATTGGGATGAACCGCTCCTTTTCAAAAGGGGTAAAGATGGCATTTTTCGCCGTTGCGTTCCAGAAGAGGAGGTAATAAGTATAATTGAGCATTGTCACTCTGCACCCTATGGTGGACATGCGAGCACCTCTAAGACATACGCCAAGATTCTTCGAGCTGGCATATTCTGGCCTACCATGTGGCGTGATGTCCATGCTTGCGTTGTCAAATGTGATAGATGCCAACGCACTGGAAACATTTCAAGGCGTGACGAAATGCCTCTAAGAAACATTCAGGAAGTAGAACTCTTCGACGTTTGGGGTATAGATTTCATGGGATCTTTCCCACCATCCTTAGGAAACAAGTATAACTTAGTAGCTGTAGACTATGTGTCTAAGTGGATTGAAGCTATAGCTGCACCTACAAACGACATTAGGGTGGTGATCAAGCTATTTAAAAACTATATATTCCCTAGATTTGGAACACCCCGTTTAGTCATAAGCGATGGAGGATCACACTTCATATCGAGAATATTTGATAAACTTTTAAGAAAATATGGAGTTAGGCATAGAGTAGCAACACCATACCACCCACAAACTAGTGGCCAAGTAGAAGTATCCAATAGGGAGATAAAACAAATCCTAGAAAAATCTGTTTTAATCTCTAGGAGAGACTGGTCTCAGAAGCTTCAAGAAGCATTATGGGCCTACCGAACCGCTTTCAGAACCCCTATAGGAACAACTCCCTACCAAATAGTTTATGGAAAATCCTGTCACTTACCTTTCGAGTTAGAGCATAAGGCCTATTGGGCCATTAAAACTTTGAATTTAGACTACCTGACCGCTGGTGAAAAGCGTATCCTTGACATTTACAAACGAGAAGAACTCAGGCAATCTGCCTACGAGAATGCCAAAATCTATAAAGAGAAAACAAAAGCCTGGCACGACAAAAGAATAGTTAAGAAAGATTTCAATATAGGCGACCCTGTTCTCTTGTTCAACTCTAGGTTACGACTTTTCCCTGGGAAGCTGCGCTCGAGATGGACTGGCCCTTTCAAAGTATCCAAGATTCTGAGATTCGGAGCCGTAGAAATCAAGAACGAAACTTGTAGTCCATTCATTGTAAATGGACAAAGACTGAAGCTCTACGAAGGAGGAGACATTCCAACGGACTACTCAAGCCACACCCTGATTGATCCACCGATTCCTACTACTACAGGTGTATAAATTCCGATCGTCAAGCTAATGACGTTAAACAAGCGTTGCTTGGGAGGCAACCCATGGTTTCTTACCTTGTTTTACTTTTTTGCATTTACTTTATTTTTAATTTTTAATTTTTATCATATTTTCACCGAGACTAAATATTTGAAATGTTTGTATTTTCAGGATCCCTTCACTAACTTTTACAGGATGCAGGACTCCGACGATATGCACGTAGCCTATAGAGATGATGCTCAGAGAGAGCGCTACATAGCTCTTTACCAGCTCCCTATGGTGCCCACACGCTATCCAGATCAGCACTGCATGGAAGCCCTGGGTATTGAGCCGAGTATCTGATTTCTGAGCCACCAGCTCCATTGGGACGAGTTCGCTGACGACCTGAGCAACACCTACAGGAACTTGACATTGGAGTTCCTTAGTTCATTCGATTATGACCCTTACTCTGGACCGGATGGGTATGCTGCTTTCATACTTTTTGAGATTGATACTCCTTCAACCAAAAGGAGTTCGGTGACATATTAGGCTTCCAGACTACCCCTGACGCTATCCCTGAGACACCGATGGGATGCTTTATGGGTAAGGAAGTGGAAAAGTTCTGGAGTGATATATCCGGTGGAGGGAGTCAGGATCCTTCTACGCAGTTGTCCCAGGCTATACATAACCCTGCTTTTAGATACTTCCAGATGATACTGGCTCACTCCTTCCTGGGAAGACCAGATGCTGAGACGTTACTGAGTGAGGAGGAGATCTTCCTATTATTTTGTGCATCCCAGTCTCGCCCAGTGGCATGTGGGAACTTTCTGTTATGTGGCCTCAACGGTGTTTCCAGATCGTCTGAAGGAGTCATTCATGTAGGAGGGATCATCACACAGATCACCATCGCCTTAGGTCTATCTCGCAAGCTGTTACATCTCCGGACCTACTGAGGGTACACTACCATGGATATCGACTTTTTCTTGACCAGAGGGTTGATGAGGAGATCCTCCTTCAACCCAAGGCAGTTCAGATTACTGGTCAATAGCAAGGCGATTCATTATTTTACACTGCCTGATCCTATGATGACTAGTGTTCATGACCCAGCTAATTGGAGTTATGCCTTGGAGGGTCAGGGAGAGACTATCGAGGAGCCCAGATCCCCACTTATTGCTGAGTATACCCCTACACCGCCTTCACCTAGGATCATTGTATTCTCTAACAATTTATCATTGCAGACCCCAGACATCCGCATCCAGATTGCAGAGTGTCGTCGAGAGATTGCCGGGCTTAGGCAGGAGGTGGATGACCTCACCTTACATATGGGAGTATCCGATCTCACACACGTTACCGAGGCTGACTGTTTATACCAGGAGATCGCCGAGCTTCGCCAGGAGATAGCCATGCTTCGCGGATCTACTCAGGCAGACGAACCCCCTACTATTTGATTTTACCATCTCAGTTTATTTTGTCTCATTTATGCTTATATTTTTCGCATTTACCTAACTTATTTTATATCATTGCATTTGGGATATTTTTTAACTATGCCAGCACATTGATATTTCCACATCTATATATATATATATATATATATATATATATATATATATATATATATGTTTTATATTTGTTTATTATATTTACATCATTATTATAGTTTAATTATACTAATTATTTATTTATTTATTAGTCTAATGTTTTAAATTTTATTTTTATAAAATTATGTAAGCCTTATGTCAATAGGAAATTACAATGCAAACGCTATCCAGACCCCCCAACCGAAAAGAGAACGAGAAGCCCAAGCCAAATGACCAAAATCCGGCCCAGCCGAATTTAGCCTTGTGGCGCCCACCATAGACCTTGTGGCGCCCGCCGACGTCTGTATAAGCTCGGGGCAGACTCCCATTTTTCACCATTTTCATACCTTCAAACCTTCAAAACCCATTTTTCCACCTTGCAAAAACGCCCTTGAACCCCACAAAAGCTTCCACATTTCTCATCTTCACACCATACAAATCATTGTCCCTACTTCCATTTTCATTTTCATCCGTCAAATCTCATAAAAATCCCACCTTTATACAAACTCATCTTCATCTTCTTCATCACATTCCAAGAGCTGAAAAATGGAGTTCAACGGATTCATTCTTCGAGAAGGGAAACCGGGAGATCGACAGAGAAAAATTATCGAAAGGTTGCAAAATCGGGAAATCCTCCCGACAAGGTATGTGGATGAAAATTGTCTTTACACTTTGGCTATCTACCATAGCATTTTTTATTTATTAGATAATTTAGGCTTGCATAATATCTTTTCTAACAAAGAATCTACCTTTGAGCGATTGACAATCGAATTTTTAAGTTCTTTAATTTATATTGTCAATCCTAACACTGCTAGCACAATTGGTACTGTCCGATTTAGAATGTTTGTTGTTGAGTATGAATTCAGTACCGACGAACTAGCAGGCATGTTAGGTATTCCTCATGGGGACGGTGCTATTTGTGAGGCCCCTATGGATTCAGATTGGTCGGTCGAGGTATTTTCCTTCTGGCAGAGATTGTCAAACACTTCCATAAATTCTTTTGAAGGAATTCTTGCCTCGACCATCCATAACCAGGCCATCAGAGTTTTTAGATATCTGTTGGCATGTACTATTTTTGGCCGGGAGAATCCAAACAAGGTCAATGCTCGAGAGCTTCTATTTTTGCAAGGAAGCCTCACAAATAGAAGAATTAATTCGGTCCCGTTCATGCTCGCTCATATGGCTTTAACTCTAAATAAAGCGGGACCGATTATTTTCGGAGGACTTATTACGTCTATTGCTTGGGCGCTTAACCTGAACAATGAGATAGCTACCCTAGATCCCTTACCTCCTCGCACAATCAACCTAAAATTTCTGAGAGATATGAAATTGTGCCGATTGAGGAGAGAAGGAGGTTATGTGCTTATGGTTCATGGTATAGCTATCCCATCTGTTGTCTTACCGTGCACTAGACGTATTGATGTACGTAATGAAAGGAATTGGACCTATGTTTTAGATGCTCCACCTGTTTTGGGTCCTCTTCCTCCTAATGTTCCTGATGAGGAGGGACACGACACTGATGAAGAATATGATCGGAGAGAGTGATCTCCAGTACCTCATGTGTCCCTCCATCACCCTTCACCACCACACACCGTACCATCTTCTTCTTTTGCAGGTTCTGCTCCTGGCTTCTATATTACAGAGGAGATGTGGCGTGACCACATGGCTACACTACGCCAAATAAGGGAAAAGAGGGCGCTTATTTTGGTCTATAACAGCGCTTTTAAGCGCCCTCTAAAGTGGCGCTGGCATAGGTAAAGACAACGCTTTATTTTCCTGGAGAAAGCGCTGTCTAAAGTGGCCCTTTAAGGGCCACATTATAGTGCGCTTTCAGAAAAAAGTGCCCTCTGGAGTGGTCCATAAAGGGCCACCTTAGAGGGCGCTTTCTGGACAAATCGCCCTCTAAAGTTGTCAATGTAAAGTGTTTAGAGGGCGCTTCCTACAGAAAGCGCCCTCTAAAGTGTTAGTTATTTTAAAAAAATTTGTTTGAAAAACAGTGAGTATTTAATTGGGAACCTGTTCGCATGCTGCAAAAGTGTAAAATTCATATTGATTTCATCCTTTAATCCAATGTTATACACCATTAATCCATTGATGTATACAACATGAATCCATTTATATACAACATTAATCCTCCATATATACAACATTAATATATGATTCTTTGATCAACAATATACAACAACATATTCATGATTTAGTAAAAGTACAACAACAATATACAACATATATACAACAACAACATACAACAACAACATTCCATACATATATGTACAACAATATACAACCTGGCTATATGATTCTTTGATCAATAATGAATTGACACAATTCATCCTTCATTTCATCCAAATGAGCTCTTGAGTAAGATTTGTATTCGTCAAAGTACTACAATTAAGAGAATAAAACATATTCATGATTTAGTAACAAATTAGATGAAATATCCGATAATATTAAAATAAACCCTAAGTTATTATTCCATACCATTTTTGGGATGTCTATACGATTCAACGCAATGATATCTCTCATAAATCTCAATACAAAAAATCCGCAATCGACCGAATTGTTTTGCTGAGGACACTACACAGAAAAACAAACAATATATATATAGTTAATTTCTTACAAACACTATTATAAGCAAAAAACAAACACTATTATAAGCAAAAATAAGATACTTAATATATACTTGAACTCTGACCCAGGTAATGTCCTTCCTATTACGATAATTCTTTTTCGATCTAAATTTTAGTATTGCCCTAACAAAATAAAAACGTATATTGAGATCAATCTGACAGACATAATTAAATATACAAATACACACGAATATTTAGGGGAATTTCACTTACGCGTTAACCGTCTTCTTCATACTCGGATATTTACTCCAATCACCCGATAACGAATCGAGATAATACACCATTAGTCTCGAAAGATCCATAGCAACCAACACCCAGTGACCACTGTAAAATAAAACAAAAATTTAGATGCATGAAAATTTTCTACGTAAAAGATATACATAGATTAGAATGAAATTATTAGAAAGAAAATCTAACCCGTTGCCAGAATTAAACGGTAAAAAATACAAACTGGGTGTAGTATTATCGCCGGCCGCCATGAATCTATCGACTAGTTCATTCTTTACGGATGTTGGATTTTTCGTTATAAATATTGTGTTGATACGGGAAGCAGCAATAAAATTGAATCGGTTACACAATTCAGTTCCCCGCATCAATGTGTCATACATATACCTTAAATAGAAACATAATAAATATTAGACTACTCATTGAAATGTGTAAATAAATTGTTCAACTAAGTAAATAATAGATTGATCGGAGTACCATATGTATGTATGAATGACAGCGATGCCCAATTCTTCGTGTTCAAAAAGTTGTTGCATGTCCTCCTTTGCAATTATTTCGGAATGAGCAATTCCGAAAACACCTTCATCAAAATCTACACTACGGATGGCGCCGTGCATAATATCGGACTCTTCCACCATTTTCTCAAGACGCATCATAATTTGAGATTTTGTCCCGGACGTCGTTGGAATATCCTTACCAGCTTTTTTCAACTTTCGACCGGGAACCTAAAAATTCATATAAATTAAATCATGACTTTTTGTGATGCAACATAATCGTTGCGTATATAATTCAATGGGTATATATATTTGTACCTCTTTTTGAGATGCAACCGACTCGATGCGTCTTGAAATCCCTTTACCAGCTTTATGTGTGGGTCTTGTAGGAGTCTAACATTACCATGTAATAAGGATTGATTAAATATCATAATTGTAGCTGAATTGAAATGTGAATACTAAATATTCATAATCATTTAGAACATATATACCTCGGCATCTGGGAAAATTAGATCTGACGGCCATCCAACAAAGGATCCGACTGCATCTCGCATCAACGTTGTCTCTGAAACAACGTCAGGTAATGGTAGAAGCGCGTCGGTATCTAATACAAGGTCAACCGAAACTTTCATATATCCCACCGGGAGGGGATTATGGTGAAGTAATTCACCCGAAGTGTTGTGCACTTTTCCCTTGCCAACTATGCGATAAGTTGGTGACGATAGATACAACTGACAAGGTGTAATGCCCTAAACCAATAATAAATGTTATTGTTAACGTGTATATGTGTCAAGTAAAAAAGTGCTATTTTAATTTCATAATAATATATATAATTACCTCGGGAAATTTCGGTTGACAATTGATACTAGCTCGGTCACTAGTATCTTTTGCCTCGGAACCGCACCTTTCCTCTCTATACCTTACATTCTCCTTTTGCAGTTCGAGTACTTGTGCCCTTAACTCCGCCAAGGTCTCCATCACCTCTTTGTTGGTAGGATTTTTTGTTTTTGGTTTTTTATAAAATGACGACGGATTCACACCAAAACCCTTACCCCTCACACGACCGGAATACTCAGGAACATTTAGTACTCGACTAAGTACGCTCCTGCAATCCTGGACCTCGGTTGAAGGTAAGGTTTGGGATAAAGTCTCCTGAAATATTATTAGAGGAGATTAAAAATGAATTATATGTCTAACAAAATTTTCGATATAATTAAAGAAATAATGTTACATATACTTACACATTCGTCATAAACATTTTGAACCGCTTCAACGACAGCCCCATCCTTCCCAACCCGAGCAGCCTTCCACAATACGTGCTCCGGAAGAGATGTTGCGTCACTTTTCTCCTCGGCTAGCTACACATTGAATCAGATTATAAGATCATCAATTATAACATATTGTGACAATGTATAAGCTCATAGCATTTGAATATACTCACAATTCTTTGTTGTAACCGTGCATATCCCGTACGCCCTTTTTTGTACGGATACGCGGGTTTTGATGCCCTTTTCCGATTTTTGTCGCTTACTTCCTGGATAAAAAAGTTTAAGACATATTAGAACCAAGTAACTTAACAATTGTATAATACCATAATTAATAGACATTACATGGAATTTTTCGTTTCTTTGTTTGGCGACAAAGTTATCCCATTCTTCGGCTGAAATAATCTCCGCATACTTCATTGGCCGTTCTGCTTCAACAAATTTTCCTTCCTCATCCTTGAGAAATTTGTTGGACAAAAAGGATCGAAATCCTCGGAGTCTTTTTCCGGCCAATTGAATACAATATTTTTGCCGGCTTTCATCGATGTGAAAGGATCTCTAAAAAACATACACATGGAGTGTGTTATTATAAGTAATATTATAACAATATATGGTCAACAAATAGTCAAAAAAAAAACATATAACAATATATGGTAAGTACCTGTATCTCGGACCATATTTTTTCTTTGCCAACCTTCAATTCCGGACTTCTCCAATTATCACATGTAATCGGAATATGTTATCGAACAAGGGAACCAATGTAACTTGCCAACATTGAACCGTTAGGCTCAATTAGTTGGTCTTCAGCACTCCAATGTACTTCGAATTTTTCACCCTTATCTCTTGCACAAATGATTGACTTCATAACAGTCAATCCTCGTTTGATTTCGTTTTCAACATTGTTACGTGATCCACTCGCGTCATGGGTATCGTCTTGGTTAGCCATTTTATCTGTAATATAGAAATGATTCAATAAGACCCAAGTAAGACAATGACCATATTCGTGAAGCTACACAAAAAACACATTCATATACCTTCCATTTCTCTCATGTTACAACAATCTAAACTCTCTCTTTTTTTCATCATTATTGAATACAAACTCACACACACCTACTGCATACAAAAGACCAATGCAAACTTATGGTGTTTGGAACATGAACAAACTTGCATCCATAATCATCAAACTTCCAAGCACAAGCTCAAACACACTCCAAATGACATCAGTTTTCAATAAGAAATAAAAAACCTTACAACAAGGTGCTCATGAACACCATATAGTGCTCGTTTGCCCTAAACAACATTAATCAACATAATGCACAAAATGTAAAACTCAGTTTAGAAAATGCCCTAATCAAACACCTGAAAATACAAACTATTAAGAGAAATACCTTCAAGGTGACGGTAACGATGGAGAAGAAAGTGAACAGCGACGGTGGACGCAGATAACTCAGTGAACGTGAACGCAGCAGCAGAAAAAGGCGACGGCGACGACGACGGTGAGGGAGGGAGAACGAACGGAGGACGAGAGTAATCGCAGTAGAGAGAAAACCCAGTTACGTAAATGAAATAGCATATAGAGAGGGAAAATAAAGAGACATGCAGTATATATGTTATAATTTTAATGTTTAATAAAGGGGACCTTAGAGGGCGCTTGTGTAAAAAAAGTGCCCTCTAAAGGGGGCCTAAGAGGGCGCTTCTAAAAGCGCTCTCTAAGGCTTTCCAAAAGCGCCTTATAAACTGGAAATGTACATGGACTTAGAGAGCGCTTTTTTAAAAGCGCCCTCTAAGGGTACCCTTAGAGGGCGCTTTCATAAACGCGCCCTCTATTGGTGTCCCTCCATTTCCTCATTATTTTTTCGCTTCACTTTAGAGGGCACTTTGTTACAAAAGCGCCCTCTAAAGTGCCCTGTCTATTCCAGTTGTTCGCTCCTTATTTTTTCTCTTCACTTTAGAGTGCACTTCTTTAAGAAAGCGCCCTCTATGGTGCACTGTCTATTCCAGTTTTTGGCGTAGTGCTAGAGAGCAAAGGCGTGATGACCTACTCTCTACCATTCAGCAACAACTGGCGGATAACATGAGCTTCATGCAAGAATCACAGCGGAGGATAGATAGATCCTATGAGACTGTTGTACAGTCCCTGCTTACGATCACAAATGAGCAAGCCCGTCAGCAACACTACCACCGTCAACATACTACACTCATAGAAGCCATTCAGGGTTCCATTTTGGGTAACCTTCGAGAGGTGAGGACTGCTCAGACTGCCTTATAGGCCAGGATGGATCAGAGAGACCGTCGTCGTAGCCGATCCCGTCGTCCACCTCAGGATGGCGAAGGCACCAGTGGTCCGCAGTAGTATGTCAGGTGACTCTCCCTCTATCTTATTTCGAAACATTGGGGACAATGTTCGATTTAAGTGTGGGAGGAGACTTTATCGCTTTCTATTTTTCTTTGCTGTTTTTAGTTAGTTAGTTTATTTTTATTGTGTTTGTTTTGTTTACTTTATTTCATTTTGCTTCTAGTTTGAGTGTTTTAGATAATGCATGAGTCTGACGAGTCACCAGTATAGTGTATCTTTAGTACAGTCTAATCTCCCCATTCCTTTAGCCCTACCAAAAATTTTTTTTGCAAAAGAAAACGGTGTTATTATGAAAGTTTTTGGGTTTTTAAGACGGGTTTGAGTAAGGATGCGGTGACTTGGGAGAACTTTTTGAAACATTAGTATTGTTTTAGCACCATAGACTTCATGAATATAGGAATCACTCCCGAAACCCCATATACCATGGCCTTAATCATCATTTTAGTATAAGTCCTCAGTAGTTTATTCCAGCAGTCAGCTCCGGCCTACGCATCCTCTACGTAGGGGACCGATGAACATAAGTGAATGATCCAGTGAAATAAATAAAAGAAAGCAAAAAGGCAACTCAGGTATAGGTGACCCTCACAAAGTCATTTAAACCAAAAAGTTTGTAAACATTTGCTACAAAAGAAAAAGAAAAAGAAAAAGAAAAACTCACCCACTGTTAGTTGGTTCAGAGGTATCTGGCGCTGAACTCGGTAGGGCGGATTACGATCCGATCCCCCACAACTGCAGTTGGGTCAAATAAAAGGGTTTACACAGATTTATGTGCCAGGAACCCCAGGTCTAGATCATAATCACTAACAGGTCACTCTGCTATGAAGCATGTACGGATAACAGGCTTAATGTGATTGCGCCTGAATGAAAAGGACAAAAAAAATGAAGAGGCAGGCCTAGGTATTGTGGGATAATATGGGTTGGTTAATATAGGAATGGAGTTTATGTCAGTGTTTGCGGATAAGTGTCATCATGATACCCTTAGTTCACTCAGTTAGTACCTATCACTGCATCCCGACTTGAACTTAGAAATCTTTTAGCCCGAATCACTCATTGACACCAGTTTTTCTTCTATGAGCTCTTTAGTGTTTTGCTTGAGGACAAGCAAGGGTTTAAGTGTGGGAGAATTTGATGACACTGAAATTCACCATATTTTCGACTCCGATTTCGCATGCATTTTAGTGGTTTTATTGTTATTTTGTTATGTTATTACTATGTTTCTCTTTGTTTTAAGTTTTTCAGTCTAATCAGAGCCCCGATCGAGAAAAGGAGTGAAAACGAGCTAAAAAGACTAAAATTCAGCATTTTGCACTTGTGGCTCCCACTGTGGCTGGCGCCATGGGTCCAGCCATGACGTATCACAACTCAACTTCCCTCAACTACCACGTTCCCCACTACCTCCACTTGGGTGCCACACTTTGCTCTTGTGGCGGGCGCCACAAGAAGAAAAGTTTTCCCTCCTAATTTCAAACTGAAGGGCATCCTTGTCTTTTCCATTATTTTACTTGCCTATAAATAGAGACTCGAATTCATTTGTTTAATCATCCAAACTTAGAGCAGATGCAGACTTAGAGCAAACTTAGTTTCACTTAGGCATATATTCAGTATTTTAAAAGTGGTAATCGCTTCGCATTGAGGTGTTACCACAATTGTGTAATCAAGTCTGTAATCGAGTTTGGAGCACTTTGGAAGGAAGTTAATCCTGCCGCCATTTTCATTTCCGCTTCGCATTTTATTCAACCCTTCGATTGGAGCAGGTTTTTATTACTTTGCCTTTATCTATTTTATTTTCCCGCACTGTCTTTACTTTATTTATTTCTCGCACTCGCTTTACTTTATTTATTTCTCGCATTGTCTTTACTTTATTTATTTCTCGCACTTGCTTTACTTTATTTATTTCTCGCACTCGCTTTACTTTCATTTATTTTCCGCACTCACTTTACTTTATTTATTTCCCGCACTCGCACTGCTTTTATTTATTTCCCGCACTCGCACTACTTTTATTTACTTTCCGCACTCGCACTACTTTTATTTACTTTCCGCACTCGCACTACTTTTATTTAAATTAAAATGCACCTTTACTTTACCATGTCTAACTAAATCTATAAAGGTTAGAATGTAAGGATCGTAAGTGAACCGATAATCCGTACAATTGTTCGTAGAAACACTTAAGGGCTATTTTAACTTTCAACTTAAGTTTTCCCGCACTTAATTTTCGTTGGGTAAGATCGAAAGTCGTCCAACGTCCTTTTAAACTTAATTGTTTTTAACTATTTCAAAAATAACGAAAGCGCTTTGTTTAGTTCATTAGGAGTTTTTAACTTAAGAAGAAAAGTGATTTTAAGACTATTTTCGGACGCGTTTATAAGTTTAGAGTCTGGTTCGTGAGAACCTCTTTTGGTTAAGAAATCCAGGTTAAAATACTTTTCAACTTAGTCAAGATACTATATTTCTTAAAAATAGGTTTACTACTCTAACGCAATGCGCGCCTTTTTATAAGTGACAATAAGAGGGTTTGATTAGGGAGTACAACTCGGTTCTGAATACCCGAAAGCGACAGTTCCTGTTAAATTGGTTCTTTTCAAAGTAGGAAACACTGCCCATAAGTAGTTCTATTAGCAAGTACTTGGATTATTAATTGATTATGTGAATTACATTCGAACCTGTCTTTATTAATTGAACTTTATTCAACACTTTACTTTTCATTGCACACTCTAAAAACCCCTATTTTGATTACCTTAGATAAACACCATAACAATAGATAACGATAAATTGACACTTGGTCTCTGTGGATTCGACAATCTTTTATATTACTCTGACGCGTTCGTATACTTGTGAAAAACACGCATCACTATTTAGCTGAATAGTAAATAAGAGTAGAATCAATTGGACAAAAGCTCAACTTTATTGAATAGAATGGTAGTCTGTAAATGACAAGACTCCATGGACCTTTACAAATTATTGAAAATGGTAATTTACATGGAAAATGGCTACATTGAATACAATGACCACTACTCTCCTCCTACCAACTTCAATATCCACTACGCTCTTGGCTTCAGTTGAGAATGACGAATCAGAACCAACTGACTTACTCAACACTGCTCCCATGACCGGGGGATCAACCGACTGCAGTTACTTGCCATAATCCCTATTTTTGCATAGATTGTCCCAAGGTGGCGTACCTATCGGGATGGATTTTCTATTTTATGTCTCTAACTTTTGCCTGGATCGCCTTTTCGGGTATTCAATCCACCGAGATGCTCTTTTTTTTCCTAAGCCGCCCTTTCGGGTTTTCAACTTAGCGAGTTGTTATTTTCTTTTTAGGTGAAGTATTTCTTGACTACATCAGTATTCACAGGACGAGTGAACTCTTCACCATCCATAGTTGTAAGAATCAGAGCATTGCCTGAAAAGGCTCTCTTAACAACATATTGACCTTCATAATTAGGAGTCCATTTGCCCCTGACATCAGGTTTTAAAGATAGAATCTTTTTGAGCACCAGGTCACCTTCTCTGAACACACGAGGCTTGGCCTTCTTATCAAATGCCTTTTTCATTCTCTACTGATATAATTGACCATGACACATGGTAGTTAATCTCTTCTATTCAATCAAGTTCAGCTGATCATATCTAGTCTGACACCATTCGGCTTCAATCAACTTGACTTCCGTCAAGACACACAATGATGGGATCTCAACCTCTATGGGGAGCACAACCTCCATACCATAAACAAGAGAGAAAGGGGTTGCCCCTGTTGAAGTGCGGACGGATGTACGATACCCATGCAAGGAAAATGGGAGCATCTCATGCCAATCTTTGTAGGTTACAACCATCTTCTGAATGATCTTCTTGATGTTCTTATTTGCAGCTTCAACAACCTCATTCATCTTAGGTCTGTAGGGAGAATAATTATGGGGTGCAATCTTGAAGTCTTTTCAAAGAGCTTCCACCATATTATTATTCAAGTTTAATCCATTGTCAGTAATGATCTTACTTGGCACACCATAACGACATATAATCTGATTCTTGATAAACCTCACGATAACTTGCTTGGTTACATTTGCATACGATGTCGCTTCAACCCACTTTGTGAAGTAATCAATAGCCACTAGAATGAAATGATGTCCACTTGACGCTTTTGGCTCAATCATGCCAATCATATCAGTTCCCCACATGGAGAAGGGCCATGGAGAGGAAATGACATTCAACAATGTTGGAGGAACGTGAATTTTATCTGCATAAACTTGACACTTGTGGCATTTCTTCACAAACTTGCAACAGTCAGATTCCATTGTCAGCCAATAGTAACCTACTCTCAACATCTTCTTTGTCATAACATGTCCATTGAAATGGGTAACAAAGGAACCTTCATGGACTTCAGTCATCAATAAGTCCGCTTCGTATCTATCCACGCATCTAAGCAAGACCATATCAAAGTTTCTCATGTAAATCAGATCACCATTTAGGTAGAAGTTTCCAGCTAATCTCCTCAAAGTCTTCTTATCTTTTAAAGATGCCCCAAGCGGGTAAATATGAATTTGAAGGAAACTATTAATATCAAAGTATAATGGTTTCTCATCTTTAACCTCTTAAACAACAAACACATGAGATGGCCTATCAAGATGCATCACAATCAAATTAGGAACCTCGTTCCAAAAGTTCACCATAATCATTGAAGCCAACGTTTCAAGAGCATCTGCCATCCGGTTTTCATCTCGAGGGATATGATGAAACTCAACCTTTTTAAGAAAGTTGAAATTCTCCTCGCATAGTCTCTATATGGTATCAAACATGGTTGATTCGTCTCCCATTCACCTTTGATCTGATTCACAACCAAAGTCGAATCTTCATAAACGTCCAGATGCTTGATTCTGAGATCAATGGCCTCTTCAATCCCCATTATACAGGCTTCATACTCAGCCATGGTGTTTGTACACTTGAAAGTCAATCTAGCTGTAAACGGAAAATAAGTGCCTTGAGGAGTAATAATCACTGCCCCAATGCCATTACCATACTGATAAACATCTCTATCAAATACCATGCCCCAACGGGAACCAGGTTATGGCCCTTCTTCGAGCAATGGTTCATCAAAATCTTTCATTTTAAAGTACAAACTGTCTTCATCAGGAAATTCATACTGCACTGACCGATAGTCTTCAATCGGTTGGTGAGCCAGATGGTCAGCCAAGATACTACCTTTAATTGCTTTTTGAGATCGATATTCAACATCATACTCAGATAACATTATCTGCCAACGTGCAATCCTTCCAGTTAAAGCAGGCTTCTCAAAGATGTACTTGATTGGATCCATTTTGGATATCAACCAAGTAGTATGATTTAACATATATTGGCGCAGACACTTAGCAGCCCAAGCCAATGCGCAACAAGTCTTTTCAAGCATAGAATACCAAGTCTCACAGTTAGTGAATTTCTTACTGAGGTAGTAAATTGCATATTCTTTCTTTCCAAATTCATCTTGCTGACTCATAACACAACCCATACTCTCATCAAGCAGAGTCAAATACATGATCAACGATCTTCCTGAAATTCTGGTATCAGATATGAGATGTCGAAGGTAATGTCACGACACTAATATCTGAGTAAAACAAACAGGATAAAGATAAATGATAGTAATGCAAAAAGACACAAGCAATTGTTAACCCAGTTTGGTGTAACTCACCTACGTCTGGGGGCTACCAAGCCAGGAAGGAAATCCACTAAATAGAATCAGTTCAAAGACTCTCAGTACACTTCAACAAGTTACAGTCTTTCTCACCTAATCTCTACCCGTGTAATTTCTACCTAAGCACTCTTAGATATGAGAACCCACTCACTCCCCCTCAATCACACCTGTGATTTTAAACAACAATTACTTATGAAAAAGAAGACACTCTTCAATAACACACACTTGATCTTACTTAGCAGTTTCAATCAAGTAGACACACACTTGATTTTGCTTAACAACTTCAATCAAGTAGACACACACTTGATCTTGCTTAACAGCTTCGATCAAGTAGACACACACTCTTGCTTACAAGCTTAGAGTGACAAATTACAACTCACAAATCAGACCAATTCAATCATCTATGGATGAATTGAATGGCTTACAAGTCACACGACCAAACACGACACAAACCCTCATATTCTCTCAATATTTTGCTCAGTATTGGTTGTGTATCAAATCAGGTTTTCCATGTCCTTTTTATAGAAGCTTTCAACTGGGCTTGGACATCTTGAAAACCCTAAGACTATTTTCCAATTAAATCTTCTCATGACAGTTGGTTAGATCTCCTTGGAAAATAAATAAATGAGGTTGTAATTAATGATTGAATGTGCCTGCAAATCAGATCTTCAATCATACATAGATTGCCATTAAATGCGCAATCATAAAACACATAACATTCACCCTGAATGTTCTGTGTACAGGATGTCATGACATCGGGTCTGACATCCTGGAACAATCCTGCATAATTCCATTTTAAATATCCAGCAGGTACATAATATCAGATGTCATGACATCGTGTATGACATCCTGAAACAATCCTGCATAATTATATTTTTAAACTCCAGCAGGTACATAAATATCTTATGTTAAGACATCACATGCAGCATCTTGTGAACACTCTTTGTTTTACCAAAATTGCTGCCAACACTTAGAACTAACACTTCTTTCAACAGGTGGAGACAGAATCGGAGTCTAAAGCAAATACTCCTTGATACTATCAAAAGCTTTCTAGCAATCTTCGGTCCAATCACAAGACTGGTCTTTCCGAAGAAGCTTGAAAATAGGCGCACATATGGCTGTCATGTGCGATATAAATCTTGAGATATAGTTCAAGCGGCCGAGAAAACCTCTGACTTGCTTCTCAATTTTGGGCGCATGCATTTCTTGTATTGCTTTGACCTTGGCAGGATCAACTTTAATACCATTCTCACTGACAATAAAGCCCAACAATTTTCCAGAACGAACACCAAATGTACACTTATTGGGATTCAAGCGGAGTTTGTACTTCCTCAAACGCTGGAATAACTTTAACAAATGCTTAACATGTTCTTCTTCATAACTTGATTTGGAAATCATATCATCGACGTAAACCTCGATCTCTTTATGCATCATATCATGAAAAAGAGTGGTCATAGCTCTCTGGTAAGTTGCACCGGCATTCTTTAAACCGAAAGGCATTTCTCTATAACAAAATGTTCCCTAGGGTGTAATGAATGTGGTCTTCTTCATATCTTCAGGTGCCATTTTGATTTGATTATAACCGGATAATCCATCCATAAATGAAAAGACTTTGAACTTAGTTGTATTATCTACCAGGATGTCAATGTGTGGCAGAGGAAAATCATCTTTTGGGCTAGCTTTGTTCAAATCTCTATAATTGACACACATGCGGACTTTTCCATCCTTCTTCGGAATAGGCACAATATTGGCCATCCACTGCAGATACTCGGAGGTAACAAGAAAACCAGTATCAAACTACTTCTGCATTCCTCTTTGATCTTAATTGCCATATCAGGATGAGTCCTTCTCAACTTCTGCTTGACTGGAGGGCATTCTGGCTTCAACGATAATCTATGCTCCACTATCTCAGAATCCAACCCAGGCATGTCTTGATAGTACCAAGCAAACACATCTGAATATTCTCGAAGAAGATCAATTAACCCCTTCTTATCCTCTGGATACAATTGAGACCCAATATTGACTTACTTCACATCATCTTCGAAACCTAAGTTGACTAGTTCAATCTGCTCTTCAAACGGCTGAATGGTTTTTCCTTCATGCTCAAGTAAACGAGATAATTCATCAGATACTTCATCATCAGTCTCTTCCTCAACTTCAAACACATGGGAATCAAAGTTGGGAGAGGGAGTAGGATCATTGTATTCAATGGGTTTGAGAACCAACCTGCATAATAATTTGATATTTTGATTTTAGATAAGTGAATTGTGATCAAATATCATGCATATGGAAAATTATTATTTATTTATGTTTTTTGTGATTACCGTTTTCAGAAAAGCAAAAAGTAAAAATAAAACATCATAGACGTGGATGAATAAAATTGTATTTCATTGATGATAATTGAAATTCCTAACAATGTTCACTTCTCCCTTAGGCATATGAGAAGGATTTTTTCTTAAAAATGAAAACAAATTACTTAGAGCGATGAATAACAGTAGGAACATCAACAACAACCCAATTGTTGCAAGTCTGGCCATGCGTCACAAAGTTGGCGCAAGCTTCGTCTTCATCATCACCATCCTCGATCACAGTAGCTGAGTGTTAATCATTACCATGAATGAACCCTCCACTGCGGAAACTCGGTTGAACATCTTCAGCTTTGATGTTGAACAACCCTAGTTGAAATCCCAATCTGGCTCTATTCTTGTTTTCAACAATTTCTACCACACACCCCCACTAATCGGTGCTTCCAGTCTCAATAGCTTTCTGAGCATCCTTCAAAGAAGACATGGGTGCCCCAGTTTTCTTCACTTCAGCATTAGACAAGGCTTGGAATGGAGTTCCAACCTCCTCTTCAACTTCAACATAAGAAAAGGATGACAAATGGCTTACTAAATGTGCCTTCTCTCCACCAACAACGACAAGCTTGTCGTTCTTCATAAATTTAAGCTTTTGGTGTAGAGTAGATGTCACAGCTCCTACCTCTTGAATCCATGGCCTCCCTAATAAACATCTATAGGCCGGATGGATATCCATTACCTGGAAAGTAATTTGGAAATCACTCGGACCTATCTTGACTGGCAGGTCCGCTTCACCAATGACGGTTTTGCGAGAACCATCTAATGCTTTGACAATTACGCCACTGTACCTCATTGGGGCGCCTTGGTAGGAAAGTATGGACAAAGTTGATTTCGGGAGCATGTTCAGAGACGAACCAGTATCGACCAATACGTTGGATAGTGCGTCCTCCTTGCAGTTCATAGTAATATGGAGTGCTAGATTGTGATTTCTATCTTCCTCGGGAAACACTTCATCACAAAATCTCAAATTATTGCAAGAAGTAATGTTGGCAACTATGTGGTCAAACTGATCCACAGTCACATCATGCTCAACATAGGCTTGCTCAAGCACCTTCTACAATGCCTCTCTATGTGCCTCAGAATTCATTAACAGAGACAACACCAAAATCTCTGAAGGGGTTTGGAGCAGCTGCTCCACCACATTGAACTCACTCCTCTTTAGTAATCTCAAAACTTTATCATCATCATTAGCCTTCAGCTTGCTGGATTCCCCAGACTGACATACTGGAGCACTAATTGGATTCACCATTGGAATCTCCACCTTCTTACTGATTGAAACATCTTCTACCTCTTTCAGAAAGACCGAACCAAAAATACGACCACTATGGGTCACCTTCGCAATATCAACTATATTCACCATAGAGTCTGCTACAGGTAAACGAACCTCTTGACCATTTTCCACCATTGCAGCGTTATACTGATAAGGAACAACTTTATCAGATGCATACGGGACGGGGCCCGCTAACCGTATTACCAACAGTGATACTGATCTATTGACGTTGTTGTTGCTGCTGTTATCAAATTGGATTACTACCCGCTCAGGGGTCTTAAACACATGAACAATCACATTAACATCGTCTATATCCATCGACTATTGAATCTGGATTACATTCTCATCCATCAACCTCTGGATATCTCTCTTGACAATCATACACCCACGGGGGTTCACGCTACAGATTGCACAACCATCATGGTCGTGCTTACAGTCACTGATCGAACACAAAGTCTTATACATTTCCACCAATGATCTACGGATACGTCGTACATCAAATACTTTGAAATTCCCTGGACAACCATCCACCATGTTGACTGAAGCATTACCATGAGTAGGCAACATGTTAGCTTTTACATTAGGCGCACGGTCCTCAAAGGACACCATCCCACTTTTCACAAGCTTTTGTACTTCATACTTCAACGTGTAGCAGTTCTCAATGTCGTGGCCAGGGGCTCCCTGGTGAAAGGCACAACGCAGTTCAGGTTTGAACCACCATGGAAGTCGCTCGAGAATTTGAGGTGGATTTCTGGGTTGAAGTAGGTTCTTGAGAACCAAAGATGGATATAATTCTGCATATGACATAGGAATAGGGTCAAAGGAGACCTTCTTCCTCTCAAAATTTTGTGGTTGACTATTGTTGTTGTTGTAGTTGGTTCTTTGTCGCGGTTGTTTTTGACGTTGTTGTTGTTGAATCGGAACAGATTGATTGTTGGAATTGTTGGAAAACACAGGAATTACAGATGAAACTTGATGTTAATGCTGACATGGTTGAGAACCCCTTCTGACATGAGGCCTCTTATGCCTCCCTACAGATACGGAATTGGATTCCCCCTTCTTCCTCTTGGAGAAACCACTCTCATACTTCTTACTAGACGACACTTCTTCCAATGATAGACGTCCTTCGCGGACTCCTTCTTCTAACCTCATCCCCATATTTACCATTTTGGTAAAGTCATTGGGGGCACTAAAAATCATACGTTCGTAATAAAACAAACTCAGGGTCTTTAGGAAAATCTTCGTCATCTTTTTCTCTTCTAATGGAGGATTAATCTAGGCAACAAGTTCCCTCCATCTCTGAGCATACTCTTTAAATGTCTACTTATCCTTTTGAGACATAGACCTCAGTTGGTCTCTATCAGGCGCCATATCTAAGTTGTATTTGTACTGCTTAACAAAAGCTTCAACCAAATTGTTGAAAGTACGAACACTTGCACTGTCCAACCCCATATACCATCTTAGAGCAGCACCAGTCAAATTGTCATGGAAGTAGTGAATCAGCAACTAATCATTATCAGTTTGAGTTGACATCTTTCTGGCATACATAACAAGGTGGCTTAGTGGACAAGTATTTCCCTTATACTTTTCAAAGTCATGGACTTTGAACTTCATCGAGATCTTCACATTCGACACTAGGCAATGTTCAGCAGCACTTTTACCAAACATGTCTTTTCCTCGTAACATCTTCAACTCCTTTCGCAGCTCAAGGAACTGATCCTTCATTTCGTCCATCTTCTCATATACATCTGTCCCTCAGATGGCACAAAGTGGTAGATAGTATCCTCAACACGAGGCAAGGTATGAACAACTGGAGGTGGCACACACATGATTGGGCTATATGCCTGCATATAGGAAAAGGTGGGTGCAAACCCTTCATGCATAAAGTTTGGTGGCATTCCCCAAGGGAATCCAACTGGCATAGAAGGATCGGATTGGCTGGAAGCAATGTGAACAGTCGAGGTAGCTACCTCTGAAATGACATTCCTCTGGGGAGGAGTTGTAGGAGTTGCTGAAGACTGGCTCTGCGCGACAAGAACTGTGCAATTTCATGGCAGTATACCGTGCAATTTCATCCTCCAGCTCTCTATTCTCTTGCTCCAAATGTTCCATGATCTAGGGTTCATTAGCGCGAGTGTTGTATCGGTGAGTCAGCTTGGCTGAAGCACAGAAGAATAACCGATAAGACATCTGGCAGAAGAAAACTTGCTATGTAAATGATGCATGAAATTAAATGTTTTTGTTTTGTTTAGTTTCAAGGAACGTATGAAGTTCTATTTGCAAATATTAAATAATAACAATAGTAACAATTTGATTCACCATAAAATCTCTTTTCATTCATAAATTTTTGGAAGGATTACACTAAGTACAATTTCAGAGACCAAAATACAAATACAAGAGAAAAGGAAGCTGTAGCGGTGTATTCGTCACTTTATGATTTATTGATTAAATCAAAAGCAAAGCATACAAGGAATCGAGTCGCCACCGCACTTTTATTTATCCCAAGGAATGGCTAAAAAGCGAACAAAAGCCTAAGAAGTTTTACACATAGAAAACTAATGAAAAGATCAGAGAATCTGGGTAAGGGGTAAATTACGCAATGGGAAGGTGTTAGGCACCCAAAACGTCCTAGGTACTCCTAGGGAGCCCTTTTCACAATTGTTGTATAAAAATGTTATTTGTTATGAGAATATTATTGTGCAAACATGAATGGGATGATGAGAAAAGAATATACAATTTTTATTGTTTTTGTGTTTGAACGGATGAACCCGTTGCCTACGTACCTTCCATGAAAGGTAAGGATCAAAACGCCGTAGTTCGGCTAAAAGATTTCCAAAAATTAGTGAATTCATTTTAAAACACAGGCCCTAAGGTTTTTCATTACCAATGGGAGAAAACTCAACCTGAATCAACAATCCACCATGCGAGGACGGCTTCAACATACTAGTGAGGGGTTAACCCTATAATAAGTATGGAAGACTTACAATCAACTCAACTAAGGATAAGGTAAGATTTACATCAACCACTATGGTAATTGAAACCTACGGCTAATGTATGAAAAACTTAACACGAATGGACAAAGCCACCAAAACAATTGAATGGGTGAAGTTAACTGATTATGAATATTCACAAAGTATGGTCAAGGTATGATTAAGGTATAATTCAGAAAGGAGTATCATCAAAAATGGAGTTTGAAAAATCAAGGACTTAAGGTCCAGGTTTCTAATTTGAAAAGGCATGAAGATGTTTGCACAATAATATTTCAAGTTTGAAAGCAACATGTGAAAAGGTTTAGGACAAAAAGGGTGAATGGATAATGGAGTGTAAAACTTCTCAGAAAGGTTCACCTCTTGAAATCATATAGAAGATGATTCAAGTGTGTCCTTAGGAATAGGCAATGAGTAATAACAAATAAACAAAACAAATGATACCGGATGCCAATTGCTGGACTTACACCAATCTCACAAACAAAGGTGGATACCGGATACCAATAAATGGATTTACACCAGTCTCCTAAAACAAACAAGGATATCAGATGCCAATAAATGGACTTATACTAATCTCCTAAAGCAAAACAATATGGATGTCGGATGCCAATAAATGGGCTTACTCCAATCTCCTAAAACAAAACAAAACATGGATGTCAGATGCCAATCTATCTGGGCTTACTCTAACCTCCACAGGATGATCATAGGAATACAAATGCCAACAACATGGACTTACAATTGCATCCTCCCATACAACAAACAAATAAAAGCACTAAGCAAAGAGGGCATAAGTGGCCAATGGAATGGTCTTACACTCAATCCCTTCCAAATCATAGGAACAATGGCCAATGGATGGTCTTACTGTTGATTCCTCAATGGGCAAACAAAGATGTGTCACAAAGATATGAAATGATGATCATGCAATAATGAGCAATTAATGATGATAAATGCACAAAGGCAAACAAGCAAACATGTATAGATGAACCAATAAGCAATCAATGATTCAGTTAGCACACACTATATACAAGCAATTAGGCTCAAGCAAGGGTTAGACTTTAAAGTCAACTGGAATGGGGTAAGTGTGCTCTTAACCTTAACATTGAGAGTTAAGGTGAAGCAGATGAAAGGATATGAGGGGTGTGCCTCATTGCTCTTATCCCTGGTCAGGGAGAGCTTTGAATATCAGAAGGTGTGGGAGTTCAGAAAGTTGGAACTCTCTCCACAAGTTAATGACTCGATAGATCTTGGGTTAAGATCCACAATGCTACAACATGTAATGTGAGCAAAGGGAAGACACACAGAATAGTAGGAGATGGACTACACATCTCTTTTATCTACCAATTGCCTCATATGAGGTCTTTTCCTGCTTGGGGACAAAGATAAACAATCACAAACATTGCCTCTTAAGGAGGACTTCAGACAGGTGCCTGGCCAAGTAACAGGCCAGGTCTTCCAGACTACATGAAGAAGAGATGTTATACCTCAATGCTTAAGCTATCAAGCAAAGCAAAAGCAAGTTCACAATGGACTATAGCAACTAAGGTACCTGAAAACATCAAACACAATTAGTATACTATACAGACAATCAACCAACAGTTAATGCAACAGACAACCAATATAGGCAAAGGCATAAGCCACAAGTCAATCCCAATTGAATCAACTTCAACCTACAAAACACACATTAGTAATCAAAAGCAAATATCAAATGCTCTCAAGATGAGGCATCATCAATTGTGTAACTTGTATGTGTAACCTGAAACCAAACTTCAAACATGAGAGGCAAACCCTTAGGCCAAAGCCTAGGGTCAAAGATGAGGAAAAATTTTAAAACAGAACATGAAAATTGACAAGAATCAAGCTTAATCAATCAAGAACAATATCCAAGTGGTCTCATATCAAAAGCATCAACCAATTTCATTTCATAAATAAATCATGTCAAAGCATGCAAGTTGAAAGCTTAATGAGGCAAACAGAATGAACCAATTCAAATCAAATCAAAAAAATGGCTCAATAAATTCCAATAAAAATCATGTCTAAACAGAACACATCAAATGAGCAACATACCAAAAATCATGGCATTTGGATGAGTATAAGCATGTCAAGGAAAATCATGAAGTCAAGGTAAGCATAAACAAGCTCGAACAAGGCCACAAATGGTATATCAAGTTCAAACAAGCATAAAACAGTGATGACAAATGATAAATGATCCAAACCAAATCCAAAATGAACTTCAGTGTGTCTAGAAAACATGTGTAAAATTTCAAGTCCATATGATAAGGCATAAGAATTTCACAAATCATCTAAATTCAACACTCAACAAAAGTCCAATTATGACAAGCCAGAAGAGAAAATCTCAAACAAATTGGAAATGGATCTAAAAATTCTACCAAAAATCATGATCAAACTTAACATCCAGAAGTAGCATCATGCAAAAATTCAGATTATTTGGCAAATGAAGGGAATAGTAAATAAAATCAACAAGTTGGACAAGAAATGGTGTGACACACATTGTCACACCTTCATTGATCAGATCATATCTCACAAACCAAAAGTGAAAAAATAGCAAACTCAAAGCCAAAATGTCACTTAGGATCTCTAGTTAATGCATGCAAATTTTCAGCTCCATTTGATCAAGCATCATGATTTCATAAAAGAAATGGCAAGCAATGTGCAATGAATGACATGCAAGAACAAACCCTAGGCAATTTTTAAATCCAACCGAGCACAAATTCTGGAAAAATCATCAAAAAAAAGTAGACATTTCAGGGAATATTATGCAAAAAATTTCATGTGAATTGGATGTGTATTTTTTGAGTTATGAATTTTTTAATGGAGAGAAAAAATAAAAATCATGTGAAATAAGGCATATAAACATGTAAAGCATAAGTGAAGAAAATACAAAAGCCAAAATATGAAAATGCTTGGAGCCGGAATCGAACCACGCTCGAATTTAAAAATGGCGCTCACTTAATGAAACACACCGTTTCATTAAGTGATGTGGCATGGCGCTCAAATCTGAGCCAATCATTCAGCCACGTGAGTGCTTGTGTGGACCAATACATGAGCATTAACAAGATTTTTCATGCAAACACGGCCAAGGCAGATCAAATAAATTCTGGAAAACAGAAACCCTAGCATTCATCGCGTGTTCATCATGTTCATCATCATCAAGATCCAATGTGCACAGAAATTCACAAAACATACCTCATTGGAATCATCATTCAACACACATCAATAATCCAGCATCAGTTTGACCTAAATCTAACTATGTTCAGAGAATCGAGCAATGGAAGTTTCACATATCAACATTCAAATCCACATAACTACCTCAAAACTCAACGAAAATCCACGATCTAAAGTTTAGCATAACCAGTGTTAAAGGATCTACAAGATGCACATGGTTATTTCAAGAATTATGAGCATCGAAATCTAACCTCTATGAAGATGCAGAGTTGGATTTGCTTGATTCAAGGCCTGGAAGTGTGAAACAGATGTTCTACAACACTTGAATGAATGAATGAATGCACGAGATCAGCTCAACAATGCTTGATTCCTCTTGAAATCTCAACTGCCATGGGAGATGCAATGCTTCAACAGTCACGATTCTTCAAGAATGCTTCAAGATCCAGCTTCAATCTACTCCAATTGTACCTGTAGATGATGAATAGATCGAAAGCAAAGCAAAAGAGATGAAGAAAATTGATGAAGAAAGTTGAGAGAATTTGAGATGAAAAGTTTGGATCTGAAATTATGAAGTTGTTGTTATGATTTTCTGTTATGATTAGCATTATATACCCTCTGTTAATGATGCTGATTAAACATGTTTAGCCAAAAACCCAAGGATTAGTGAAATGAGCATGTTTATGCAATTTGGCCAAAACACCCTTATGCATATGCAAGGCAATGGAACAGTGCGAATTTCACTTGAAACAAGTGGCAAAATCTGTTTTGATGCAAATGGGATTGGTTGGAATTGAAAATGATGCATATTTTTCAAATGGATATTTTCCCTCCGAAATTCAAAATGAAATCAAGTGAAAAATGCACTATTTTTGTGATGAGTTTTAATGAAATGTGATGCATGATTATGATAGTAGAGATCAAGAGAGAAATGCTCCAAAAAGAATCACTTGAATTGGCCATTTGGTGCAAGAGTTATGCCTTCTTGAAGTTCAAAATCCATTGACAATGATTTGATCATAACTTGCCAACCACAAATGAGAAATGGAAGTTCTTGGACTTTTTGGAAAGGTGAGAGCAAGATCTTCAACTTTCATGTTGGACAAAATTTGATTTGAAGCTTGCTTGAGGATGTAAATTTGAGGAGAAGACCTTTCCATTTTTGGCAGTTTGAAATTACAGGTCACTTACTATTTTTGGAAACTTTTCATCTGACCTCAAATTCCTCAATGATGATGTTTGAAATGTCAAATGAGACTTGTATGGACATGAATAAGGTCTCTCAAACCATCTCCCACCTTCAAATCCATGATTGAATGCACAGTTGACTTGTGTTGACTTTTCTAGGGTTTCAGCTGACCTAGTTATGCTCTGATGAAATCCAAGCCTCTACCACTTGAGACCTTGATTCAAAACGATATCGCAACTCATATGAACTCTTGATGAATGATCATGGTGCCCAAATTCTTCAGAATGGCCACCATCCATTGCTCAATGGCTGCCTTTGACTGGTTTGACCTAATGTTGCTTCATCTGCAAGTAACAAGGTTAGATGACAATATTTTTGTACTTTTGATTAGTAAACAAATGAAAAGCAATGATATACAAATGCAAAACATGCTTGGTGATCAAGAACCACTCTCAAAAGATAACCCACCCACTAGGAAGAAGGCAAAGGTGCACAATGATCCTTGAGGCAATGATATGATATGATGCCATGAGGGATCTTAGGGACAAAATTGGGGTCTTACAGAAGCCAATCATCCTAAGGATCCCCTAGCAATAATATCAGATGATCTAGCTACGGGTGCGTACTTCCTTCGGATGCGTCGAATCTCAGACTCAAAAGATGTCTTCATCTGAGTCTTCTCAAGGACAAGCTGATCAATAATCTTCTTCCAAGCACCGGAAGGCTGAGGCATACTAGAGGAAGATGGACCCTTTGGCTCTCTCTATCTCTTCACTGCTCGGTCTTCAAGAAGTTCAATAAGTGCATCCATGTTTTTCGATTCAAGCTGCGACTCCTCATGCTTTTGGCTCAAAGCTTGGAACCGTTCTTCCCACGTATCTCTCTCCTGCTTCATCTTAGTGAGAGCGTCTTCCAACTCCTCTACATCTTGGTTAGGGAGAGTTGATGGCTCAGCCACAACCAAAGACATAGGTCTTTCACAAGCATACAACATCTTCAACTCCAAAGCTCTCTTCTTCACCAAAATAGTGTAAGCTTCCAAAGTTACATTGTTGAACGGACCAAGCTCAGATCTTCCTTTCTTATGTACATTATGCCAAGCATGAATCATCTTCTGCTTCAAATGTTGGGGATCTTTACCCTCTTGATAGAAAAGACCTTCTAACCGAGTGTTATTAGGTTTATCTCTCAAGGGGAACCCAAGTTAACGACGAGCCAAAGCAGGGTTGTATCTGATTCCTCATTGTGTACCAATTAGAGGCACATTAGAGAACTCATCACCACTATCAATAATATCCACACTACTCAATGCAGAATCATACCAAACAATATCATCATTAGTGAGAGACATAAGTCTCTGAGACCACCTTAGACATTGCTTGTTCTCCAAGAAAGCAGGTGTCTGAGGCAAGTGCGAAATAAACCACTTGTACAGAAGAGGAACACGACACACAATAGTCCCACCACCTTTAGAATTCCTTAAATGCATAGAGAAATACATATCTCCCAACAGAGTAGGAACAGGATTCCCAATCCAGAAAATTCTAATGGAGTTAACATCAACAAAACCGTCAATGTTAGGGAACAAAGCCAAACCATAGATGAGCAAAACAAAGATTGCTTCAAAAGCGTCCACACTCCTAGCTTGAGCAAAAACAATAGCTTTTCCAATGAGGAACTCAGAAGTCAACCCAAACATTTCACCTTTCTTCACCCAATGAGTCTCAATCTCAGACTTCTTCAAATTAAGAGCTTCAGCTATGGTATGAGATTTGGGAATCTCCTTCAATCCACTAAAAGGCACTTTGTCAGAAACGGGTATTCCCAAGAGATGGGCATACTCCTCTAACATAGACATAAGCTGATGATCGAGAAAAGTGAAGCAACGGTAGAGGGGATCATAGAATTGAACCAAAATACTCAGAAGTCCTTCAACTACATCAACAGATAACACAGACAAAAGTTTCATATGACGTTGCTTGAAGTCCAAGGTATCTAGTACAAAGGATGATAACTTCCTTAGATCTTTTAAATCAGGACATCTGAAACTGTACTTCTTAGTGTTCCTTCGTCCATAATCCATGGTCTGAAAATATTTTCAAATAAGACCTTAGTTCCTTGAAATTTATTTTGGTGATGAATGTTATGATGTGCATGAATGCATGAATTGGAACAATCACAAATAAGGCATCACACACAAGGCAAGACACAAACAAAGGTCAAAGGATGGATCAAGTCATCATCAAGATCAATCATCCATTTTGGTGGATTATGGTTTTCACCTTATCAACACCCAAGTTCCATTGATATTGACAAGACTTGATCAAATCAACCACAAATCAAAGGGTTTATTGTGAGTCACGAGCATGGAGTGAGGTTAAGAACCATCCCAAAGGAGTGTACTAAGGATAAAAACCTGTAGATTATGTTCTAAAAAGTTCCCAGAGTCTTAATTCCATCTTTCGGGTATTACAGGTTAGGATGACTGACTCATCAACCCATAATATTCTCAAGAGAAACTCGTCTGAGTGTAGTATCGCGTAACAACTGTTATCAAGTCTACACATGAACAGTCTCTGCACTACGTCCTAAATAAGCCAAGTTGGGTTAAATGTTCTACGGTCCTCAGCTTCTCGGACCCCAAATCAGAGAAAGTAATGCCTATCCACAAATAACTTGTGTGACATCAGTAACTCCAAAAGGGTTTCCACTAAGTATATGGGTCTCAAGCCAACTTGTTAAGGACTACTACACACAAGTCAAACATGATTATACTATCCTCCTATCTTAATTGCACTCAAGTTCAGGTTAGAACTTATCTCACCACTCAGAGATCACCAAGCACAACAAGCAGATTATATCATATAAACTAGTATACAAACATCAAATGCACAAATATATACACATATAAAAAAGTAGGCTAAACCCACTGAGGACTACTCCCCAGCAGAGTCTCCACTTAATTTATGTAGTGGTAAATTCATGACCATCAAGCTATGGATAAGCTTGACGTCAATAAAACCAGAGTCGCCACCCAGCTTTTATTGTTTCCAAAGGAAAAAGGAAAAGTACGAACAAAACCCAAAGATAAGAAGTTTTCAAATCAAAACTAATTAAATGCCAAAGATTACATGTAAGGGGGTTGGTTACACAGAGGGAAGGTGTTAGCACCCAAAGTGTCCTAGGTACTCCTAGGGAGCCCTTTTTTATATGTGTATGTGTTTTTGGTATAAAAGATGTTTGAGAAAAATAGAGTGTGGGGTGAGAAAAAAGTTCATTGATTATATTTTTGTATTTGACAAGACCTTCGGACTTGTGCCTATGTACCAACATAAAAATGAGGGATCAAAACCTCGTAGTTCGTGGTAACAATTTCAAAGTTGGTGAATTGCTTTTAGAAAAAGTTTAAGTGAATAGAGGCACAAAGGGTCAAAAAGTTTGAATGAGTGTTATTTCTTTTTGTCTTTTGAAATTTTAAGTCAATATGATTAGGTTTCTTTAAAAAATTGATTTAAGATTTTTTTTAAAAATTCATTGGCATAAGGCCAAAGTTTCTAATTTGAAACTTGTCGAAGCTTGAAGTCACAAGCAAAGAAAGTTTTTGAAAAGGGGGAGGGATTTTGAAATTTAAGAAGTGGGAGAAGATGAAGAGGCTAATCCTAGCATAAATTTAAAAGTTAAGGGTTAAAAGATCTGACCAATGGGATGCAATCTAACAGACAAGAATGTCATATAGAAAACCCATTTTCCCTTTGGACTTTGAATCAAACAATTATCCACAAGAAATTATCCACAAGGAAATAGCAATATAAAAAATCATGAAGATCAAGGCATCAAATAAAGATAGCCATATCCAAGCAAGTAAATCCATAGCTAGCAGTCTTCTTTTGTCTTCTCATGTATCAGATGAAATACTCCTTGATTAACTCAGAATAATGCCTCATGCACAAGATCAAACTAATAGTTACATCAAGACAATGTAGCAGATAAGTTCAAATAGATCTCAATACTTGCATCAGATGAAAGCTCAAATCACAATAACTTGATCTCAAAATGTTGGCATTGGCCAAATCCTTTTGCATAGGGAATGTGCCTATTCCTAAGTCCAAAAGTTCAGATCAAGCTCAATAGTCCACATAAACATTTTTTAGGGTTTTTTGTTGTTTATTAAGTATTTTAAGGTCCTAAGACCACAAACACAAACAAAATACACAAACAAATATATACAATCACAATATATGGCTCAAATGAGCAAAGTGAAAATGGAATAAACATAAACAAGTTTAATGAAATGAAAATGGAAATGAATGATAAATGACTAGAAATTAAATTGCATAAAGTAAATGACTTTAAAGTAAATCAATATTAACAATAGCTAGTGTTAGTTAAAGTTAATTAGATGTTAGTGGAGTTTTGCTTTTTTAATTGATCAAGTCATTCTTTGGAGAATACTCAACCATCTATTCACAAGCATGGATCCTTGAACCAAGACATCTTCCATAGGAAGGAAAAAAGGGCCAAGTTTCCACACAATACCATGAAAGATGGGAGACTTACAATCCCATTTACTAGAATGATATGCCTTTAGGGTCAAAATTTAGCTCTATGTTAAGCAATCGTAATTGGACTTATGTAGAAGTCACAACTATCTGACACCGGGGAATAAAAACTTAGGTGTTAATGCATGTTAGAGATTTGGTATAATGAACCAAACTCCTAAAGCATACCACACACTAAAAGAAAAGATCAAAAAGGGGTGAACCTATCTCATCCATACTTGTATTGGTTCATCTGACACAAAGTCATTGATGAACCAATTAGCCTTAGGATATTGAGACTTCATTGGTCAATGAAAGGAATGAGAAAGAATGGGGATGAAGATGAAAAGTAAGGGGAATGAGATAAACACAAATTGGTCATGGGAGGAATTTTATCAAATTAAAATCATCCGTTCATTTTGGGAGATGAAATGTACATTTCATCAATCCCCTAAATCCAATAATTTTAATCCAACAAAAGTCAAATCAACCTTGACCAGTGCCCAAACAAATAGTCAAACATCACAAGACCATAGCAATAGCTCAACATAATTTTAACACAATTAAAAAAATTAAATTAAAAAAGAATTAAAATTCAATTTAAATTGGCCAAAACCTAAAACCTCTTCAAAACACCAAATAAATGGCCAAAAGATTTATCCTAGGTCAAACAAGGTCAAAGGACCTTAGGCAAAAAAATTCATGATTTTTGAAAAGTCAGTAGTATTTTTGAACAATTAAAAATATGCACAAAAACATTAAATTCGTGAAAAATATCAAAATTAATCCAAAAAATAATTTTAATTCAGAGAATGAGAGAGAAAAATATTCAAAGATTTTTGGTGAAAGTCCCATATTTTTGGATTAAAAATGAAATTAATACGAATTAAACAAAATAAATGGATTAAACATAAAATCAAAAAATACAAAAAAAAACAAGGGCCATCAGATCTCCCTCATTAATTCAGGTGGCAGATCTGATGGCCACACGCATGTGTTCCACCATACTCCTTGGTCAATGTGTTGTACGCGTGGTAATCACAATGAACACTTAAGATTAAAACATTTGTATCAGATCAGATGGCCTCGGCTTTGCCAACACACCACCGGAGCCCTAGCTCCTGTCATCTTCTCCAGTGAGGAGCACCAGTCTGGTTCAAGCTCAACTTCATGAAAAATGGAAAATGAACACTAATTTGAAGAAAAAATGCTCAGGAGCACAAATCTGGCCTCCATTTCTTCCAATTCCAAGTATATTGAAAGATACATGGATTTGAAATTTGAGGTTCATGATCTGAGTTGCTTAGATTTAACCTTAAAGCAACTTAATCTTGTTGCCTACATTGGTAGGACTTCAGCCAACCAAAAATCACAAAGAATGTTGGACAAATGAGAGAGAATCAAAGAGATGAAGTTTTTTAAATTTCACCTTTGAGTTGCTTCAAATTCACTTGATCTTGATCTGGATTTGCTTGATTCCTCTTCCTCTTACTTGCAGTGATCAATTGAGGTGAACAAGGCAATGAATTCTTGGAGTTTGAACTTCCAAATAGGAGGTGAAGTTCAAGCTCGATTTCAATTGAAATCTTCAAAAATTCTATGGAATTGAGGGTTTGGATTCTTTTGGCAAAGCTTGGGCAGGGTGTTGATGAAGTTTTGATCTCATTGCTCTTGTATTTATAGGGTTAGCACATGCTTTCCACACACTTCCATTTGAAAATACAAAATTAGAAATTTTGCATCATGAGTTTGCATGGGCTTGTACAAAGCCCAAATAATGATTGGAAAAGGTCCAAAATCGTGCATAAGTCATGCTGAAAGTAATGCATTAAGCCATGCAATGTTGAAATGAATTTGAACATGAGAAATTTCCAAATGGTACCATGCATTGCACCCATGCGCAAGTCCTTCAAAATTGATTCAAATGAGATGATCTTGGACTTTTTGGAAAGGTTAGATCAAAGGGAACAACTTTCATGTTGAACACTTTTCCATTTGAATCTTGGATCATGATGAATTTTGAGGTGGAAGTTTGGAAAATTAAACATATTTGAAAATTTTCTAAGTACCAAGTCATATGTTCACTTCTTCCACCTTGAATAACTTTTGTTATGGACTTGAAATGGAAAAACTTCCTTCATCAAAGTTGTATCTCTTTCAAACCTCTTCAATTTTATCACAAATTTGACCTCATTTGGATTTGGCATGAATGAGTTATGTATTTTAGAAGTTGAGGAAAATCACTTGTTCAATGGTAATGGCCTAAAATGACCTATAATGTTTCCTCTTGGCACATGCATTTTCAAGTTGAATTTGAACTTCCTCCAAACATAAAAGTTGAAAAGTTATGGTCTTTGGAAGTTGACCTCCTAACTAGGGTTCAGACAAAATGACATATAATCTTTCACCATAAAAAATGACTTTCCAAGTAAAACTATCTCTTGACTTCAATATGAAAGTTGTTTGGAATGTCATTATAAGTAACTTTTCTCTTGTAATCATTTTCATATGACAAAACTAATAGGAGATAGGGTCTAGGGAACCCCAGTTTTGACCAGTTGACTTTCTCTGGTCAACCACCATGAACCATCTTGCTAGCTTGACATTCTCTTAATTCTTGGGACTCATGGAGGATCATATATGCATAAGATGATGTAATATGGAGTATCCCTTGAAACATTTGATCAAATGTTGAAGAAACTTGCTGAGGAAGTCACACAAGATACCCAAATGAATTAGGGTTTCCAAGGCAAACAAGCTTCAAACTCTTGATGAATTCTTGATTAAAAATGATAAATAAAGAACATGGGGATCGATATATGATGTCTAGAGCTATTGTGAACCATTTCTTGATTGGTATCCTTGCATTAAGGGTCTCAAACCCTAGATATGAGCTTGATGGAGCATAGGTGAGCATACACATTACCTACAAAAGAGTTAAACTATACATTGACATATTTTTGGTATTTTGGTTAGTAAATAATGAAAGACAAACCATGATACAATCAAATGTGCTTGGAGATCTTTCCCAATGTAAACCCAATGAATGAGGGGTAAGGAGGATGCCAAGGTGTGATCCCAATGCCAATGCATGTGATGAGATAGCATGAGGGATCCTAGGGTCAAAATTGGGGTCTTACAGTATATGAAACCATCTTACGATAGTACATCATCAAATGGATTTTTAGATAGATGTGCCCCTTGTATTTTTCAAATTCTAGAGTTTTGAATTTGGTAGGCATAACCAAGTCTGAAACTAAGTACATGTCCATTGTAGCAGCACCAATGGCATCATTACCTTCCATAACTCTTAATCTCTTCTCCAGAGTTTGGCATTGCTCTCTGACTTCATCAATGTCTCCAGCTTCTTCTTGACTTCCAAACTGGGGACCAACATCATGGTACATGTGTAACACGGTGGGAGAACTGACTTTAGTTAAATGTTGCAGATAGCAAGAGTCGCCACCGACTTTTATTTTATCCAAAAGGAAAGGACATAAAAGAACAGGAAAGACCTTAAAAAGATTTTGAGTTCGGGGGGTAGGTTATACAAAGGGAAGGTATTAGCACCCTTTATATCCATGGTTATCCATGGGCTCTTAGTTACTTAGCTCACTTTGTTTGTTTGCAAGAGTGTAGTGTGTGATTAGAAAAATTTCTTTAAGTACTTTGTAATGACCCTCGTATGGGTGTATACAAAGCCTAGTTTAGAAATTGTGAGGTGTAAAAGTAATTTTGAAAAGTGTGAGCAAGTAACTATGAGATACCTACCTTAGATTAAGTCTTTCGTGTTCTCGTATATTCTTTCAATGGTAAGACTGTCCCTATTATTAAGGAATAGGTAGTCATTACCTTGGATGTGTTTAAGGGACGGGCGTAGGGTCATCGTATGGTCAATGAAGGCAACATAAGGGGTGTCTTTAGTAACTCGTAGGGACTATCATCATATTTACCAAAGGGACAAGATCATTATATCGTAGGCAACCTCGTAGGGACTTGATCTTTTAAGTTTATATAGGGACTTGATGATTTTTCTGTTTGAAGGGACTTTGCTTAAGACACCCCTATTTTCGAGGGACTTGACCATTTAAAGAAGGCAACCAAGAGGAATACCCTAGGAAGTACAGATGGCGATCAAAGATCGACTTACGTGTGTGAGTGTTATTTTTCAGATATTTGTCTTGAATTTAATTTTCTAAGTTCAATTATTTACAGTTAGTTTTTTGCACTCCCTAAATTACTAACCACGCAATAAATATTTAAAAATAAAAGCAAGAAAAATAAATTCTTAAACTATTACATGGCTATGGGACAGATACATAATAATCAAGCGAGAAAGAATAAATTTACAACCTATACATTTGTTCCTAATATTATAAATAAAACAAAATTAAAATAAGGAAAATAATGAAGCAAAAATAGAATAGATAAAAGCAAATAATAATAAAATAATAAATAAACAATAGTAATAAAGCAACAATAATAATAAAGTGATAATAAAAAGGTTAGAATTTTAAAAGAAATTATTTTAGGTTAAACAAGTTAGATTTTTTTAGAAGTTATTAGAAAAATATGAGTTTAAAATAAATTAGTAATAATAAAAGAATTTAAAATATATTAATGTACAAATTATAAAATAAAAGAGTTATATGAAAAATATTAAGTTAGTTATTTACAAAATAAATAAAGATTATAGAAAATATCAAATTATTAGATTAATAGGTTTATTATTATTATTCAATTAGAAAAATGGTCAATTAGATTTTATTTACAAAATATATAAGGATTTATTATTATAAGTAAGTAATAAAAAAAAAGTTATTAAAATAGTTAGTATTTATTATTTATTTACAAAATAAATAAATAAAGGTTATAGAAAAATATTAAATAATTAATTTAGTAGGTTTTCACACCCTACATTACTAAACCACACAGTTAATATAGGATCAATGGCAGGAATTTAAATGACAGAAAAATAAATGGTAGAAAAATAAAATGGCAGAAAATCAATGGCAGAAAATAAAACCCTAATTATTACAACGCTTTGGTGCAGTTACATAATAAAGATGGCGAAAAGTAAAACTGAAAATATTACAAGTTAAAACTTAAAATATTACAAGGGCGAAGCAGTTACAGTGTATGAATAACATAAAAATGAGTGAAAATAGGAAATAATAATAAGGTTTGTTAAGGTTTAAGAAAATGTTTATGGTTTAAAGGAAATAACACGGTTAAAGTTTTAGGTTTGAAATTTAGAGTTTGTGGCGAAATTGTCAGGGTTTAGGAAAAATCAGGGTAGTTAGTTATGAAAAAAAATGTGCAGATCTAAATATATGTATATAAAAAAAATATGAATTAAAAAAACAACGGCGTTGCTAGCGCAAAATTGCGATCATCGCAACTGGATCGGATAACACAAGTGTCACGCCTCATACATGTATATGTGAAAACGGCGTATTGACACGATCCGATCCGAAAACATAATCAAATTATAACATAAAATAGAAATATATATATATATATATATTTAACACACTAGTTACACATATGAACATGTATTTGAAACATAGTAACAAATATATCAACAAAATAGATAAAGTATATATCATATATGAACTATTACCAAACTGTGTTTACGATAGTATAGATCAGCCACTCTCAGTTTCTCTTTTTTGTTCTGTCTTTCCGGCCTCTCTCTATCAGTCATGCTAGTAAATATATATAGGAACAAATTAGGTTAATGATAATGGGCCTAAGTTTATTTTGAAACCCAATATTAAATTAAAAACTGAATAAAGTTAAATAATTAAAATAGTTAAAATTAAAATAAAAACTAATTAACCTATTTATTTATTCTAGACCCAATATAAAAATAAATAGACTCAAAAAAAAAGTCGGGCACCAAAATGCTCGAAAAAATAAAATGAACACGTCAAAATAATCGGCGCGAAATAAATGACTCGGAAAAATACAGCGTTTGGTCGGATTTTGAAATAAAAATTTTTCAAAAATTCTGGGGTCTGCACGGGCCGTGCCAACCTGCACGGCCGGCCGTGCAAAGCCACGGCTTTTTGTATGGGGCAGAATTCTGGAATTCTGCACGGGCCATGCCAGTCTGAAATTTTTGAAAATTTTTTCGTTGACTAATTTTAGGCATAGTTAAAAAGTTAATTTGACCAGTCTGTTTGTAAATTCCGAGAAATTATTCCGGCTAATATTAAGACAGAAAAAAATGTTATGCTATGAAGATGATGCAAATGAATGTGAAACAAAAAATTGGTTAGAGTTAAAAATAGAGGGCAAATTTTGGGGTGCAACAACATGGAGTGAGGATCTTCATAAGCAGCTTGAGCAACCATATGCATGATAGGTTAAGGTGTAATGATTTCTGGAGCTTGGAATACTGGAAATACATATAGGCTAACCCTTGGTATATTTGCAGGGGCGAAGAATAATTTGGTGGTAATCCAAATTCTGGCCAAGAACTAACTAGTCTCTAGGGAGGCATGTGGTCAACAATAAAACTAGTGATTTCAGAGATGACAGTCCTCTAAGGTTAAGCGTCCCTAACATTCAAGGCTTATAACATTTCCATGATCTTGCTCACATTTCCTTTCAACTCATCAATGTCTTCCCTAACTCTTTCATTATGCTGCTCTTGATCAGCCAGTCTTCTTTTAACGTTGTCCCTAGTTATGCACTTATGTTGAGGAATCAACTTAATGGTAGAGTGACAACTCTGAAGATAAGAAAAAATGAAATGATTTTTTTGACAACTTGAATATACGCATGAAGCCTTATGCAAAGGAATGCAATTTTATGTAAATGGATGCAATAAGATGCCAATATTATTTCAGGTAAATCATGTTTTCAGATCAATTAGAACACCAGGTAAATAAGTAGTATCTATGATTAAAGGAACCCCGTGGGTATACTCTATGGTTGTAGGTTCCAAGAGTCATGGATCATTTTTAGAAATATAATCGCTATAATGACTAATCGTTAGACAATCATATTTCTAAGAGAATCTACTCTGGGTGAGGTCTTCGTATCGACCCAACGAGTCCTAAGTCTCGTAGTTCCATACTACTCAACCATCGACTCCAAGGTTATAAAAAGGTCCCTAAAGTCATGGACCCTAAGTAAAACATTATCACCATAACGACTACCCATCAAACACAAATTTCTCAATAGGATTTACTATAGGCGTGTTGGTGTAAGCCCTATAGGCCAATACTTTTGGTACTTGTATCGAATTATTTATTAATAATAAAAGGCTTTTTTTCTTTATTATGTTTGTTTAATAAAGTCCCTAGAATAGCTAGGATATTTAATGTATCAAGTGTGACTTAATCATGAGATCTCATTAAATATAAGGACATTATTCTTAAAGTATCCGTAGTCGAGCTTTGTTGTGAAGTGGGATACTATTATGAATATAGGCTGATGATCACATCTCATGGATCATGGATAAAGAGTTATCAAGTCTTAAACATAGGTATGAATATTATGAGTAATATTTGTCGCATCAAATGACTCAAATATGGTTGGAATAGAGGCAATCTATCAATGCCTCAAAGTATCATGAATGATATTGATCAACCATTAATAGGTTTGAAGTATTGAAGATTTAATCAACTCTAAACAACCGTGGTCATGATCTAATAGAACTCATCAACCAAATAAATGTAACAACAAGTCAACAATAAATATTAAACAATAACAAGAAACAATGTAAAGGAAATGGTTTCATCTATGTATCAAATGACCCAAACATGGTTGAAATAGAGGCAACCTATCAATGCCTCAAAGTATCATGAAGGATCTATTGATCAATCATTAATAGGTTTGAAACATTGAAGGTTTTATCAACTCCAAACAACCATAGTCATGATCTAATAGATCTCATCAACCAAATAAATGTAAATGATAACAAGAAACAAAGTTTGATTGAAAATGGTGGATAAAAAGTAATAAGAGCAAAAAATCCCCAAAAGGGTGTAAACCAAACAAAAACCACTTGTCTCAAAGTTGACTCAAATATCTCTCAAAATACAACCCAAGAGTAAAAATCCATTTTTAAACACAAAACAAAACCAAAAATATCAAGGAGTTTGAGTCCAAAATATTACCAAGATTGGGGTGTCAAAACTAGGTTGTTGTTGTGTTTGGGTTTGAGAATGAAGCAAAAGCTTGGAAGAGGGTGGCTATGGTTGTTGTGGTAGAAAACTGGAAGGGAAGAAAGTTGTATGTTTGTGTGGTGGTGGTGAATGATTATGTAAGTGAAGGTTACAAGTTTGCTACTGTTTTGGTTGTGTGGAGATTGTGGATTTTTTCATGGTGGTTGGGTGGTTCAAAGAAGAAAAGAGGGTTTGGGTGAGTTAGGGTTTAGGTTGAAGAGAGGGAGCTTGAAGGTGATTTGGGAAGAGGTTTTGTGGCTTTCAAGCTTGAAAAATGAGTGAGGATAGTGCTCTATTTATAGGGGAAGCAAAGGGGTTGAAGTGGGTGAACCAAAAGGTCTTCTGGGTAAAAAAAACGGAGCCATTTCTGCTGTCTGCGCAGGTGTAATCGGTTACCCTGATTAGGGTAATCGGTTACACAGTCCAAAATGGCCAAAAAATCAATTTTGGGTCTGTGTAACCGGTTACGCTGATTAGGGTAACCAGTTACCCAATTTTTTTAAATATTTTTTTATAGAAATAATGAATGTATGCATGTGCAGTAGGGTTATGGATCAGATGAAAATTGTATCGGGGTAGGGACAAAATTGGGGTATGACAGCTGCCCCTATTTAATTACCTTGAACCAGAAAGTACGAATGACCGCAGTCTTCGTACATTCACGGTGGAAGATAATTAAATACTTAAAAGACCCGAATTTTGTCCTTTGAAATGTAAGGAAGAAATACGGAAACAAAATGCAGTGAGAAATATAGTAGGAAAAGATTATCGAAAGGTAAAATAAAACAATCAAGACTCTCTGGGAATTATCATAACAACATCTTGGATGCCATGATCGAGATTTTCCAACAATAGAACGATACCTTAATGGTATCTAAAACTTTTGAAAATTAGCAGAACATTGTCTTGAACAGAAAACATGATATTCTCTGGGGATCAAACAGAGCAGTTTCTTATCATGATATCGTCAAGATATTCCAACAAGGGAATGATACCTCAATCGTATCTAAGATTCTCCGAGGATACTAGAGCAGTATCTTGAAAACAAATGAGATTCTTCAAATCAATGAAACAGTGTCTCAAACAGACAAATGAGATTCTTCGGATAAATGAAGCAGTATCTCAAACAGGCAAATGAGATTCTTCGGATAAACGAAGCAGTATCTCAAACAGAATCTGAAATGAGACTCTTCATATTGATGAACCAGTATCTCGAACAGTAAAAATGAGACTCTCTGTATCGAGTCGAAGCAGCATCTTATATGATAGAATTAAGATATTCCGAACAAGGGAATGATACCTTAATTGAATTTAAGACTCTCCGAGGATACTAGAGCAATATCTCAAAAAAAATCTGAAATGAGACTCTTCATATTGATGAAGCAGTATCTCAAACAGTAAAAATGAGACTCTCTGTATCGAGTCGAAGCAGCATCTTATATGATAGAATTAAGATATTCCGAACAAGGGAATGATACCTTAATTGAATCTAAGACTCTCCGAGGATACTAGAGCAGTATATCTAAAAAAACTGAAATGAGACTCTTCATATTGATGAAGCAGCATCTCAAACAGCAAAAATGAGATTCTCTATATCGAGTCGAAGCAGCATCTTATATGACAGAATTAAGATATTCTGAACAAGGGAATGATACCTTAATTGAATCTAAGACTCTCTGAGGATACTTGGAGCAGCATCTCTAAAAAATCTGAAATGAGACTCTTCATATTGATGAAGCAGTATCTCAAACAGTAAAAACGAGATTCTCTATATCGAGTCGAAGAAGCATCTTATATGATAGAATTAAGATGTTCCAAACAAGGGATTGATACCTTAATTGAATCTAAGACTCTCCGAGGATACTTAGAGCAGTATCTCTAAAAAATTTGAAATGAGACTCTTCATATTGATGAAGCAGTATCTCAAACAGTAAAAATGAGACTCTCTGTATCGAGTCGAAGCAGCATCTTATATGATAGAATTAAGATATTCCGAACAAAGGGAATGATACATTAATTGAATCTAAGACTCTCCGAGGATACTTAGAGCAGTATCTCTAAAAAATCTTGAAATGAGACTCTTCATATTGATGAAGCAGTATCTCAAACAGATAAATGAGATTCTTCAGATAAACGAAACAGTATCTCGAATATTCGTCTGTTGGGGGAATTTTAAGAAAAGGCTCCTTTTGAGGGAGACATACTGGAAATGCTCTGCAGGGGAAAAAGCTCATAAGAGACTTTTTAGGGTAACCTCTGCTTGGGGAGCAACGATAGCAAAGAAAATGCTGGGAATATCATTATTAATCATAAATTCAAAAAAATGATTTACTGAGATATAATCCCACGAGTATATGCAGGGTAATAACTTCATTTGGAATGAGGAATGTCCAAGATATACATGAATGACCTTGGATCCTGACATTTTATATTTGATTTTTGTATGACGTCCCACTTTAGGTGGGATTTCCATGCATGGGATGATGCATGGGATGTATGTAAATATGCAATTTGCTGGGGATATTTGGCTGTGTATGAGAATGTAAATGATTTTTTTTTTATTTTGTATAAGGTTATGCATAAGTATGCTGATGATTGATATGACTGTGTTTTTTTCGAATTTTCTGTTTGGTAGGAAAACCATGTATGGATGATTCGTGTGATGCATGTGGGAATGCAATTGGGTAATTGGATGCTTTTGTAGGGTTTTATTCTTGACTGCCAATGAGGTTGGACTTTAAATGGGAACTGCCAGATGAGAAATGGTGAAGGAGATTGAACTGCCAGATGAAGACAACACTTGAAGGATATGTTACCAGACACGAATTGGTGAAAATGATTGAAATGTCAGACGGGACTGAATTTGTTTTTGTTTATCAGACAGAGATTGATTTTTAAAGTAGGCTACCAGACGAGAGCTGGTGGAAATAATTGACTACCAGACGAGAACTGGTATCGAAATAGGTGACCTATCAGACGAGAACTGGTATTAAGAGATAATTTACCAGACGAGAACTAGTATTAAGCGATAATTTGCCAGACGAGAACTAGTATTAAGAGATAATTTACCAGACGAGAACTGGTATTTGGCAAATGATTTGTCGTACAAGAACTGATTTTTGATATAGTTTGCCAGACGGGAACTGGACTTTGGAATAAGTTGTCAGACAGGAACTGGACTTTGAAATAAATTGCCAAACGAGAATTGGACTTTGAAATAAATTTCCAGGCGAGAAATGGACTTTGTAATAAATTGCCAGACGGGAACTGTTTTTTTAAAAAGGTTTGCCAGACGGGAACTGGGCTTTTGAAATAAGTTGCCAGACGAGAACTGGTGTTTTGAGAAAGGTTTGCCAGACGGGAACTGGGCTTTTGAAATAAGTTGCCAGGCGAGAACTGGTTTTTTGAGAAAGGTTTTCCAGACGGGAACTAGGCTTTTGAAATAAGTTGCCAGATGGGAACTGGGCTTTTGAAATAAGTTGCCAGATGGGAACTGGACTTTGAAATAAATTTCCAGACGAGAACTGGACTTTGAAATGGCCAAGCGATGTTAGGCTTTGGTGTCAGATTTTGTGTTTCAAGGCTTTTTGAAGCCAGGTTCATGTTATGGGGTTAGACCCGATGAATTTTATGAGATGCATGGTTTTATCTTAGAGCAAAGTGACATGACTAATGCATGAGGATGCTTTATGCAATGATTTGAAAGTTTCCAAAATACCCCTGCGTGGGTATTGGAAGAGAAGGTTCTTTGCAGAAAGGCTTCTGTCTGCCAGATGGTTGTTTTATGGGATGATATCATGAGTCCCCGCCACTCATTTTCAACTCTGCATTTGCTGACTTGCGAAAAAGCTCTTGCTTGAACAACTTGAAACATGGAGAGGACTCGCTCCTGTATGGCTCATCTTGCCCCAATGTGATGGGTCCATGCAAAATGTTTACCTCGAAAGGATTTTGAAAGCAATTGTACCATAATTTGGAGATGGATTGCCCCAGAATTTTGATCCATGAAAGGATTTATCCTCGGTTAACCGACTCTTGGAGTGGTTAACTTTCTATGCTCTTGAGGTAGCTTGCCCCGGTATGAGCGTTGAAGCGACTTAACTCACCCCAACTGAATATTGAAGGGGTCTGCCCCTAGCCAACAGAACCTTTAGGTGATCTGCCCCTAGTTAATAGAGTCTTGAGATGATTTACTCTGGATAAAATGATTCTTGAAATAACTTGCCCCTAATTAACAGATGTTTGGAGATTGTTTAAGACTGGCCAATTCTTGGAATAATCTTCCTATGATCAACTGTTGTTTAGGTGGCATGCCCCATATTCATAGGTTCGGAGGTAGTCTTGATTCTGATAAATGGTCAAGCTTCTCTGATTGCTCTTTGTTGAAATTTTCCTGACGTCAAGTACTGACTTGCAGTTAAAATTGTTTATTCATAAATGGTAATTTTAATGCGATACTCATGCAGGTTTTGAAAAGAATCATTTATTGGAATGATGTGATAGTATGTGACGAGTGGACCATGAGTCCAAATGTAATACTGATTTAGCAATTTAAAGTGTGAAAGACACAACGAGAATAATGACATTGATGTTGAATATTAGCAAATCCTTAGGAGTGAGTTTACACAACTTTGTTGTAATATGCTTTCGGAAATAACCCTACCTCAATCAGGTCTTTTGAGGGTTGTAACGTGGCTTGGTTCATGGTTATTGAAACAAAGGATGTAAGGCTCAAATTTTGTTTTAACCCACCCATTCTTCACGATGATCTCCAATCCTATGCTCAGTTAATTCAACATACACATTCGTCTTTTAAGAGAGTTTGCAGGTGTAAGATCTCTTGAAATGACAAACACTTTATTTTGCTCTTCATGGATGTTGGTGACCCTTTGATTCTTGATATGGTGGTCACTAAATCTTGTTTTTATTTTGTTGAGGGTTTTCGTGACCTCCTTTGATTTTTGTTTTGATCCCTAACTTTTGCATGGACCGCTTTTTGAAGCTTTAGTCCATCGGGATTGCCCCCGTTTTTGCTTAAGTCTCCTTTTGGGGTATCGACTTAGCGGGCTTTTTCATTGATTCTATTTTTGATAGGTTGTGACTGCCAAGTCAATGGTCATTTGGAGAACAACGAACATAACTTTTGGATTTTGCAAGGTTCCTTCGACACTCGAAGAATATCATGTGGTTGATCCTTAGACACGATATTTCATCTTGAAATTCGAATGTGTGGTTAGATTAACTGAACACTACCCTGCCCCAGGTTTAATGTAAGGTTTTTTAGATCCGAAAGAAACTCCTACTTCTAGGCTCGAAGTGGTTGACTAGGGATTAACTCCTTATCTCTCCAGTGTTTGGGGATTTGAAATAATGCTTGTACATCATCAGTAGGATTTTATCCGAAAGCATATAGTCAGCAATTATGGGTATCTTGCTTTCGTCATCCTCCCTCAAATCTTTGCTAAAACAAAAGTTATGATAAAGAGAAGTGAATGGGAGAAACACTGATGTATTTTTTTGTTTTTGATATAAGAGAAGAAAAATGAGCGAATGCGAGATAATTAATTCAAAATATGCATCATTACTTCATCAATATTACCATTAATAACAAACAATGTTTAAACACAAGTAGCTTTTAACAACAAAGAAACTACAAATGCAAAAATAGAAACAAATTAGTCCAACGATTGCCAGTGTTGAGGATGTCTTCCTGTCTGAACTACTGGCATTAGGAGACACTCTGTGAAATCTTTGAACTCATTCTGACGAGAGGTTTACGTGCACCAACAGGCTTCCTTTTGAAAAGGATGTGTACCTTTTGTCGATCAATTGTTTCACTTTAGCCTTGAAAGCATTGCAGTCTTCAGTTGAATGCCCTATTGTTCCGACATGATATCCACATTTCACATCAGGATCATATCCAGGTGGGTAGAGGTTGGGTAGGACCATTTACTGGAGCTGGAATAACATTCTCTATGACTGCAGTCTGCTGAATGTTATCCTCCCTCTTTTCTAAAGCTATCATAGCCTCCACAAGTTGGTCTACCTGGTTTTTCATTGAGTTAACATCTCCTCTTAATGCAATGTGATTTTGCTCCAATGGATCCATGGTTTTTCAAGAGCTACCTTTAGTCTGATATAAGTGTCGGGAAATCAACTGCAGGTTATGGACGAAGGATGGATGAGTTTTTTTTGTATTTATTTTTTGGTTAAAAATGATATAAAATGTATGATGATGAATGCAAATGCAATGATATGCGTATGAATGTAGTGACATGTTTAGGATCACAGGTTCAAGGTGTTCTCAGATGGATCAGAATAACGGGTAAATAACGGGTATCTCTGACTAATGGAAACCCCATGGATGGGCTCTATAGTTGGTAGGTTCCTAGAGTCATGGATATTTCCTGAGAACGTCACTGCCGTGACGAAGACTCGTCGGACAATAATATCCTTAAGAAGATCTCGTCTAGGTGAGGTCTTCGTATTGTCCCAACAAGGAAGGCTCCATGGGGATTCTACTACACGACTCCCGAGTCCAGGGTTCTAACAAGGTTCTCAGAGTCATAGGTCAAGGTTGGAAATATTACTGTAAGATAGTAATACGTCCAAGGGATCTCATCTTATTGGGGCTTTCGTATTAACCCAACAAGTCTGAAACTTCGTAGGTTAATACTACATAACCGCTAGATAGAGTGGGTTAAAAGGTCCCTAGATTCATTGATCCAACTTGAAAATACTATTGTCGTGACGAAAACTCGTCGGACAATAATATCTCAAGAGAATCTCCTCTAGGCGGGGTCTTCGTATCTTCCCAACAAGTAAGACTCCTTGTGGACGCCCACTATGCAACCACCAACTTAATCTTATGGTTTTTCTCAGACTCGGGTGGAGAGCCTATCTCACAAAGTATCACCGACCAGAGAACCCCAAATAAAACATATTCAATTAATCACAGTACAATAATCATGACAGCATAATAATAATAAAATAAATAACAAATAGATAAAATTAACACACAATACATCAACTGAACTAAGTTAGGCTTCACTCTCTTTTGCTTGGAGCTAGTCCCCAGCAGAGTCGCCATCTGTCGCATCTCGAAAAATACGATTCCTCGCGATGGTCGTGAAAAAAAACTTATGTTTGAACAGAGTCGCCACCGAACTTTATTTATCCCAATGAAGGAATAGGAAAATATCGATAAAACTTTTAGGAAATGGAATAATGGTCGTCGCAACCATATTCGGGTTCGGGAGTGGATTACGTAAGGGGAAGGTATTAGCACCCCTTACGTTCGTTGTACTCAACGGGAACCTTTTAGTTCTAATGTGCGTTTTGAGTGTCAATTTATGTTTGTTTGTTATCTTTGAGTTATAAAATATTAAAAGTAGAAATGGATGAGAACCTCAAAAAGGGAAAGGGGAGGTTTTTTATTAGTGTGCTCGCGAAGATACAACAATCTCTTGCCTACGTATCCTTATGGTAATAAGGAAATCAGAGCATTCGTAGTTCGGGAAACTACGGTTGGGTGGTGTTTTTTAGTGAACAACTGTTTTGAATCGTGTTCTAAAGGCTAAACGCTGGCTTGTCTACTCTCGGCGGAGGCTTAAGCACTGGTTTGTTGTGCACATTAGAAAGGATTAAACAGTGTTCTTTCTGAAAAAAGTTTTGATCACACGAGGGTGACAAGTTGGATTAATATGTTGTATGTTTTGTTTGACTGGTTTCGATCGCACGAGGGCGAGAAAGGATAAACTCGATAGGTTAAGATATTTTTGGTTGGATGACGATTACTCAGATAGTCGAGTAAGACAACTCGTATCCTAACAGTCGGGAAAGGGAATAGAAGACTCTAGACCACTTTCTTTTTCATCCTTAATTATAGAAAGGATTTGATAATAATTACGGTATTTTGAATGGATGACGAATACTCGGATAATCGAGTAAGACAACTCGTATCCTAATAATCGGGAAAGGGAATAGAAGACTCTATACCGCTTTCTTTTTCATCTGAGTGATTATGAAAATAAGTTTGCGTATGATTGATGTATTTTCAGAATGAATGACAAGTACTTGAATAGCTGAGTAAGACAACTCATATCCAAGCATTTGAGAAGAGGAATTGAAAGCTCAAAACCATCTCCTTTTTCGTATAGTTTTTTAGGGAAATGATTTGATTAAGTTGTATGTTTGGCGGAAAATGACAATTGTACGACTGACCGAGTAAGAAAACTCGTATTCGTCTAATTGAGGAGTGAAGTTGAAAACTCAAAGTCAACTCCTTTTTCATTCAACTTATTGTAAAAATGTTTTGATTTAATCGGGGTATTTCAATTGAGTTTGAGAGAAAATACTCGCCGTTGGATCGAGGTTTTAGATTTGTGTTTTGGATGAAGTGAATTTATTTAGTGTATTGCTCTTCTACTCGATAAAAATCGAATAGGTCTCATTTTAAGAAAGCCCAAGAGTAAGCTATGGGAGGTTGATGGCGATGCTTTAAAAGCGATCGACTTACAAGGGTGTTTTAAATTGATTTGGAAAAGGTGCACTCGATATTGATCGAGGTTTGTATTTACATGTGCATATGAATTGAATTATGAAAATGGTCTCGAAATGAGATTGCTTATGAATTTTAGCTCATGCAACGCGAATGCAAAATAACCAACAAGAAAATAAAGAGTCTCATTGTAAGGTAGCCCAAGAGAAAGCCTTTTGTGTGCTAAAGTGACCTATGCTAAACAAAGGATAATGGTCTTACAAACATGTCCCCCTAAGGTGGTGCCATGATGCCATTCTTACAAAATGCATATAATTACAGATGAAAATCCAAGTGTTTACAAAGTATCACAAAGAGTGAAGGAAGGCCTCCAAGCAAAGGTCCTAAGATGAAATCCTCTAAGTCCAAGTTGGTTAAGAGTGAAGTGAATATTTTTGGTCTTACCATTTTATCATGTTTTTGTTATTTTTAATGTATGATGATAATAAAATAAATAACAAGTAAATAAACATGCATGATGAGTTTGTACAATGATGATGATACTGAGTACTTGATTGTAAATTACAAGGTAATGACATAAAAGTAAATCACAAGATAAAGAATGGTAATATCACAATAATAATGGTTAGTGAATGTAAATGAACAATAAAATAAATTGCAAGGAAGTAAAGTGCAATAATGTAAATGTTAGAAGTTAGTAGTTAATAGTTAGTAAAAATAAAATAAATTGCAAGAAATTAAAGTGCAATAATATAAATGTTAGTAGTTAGTAGTTAGTAGAATAACAATAAGCAAATGGGTTAGCAAGTTAATATAGAGAATAGGGTTTCATCTATGCATCAAATGACTCAAATATGGTTGGAATAAAGGCAATCTATCAATGCCTCAAAGTATCATGAATGATCTATTGATCAACCATTAATAGGTTTGAAGTATTGAAGATTTAATCAACTCTAAACAACCATGGTCATGATCTAATAGAACTTATCAACCACATAAATGTAACAACAAGTCAACAATAAATATTAAATGATAACAAGAAACAATGTAAAGGAAATGGTTTCATCTATGTATCAAATGACCCAAACATGGTTGAAATAGAGGCAATCTATCAATGCCTCAAAGTATCATGAAGGGTCTATTGATCAATCATTAATAGGTTTGAAACATTGAAGGTTTTATCAACTCCAAACAACCATAGTCATGGTTTAATAGATCTCATCAACCAAATAAATGTAAATGATAACAAGAAATAAAGTTTGATTAAAAATGGTGGATAAAAAGTAATAAGAGCAAAAAATCCCCAAAAGGGTGTAAACCCAACAAAAACCACTTGTCTCAAAGTTGACTCAAATATCTCTCAAAATACAACCCAAGAGTAAAAATCCATTTTTAAACACAAAACAAAACCAAAAATATCAAGGAGTTTGAGTCCAAAATATTACCAAGATTGTGGTGTCAAAACTAGGTTGTTGTTGTGTTTGGATTTGAGAATGAAGCAAAAAGCTTGGAAGAGGATGGCTATGGTTGTTGTGGTAGAAAAGTGGAAGGGAAGAAAGTTGTATGTTTATGTGGTGGTGGTGAATGATTATGTAAGTGAAGGTTACAAGTTTGCTACTGTTTTTGTTGTATGGAGATTGTGGATTTTTTCATGGTGGTTGGGTGGTTCAAAGAAGAAAAGAGGGTTTGGGTGAGTTAGGGTTTAGGTTGAAGAGAGGGAGCTTGAAGGTGATTTAGGCAGAGGTTTTATGGCTTTCAAGCTTGAAAAATGAGTGAGGATAGTGCTCTATTTATAGGGGAAGCAAAGGGGTTGAAGTGGGTGAACTAAAAGGTCTTCTGGGTAAAAAAACAGGGCCATTTCTGCTGTCTGCGGAGGTGTAATCGGTTACCCTGATTAGGGTAACCGGTTTCACAGTCCAAAATGGCCAAAAAATCAATTTTGGGTCTGTGTAACCGGTTACGCTGATTAGGGTAACCGGTTACCCAGTTTTTTTTTTTTTTTTTAGAAATAATGAATGTATGCATGTGCAGTAGAGTAATGGATCAGATGAAAATTATATCGGGGTAGGGACAAAATTGGGGTATGACAATATTTATACTAGATTGACCCGCTATGAGAATACTATATAGAATGTTATGCAAAGTGTCATAAGTTATTTTCGTGGTGATAGTGGTGTATATCACCCTTCGACCTGAAACCACTATGGACCTTAGATGTAGAGTCCAGTGCTTTATTGTTGATCAAACATTGTTTGTAACTGGATGACCATAAAGATAGTTGATGGGTACTCCACGAAGCATGTTGAGGGATATGAGTGACATAGATGGAATTTGCCCATCATGCGTAACAGGATGAATATCTAAGGGCCCAATATTGAATTGGACAAGGATGATACGGTATATGCCTTGTGTTCAATATAGACATAAGGGCAAAAGGGTAATTGTACACATAAGTATTATCACAAAAGGATTTGTCAGATCACATGACATTTTCGTGTCTTGGGTAGCAGTGATGTGTTGCTAGATACGGCTCACTATTTATTATGTTAAATACGTGATTTAATATAATTGTCAATGTCGCGAAAACCTACAGGGTCACACACAAAAGGACGGATTGATGAGAGATGGAGTAAATAAAGAACATTGTAAGGTACGGTGCACTTAAGTGAATTATAGAACATCGTAAGATACAATGCACTTAAGTAGAATACGAAATATGGTAAGGTACTACGCGCTTAAGTGATTTTGGTATATCATAAGATATGGGCCACATACACTTAAGTGAGCTTTTTAGCTTGCAACCCATACAAGTGGTTCTATAAATAGAACCCTTGTGCATAAGCATTTGATTTGATGAAATTTCATTTCTCTCTCTCACTCAAAGCCTTCATTCGTAGCATCTAGCACTGAGACTGAAGGAATCCGTTCATGTGGACTGAGTAGAGGCGTTGTCACCATTCAACGTTCGTGATCAGTTTTTAGATCTGCATCAAAGGTTTCAATCGCCACAAGAAGTAATGATTATATCACTGATAATGCCCTTTTGTAAGGATCACTAAAGGATAAATTTTAAATTTCGCTGCGTTTTGGATCGCCATTCTCCTTCAGTGGTATCAGAGCCACTTACGAAACCATGCATCTGATAGTTGTTAATTTTCTGTATTTTCTGTATTAATATGATTAAAAGATAGAATAAATTAAATAATAAACGAGTGATTAAATTTGGCATCGTGTGTGTATGATTTGGATGATTGATGTTAACTATGCTTAGGAATTCAACGTTAGTATGGTGAAGCAGCGATACATCGATTGTCCATAGGTTACACAATTTAGATCGATCAAGTTATATATATGATATAAGTAATTCTGATGCAAAATATGGTATATATGATATACTATTTCTGTTTCTTTCATTCAAACATTTAATGTTTGTTTTCCTTTGGACGATCAATGGTCATTTGCTTCGGAATCCGACGTTAGTATGGTGAAGTACTGACGTGTTGATCAATCATACTGAATTAACAATTGAGGTGTGTTTAACGGTATGAAATTGTTGCATTAGGGTTCATGACGGTACAAGGGTTTTGTTGTTATTTGTTTAGGGTTGTGACTGCGCAAGATTTATGCTTTAAAGTATCAAGTGTTGATGTGAAAAGTATCAAGTATCAAGAGTTAGTGGAACCCCCGACTAACTCTGCGTAGTGTGATCAGTCGTCAAAATTTAATTTGGTTTATTTAATATACAAAATTTAAATTAATAATAATAATAATGTGTTTATTATTATCTTCCTGTGGTGATCGGTTATGGCCTTAGTTTTCCTTTATTTTGTTTTTGGGATTTTAAAATATGACTTACGCGTCGTGGCTCTCTTTTAATCTCTTAATGTAACTTCTTTTCTCATCTCACTCCCTCGTATGTAAAACGCGTATCTTTTATGTAATGTAATATTATGAAGAAAGAGAAGAATACAATATCTAAGGAGGACAACCTTGAAGGTCTTGCTTGGATAAGCTTAGATCGTTATTAGGTTAGCTTAGGTTCTCTCATTGGCTTAGGAGAACAATTGCACTAGGGGCCATAACTGTTTCATTTTTATGAATGTATGTTGATGCATGTGAGAGACGATTTATATGATAAATAAGCCGGTGAGATCAGAATAATTGCAAATTCCCTCAAATTAAATATTAAGTTTAAGCTTTCCAAGTTTTAGCACTCATCAAGACTAGTATCAAATAATGTAGGTTTCGCCTATGCGAGGTGCATGTTCTATATTAGTAAGATGCGATGGAATAATTGTAATATCCAATTGCTTAAATAATGGGTCAAACTTAACTAAGCAAATTAGAATAAGATTATATACGTTTAGAAGCAAGAGTTGGAAATGATCCATATGATGGATTTGAATAAGGAGTTATTCACCCAACTAAAATATTCGAGAGTTGTATTAGATACAATTGGAAGGAGTTCCTACCTAAATAACTCAGTTTTGTGTAATCCGTCTACGCGGACTTCAAACAAAGTGAAATGTGGATCTCGACCCACTAGAAAATCTTCCAACGAGATTTTTCGAATCAAATGATGAGGGTCATTTGTTTTGAGTAAAATAGTGGGAGCATATTTAATTAAAGGCCTAATTAAATATATTATTTTAGTGATACTTATATTTTCATATTTTTCATGTAGATTACTATGACAACAAACACCTCTAACAACATTTTACGATCAATCCTTGATAAGGAAAAATTGTTTGGGACAAATTTTCTGGATTGACACCGAAATCTGAGGATTGTCCTCAAGCATGATAGAAAGATGTATGTCTTGGAGAAACCTGTTCCTGAAGAGGAACCTCCTAGTTCTGCATCTAAGGCAGAAAGAGATGCTTATAAGAAGCATATCGATGATGCCAATGAAACTGCTTGCCTCATGCTAGCTACCATGAACTCAGAGTTGCAAAAGCAACATGAGAACATGGCAGCGTTCGATATGATCGAACACCTGAAGATGCTCTATCAAGAGCAGACAAGGCATGAAAGGTTTGAAGTTCCAAAAGCCCTTTCTCAAGGCAAGTTAGCTGAAGGAGCCCCTGTAGGCCCCCATGTGCTCAAGATGATTGGGTATGTGAAGAACCTTGAGAGGTTGGGTTTTCCTCTCGGAAAGGAACTTGCGACTGATTTGATCTTGCAATCGTTGCCAAATAGCTTCAGTCAATTTGTCCTAAATTTCAACATGAATGATATGGAAAAATCTCTTCCTGAACTGCTAAGCAGAATCTAAAGTCAAAAGGGAAGTTCATTCTGATGATCGGAAATGGAAAGAGACAGAACAAAAGACCCACCAAGCAGGGTGGTAAAGGGAAAGGCAAGGAAGTTGCCAAACCCAAACCCACTGCTCTTGCTTTGAAGCCTAGTGGAGGCATAGAAAAGGAAGGCACATGCTTCCATTGTGGTAAGACCGGATACTGGAAGAGAAACTGCCCAAAGTACCTGAAAGATAAGAAGAATGGAGTAGAGACTTCAACTTCAGGTATTTTTGTTATTGAAATTAATTTATCTACTTCTTCATCATGGGTATTAGATATTGGATGTGGTTCTCATATTTGTACCAATGTGTAGGGGATAAAAAGGAGTAGAGATTTGGCAAAAGGTGAAGTTGACCTACGAGTTGGCAATGGCGCAAAGGTTGCTGCTTTAGCCGTAGGAACTTATGTATTGACTTTACCTAGTGATTTAATAATTCAGGTAGAGAACTGTTATTATGTACCTGTAATTAGCAGGAATATTATTTCCGTTTCTTGTTTGGACAAGTTTGATTTTTCATTTATAATAAAGAACAATTGTTGCTCTATTTATTTGAATGATATATTCTATGCTACTGCACAAATGAACAATGGACTATATGTCCTTGATCTTGAAATGCTTATTTATAGCATTAATACTAAAAGGATGAAACCTAACGAGTTAAATCCAACTTACCTTTGACATTGTCGATTAGGCCACATAAATGAGAAACACATTTCCAAACTCCATAAAGATGGGCTCTTGGACTCTTTTGATTATGAATCATATGACACATGCAGATCTTGTTTAATTGGAAAGATGACAAAGTCTCCATTCACAGGAAAAGGTGAAAGAGCTAATGATCTTTTAGCCCTCATGCATACTGATGTATGTGGACCATTGAACATACCAGTCAAAGGAGGCTTTCAGTATTTCATCATATTTACTAATGATTTTAATAGATATGGTTATGTGTATTTAATGAAACACAAATCAGAGTCCTTTAAAAATTTCAAGGAATTCAAGAATGAAGTAAAAAACCAACTAGGTAAGAATATTAAAAATCTTCGATCAGATCGAGGTGGTGAGTATTTAAGCCTAGAGTTTGATGACCATCTGAAAGAGTGTGGGATTCTATCCCAACTCACTCCTCCTAGAACACCCCAATGGAACAATGTATCTTAGAGAAGAAATTGAACCTTGTTAGACATGGTCCGATCCATGATGAGTCACGCCAATCTTCCAAACTCCTTTTGGGGACATGCACTATTGACAACAGCTTACACACTTAACCGTGTTCCACCCAAAAAGGTTGAGAAGACACCATATGAGATATGGAGTGGTAAGAAACCACATATGTCTTACATGAAGATTTGGGGTTGCGAAGTTTTTGTGAAACGACAAATTTCAACTAAGCTTGAGCCTAAATCTGACAAATGCTTATTTATGGGATATCCTAAAGAAACAAGAGGGTATTACTTCTACAATCCTTCTGAGGGCAAAGTGTTTGTCGCTTGAACTGGAGTTTTCCTAGAAAAGGATTTTATTTCCAAAGGAATCAGTGGTAGGAAAGTAGAGCTTGAAGAAATTCAAGAATCACAAAGCATTGATACACCTATGGAGGAATTAGAGCAGGAAACGCAAGTAGTTGTGGAAGAGCAACCTGCTCAAGTAGAACAAGACCATCGTAGGTCAAGCAGGATACGTCACCTACCTGAGAGATATGGATATCTCATAACTAATCAAGGTGATGTATTACTCATGGATCAAGATGAGCTTGTGACCTACCAAGAGGCCATATCTGGTCCCGAGTCTGAGAAGTGGCCAGAAGTCATGAAATCTAAAATGGATTCCATGTACACAAACCAGGTTTGGATCTTGGTAGAGCCTCATATAGGAGTTAACCCAATAGGATACAAGTGGGTCTTCAAAAAGAAGACTGACATGGATGGTAAGGTACATACCTATAAGGTAAGACTGGTTGCAAAAGGATATAAACAAATTCATGGGGTTGACTATGATGAAACCTTTTCACCAGTTGCAATGCTTAAATCTGTTTGGATTTTACTTGCTATCGCTGCATATCATGATTATGAAATATGGCAGATGGATGTCAAAACTGCTTTCCTTAATGAGAATATTCTTGAGGATGTGTACATGACACAGCCTGAAGGATTTGACATACCGGAAGAAGCCCAAAAGATATGTAAGTTACAAAGATCAATCTATGGATTGAAGCAAGCTTCCAGAAGCTGGAATCTTCGTTTTGATGAAACTGTAAAACAATATGGATTCATCAAGAATTAAGATGAGCCTTGTGTCTACAAGAAGGTTTGTGGGAGCATGATCGTCTTCCTGGTATTATATGTAGATGACATATTACTCATTGGAAACGATGTCCCTACTGTGCAACAAGTAAAGTCTTGGTTGGGGAAATGCTTTTCTATGAAGGACCTAGGTGAAACAGCCTATATATTAGGAATCAGGATCTATAGAGATAGATCACAAAAACTGCTTGGCCTAAGTCAGAGTACATACATATACAAAGTGCGAGACGCTTTAATATGCATGATTGCAAGAAAGGATTCATACCTATGCAACATGGATCGTGTCTATCAAAAACACAATCCCCTTCAACTAAGGAAGAAAGGGATTGCATGAATAAGATTCCATATGCATCTGCAATAGGATCTATCATGTATGCCATGTTATGTACTCGACTATATGTCTCGTATGCTTTAAGTGCAACGAGTAGGTACCAATATGATCCCGGTGATGCTCATTGGGTAGCTGTCAAGAATATCCTTAAGTATTTGAGAAGGACTAAGGACTCATTCTTGATATATGGAGGTCAGTAAGAGCTTATTGTAATTGGATACACCGATGCTAACTTTCAGACAGATAAGGATGACTTTAGATCGCAATCTGGTTATGAGTTCTGCTTAAACGGTGGCGATGTGAGTTGGAAAAGTTCAAAGTAAGATACATTTGTTGATTCTACAACCGAGGTCGAGTATATTGTTGCCTCAAGTGCAGCAAAGGAAGCTGTTTGGATCAAAAAGTTCATTAGTGAACTTGGCATAATTCCTAGCATTATGAATCCCATTGATCTCTATTATGATAACAATAGTGCTATCGCACAAGCTAAGGAGCCTAGATCTCACAAATGATCCAAACACATACTTAGTGAACTTGGCATAGTTCCTACCATTAATTTGGTGGTAATCTAAATTCTGGCCAAGAACTAACTGGCCTCTAGGGAGGCATGTGGTCAATAATAAAACTAGTGATTTCAGAGATGACAATCCTCTGAGGTTGAGTGTCCCTAACAGTAAAGGCTTATAACATTTCCATGATTTTGTTCACATTTCCTTTCAACTCATCAATGTCTTCCCTAACTCTTTCATTATGCCGCTCTTGATCAACCAATCTTCTTTTAACGTTGTCCCTAGTTATGTACTTATGTTGAGGAATCAACTTAATGGTAGAGTGACAACTCTGAAGATAAGAAAAAATGAAATGAGTTTTTTTGACAACTTGAATGTATGCATGAAGCCTTATGCAAAGGAATGCAATTTTATGCAAATGGATGCAATAAGATGCCATGTATTATTTCAGGTAAATCATGTTTTCAGATCAATTAGAACACTAGGTAAATAACTGGTATCTATGATTAAAGGAACCCCGTGGGTAGGCTCTGCGGTTGTAGGTTTGCAGAGTCATGGATCATTTTTAGAAATATAATCTCTATAATGACTAATCGTTAGATAATTATATTTCTAAGAGAATCTACTCCGGGTGAGGTCTTCGTATCGATCCAACGGATCCTAAGTCTCGTAGGTCCATATTACTCAACCATCGACTCCAAGGTTCTAAAAAGGTCCCTAAAGTCATGGACCCTAATTAAAAACATCATCTCCATAACGACTACCCATCAGACAAAAAATTCTCAATAGGATCTACTATAGGCGTGTTGGTGTAAGCCCTAGAGGCCAATACTTTTGGTACTTGTATCGAATTATTTATTAATAATAAAAGACTTTTTTTCTTTATTATGTTTGTTTAATAAATTCCCTAGAATAGCTAATCCGTTTAATGTATCAAGTGTGACTTAATCATGAGATCCCATTAAACATAAGGACATTATTCTTAAAGTATTTGCAGTCGAGCTTTGTTATGAAGTGGGATAACATTAAAGCATTAAGACTATTATGTATATATACTGATGATCACATCTCATGGATCATGGATAAGGAGTTATCAAGTCTTAAACATAGGTATGAATATTAGGAGTAATATTTATACTGGATTGACCTACTATGAGAATACTATATAGAATGATATGCAATATTCATAAGTTATTCTGATGGTGATAGTGGTGTATACCACCCTTCGACCTGAAACCACTATGGACCTCAGATGTAGAGTCGAGTGCTTCATTGCTGATCAAACATTATCCATAGCTGGATGACCATAAAGATAGTTGATGGGTACTCCACGAAGCATGCTGAGGGACATGAGTGACCTAGATGGAATTTGCCCATTCTGCGTAACATGATGAATATCTAAGGGCCCAATATTAAACTGGACAAGGATGACACGATCTATCGTTTGTGGTCAATATAGACATAAGGGCAAAAGGGTAATTGTACATATAAGTATTATCACAAAAGGATGTCTCAGATCACATGACATTTTCGTGTCTTGGGTAGCAGTGATGTATTGCTAGATACCGCTCACTGTTTATTATGTTAAATACGTGATTTAATATAATTGCCAATGCCGCAAAAACCTACAGGGCCACACACAAAAGGATGGATTGATGAGATATGAAGTAAATAAGGAACACTATAAGGTACGGTGCACTTAAGTGAATTGTAAAACATCGTAAGGTACGATGCACTTAAGTAGAATATGAAATATGGTAAGGTACCACGTGCTTAAGTGAGTTTGGTATATCATAAGATATGGGCCACATACACTTAAGTGGGTTTTTTAGCTTGCATCCCATACAAGTGGTTCTATAAATAGAACCCTTATGCAAAAGCATTTGATTTGATGAAATTTCATTTCTCTCTTTCTCTCACTCAAAGCCTTCATTCGTAGCAGCTAGCACTAAGACTGAAGGAATCCGTTCGTGTGGACTGAGTAGAGGCGTTGTCACCATTCAATGTTTGTGATCACTCATTATATTTGCATCTAAGGTTTCAACCGCCACAAGAGGTAACTATTCTATCACTGATCATGCCCATTTGTAAGGATTACTAAAGGAGAAATTTTTAATTTCAGCTGCATTTTAGATAGCCATTCTCCTTCAAGACGGGGTTCTCAAGCCAACCCAATAAGTCCTAATTCTTGCAGATCAAACACTACACAACCACCATATTAAACTTAGGATTTTTTTATCAAACTCGGGTATAGAGCATGTCTCGTAAAATGCCAATAATCAGAGAATCCTAAAGTATCAATGGACCATAGCAAGTCATATATAACAACAACATAATGAGATAAAGAAAACAAACAAAAGAAAAGAAAACAAATAGACAAAGCTAAACATTTATCATAAATTGAACTAAATTAGGCTTGACTCTCTCTTGTTTGGAGCATAGTCCCCAACAGAGTCGTTAGTTGTCGCATCTCCAAAAATACGATCTTTCGTGAAGTGCATCGCATGCTCACGGAAAATGTCATTCGAACAGAGTCACCACCGAACTTTATATATTCCAATGAAGGAATAGGAAAATATCAATAAAACCTTTAAACAGAAACTTGAAGATGGTCGTCGCAACCAAATTCGGGCCCGGGAGTCGATTATGCAAGGGGAAGGTATTAACACCCCTCACATCCGTTGTACTCAACGAGAATATTTTAGTTAGATTTATGATTGAATGTTAGCTTATGTCATTTGTTTTCTTCGATTGGTAAAAGACTAAAGAGAAAAAAGAAAGGGGTCGGAAAAAGTTTTTTATTAATGTGCCTGACAAGATTGTGGGTCTTGTTCCTACGTATCTCCAGGTGCAATGGAGAACTCAAGACTATGAAATTCTGGGTAGAAAATGTTTGTGTGTTAGTTGATTTTAGCGAAATATTCTCAAGTCACATTTGAACGAAAAACATTGTTGTCCAAAATATGGATGATTGAACATTTTCACAACTTTAAGAATGGATGACTTAATCTGGATGAACACTGATTTATGACATCATCACATTCGAGCAAAAAATGTTTGATATTATGAGGAAAATATCGTTTTTGAAAAGGTTTTGAACTGAAAGTCAAAAGGCAAAAGGTTTGAATGTGTCGAGTATTCAGCCATAGAGCTCTACAATATTGTCTAAATATTCGGGGAAGGGGAAAATCTACACCATCCTTCCTTTTTATTCTCATTGATTACAAAAATTGTGTGGCAAATTGAGTTGAGGTTTTTTAATCGAAGACGATTATTCGCACAGGGAGCTCTACAGCAGTGTCCAAATGATCGAAGATTGAGGAAGATCTAAACCCAATCAGTCTTTTTCCATCTATAAAAGAACCGACTGGATTCAATTGATTATTGTGTTTTAATATGGAGGACGAACATTCATACATAGAGCTTTACAACATTGCCCAACCATTCAAAGAAAGAGAAAGGTGTACATCCATCTTTCCTCTTTCATCCAAGTTGTTGTGAAAATGAGTTTCTTAGGTTTTGATTATGAAAGTGGTCTTAAAATGGTTTGAAGTCGAAGTGATTATGAATGAAATCGAATTGATGGTTTGAAACAAATGATTTTTGAAATGATATTGAAACGACTTTGAAATGATGTTGACATAAGTTGATCAATTTTTTAATTAACCAAATTAATTGTTAAAATTTGTTTAGATCGACTAATTAAGATTAATTATCAAAGTTATTTGATTAAATCAAATAATCGAGTAAATTAAAAATTAATTAAGCAAAATTAACAAATTTAAACAAATTTTAATTAATAATTAATTAATTAATTAAAACAAAATGAAATAAACAACAAAATTGAATGTAAAATGATTGAAGCAAATTAACACATGATGTGCTCAAAGCCAAGTTTGTACATAGTGACAATGTAATCCAAGTGTTGTATGTAAGGATCATAATATGGCGAAAATATCATATCGATGTATCAAAATGTCGAATCCGCGAATTAAAAATCCAATTTTAAACGTAGTGAAAATCAAGCACCAACAACATAAATTTATTTACGCAGTTTATGGATTATTACAATGAAAACTAGTGTAACCAAAATAACATAGTCAACCCTTAAGCGAAACACAAAGATTATGCTACATTAATATGTCGAACAAAAACTTTAACGGCATAACAACATATAATCGAATATCAAATCTGCAGACAAATGTCACAAACAACCAAAGCAGCGACAACAAAGTATATTACATCATTACAAATTTGTTAAATCCACGAATCTAATTCGATTATGCAATGAAAGCAACAACAACAATTCCACACAATATTTACATACTCAATTACAAGATAAAAATCACCAGAACGCAATACAATCGAAATCGAACTCAAACAAATTACATAATGGAAGCAAAATTGATTACAACAAGCACTATATATAATACTTACATTATTTACATGAATACTACAAAACTCAAACATGAAACAAATATGTATAAGCGCAATGCAACTGAACCGACACCTACCATGTTACATTAATGTATCGAAATAGAAATCGGCGGCATAACGACATATACTTGACGTCGAAGCCCCGAATAAGAGTCTTATTTACGCAACAGAAATAAAAACCAGAACAACAACACCCAAATTATTTACAGTGTTGTTTACCAAAATTAACAGAAAAACTTTATAACACCGTGAACGCGAGCAGCAACACAATATATATTACATCCCCTAAACCTGCAAGGTTTTAAAATCGAATTGGAACTACATCTAGCCTCAACAATATGATACATGAAAAACATTAATGTTGAAATGAACTTGCAAGCAGAATTGCATCAACACCATAACCGAATATCCACAGAAAACTCGAACATATACCCATAACAATAACTTTATACAAACTCGAAATGAAGACGAAACAAAATAAGATTAAACTTAATGATGTTTGTGAGTAAAGCTTTTACCGTAGCATTGTTGCTAATCTGGATCGGAATAAACTTATCGAATTAACTACGGGATTAAGGTTGTTTTGTTGTCAGCACTGCTGCGGAGACCAAATAGAGTCAACACTTCACGCTACTGGTGAAGAACTTGGTAGAACTCGTGTCTTTCTATTGCATTGTGAATGGAGAAAACGAATATATGAGATGCTTGGCTTGAATATTGAATTATGGAATGTTATGGGTTTCATTTTTATGATGAAGGTTGTGTTACACTGGAAATAGATGAGGGTTATATGAGGCTAAAGATGAAAATGGTTGGGATGAATGGTTTATTGTGTGTGTAGGTAGAGTCGTTGAAGAATATCGTTTGGAGAGGAAGAGTGTTTGTGGGTTTTGAGTAGTTGATGATGGAGTATTGATTAATAGCAGAAAAATAGAAATGAGTACTATTTGTGGTTCCTTTTGTTGCTGAAGATGAGAAGGGAGTGTCAGTAACCATGAAGTAGAATTTTTGTTTTTCAGTTTTCAAAGTGAGAAGATTCAATTGCCATCTGAATTTTTTCTTCCCCCCAATGTGAGTGGGCCGTATGTAAGCTTTTTTTAGTGGAAAGTTGAGATACTTCCTTTTAACTTTTAAATCCCATGCGTTTTTGCTTGCCACTTGGATACAATGTGTTTCCTCTTTAATGACATAGATAATACACGTGGCCTTTTGGAGGAATTTTATGTTGGAACAAGATTTATTCATACCCTTAAAAGGTTTTAATGATAACAAAATATTTAAAGAACAATATATACAAATGGTTTTTCAAGTGTGCAGGATCAAAAGACATTAACCTTGATATGAATCAAGTTAATCACTTAGAAGAATCATTAAAGAGAAGAAAAGTTGCTATGATTCTGAAGGATCAGAACCAAGCTTTCAGACTCTAAAGAGTCAACTTAAGTTTCTCAAATGATGAACCTAAAAACTTACTTGATATTCAAAGATCAATGTGGTTCTGAAAACTAGAGTAGTTTGAAGCAAGCTGACTTTGTCATAAGGAATGACTTTGCAACTTCTGAGCAAGTTTAATGTGCGGTTCTGAAGATTCTGCTTCAAAGGAATTTTGTCTATATCAAGTCAGCAACTCTGAAAGTATTCATCCAGATTAGTTATGATGAAGACTCTGATAAAAAGGCAAACTCATAACCTACGAACTCAAGACTCTAAAGTCTCATTCCAACCAGGTTCTTAAGACATATTTCAACTTCGGATCACACTTTAACTAACTCTATAAAAAAGCCTCTAATTCAAGAAGTTAAGTATAAAGCTAATAATGACTCAGATCAAGCTTCATCAAACGTCTACAAGAAGTCTCCAATCAGAAGTTATCTAAAGAAGATCATGTGACAACAATACACTACTTTATGTCAAATCAGTAAAAAGTAATGTTGTCAGGATCTTATCTCTCCAACTGTTTGAACTTTGCTCTGCTCCTCTTAACGTCTTTATGCTAGTTGTGTTTATAGTTTAGTTTATAGTTCACTAGCTAAAGACCTTCAACGGATACTTGTACCATGGGTAGTTTTAATCTTCAACGGATCTATTCTCAGTTATATAAGAAGAAGATTGAAGACATCCACTGAGATATATACATGTAGATATATATAATGTATAGGGGTCGAAGAATATGTGACTGTGTTCACAAAGCTGTGATACCAGTTCATATAATGGGATGAGAGAGAGGCTGTGTTAAACAGAAAACACAGGTAAAAGAAATACACACAAAATGGGAAATATAACTAAAAGGGTTAAGTGTGCATGAGAGTAGAGTGAGACATATTCACATATGACTTAAAGAAATAATATATGAATATGAGCTAGAAGATAAACATAACAGAAAGGCACAACAAAGAAGAATATATGTGCAAGGAGAAAAGAAGAATGAAGACTTCATTCTTCTACACTCATGAGCAATCAATTTGTAAATCTACTCAAGAGTGCAAAACCTTTGTGTATTTGCTTAACCAAGAAGCACACATATAAAAATAAGGTTAATACCAGATTCTGTTGTTAACAGAATCTGAAGACTCTAGCCTTTATGCTCAGAGTAAGTCTCATTTTGATGATTGAGCCTTGAAGTCTCATGCTTGAGGGCAGAGCAAGAAGTCTCTTTCTAGATAGATTGAGCATTGAAGTCTCATGCTTTAGGGCAGATTAAGAAGTTTCTTTTTGGATAGATTGAGCATTGAATTCTCATGCTTGAGGGCAAAGCAAAAAGTCTCTTTCTAGATAGATTGAGCATTGAAGTCTCATGCTTGAGGTCAGAGTAAGAAGTCTCTTTCTGGATAGATTGAGCATTAAAGTCTCATGCTTGAGGGTAGAGCAAGAAGTCTTTTTCTATGGGATTGATCAGGAAATCCTGAACAAGTTGTTTAGGCAATGAAGTTTCTTGCTTAAGGGCTTGAGTAGAAGTCTCTTTCTAGTTTGATTGAGAAAATTGTAATCTGTTGATTATAGTGAAGATCTCTTGTGCTGCAAGGGGACTGGACTACATGTTTAGAGGAACCAAGATATATTGTGTGTCTCTCTATTTACTTTTGCATTTACATTCCACCGTGCAACAAACTCTAAAGTCAGATTCTGATCTGATTCAAACTCTTGCTTGAATCGAAGTTGAGATTGACATCTCAGGTTCTGAAACAGGTTTAAGAAAAAGAAGTAAACTTTCTCATATACAATTCAACCCCCATCTTGTGTATTTATCTCACCTTCATTTTGCAATCACAATTCTCATTAGCTGATGAGTAATGTTGTTCCTTTCTTCTTTTTCTTTATTTGATAACATGTCAAGTGGTTATTGGTGTAAAGGGATAATTGAGGATAACAAATGAGAGCTCTTGATTAAACTTGATTCAATCATCCAAATTAAAAGAAAGAAACACACATTAATTTAAAATGTCAAAGTTGCCCCTTCTATAAGCTTTTAAAAGATTAAAATGAAATTAAATGCATTAAATCAATTAAAAACCCACACCTTAAAATAAACTCAATAAAAATAAAATGAAGACACGGAAAAATCTACTTAATTTTTTTGAATATTTTGAAAAAAGAATAAAAATAAAAGATATTTGAAATGAATATAAATTGAGCACAAAAGTGCCCAAAAAATTTAAATGAATGCACTAAAATAATCAGTGCGAAATAAGCTTCTTAAGAACATACATGTTTTGATTAAATTTTGAAATAAAAAATGACCAGTTGAACAAGCTAAAGCTGATCAAAGTGCGATTGAAAAAGCAGTCAAAAAATAAAATGAGCACGCCAGGTTAAACTATGTGAACCGTAGTTTAATAATACTGACGTCTTCAAGTTCGATTTCAAAACTTTTCACCTGCTAATTTTACGTAGATTTGAAAATTAGTTCAATCGGGCTGTCTGTAGATCCGAAGATTTATTCTGGCTGACATTTTATGTATTATGTGTGATGAAATACATGTAATGCTATGCAAATGATGCAAAGTGAAGTAAAGTCAGATATATGAAATTTTTAAAATGCCTGAGAAAAATTGGGGTATGACACTTTGTTCAAAGTTGGGTCCCTTGTTTCTATGGTAGCTACTGGCTAGGATGACGTTCTGGGTTCTAGCGAGCTTTCAAAGGAACTGGATAAGCTAAAGGAGATGCTTGTAGTCCTTGATTGGAAGAATTATAATATTGAGAAGGAATTGACTAAGCTTCAGGAAAATTTTGATGCTTTTAGCTCTTTGCATGAGGAGACAGATCAGTATGACTGACCATCCATTTGGATGCTCGGTTAGAAAGGTTAAAGGCCTGCCTTGCTAAAGGGGATAAACACTGTAAGAAGGTATCTAAAAATGCAGCTAAAGCGTGTTGGGAGTTCGAAATAGACCGGGAAGCTCTTTAGCAAAGACAACTTGATCGGGTAAACTCTTTGAAGGATCTTGAGGAGGATATGGTTGGTGCTCAGCAAAAATCTCGGGAATATATTCAACGAGAAGTAGAGGACGTGTACAGGGTCTGAGATGAGATGTTGGAGCAACATCGGTTGTTTTGTCTCGACCCTGCTATCACCGGTGGCCAGCTGGATCATTTGGCAGATTATTCTAAGAAGGATACTAGAGGTGATCCTGAACCCGAGAAGCCGGGTGCCGACGTCTTAACGTCGTTTTGTTCTTTTCCCGTTTTATGTGCTCATGTAATATTTGACCGGGTCTTTGTGCCTCAGTTTGTAAACAATATTTTTATATATGTATTTCAGTTTTTACCTTTGCATGTTTATGTTTTTTGGTGTGAGATTGTTCCTTTTTCAGCCGTCGTCATTGTCCGACTGGGATCCACGAAGAAATTGAATGAGAGGATAGCTAGGGATTGCTTTGGAATCCTACAAGTTGCATCATTGTTTGTTATAGAAAGCGATAAATAATAGTTGTTTAAAGAATTATGGGGTCGCGTATGGCTGTTTCGCCCATAAAAGAATTACGTTAAGATATGCGCGATGTCTTGATGGAATTCCGAAATATTAGCACATGGCTGTACTCGGAATGTGCTTGCTCGGAAGAAGCATTTGTTTAGTTTGAAGTGTTTGTATGTCAGATTGAGACTAGTGGAACATGAGTACGATTAATCGTGGTGGTGTTTCGAATTGTACTTATAGATAATATGCATGAAGCCGACTAGATGGAGCCATGCCTTAATCACGTTTATATGGATATGGTATGACTACGGTTAATCATGGTGGTGTTTTGAATTTTACTTATAGACGATATGCATGAAGCCAACTAGATGCATCCATGCTTTGAACTGCATTCCGCATCATAGAGGATCTTATCTAGCCAAAGGTAAAGGATCCCCAACTCTGCCCCGAGGCTATGACTCGGATCAAGGTGGACGTCTCTAGGCTTCACCTTGCTTGCCTTCGGATTTGGTAGATCCATAGGGGGTGCGCTAGCTACGCGAAATCTTGTATTTCTTTGACAAATAGTATTAAAATTTTGTATTCACGTGTGCAAAGCGTCTCCGATAGTACTCCTGGGGGAACTGATTGTTGTAGTCAGATGTGTAGAGCGTCTTCGACAGCTTCCATAGATTCTGAAGGCGCACAAGATGATGCGGGGAATTGATTGTTGTAGTCGGGAGCTCAAACTGTATACAACAACACCCCTAAATTTTGAAGGAACACAAGGTGCTGTGAGGAATTGATTGTTATAGTCGGGCGCTCGAAGCGTATCCGACAGCACCCCTGAATTATGAAGGCACACGAGGTGCTATGAAGATTTGATTATTGTAGGTGGGGTTGAATATTGTATTTCATACGAGAAAAGCGTCTCTGATAGCACCCCCAGATCCTTTAGACGGGCATTGAGTATGTTGGTTGTTCCCTGATTCGCTGCAACGGGCATTTGCGGTTTTGTGCCCTAAAAGAGAGGGATAAGACAAAAAGTAGAACATCAAAAGGATAATAACTATATATATATATATATATATATATATATATATATCATTTCACTATTACATAATTAATTTAAAAATATATTAATTAAATCTTGCGGTCGGCCTCAAGTGTATATAGGGCGTCTCTTTCAGATGCAATATCTGGGTGGTTTGATGCTCGGGTGACTCCGGAGGGTCGGGCACTTGGCTTGGGATGCGTTTGACCTCTGTTGCATGATTTCGAGTCTACTCTCTGAGGTTGGAATGACCCGATTTTATTGGGCTCAGGCCTCTTCGAAACCTTATGATGTTCGTGAATTAGGGGTCCCTAACCCCCTCCCATGCGGGTCTTGATCGACCATTCGAATTGGAAATCCATGGTGAAACTCGTGTCCACGTTGCTTCGCTCGCTCGATAGGCTCGTCAGATAGCAACACTCAGATCTTTCCCAACCCCCTTCATCTTTAGAAGTTGTGTCTAAGGTAGCGCCACACGCCTATCCCTTTTGGGTGAAGCTAGATTATGATGTTCATGCCGATAGTTTGAAATTGATAGCTATCCTCCTTTCCTTGGGTTGCTGGACCTTGACTGCGATTTGTCTCTCAAATTGTCCGAGATCTAGTACTGGGTGATGGCTAACTCCATAACTTCATTCTCCGGTTGCACTGGGGTCGGAAAAATATGTTTACAATGATGAGACCTCTGACGATTGTCTGGGGGTGGTGTTGGACCCGTCACATCTCTTAAGGGGATTCCTTCTGACCTTGCTCATGTCCGAGCAAAAAAATTTATTTGGATTTTATAAGACACGGACGGAGATGCGCTTGGCGGGGTCTAACCCGTGACATCGTTTTGCCCGGGGCGACACAACACTCGATTGACGCCGGTTTTAAGAATCAGAGTCAAGATCCGAAGGTATTCGTCAACTACCTTTCTTGGAGGCTTGACGTGGATGCCCCTGGACAACCAAAATGGCGTAGTGTTGAATTCCTGTCTTTGGGGTAGTTGATGACGTCACTTCGCTGCAGGCAGGAATCAATGCAATAGATTACTCGGCGGTGAATTAGGATTTGGTGGATCCAAATGACACATATATGAGATTCCAACTTCTCACGACTTCAATTTCTTTGTTGGAGATCTCTTTGGAGCTCATATTTGAGGATCAAACTTGAAATTGTGGAAATCGCAAGAATCAAAAGCTGATTCCCACAGACGGTGCCATTGTTTTGTTGCGGAACCAGAAATGATGATGACTGTGAAAACTACAACGAAACGAAGCTTTCGATGCACTATGTTGATGTTACATCGTGGATTGAAGGTTGTGATCACATTGCTTCTTAATCCAGTGATATCAATCTTGATGCGATGTCGTTAATCGGTGTTTGTTATCTCCGATACGGTGGACCTAATGGGGGAAGTACCTGCATAGTTAGCACTCTGTAACACCTCAAAATTTGCCCTCCTCTTCTTGGGACTAGTTTAGCATATTGCATTTCATGTTTTAGGACATTAGGCATTTGCATATTGCATATCATGTGAAAATAAGCAAGTCATCCTCTAAGGTCTTGTCAGAGATGGAGAAGTTGTATAGTTCAAGCCTGAGGGTCTTATTGAATTGATCACCAACCATCTGAGGGTTTGTGCTTCAATTGGGGTTTTCTTGGTTCTTCAAGGAGGTTGAGCATTATCTTGATTGCAAGGGTATGTCACCATCATCATGGTTATGTCCTTATCAAAGGTTTCAGAATTCATGCTCAGGTTCCTTGGGATTAGGGTTTTGACCTCTGGTCAACCCTAATCAATTGCACTCTTTCAGTCAGGGTTTTGCAAGAAGATGAGGTATTTGTTGATGATGAAGATCACATGGTTATGTGGAAGAGCTTATTGGAGCTAGGGGTTCATTTCTGAGCCATTTTCTCAAAAGGTGGAGGCTTAAGCTGATCAGAGCACTTCTAGATCATCTGTCAACCAGAAAGTCAACAGAAAGTCAGCTGAGGGCTAGGAGGTGGAGAAATGGTTTGAGACACTTCATTCATGTCCCAAAGAGGCTTATTCATCATTACAAACACTTATCTTGAAGAATTTGAGGTCAGATCAAAAGTTTCCAAAAATGGAAAGTGACCTGTAATTGGAAGTTTCCAAAAATGGAAAGTTTTTGGTTCAAATTCAACTTGATTTTACATCATCAACAAAGCTTCAAATGAATTTTTGTCCAACATGAACGTTGAAGATCTTTCTCTCCCATTTCCAAAAAGTCCAAGATCATGAATTTATGATGAATGGTTGAGGAGATATGATCAAATCATTGCCAAGTGTGCTTGAAACTTCAAAAGGCCATAACTTTTGATCTAAAGCTCCAAATTGAGTGCCTCTTTTTGCACTTTGCTCCTTATGACATATATTTTCCAAATCATTCATGGCATTGCATGAAATTTCATCATATAATCATTTGCCCATTCATGACCATTTTGGAGGGAAATTTGCAAATTTGAATTTGGTGCATCATGGGAACAAAATACCATTGCCAACATGTGCATGAAGTGATTTTAAGTGAATTTGATCATCCATTTGCTACTGTTCACGTGTGCATTTGCATGGCACCACCAATTTTCCAAAATTTGTCATACACCTTATTTTTGCCTAATCCTAATTAACTCATGACTAATTGTGATTTGGATGTGATTAGTAGAGCATATATAAGGTAAATCATAACAGAATTGTTCATAATCACAAATTCTAGATCTAGATCTCATTTTCCCTCCAAAATTTCTCTCATCTCAAATTCAAATTTTCTCCACACAACCACACATTTTCTTGATAGATCCATCATCCTCATGACATTTGGAGCATGATTCATCCATTTTTTGTGGAATTTGAGCAAGGTTTGAAGCATGTCAAGCATATGAACACATCAATGGCAAGTGCAAATTGAGCTAGATCCAAGCATCTCCAAGCCTCAATTCATTCACAAAGCTTCATAACAAGAGTTAAGGAGTGGATTCACACACTTTGGAGGCCTTGAACTCACTGTTTTGATCACTGCCATTCCAGGTTGGTGAAATTTCGAGTCTCTTAATTCTTAATTTTATGGACATGATTAGATAGATCTTTGCTCGCTGAAAATTCTGATATAAAATTCATGAAAATTGGTTGAGAAATGACTAAGTTATGGTGAATTAAAGTTTTGAATGCAAATGAGTTTTCCTTCGATTCTCTTTGTTCATGATGTTTTAGACTGAAATAATAGTGGATTTGGATTGTACATATTGAGAGATTTCATTTGGTATAGGTATTACAAAAATCTGCAAAAAAAAATTATTGGTGGTTACTGTTCACCACCGTCTCAAGGTAGGAGACGGTGGTTTCCACCGTGAGCGCCACCGCCTGCAAACCCTAGGGGCGGCATTCCAAAACGGCACCGTTTTGTTCAGCAAGCATAAACATGCTTCGATTCTCCCTGAGTGCATTTCCAGATTTTCATTTTAATTTCCTTGCCTTTGGCCAAAAACGGCGTCATTTCAAGTCTAGCGCGCATCCTCACTTCGATTCCCATCTCTGGCGCTTTTTCAAATTAGCCTCATCATTTATTTTTCCCTCCAAATATCATGTACATATGTCACATTTTATTTCATATTTTTTATCCAACTTCCAAAAATCATAACAAATTGAAAAATGATCCAATTAATTCCAAATTTTTTCCTACATGATCATGTGTTTGCCTAGTATTTTATGGTGTAGATTTTATGATTTTACCATATCTAGATTTTTAATTATGTTGAATTGATTGAACATGTACACAATTATGCCATGCTTCATTCTTTCTATTGGGAAATTCTCAATAATGATCTAATTGCCATGAAATTTTGTGTGATGATTCCTAACATGATGCTTGACCTTTGAGGCTTGGTTTGGTATTTTTCTCATTTCTCATCTCTGTTTTATGCACATGATTGTATGGTGTGACAATGTGTGTCACACAATTTGATGTTGATCTTATTCATTTTCATTGCCATATCAATGGAGCTTCTCTTATTATAATTTTTGGCATGATGACTGTGCTTGACATGTTGTATGCACATAAAAATTTCCAGAATTGTTTGATTCATTTCTGTTTTAATATGGAATTTTGATTCTTGATGATCAATTGTATGCTTTGAAGTTGCCTTTGCCTTCTCATGCTCATGAAATGACTTTGCTTAATGCTTTTGACTTGGTCCTTTTTAGGACATGTTCTTGCTTGATTGTAGATGCTTCTTGTTGAATATCAAGTTCTGTTTTGACTTTTTGATTCACCTTTGACCCTAGGCTTTGCCCTAGGGGTTTGTACTCACATTTGAGCTTTGAATTTCAGGTTCAAGCATTCATCTCCATGATTGATGTTGCCTCATCATTTGAGCTTGGCTATTTGCTATGTTTGCTAACCTTTGGTTCTTTTGTAGGTCCTTTGGTGAATCACTTGAGTGTTTGCCTCTTATGGCTTACATGTTGTACATATTGGGATTTTCTGTCTGTTGTTATCTGTTAACTGTTGTTTGGTTGTCTGAATGTGAATATTGACTTGTGTGATTTTCTTACAGGTACTTTAGCCGCTTTAACTCATTATTTGAGTTGCTTTGCTTTTCTTGTGGTTGGAATACCACTTAGGTAATCTCTTGAACTCCATGTAGTCTGGAAGACCTGCTATCTTTGGCAGGCACCTGTCCAAAGCCCTCCTTAAGAGGCCATGTTCTTGATTGTTTAATTTTGTGCTAAAGACCTCAATGAGGCATGGTTACATGTAAAGACCTCCTAAGTGAAGAGGCATTGGCAGATAGAAGGGATGTGCAATCCACCCCCTGCTATTCAGTTGAGTCTTTCATCTTGCTCGCACTACGTGCTGATGCATTTTGAATAAACACCCAAGATCTTGTATAAAGAGTCGGTCATTGTGGAATAGAGTTCCTCATTCTGGACTCCCACACCTTCTTTGATTCAAGCTCACCCAGGCCCGGGTTAAGAGCTGTGAGGTCTAACCCTCATCTCCCATTTCATCTGCTCACCCTGACGATCAATGTCAGTGGTTAAGAGCCTCAGACACCCTTTCCAGTGTTGGCTTGTTTGTCGAGGTTGATATGACCCCTTGACTAAAGCCCAGCCTTGTATGAGCCGCTTGTTTGCATATAGCGTGTGATGATTGCTTTTGATGTTTATCTGCTTTTGCTTCTCATCTCCTTTCTGTAGGAGTCGTATGATCAACTTTCGAGGAAGTTGAACGTACGTAGAGATAGACTTGAGTTGACTCACTGCCTGTGTGAGTCAAACTCTTGTTAGAGACCTCAACCTAGGGTTATAATTTGCATGATGACTATTAGGCTCGAGTCAGTCTCCCTTTTAGTCCGTTATTCCCTTGGTCTCTGGTTAGGAGAAAGTTTCTCCCCTGTTAAGGGGAACTATGTTGCCCTGATCCTCATACCAGATGAGGTACGTAGGCAGGAGATCGTGCGAGATCTCTCCGGGAAAACCCTTTTCTTTTTTGCGTGTGTTTTGCTTGACAGATATCAGGCTCGAGTTCCCGACTCCCTGTTAGTCTGTGTGTTCACCCTTCTTCTTTTTCAACCCTTCTGCTTTGTGTGTGTGTTTGGAGTCTGATGTAAGCCCAGCGATTGGCATTTGGTTTCCCATTTGTGGTTGGTTGTTTGGAGTCTGATGTAAGCCCAGGGATTGGCATTCGGTTTCCTGTGTGTGTTTGTTTGTTTTGTGGAGTCTGATGTAAGCCCAGCGATTGGCCTTCAGTTTCCTATTTCGTTTGTGTGTTCGGAGTCGGACGTAAGGCCAGCCATTGGCAGTCTGTTTCCATTTGCGAGTTTCTTTTGACGTCTCAGCGTCTTTGCGTGTGTTTTGTTTCGGCGTGCGTTAGCCGAACTACGATAGCTCTGATTCTCATTCCAGATGAGATACGTAGGCATAGGATGCGATATCCTAGCGAGCCCGTTCCCATTTCCCCGAACTACGTCAACTCTGATGTTTGTTTCTGACAAACTATGTAGGCCCAGGATGCGACATCCTGCCGAGTCCCCTTCCTCCATCTCCTTTCACTTGTTTGCTTATTCCAGTGTGTGTGCATTTTTTGAGCTGTTATTTAGCAACCTTTTTCTATTCTTCTGAGCGTGGATCCCGTAGAGTACGACGGACGTGAGGGGTGCTAATACCTTCCCCTTGCGTAACCGACTCCCGATCCTTGTGATCTCTGGTCGTGAGACCATTCCTTTCCAGGTTTACTTCGAGCGTTTCCTTTCCCTCCTTCGGGATAAATAACGCACGGTGGCGGCTCTGTGTCATTTCCCGCCGGTTGTTTTTCGCGTTGCGACAGCTGGCAACTCTGTTGGGGACAGAAGTTGACCTAATGCTGGTCCATCTTCCCTAGGCGAGTCAATCCTAGCGCTCTCGAGGGTAGTTTTGGTTGCTTTTATTGCGCTATTTATTGCATTTATGATTATTATACTGTGTATATATTTGCATATATGTTTGCATGCATCATATTATCATTATGTTGGGCTCTGTACAGGTTGGTTCCTCTGATTTGGGGTGGGTGTTCTGAGTGGGGCTAAAACCCAGGCCCGAGTATACACCTAGGATTAGTGTGGTCTCATGTTCCTCACATGTTGGTTGGGCATGTTGTTGCGACGTGACACACCACGAGTCGGACGAGGTTCTTCTGAGAGAGCTCTTCCATTGTGGAGTATTCCACTTTGGTCGGGTTACCGCTTTAGAGCTGTTGACTTCGGTGACCGTTCTTTCCCGGATCTTTGGTTTAGACGATCTTATGAGAGCTGCAGCGGCACACCCGAAAGGGCAAACCCGTTGAGTATCTTGTCCGATTGTCGAGACCATTATCCGCCTTAGGATGACCTGATTAGAATTCACCTGTGAGGGGAGAGTTTGATTCTTACAGATGAATGTTCTGATGGTGACTTTGATGGTGACTAATGGTTCAGTTATTGATCTGGGTCCTATTTTTGAGTTGGATTTGTGGATTTATTTCTGAGACGCCGGAGTTCTGTCCACAGTATTTATCAGTGGGGATCCGTTTATTTTAGGATTCCCTGGGTTGATTCAGATGATTTTGTTGTTATCAGATCAATGGTTCTCTGGAGATGATGGTGGTATATCCTCAGGTTCCGTTTATTTCGGAACTCCCAAGTCGGATTTGTGATTACTCAGTACCTCAGATGGTTGTGATCCGTTCAGAGACCGCGGCCTCAGTGCAGTGGATGTTCAGACGACTTGGAGGATGGCACAGTGCATTGCATTCATGCATCAGCATCATTCTCATTTTGCATTTATCCGCATCTAACTCATGTTTATCCATATGCAGGGGACATTCTTGATTGAGATCCTGGTTGAGAGACTTCTCTACTCATATATGAGGCCCGGTTTGAAGGACGATGTTGTCTACAGTTTCTTTGATCCAGAGATCGGTGTGCTAAAAGAGATGATAGCATTGATTACGCCTGACCATGTGGGGATGTTCCGTGAGACTTATGGTGGTATTCTGAAGATGGTTTTCAGGCTCACTGACAGGGATAGGAGTGCCATCCATACTTTTCTCCAGTTTTATGATCCTGGTTTGAGATGCTTTGTCTTCCCGGATTACTTGTTGGGGCCTTTGATGGAGGACTATGCTGGTATCTTGGGTATTCAGATCAGAAATCAGGTTCCTTTTTATGCTACTCAGGAAGAACCTGATGCTTGTGGGATCTCCCGTGCTCTTTATTTGATCCCCGAAGTGACTAAAGGAGGTCTGAAGGAGAAGGGAAAGTTGCCTGGTTTTCATCTGAGTTTCCTGGAGGCTAAAGCCAAGGAGCATGCTGTTTTGGGTGATTGGCAGACTGTTTGTGCTTTGATTGCTGTGAGCATTTATGGAATCATCTTGTTCCCTAATCAGAAGAACTTTGTGGATATTAATGCCATTCGGGTGTTCGTTCAGAGGAATCCTATTCCTACCCTGGTTGGGGATGTCTATTACTCGGTCCATAATCGGAACGAGAAGAGGCGTGGGGGATTGATTAGGTGTTGTGCTCAGCTACTATACAAGTGGTTCATGGGATATCAGCCTTCCAGGGGTGCTTTTGTTCTTCTTGACCATACTGTAAATTGGGCAACCAAGTTGATGGGTTTGCGAGCCAAAGACATAGCTTGGACTCATAGTAGTGGGGCTGGACAGGATTTCATTTGCAGTTGTGGGAGTTTTCCCAATCTGCCTCTTATAGGAGTTCAGGGTTGCATTAATTATAACCCGACGCTTCTTAAGAGACAAATGGGATTCGCTATGGAGGTTCCTCCTCTCAAGAGTGAGATTCAGGAAACTTTCTACTTCCCGGTTGAGGGTAACCAGTCATCGTTGAGGCAAGTGTCTGATGCATGGCGCCGTATTCAAAGGAAAGGCAAGTTTTCTTGGGGTAGAGCTAATAGCAGGTCTTTTCCTCCATTTGATGATTGGCTCGGCAAGAGAGTGGAGCTCACACATCTACCATTTCTTGTGGGTGATCCTTGGTATCCGTTGATTGAGGAATCCCATTCTTCTATCAGTATGGAAGAGTTCCTAAAGATGAAGAGGGAGAGAGATCAGCTTCATGCAGAGAAGAATGAATTGGAGATGAGTGTTGCTAGAATCCAAAGGGCTAATCAGGAAATCAAAGGGAAAATAGAAGACCAGGATAAGAGACATGCTCTTGTGGTGAAGCGCTTTGAGATAGACACCGCTTATTATGGCAAGGTCAGCCAAGCTTTAGAGTCATCTACGAGGGAGCACGACATTACCAAGGAGAGGTTGGCTAGAGCTTTGAAGGTCATTGAGGATGAGAAGAGGAGGCAGATCCTTGTGAAGAATCAGAGGGAAGCCAGAGTCAGAGTCCTTACCGCAGAATGGGAAGCAAAGCTGAAGATTAAGGAAGCAGAGAACGTGAATATTATTACTGAGAGAGATCATTATATTGCCGAGAGAGATCATTATCTTGCTGAGAGGGATCATTATTTCCGTCAGATGAAGATTCATTAGAAGGAGGTGGGGAGATTGCAGCAGGAGAACACCGAGCTCAGATTCGTCGTGAAGTTTACCAGGATGGTTGATGATGTAGGGCCTTCTGTGGGACCTTCGTCAGATTAGACCTTTCTTATTTGTGTTGGATTACCGTCAGGCATGTTGACGGAATTCACTTGCTTGTATTTTCTTTCTGATTCTGGAGAATTGTATTTGATCTGTATCAGACTTGATGTATGACTTTCGCACGTATTGTGCACTCTTGATATACAATGGTTATTATCATTCAGTGATTGATCTTCAAGCTTTATTTGTTTGACTGTATGCACTCACACAGCACCCACATGGTTGGGTGATATCTTTGCTAAATCATAATTCTCTGCTCTATATGGCAAAATCAGATGATTGATATCAGAATATTGCTGCCGGATTATTATCTGTCTCGATGAAGCCAGGATCGAAAGACAGAGTGTTCCTCATATGGATAGACATTGCATTCATGCATGAATCATAATAACTTGTCTTCTATTTTGCAGGTGTCAGTTTCTAACGTGCTTGATTGTTTCAGGAATCATTGCTCGCGCACGTAGAATCATTCCTTTGCATGTAGCATGCCTGCACAGATACCCTACCAGGCGCAACAAATCCAAGCTAATGGATCTACCCAACACAGATATTCTCGAGTTGAAGGAGAAAATGGGTGAGCTGATAAACGTCATGCAAGGGTTGGCATTGGGATAGAAAGCATTTGCTGATAAGGTGGAAAAGCTCGAGCGGGCTTCGACTGTCAACAGTGGTAATAATCAGGAGGGTGTTTCCAACAATGGTCTCGGTGGATCAAGGGATGGAGGAGATCTCAGAAAGAAGACTATTGATGGGGTGGTGATCAATAATGGTGGTGGTTTTGGTGCTGCTACAGGCGGTGGACCGGGTCCGGTGAACAACAATCTGAAGGATAGTCCGTTTCCTCCTTTCTTCGGGGCTGAGGAGGATAGAGAGGAAGACAAAGAAGCGGATCAGTTCTCCATGCTGAATGAGCAATTCGGTCAATATGGTGTTCAACCACCAAACAAGGAAATTCAGGTGCTGGCGGAGAAAATTAGGGCTCTAGAAAGCTATGCTACTCCGGGGGTTGTTAATATGTTGAACATGGGGCTGGTTGAGGGGATTGTGATCCCGCAAAAGTTTAAAGCGCCTGCGTTCGACAAGTATAATGGGAGTTCTTGCCCGGAAACTCATCTCCAGGCTTTTAACCGAAAGATTTCTGCTTATACAATGGACTAGAAGCTTTGGATGTATTTCTTCCAGGACAGTCTGTCTGGTGGGTCTCTGGAATGGTATACCAAGTTGAGGTTATCTGATGTCAAGAGCTGGAAGGATCTCGGAGATGCGTTCTTTAAACAATATCAATTTAATGCTGACATGGCTCCTAGCCGTACCCAGTTGCAGGGTATGTCTCAGAAGCCTAGTGAGGGGTTTAAAGAATATGCACAGAGATGGAGGGAGTTGGCTGCCCAAGTCCAACCTCCGTTGGTAGACCGGGAGATGTCTGATCTGTTTATGGGTACCCTTCAGGGGACGTTTGCAGAAAGGATGGTGGGATGCTCGGTTACCAACTTTGCTGATATTGTAGTGGCTGGGGAAAGAATAGAAAGCTGGTTGAAGCTGGGAAAGATACAGGGTAGCGCTTCATCGTCTGGATCGAAGAAGCCCTTTGGTAATGGCCAGCGAAAGAAGGAGGGTGATACAAGTGTTGTGTATACCCAAAGAGGACAAGGTAGGGATCGTTACTACCAGCACACTGTTGCGGTAACAATTCCTGCTGATAATTCACAACAACAACAACAACCACAACAAAGACAGCCATTTCAACAGAGACCGTAGAGGGCCAGGTATCAGGTAAGAGGACGAATGAATGATCGTCAATTTGATAGACCACCTGTGACATACTCATTCTTGCTGAAGAAGTTGAAGGATTTGGGGTTGGTCCAGCTGAGGACGTTGGCTCCGTTGAGACCGGATCAGAGGCCGGCTAGTTATGATGAAAATGCTAAATGTGAATTTCACTCTGGTGCCCCTGGACACAACGTGGAAAATTGTAAAGATTTTAAGCATGTTGTCCAGGACCTGGTGGATTCTAAGGCAATCAATTTTTCTCCATCTCCAAATGTGAATGCTAATCCCATGCCCGCGCATGGTCAAATGGGGGTGAATGCAATTTCTGAGGATGAGGGCCGAATCTGGGTGACGGATGTGAACCGGTTAAAGACTCCATTGGCTGAGGTCAAGAGACAATTGTTGAGGAATGGGGTCTTCCCGGGGTGTGATGATTGTTGTGTTGCTTGCACCGTTGCCACCAATGGGTGTGTTGTATTGAGGGAGGCTGTCCAGAAGATGATGGGTGAAGGAAGCCTCAGATTTGAGAAGGTTGATCTGGAGAAGGAGGATGTCTCCATCATAACCATCTACTTTGACCCGATCGATTTGTCAACGCTGGCAGATGCGGCTCCAGTTACTATCACGGTACCTGGGCCTATTCCTTATGACAACGACGATGTTGTGCCATAGGATTATGGTGGAGAGGTATACTGTAATAGGGAGAAGCAGGAAGATCAGGCTGCAGCTGAAACCACCGTTTCAAAGGTGGATAATGTCGGACCCAGTGGTTTCACTCGCAGTGGAAGGTAGTTTGCACCTGATGCTTTAAGGAGTGGGGATGGAGAGAGAGAAAAGAAAGATAAGGCCGAGGCTTTAGCCAGGGCAAGAGGGAAGCAGGTGGCGAGCAAGGGTACTCCAGTGGCGACACCGGTGCATGGTGGGTCGGAGAAAGAACTTGATGATGAAGCTGAAGAATTTTTAAGGATCATCAAGAAGTCAGAGTATAAGCTTGTTGACCATCTGCAGCAGACGCCGTCCAAAATCTCAATCTTATCTCTGCTACTGAGCTCAGAGGGGCATAGAGAGGCTTTGTTGAAAATACTGAAGAGAGCCTATGTTCCTCAAGAGATAACGATCAATCAGCTAGAGACAGTGGTGTCCAATGTCAATGCCAACCATGGGTTGGGTTTTATTGATCTTCATTTGACGGTTGATGGGCGTAATCATAATAGCGCATTACACATTGCAATGGAGTGTAAAGGAGCGGTGCTTTCGCACGTGTTGGTGGATACCGGCTCATCATTCAATGTGTTGCCTAAGAAGGCCCTGGCGAAGTTGGACTGTGAAGGGTTGATCTTGAGGCCCACGGACCTAATAGTTAGAGCCTTTGATGGTTCTAAAAGGGCTGTGTTTGGGGAAGTGGAGCTCCCTGTAAAGATCGGGCCCGAGGTGTTTAAGTCCGTATTTCATGTCATGGATATCCAGCCGGCATACAATTGCTTGTTAGGTCGGCCATGGATACACGCTGCTGGGGCAGTGACTTCGACTTTGCACCAGAAATTGAAGTACATCTGGGACGGGCAGGTCGTCACCGTTTGTGGGGAGGAAGACATCTTCGTCAGCCACCTATCATCGTTCAAGTATGTTGAAATGGACAGTGAGATATGGGAAACACCAAGTCAAGCATTTGAAATTGTCAAGGTGGAGAATTCCACTTTTGTCAAAGAAGAGAAGAAGCCGTCCATTTCTTCATATAAGCAGGCTGCTGAGGTGGTGAAGAGCGGAGAAGCCCCAGGTTGGGGAAAGATGATTGACATCGCCGCCAAGGAAGACCGGTTTGGGGTTGGTTATCAGCCGGGCCGAGGCTCGTCTGGGCAGAACAGGGTCGTCGTCAGCCTTTCACGTTCACTAGTGCTGGAATGCTGGATCTAGATCACATCTGTGCGGTGGGTGAAGAGGTCGACAGTGATTCCGAGCTAGATCAATGGATAAAACCGTGCGTACCAGGGATGGAGATCCAGAACTGGAAGGCCGAAAAGATCATCACTGTCACTCTACGTGAAGAGTAATATTTCCTGTTTTTCAATTCTGTCTGCATGAAAGCCATACGTTTTGCCCGAAACGTAATGGTTCATTGTAAGGGCCACCTCATATGTTTCATTTTGCAAAATTTGCATCATTAATAAAAGGATGTTTTTCATTAAAAGCGGTGTTCCCTGTCTTTCATTTATTTTTGCAGTTTAAAAATAAACAAAAATAAAAATGGCAATGTTTGTTTTCATTTTTCTTTTCATTTGCTTCGCTCCGGTTCTAAAGCAATGCATGATTCAACATTCATGCAGATGCGATAATTCGCCGGATCTCATTGATAACAATCCTGTTACACCCTCATATGACTTCGACAATCCGATCTATCATGCCGAAGAAGAAGGCGAAGAAGATTGTGAACTGCCGGAGGAATTAGCCAGGTTGTTAAAACAAGAGGAGAAGGTGATTCAGCCGCATGAGGAGCAAGTTGAGGTTGTGAACTTGGGTACCGAGGAGGTCAGGAAAGAAGTGAAAGTTGGGGTTGCTTTGGAGGCGAGTGTTAAGAGCAGAATGGTAGCGCTGTTGAAAGAGTATGTTGATATCTTCGCCTGGTCTTATCAAGATATGCCAGGGTTGGATACCGATATCGTGGTGCACAAGCTACCGTTGAGAGCAGATTGTCCTCCAGTGAAGCAGAAGTTGCGCAAAACTCGACCCAAAATGGCCATGAAAATCAAAGAGGAAGTGCAGAAGCAGTTGGATGCTGGTTTCCTAGCCGTCACTAATTATCCGCCTTGGGTCGCAATTATTGTGTCGGTCCCGAAGAAGGATGGGAAGGTGAGAATGTGTGTGGACTACCGGGATTTGAACAGAGCTAGCCCGAAGGATGATTTCCCATTACCTCACATTGATGTGTTGGTAGATAATACAACTCAGTTCTCGGTGTTTTCCTTCATGGATGGCTTCTCTGGCTACAATCAAATCAAAATGTCTCCAGATGATATGGAGAAAACAACGTTCATTACACTGTGGGGCACTTTTTGCTATAAGGTGATTCCATTCGGTCTCAAGAACGCTGGCGCTACTTATCAGAGACCCGTGGTGACTTTGTTTCATGATATGATTCATCATGAAATCGAATGCTATGTTGATGACATGATAGCAAAGTCCCAAACAGAAGAGGGGCATTTGGTAGATCTGGCCAAGTTATTTGACCGGTTGAGACAGTTCAGACTGAGGTTGAATCCGAATAAGTGCACTTTCGGAGTGCGATCCGGTAAGTTGCTGGGGTTTATTGTGAGTGAAAGAGGAATCAAGGTTAATCCTGCTAAAGTAAAAGCAATACAAGAAATGCCTGAACCGAGAACAGAGAAAGAGGTTCGTGGTTTCTTAGGTAGATTGAACTACGTTTCACGGTTCATATCTCATCTAACAGCCACGTGTGAACCTATATTCAAGCTCTTGAGAAAAGATCAAACGGTCAGGTGGAATAATGATTGCCAATCGGCATTTGAAAAGATAAAAGAGTATTTGCAGGAGCCTCCGATTCTGATGCCTCCTGTGGAGGGACGACCGTTAATTCTGTACTTGACGGTCCTCGAGGGGTCTATGGGGTGTGTACTGGGGCAGCATGACGAGTCTGGTCGAAAAGAGCATGCCATATACTACCTTAGCAAAAAGTTTACCGACTGTGAAACAAGATACTCACTGCTCGAGAAAACTTGTTGTGCTTTGGTATGGGCTGCTCGCCGACTGAGGCAGTATATGCTGGTTCATACCACTTTGTTGATTTCCAAGATGGATCTGATCAAGTACATTTTTGAAAAGCCAGCATTGGCCGGAAGGGTTGCGAGGTGGCAAATGATTTTGACTGAATATGATATTCAGTATACCTCTCAGAAAGCAATCAAGGGGAGCGTATTGTCTGATTACCTCGCCCAGCAACCCATTGAGGATTATCAACCGATGAAGTTTGAGTTCCCTGATGAGGACATCATGTTTCTCAAATCGAAATATTGTGAGGAACCAATCCCGGAGGAGGGGCCTGACCCTGAATCCGAATGGATTCTGATGTTTGATGGGGCCGTTAACGTGAATGGTAGCGGTGTTGGTGCTGTTTTGGTTACGCCGAAAGGATCTCATATTCCTTTTGCTGCCCGGCTAACATTTGAGTGCACCAACAACGTGGCTGAATACGAAGCTTGTATCTTGGGGATCGAAGAGGCGATTGATTTGCGGATCAAGAACCTTGTTATATATGGAGATTCAGCTTTGGTTGTGAATCAGGTTAACGGAAAATGGTATACGCATCAATCTCATTTAATTCCATATCGGGATTATACGAGGAGATTGTTGACGTTTTTCACCAAGGTGGTATTGCATCATGTGCCTAGAGAAGAGAATCCTTTGGCAGATGCTTTGGCTACTCTGGCCGCCTTGATTAAGGTACAGTGGTGGAATCAGTTCCCTAGTGTTGAGGTGGGACGTCTGGATAGACCGGCTTATGTGTTGATGTTGAGGCAACGCCTGATGATGAGAAGCCGTGGTATTACGATATCAAACGCTATCTGGAGACCCAAGAGTATCTTGAGGGAGCATCCAAGAAGGACCGAAAGACTCTGAGGAGGTTGGCCATGGTGTTCTATCTGAATAAGGATGGGGTTTTGTACAAGAGGAATTTTGATTGGGTCTTGCTCAGATGCGTCGATGACGGAGAAGCAAGCCAACTGATGAAAGAGGTTCACGAGGGGTCGTTCGGTACCCATGCCAGTGGGAATGCAATGGTGAAGAAATTGTTAAGAGTTGGATATTATTGGATGACAATGGAGGCCCAATGTTTCAATTTTGTGAGGAAGTGTCATAAACGTCAGATTTATGCTGACAAGGTGCACGTGCCTCCAAATCCGTTGAGTTTAATGTCGTCTCCGTGGTCGTTTGCTATGTGGGGCATTGATATGATCGGAAAGATTGAGCCTACGGCTTCGAATGGGCACCGGTTCATATTAGTGGCTATTGATTACTTCACCAAGTGGGTGGAAGCAGCCTCTTATGCAAACGTGACAAAACAGGTTGTTGCCAGATTCCTCAAGAGAGACATCATTTGCAGATATGGGGTTCCCGAAAGAATCATTACTGATAATGGTTCTAATTTGAACAACAAGATGATGGTAGAACTGTGTCGGGAGTTCAAGATCGAGCATCACAATTCTTCTCCTTATCGTCCGAAGATGAATGGGGCGGTTGAGGCAGCCAATAAGAATATTAAGAAGATTGTGCAGAAGATGGTCGTGACCTATAAGGATTGGCACGAGATGTTGTCGTTTGCATTGCATGGGTATCGAACCTCGGTGCGTACGTCTACTGGGGCAACGGCATTCTCGCTTGTGTATGGGATGGAAGCCGCGCTACCAGTTGAGGTTCAGATTCCGTCGTTGAGAGTCCTGATGGACGTGAAATTGCAAGAGGCTGAATGGGTAAGGACTCGGTATGAAGAGTTGAGCCTGATCGAGGAAAAGAGGCTGGCAGCCATTTGTCATGGGCAGTTGTACCAGCAGCGGATGAAGCGTGCTTTTGACCGGAAGGTGCGACCTCGTGTGTATCACGCAGGCGATATGGTGTTGAAAAGGATCCTTCCTCCTCAGAACGATCGTCAGGGCAAATGGACACCCAATTATGAAGGTCCATCCCGGCGAACCAGAAAAAAAAATGAAAATGAAAATGAATGAAAAGGTTCGGGCAAAAATTAGGGATAAAATGAAAAAAACTGTACACCCGGCAAGTCGAAAACCCCACAAGGGCAGCTTGGGCTAAAAAGGGTATCCCGGTGGACTGAAAACCCGAAAGGACGGTCCAGGCAAAAGAGGGATTGAAACGAACAACTGCGTCTAGCATGATCGTTTGTGTTTTGGTTGAGACACATGGATAATCCCCGGTAGGGATCGGTCGGAAGCGTCTTGTTCAGAAGGCAGAAAGCACGGAGAGTCTTGAGGACATATGGGGTGTAACCGAGTTGGAACTCGATGAGATCACGGGTTCACATTGCCATTAGGATAGATTTTTCCTTTTATGCGCAATTACCTCTTTTCAGGAATTGCTTCCTGTGTATTGCTCGGTTTTGAGCCACCTTTTTTCAATCAATAAAATGCATATTCAGTCAAATAATTTTGTTTTTGTTTTCATTACCGCTTTGATTGCAAAAACATCTGTTTATTTTGATAAAGAATATTTGCATTTTAAGACATACGGGTCCCTTCCAATGCATGTGTATAAGATTGAAAGCCTGAAATCTTATTCAGAAGGTTGAGTGACCTGGATGTTGAAATTTTGGCACGCCTGGGGCACGTTTTTATCTAACGATCTCTGTTGCAGGTGCTGTTAGATATTTTCACTCACTTGCAGGTTGTGATGTGAAGTTTTTGACAAAAGATCCCCGTGGAGTCCAGTCAGGGACAAGAGAAATAGAAGAACGGTGAAAAGACGACGGAAGAACGTACGACGATCCTGGAGGGTTAATCAAGAAGACTCTTCAAAGTCTGAGGACTGGAAAGTTTGTATGAATCCAGGGAGTTCGATCTCCGTGGAGTACGGAGAAGGCGAGAATACAAGGTGATGAATCAGAAAAGTCCAGACGAGCCTGGGAGCTCTCAAAAGTGGAAAGCTGACACTGGATTTAGATGTTGAATACCAGGGTTCGACGAGTCGACGGGTGTTATGTGTCAGACTTTCCTTATTTCCCCAAGCAGTGTCGGGATTGTTATATCCCCAGCAAGTCTGAAAGATTGTTGTTTTCCACGCAGAGTGCGTTGGTGGTTTCTTCCGCAGCGAGGTTCCCAAGCGGATCGGGTTCAGTGGAGGTCATCCCTGGCGAGGGTTATCTTTTTTCCAGCAGCAGTGCTATTCCCTAGCAAGGTGGAGATTGGAGTGTTGTCGAGTTCCTCAGCAGAGTGCCTCTGTAACACGGTGGGAGAACTGACTTTAGTTAAATGTTGCGGATAGCAAGAGTCGCCACCGACTTTTATTTTATCCAAAAGGAAAGGACATAAAAGAACAGGAAAGACCTTAAAAAGATTTTGAGTTCGGGGGGTAGGTTATACAAAGGGAAGGTATTAGCACCATTTATATCCATGGTTATCCATGGGCTCTTAGTTACTTAGCTCACTTTGTTTGTTTGCAAGAGTGTAGTGTGTGATTAGAAAAATTTCTTTAAGTACTTTGTAATGACCCTCGTATGGGTGTATACAAAGCCTAGTTTAGAAATTGTGAGGTGTAAAAGTAATTTTGAAAAGTGTGAGCAAGTAACTATGAGATACCTACCCTAGATTAAGTCTTTCGTGTTCTCGTATATTCTTTCAATGGTAAGACTGTCCCTATTATTAAGGAATAGGTAGTCATTACCTTGGATGTGTTTAAGGGACGGGCGTAGGGTCATCGTATGGTCAATGAAGGCAACATAAGGGGTGTCTTTAGTAACTCGTAGGGACTATCATCATATTTACCGAAGGGACAAGATCATTATATCGTAGGCAACCTCGTAGGGACTTGATCTTTTAAGTTTATAGGGACTTGATGATTTTTCTGTTTGAAGGGACTTTGCTTAAGACACCCCTATTTTCGAGGGACTTGACCATTTAAAGAAGGCAACCAAGAGGAATACCCTAGGAAGTACAGATGGCGATCAAAGATCGACTTACGTGTGTGAGTGTTATTTTTCAGATATTTGTCTTGAATTTAATTTTCTAAGTTCAATTATTTACAGTTAGTTTTTTTGCACTCCCTAAATTACTAACCACGCAATAAATATTTACAAAAATAAAAGCAAGAAAAATAAATTCCTAAACTATTACATGGCTATGGGACAGATACATAATAATCAGGCGAGAAAGAATAAATTTACAACCTATACATTTGTTCCTAATATTATAAATAAAACAAAATTAAAATAAGGAAAATAATGAAGCAAAAATAGAATAGATAAAAGCAAATAATAATAAAATAATAAATAAACAATGGTAATAAAGCAATAATAAAATAACAATAATAATAAAGTGATAATAAAAGGGTTAGAATTTTAAAAGAAATTATTTTAGGTTAAACAAGTTAGATTTTTTTTTAGAAGTTATTAGAAAAATATGAGTTTAAAATAAATTAGTCATAATAAAAGAATTTAAAATATATTAATGTACAAATTATAAAATAAAAGAGTTATATGAAAAATATTAAGTTTGTTATTTACAAAATAAATAAAGATTATAGAAAATATCAAATTATTAGATTAATAGGTTTATTATTATTATTCAATTAGAAAAATGGTCAATTAGATTTTATTTACAAAATATATAAGGATTTATTATTATAAGTAAGTAATAAAAAAAAGTTATTAAAATAGTTAGTATTTATTATTTATTTACAAAAAATATAAAGGTTATAGAAAAATATTAAATAATTAATTTAGTAGGTTTTCACGCCCTACATTACTAAACCACGCAGTTAATATAGGATCAATGGCAGGAATTTAAATGGCAGAAAAATAAATGGCAGAAAAATAAAATGGCAGAAAATAAATGGCAGAAAATAAAATCCTAATTATTACAACGCTTTGGTGCAGTTACATAATAAAGATGGCGAAAAGTAAAACTGAAAATATTACAAGTTAAAACTTAAAATATTACAAGGGCGAAGCAGTTACAGTGTATGAATAACATAAAAATGAGTGAAAATAGGAAATAATAATAAGGTTTGTTAATGTTTAAGAAAAGGTTTATGGTTTAAAGGAAATAACACAGTTAAAGTTTTAGGTTTGAAATTTAGAGTTTGTGGCGAAATTGTCAGGGTTTAGGAAAAATCAGGGTAGTTAGTTATGAAAAAAAATGTGCAGATCTAAATATATGTATATAAAAAAATATGAATTAAAAAAACAACGGCGTTGCTAGCGCAAAATTGCGATCATCGCAACTGGATCGGATAACACAAATGTCACGCCTCATACACGTATATGTGAAAACGGCGTATTGACACGATCCGATCCGAAAACATAATCAAATTATAACATAAAATAGAAATATATATATATTTAACCAAACCGCATGTATCTGGAATACATAACACAGTCACACATATGAACATGTATTTGAAACACAGTAACAAATATATCAACAAAATAGATAAAGTATATATCATATATAAACTATTACCAAACTGTGTGTACGATAGTATAGATCAGCCACTCTCAGTTTCTCTTTTTTGTTCTGTCTTTCGGCCTCCTTCTATCAGTCATGCTAGTAAATATATATAGGAACAAATTAGGTTAATGATAATGGGCCTAAGTTTATTTTGAAACCCAATATTAAATTAAAAACTGAATAAAGTTAAATAATTAAAATAGTTAAAATTAAAATAAAAACTAATTAACCTATTTATTTATTCTAGACCCAATATAAAAATAAATAGACTCAAAAAAAAAAAAGTCGGGCACCAAAATGCTCGAAAAAATAAAATGAACACGTCAAAATAATCAGCGCGAAATAAATGACTCGGAAAAATACAGCGTTTGGTCGGATTTTGAAATAAAAATTATGACCGTTTAAACCGCTCAGACTGATCAACATATGACCAAAAATAGTCGTAAAAATATTTTTAGCATGTCAAATTAAACCACGTGAACCGCAGATTAATGTTACCGACATTTGCAAACTTAAACTTGACATTTTTTCGTTGACTAATTTTAGGCACAGTTAAAAAGTTAATTTGACCAGTCTGTTTGTAAATTTCGAGAAATTATTCCGGCTAATATTAAGACAAAAAAAAATGTTATGCTATGAAGATGATGCAAATGAATGTGAAACAAAAAATTGGTTAGAGTTAAAAATAGAGGGCAAATTTTGGGGTGCAACAGCCTCGAGCTCCCCAAAAGAGTCCCTTGAGGGGGATACTTTTTATGCATTCATCATTTAGATAAGCATAGCATATTGCATAGCTAATTGCGTAGCATTTCCATGGTTGTAGAGCATTACGCTGTAAAGAATCATGCATCAGCATTGCAAGCTTAAACTAGTCTCAAGTCGTGGTTACTGTTTGAGGATTGGTTTCGCCAGATGGTGAAGATGTTACTCTGAGGAGTTCGGCATCGTGATTCTGAATCAACAGTATTCCCCAGTAGTGCGATATTGGAGGAAGAGTTTCTGTCGGGCGGAGATGGAAATAAAAAAAAATCAAGAGAAGTTTTGGGGTTCAAGAAAAGCAAAAAAAAGAGAAAGAGAATAATCCCCAGCTGAGCGCAAATTGTTCGTTCACCGTGGATTAAGTAGGGATGGCATGCTCATGGCTTATTATCCCTAGCATGAATTGTTGACCCGCGTGCCGTCTCATTCATCACTTTACCTTATTGTTGCCGATGTCGTAGGGCATGAAGTTTCCGTTTTTCAGATCAAAGAAGTTTCCGACGATCAGGTCGAAGTACTTGTGGCACTCAGGCCAGTTTCCGATGTTCAGATCGAAGAAGTTTCCGACGATCAGGTCGAAGTACTTGTGGCATTCAGGCTAGTTTTCTGGTATTCAGACCGAAGTGGCACTCAGGCCAGTTTTCCGGTATTCAGACCGAAGTGGCATTCAGGCTAGTTTTCCGGTATTCAAACCGAAGTGGCATTCAGGCCAGTTTTCCGGTATTCAAACCGATGTGGCACTCAGGCCAGTTTTCCGGTATTCAGACCGAAGTGGTATTCAGACCAAAGTGGTATTCAGTCCGAAGTGGTATTCAGACCGAAATGGCATTCAGGCCAGTTTTTCGGGCATTCAGGCCAATCTCTCGGTGTTCAGACCGATATCAATACTCTCATATTCCGATGTCCAGTATTCATACTGACGAGCGGCGTTCAGGCCATGGTGGTTCCTGTGTTACCATTTATTTTGGTATCCAGGTCAATCTTCTCGGTATTCAGGCCGACTCTCACCGTACCAGACGGGTTTTTATTTCATGATCACCTCGTTGCCGATTCTGACGGGCACTGTTAATTATTTCCCAGCGGAGTGCAAATTGTTCGTCTGTTCTTGGTATTCAATCACTCTTCACCATGATCATCTGAAAGTCGAGGCTGTTCATATCGACAGGTTCACAGTGGATTGAATAGGGACAGCTGTAACACCTCAAAATTTGCCCTCCTCTTCTTGGGACTAGTTTAGCATATTGTATTTCATGTTTTAGGACATTAGGCATTTGCATATTGCATATCATGTGAAAATAAGCAAGTCATCCTCTAAGGTCTTGTCAGAGATGGAGAAGTTGTATAGTTCAAGCCTGAGGGTCTTATTGAATTGATCACCAACCATCTGAGGGTTTGTACTTCAATTGGGGTTTTCTTGGTTCTTCAAGGAGGTTGAGAATTATCTTGATTGCAAGGGTATATCACCATCATCATGGTTATGTCCTTATCAAAGGTTTCAGAATTCATGCTCAGGTTCCTTGGGATTAGGGTTTTGACCTCTGGTCAACCCTAATCAATTGCACTCTTTCAGTCAGGGTTTTGCAAGAAGATGGGGTATTTGTTGATGATGAAGATCACATGGTTATGTGGAAGAGCTTATTGGAGCTAGGGGTTCATTTCTGAGCCATTTTCTCAAAAGGTGGAGGCTTAAGCTGATCAGAGCACTTCTAGATCATCTGTCAACCAGAAAGTCAACAGAAAGTCAGCTGAGGGCTAGGAGGTGGAGAAATGGTTTGAGACACTTCATTCATGTCCCAAAGAGGCTTATTCATCATTACAAACACTTATCTTGAAGAATTTGAGGTCAGATCAAAAGTTTCCAAAAATGGAAAGTGACCTGTAATTGGAAGTTTCCAAAAATGGAAAGTTTTTGGTTCAAATTCAACTTGATTTTACATCATCAAAAAAGCTTCAAATGAATTTTTGTCCAACATGAAAGTTGAATATCTTTCTCTATCATTTCCAAAAAGTCCAAGATCATGAATTTATGATGAATGGTTGAGGAGATATGATCAAATCATTGCCAAGTGTGCTTGAAACTTCAAAAGGCCATAACTTTTGATCTAAACCTCCAAATTGAGTGCCTCTTTTTGCACTTTGCTCCTTATGACATATATTTTCCAAATCATTCATGGCATTGCATGAAATTTCATCATATAATCATTTGCCCATTCATGACCATTTTGGAGGGAAATTTGCAAATTTGAATTTGGTGCATCATGGGAACAAAATACCATTGCCAACATGTGCATGAAGTGATTTTAAGTGAATTTGACCATCCATTTGCTACTGTTCACCTGTGCATTTGCATGGCACCACCAATTTTCCAAAATTTGTCATACACCTTATTTTTGCCTAATCCTAATTAACTCATGACTAATTGTGATTTGGATGTGATTAGTAGAGCATATATAAGGTAAATCATAACAGAATTGTTCATAATCACAAATTCTAGATCTAGATCTCATTTTCCCTCCAAAATTTCTCTCATCTCAAATTCAAATTTTCTCCACACAACCACACATTTTCTTGATAGATCCATCATCCTCATGACATTTGGAGCATGATTCATCCATTTTTTGTGGAATTTGAGCAAGGTTTGAACCATGTCAAGCATATGAACACATCAATGGCAAGTGCAAATTGAGCTAGATCCAAGCATCTCCAAGCCTCAATTCATTCACAAAGCTTCATAACAAGAGTTAAGGAGTGGATTCACACACTTTGGAGGCCTTGAACTCACTGTTTTGATCACTGCCATTCCAGGTTGGTGAAATTTCGAGTCTCTTAATTCTTAATTTTATGGACATGATTAGATAGATCTTTGCTCGCTGAAAATTCTGATATAAAATTCATGAAAATTGGTTGAGAAATGACTAAGTTATGGTGAATTAAAGTTTTGAATGCAAATGAGTTTTCCTTCGATTCTCTTTGTTCATGATGTTTTAGACTGAAATAATAGTGGATTTGGATTGTACATATTGAGAGATTTCATTTGGTATAGGTATTACAAAAATATGCAAAAAAAATTTATTGGTGGTTACTGTTCACCACCGTCTCAAGGTAGGAGACGGTGGTTTCCACCGTGAGCGCCACGCCTGCAAACCCTAGGGGCGGCATTCCAAAACGGCGCCGTTTTGTTCAGCAAGCATGAGCATGCTTCGATTCTCCCTGAGTGCATTTCCGGATTTTCATTTTAATTTCCTTGCCTTTGGCCAAAAACGGCGTCGTTTCAAGTTTAGCGCGCATCCTCACTTCGATTCCCATCTCTGGCGCTTTTTCAAAATAGCCTCATCATTTATTTTCCCCTCCAAATATCATGTACATATGTCACATTTTATTTCATATTTTTTATCCAACTTCCAAAAATCATAACAAATTGAAAAATGATCCAATTAGTTCCAAATTTTTTCCTACATGATCATGTGTTTGTCTAGTATTTTATGGTGTTGATTTTATGATTTTACCATGTCTGGATTTTTAATTATGTTGAATTGATTGAACATGTACACAATTATGCCATGCTTCATTCTTTCTATTGGGAAATGCTCAATAATGATCCAATTGCCATGAAATTTTATGTGATGATTCCTAACATGATGCTTGACCTTTGAGGCTTGGTTTGGTATTTTTCTCATTTTTCATCTCTGTTTTATGCACATGATTGTATGGTGTGACAATGTGTGTCACACAATTTGATGTTGATCTTATTCATTTTCATTGCCATATCAATGGAGCTTCTCTGATTATAATTTTTGGCATGATGATTGTGCTTGACATGTTGTATGCACATAAAAATTTCCAGAATTGTTTGATTCATTTCTGTTTTAATATGGAATCTTGATTCTTGATGATCAATTGTATGCTTTGAAGTTGCCTTTGCCTTCTCATGCTCATGAAATGACTTTGCTTAATGCTTTTGACTTGGTCCTTTTTAGAACATGTTCTTGCTTGATTGTAGATGCTTCTTGTTGAATATCAAGTTCTGTTTTGACTTTTTGATTCACCTTTGACCCTAGGCTTTGCCCTAGGGGTTTGTACTCACATTTGAGCTTTGAATTTCAGGTTCAAGCATTCATCTCCATGATTGATGTTGCCTCATCATTTGAGCTTGGCTATTTGCTATGTTTGCTAACCTTTGGTTCTTTTGTAGGTCCTTTGGTGAATCACTTGAGTGTTTGCCTCTTATGGCTTACATGTTGTACATATTGGGATTGTCTGTCTGTTGTTATCTGTTAACTGTTGTTTGGTTGTCTGAATGTGAATATTGACTTGTGTGATTTTCTTACAGGTACTTTAGCCGCTTTAACTCATTATTTGAGTTGCTTTGCTTTGCTTGTGGTTGGAATACCACTTAGGTAATCTCTTGAACTCCATGTAGTCTGGAAGACCTGCTATCTTTGGCAGGCACCTGTCTAAAGCCCTCCTTAAGAGGCCATGTTCTTGATTGTTTAATTTTGTGCTAAAGACCTCAATGAGGCATGGTTACATGTAAAGACCTCCTAAGTGAATAGGCATTGGCAGATAGAAAGGATGTGCAATCCATCCCCTGCTATTCAGTTGAGTCTTTCATCTTGCTCGCACTACGTGCTGATGCATTTTGAATAAACACCCAAGATCTTGTATATAGAGTCGGTCATTGTGGAATAGAGTTCCTCATTCTGGACTCCCACACCTTCTTTGATTCAAGCTCACCCAGGCCCGGGTTAAGAGCTGTGAGGTCTAACCCTCATCTCCCATTTCATCTGCTCACCCTGACGGTCAATGTCAGTGGTTAAGAGCCTCAGACACCCTTTCCAGTGTTGGCTTGTTTGTCGAGGTTGATATGACCCCTTGACTAAAGCCCAGCCTTGTATGAGCCGCTTGTTTGCATATAGCGTGTGATGATTGCTTTTGATGTTTATCTGCTTTTGCTTCTCATCTCCTTTCTGTAGGAGTCGTATGATCAACTTTCGAGGAAGTTGAACGTACGTAGAGATAGACTTGAGTTGACTCACTGCCTGTGTGAGTCAAACTCTTGTTAGAGACCTCAACCTAGGGTTATAATTTGCATGATGACTATTAGGCTCGAGTCAGTCTCCCTTTTAGTCCGTTATTCCCTTGGTCTCTGGTTAGGAGAAAGTTTCTCCCCTGTTAAGGGGAACTACGTTGCCCTGATCCTCATACCAGATGAGGTACGTAGGCAGGAGATCGTGCGAGATCTCTCCGGGAAAACCCTTTTCTTTTTTGCATGTGTTTTGCTTGACAGATATCAGGCTCGAGTTCCCGACTCCCTGTTAGTCTGTGTGTTCACCCTTCTTCTTTTTCAACCCTTCTGCTTTGTGTGTGTGTTTGGAGTCTGATGTAAGCCCAGCAATTGGCATTCGGTTTCCCATTTGTGGTTGGTTGTTTGGAGTCTGATGTAAGCCTAGCGATTGACATTCGGTTTCCTGTGTGTGTTTGTTTGTTTTGTGGAGTCTGATGTAAGCCCAACGATTGGCCTTCAGTTCCCTGTTTCGTTTGTGTGTTCGGAGTCGGACGTAAGGCCAGCCATTGGCAGTCTGTTTCCATTTGCGAGTTTCTTTTGACGTCTCAGCGTCTTTGCGTGTGTTTTGTTTCGGCGTGCGTTAGCCGAACTACGGTAGCTCTGATTCTCATTCCAGATGAGATACGTAGGCATAGGATGCGATATCCTAGCGAGCCCGTTTCCGTTTCCCCGAACTACGTCAACTCTGATGTTTGTTTCTGACAAACTACGTAGGCCCAGGATGCGACATCCTGCCGAGTCCCCTTCCTCCATCTCCTTTCACCTGTTTGTTTATTCCAGTGTGTGTGCATTTTTTGAGCAGTTATTTAGCAACCTTTTTCTATTCTTCTGAGTGTGGATCCCGTAGAGTACAACGGACGTGAGGGGTGCTAAAACCTTCCCCTTGCGTAACCGACTCCCGATCCTTGTGATCTCTGGTCGTGAGACCATTCCTTTCCAGGTTTACTTCGAGCGTTTCCTTTCCCTCCTTCGGGATAAATAACGCACGGTGGCGGCTCTGTGTCTTTTCCCGTCGGTTGTTTTTCGCGTTGCGACAGCTGGCGACTCTGCTGGGGACAGAAGTTGACCTATTGCTGGTCCATCTTCCCTAGGCGAGTCAATCCTAGCGCTCTCGAGGGTAGTTTTGGTTGCTTTTATTGCGCTATTTATTGCATTTATGATTATTATACTATGTATGTATTTGCATATATGTTTGCATGCATCATATTATCATTATGTTGGGCTCTGTACAGGTTGGTTCCTCTGATTTGGGGTGGGTGTTCTGAGTGGGGCTAAAACCCAGGCCCGAGTATACACCTAGGATTAGTGTGGTCTCATGTTCCTCACATGTTGGTTGGGCATGTTGTTGCGACGTGACACACCACGAGCCGGACGAGGTTCTTTTGAGAGAGCTCTTCCATTATGGAGTATTCCACTTTGGTCGGGTTACCGCTTTAGAGCTGTTGACTTCGGTGACCGTTCTTTCCCGGATCTTTGGTTTAGACGATCTTATGAGAGCTGCAGCGGCACACCCGAAAGGGCAAACCCGTTGAGTATCTTGTCCGATTGTCGAGACCATTATCCGCCTTAGGATGACCTGATTAGAATTCACCTGTGAGGGGAGAGTTTGATTCTTACAGATGAATGTTCTGATGGTGACTTTGATGGTGACTAATGGTTCAGTTATTGATCTGGGTCCTATTTTTGAGTTGGATTTGTGGATTTATTTCTGAGACGCCGGAGTTCTGTCCACAGTATTTATCAGTGGGGATCCGTTTATTTCAGGATTCCCTGGGTTGATTCAGATGATTTTATTGTTATCAGATCAGTGGTTCTCTTGAGATGATGGTGGTATATCCTCAGGTTCCGTTTATTTCGGAACTCCCAAGTCGGATTTGTGATTACTCAGTACCTCAGATGGTTGTGATCCGTTCAGAGACCGCGGCCTCAGTGCAGTGGATGTTCAGACGACTTGGAGGATGGCACAGTGCATTGCATTCATGCATCAGCATCATTCTCATTTTGCATTTATCCGCATCTAACTCATGTTTATCCATATGCAGGGGACATTCTTGATTGAGATCCTGGTTGAGAGACTTCTCTACTCATATATGAGGCCCGGTTTGAAGGACGATGTTGTCTACAGTTTCTTTGATCCAGAGATCGGTGTGCTAAAAGAGATGATAGCATTGATTACGCCTGACCATGTAGGGATGTTCCGTGAGACTTATGGTGGTATTCTGAAGATGGTTTTCAGGCTCACTGACAGGGATAGGAGTGCCATCCATACTTTTCTCCAGTTTTATGATCCTGGTTTGAGATGCTTTGTCTTCCCGGATTACTTGTTGGGGCCTTTGATGGAGGACTATGCTGGTATCTTGGGTATTCAGATCAGAAATCAGGTTCCTTTTTATGCTACTCAGGAAGAACCTGATGCTTGTGGGATCTCCCGTGCTCTTTATTTGATCCCCGAAGTGACTAAAGGAGGTCTGAAGGAGAAGGGAAAGTTGCCTGGTTTTCATCTGAGTTTCCTGGAGGCTAAAGCCAAGGAGCATGCTGTTTTGGGTGATTGGCAGACTGTCTGTGCTTTGATTGCTGTGAGCATTTATGGAATCATCTTGTTCCCTAATCAGAAGAACTTTGTGGATATTAATGCCATTCGGGTGTTCGTTCAGAGGAATCCTATTCCTACCCTGATTGGGGATGTTTATTACTCGGTCCATAATCGGAACGAGAAGAGGCGTGGGGGATTGATTAGGTGTTGTGCTCAGCTACTATACAAGTGGTTCATGGGATATCTGCCTTCCAGGGGTGCTTTTGTTCTTCTTGACCATACTGTAAATTGGGCAACCAAGTTGATGGGTTTGCGAGCCAAAGACATAGCTTGGACTCATAGTAGTGGGGCTGGACATGATTTCATTTGTAGTTGTGGGAGTTTTCCCAATGTGCCTCTTATAGGAGTTCAGGGTTGCATTAATTATAACATGACACTTCTTAAGAGACAAATGGGATTCTCTATGGAGGTTCCTCCTCTCAAGAGTGAGATTCAGGAAACTTTCTACTTCCCGGTTGAGGGTAACCAGTCATCGTTGAGGCAAGTGTCTGATGCATGGCGCCGTATTCAAAGGAAAGGCAAGTTTTCTTGGGGTAGAGCTAATAGCAGGTCTTTTCCTCCATTTGATGATTGGCTCGGAAAGAGAGTGGAGCTCACGCATCTACCATTTCCTGTGGGTGATCCTTGGTATCCGTTGATTGAGGAATCCCATTCTTTTGTCAGTATGGAAGAGTTCCTGGAGATGAAGAGGGAGAGAGATCAGCTTCATGCAGAGAAAAATGAATTGTAGATGAGTGTTGCTAGAATCCAAAGGGCTAATCAGGAAATCAAAGGGAAAATAGAAGACCAGGATAAGAGACATGCTCTTGTGGTGAAGCGCTTTGAGATAGACACCGCTTATTATGGCAAGGTCAGCCAAGCTTTAGAGTCATCTACGAGGGAGCACGACATTACCAAGGAGAGGTTGGCTAGAGCTTTGAAGGTCATTGAGGATGAGAAGAGGAGGAAGATCCTTGTGAAGAATCAGAGGGAAGCTAGAGTCAGAGTCCTTACCGCAGAATGGGAAGCAAAGCTGAAGATTAAGGAAGCAGAGAACGTGAAGATTATTACTGAGAGAGATCATTATATTGCCGAGAGAGATCATTATCTTGCTGAGAGGGATCATTATTTCCGTCAGATGAAGATTCATTAGACGGAGGTGGGGAGATTGCAGCAGGAGAACACCGAGCTCAGGTTCGCCGTGAAGTTTACCAGGATGGTTGATGATGTAGGGCCTTCTGTGGGACCTTCGTCAGATTAGACCTTTCTTATTTGTGTTGGATTACCGTCAGGCATGTTGACGGAATTCACTTGCTTGTATTTTCTTTCCGATTTTGGAGAATTGTATTTGATCTGTATCAGACTTGATGTATGACTTTCGCACGTATTGTGCACTCTTGATATACAGTGGTTATTATCATTCAGTGATTGATCTTCAAGCTTTATTTGTTTGACTGTATGCACTCACACAGCACACACATGGTTGTGTGATATCTTTGCTAAATCATAATTCTCTGCTCTGTATGGCAAAATCAGATGATTGATATCATAATATTGTTGTCGGATTATTATCTGTCTCAATGAAGCCAGGATCGAAAGACAAAGTGTTCCTCATATGGATAGACATTGCATTCATGCATGAATCATAATAACTTGTCTTCTATTTTGCAGGTGTCAGTTTCTAACGTGCTTGATTGTTTCAGGAATCATTGCTCGCGCACGTAGAATCATTCCTTTGCACGTAGCACGCCTGCACAGATACCCTACCAGGCGCAACAAATACAAGCTGATGGATCTACCCAACGCAGATATTCTCGAGTTGAAGGAGAAAATGGGTGAGCTGATAAACGTCATGCAAGGGTTGGCATTGGGACAGAAAGCACTTGCTGATAAGGTGGAAAAGCTCGAGCGGGCTTCGGCTGTCAACAGTGGTAGTAATCAGGAGGGTGTTTCCAACAATGGTCTCGGTGGATCAAGAGATGGAGGAGATCTCAGAAAGAAGACTATCGTTGGGGTGGTGATCAATAATGGTGGTGGTTTTGGTGCTGCTATAGGCGGTGGACCGGGTCCGGTGAACAACAATCTGAAGGATAGTTTGTTTCCTCCTTTCTTCGGGGCTAAGGAGGATAGAGAGGAAGACAAAGAAGCGGATCAGTTCTCCATGCTGAATGAGCAATTCGGTCAATATGGTGTTCAACCACCAAACAAGGAAATTCAGGTGCTGGCGGAGAAAATTAGGGCTCTAGAAAGTTATGCTACTCCGGGGGTTGTTAATATGTCGAACATGAGGCTGGTTGAGGGGATTGTGATCCCGCAAAAGTTTAAAGCGCCTGCGTTTGACAAGTATAATGGGAGTTCTTGCCCGGAAACTCATCTCCAGGCTTTTGTCCGAAAGATTTCTGCTTATACAATGGACCAGAAGCTTTGGATGTATTTCTTCCAGGACAGTCTGTCTGGTGGGTCTCTGGAATGGTATACCAAGTTGAGGTCATCTGATGTCAAGAGCTGGCAGGATCTCGGAGATGCGTTCTTTAAACAATATCAATTTAATGCTGACATGGCTCCTAGCCGTACCCAGTTGCAGGGTATGTCTCAGAAGCCTAGTGAGGGGTTTAAAGAATATGCACAGAGATGGAGGGAGTTGGCTGCCCAAGTCCAACCTCCGTTGGTAGACCGGGAGATGTCTGATCTGTTTATGGGTACCCTTCAGGGGACGTTTGCAGAAAGGATGGTGGGATGCTCGGTTACCAACTTTGTTGATATTGTAGTGGTTGGGGAAAGAATAGAGAGCTGGTTGAAGCTGGGAAAGGTACAGGGTAGCGCTTCGTCGTCTGGATCGAAGAAGCCCTTTGGTAATGGCCAGCGAAAGAAGGAGGGTGATACAAGTGTTGTGTATACCCAAAGAGGACAAGGCAGGGATCGTTACTACCAGCACACTGCTGCGGTAACAATTCCTGCTGATAATTCACAGCAACAACAACAACAACCACAGCAAAGACATCCATTTCAACAGAGACCGTAGAGGGTCGGGTATCACGTAAGAGGACGAATGAATGATCGTCAATTTGATAGACCACCTGTGACATACTCATTCTTGCTGAAGAAGTTGAAGGATTTGGGGTTGGTCCAGCTGAGGACGTTGGCTCCGTTGAGACCGGATCAGAGGCCAGCCAGCTATGATGAAAATGCTAAATGTGAATTTCACTCTGGTGCCCCTGGACACAACGTGGAAATTTGTAAAGATTTTAAGCATGTTGTTGTCGCACCTCAAAAATGATGATGATGCGATCCCTCGCGATGGAACGCGGAAAAAATGATAGTTCGAACAGAGTCGCCACCGAACTTTATTTATTCCAATGAAGGAATAGGAAAATATCGAGAAAACCTTTAGAAATAAGAATAATGGTCGTCGCAACCATATTCGGGTTCGGGAGTCGATTACGCAAGGGGAAGGTATTAGCACCCCTTACGTCCGTTGTACTCAACGGGAACCTTTTAGTCTGATTTTGCTATTTTGACTGTTAATTGACTATTTATCTGCTTGCTTCGAGTGATTAGAATTGATGATAGATATGGATGAAGACCTCAGGAGGGGGAAATGGGAGGTTTTTTATTAGTGTGCTCGCGAAGATACAGCAATCTCCTACATACGTATCCTTATGGTGCAATAAGGAAATCAGAGCATTCGTAGTTCGGGCTACTACGAATAATTGATGTGTTTTGTTTTGATGAACGACTGTGTAGGTCGGCGTTCTAACGGCTAAACGCTAGCATGTCTACTCTCGGTGGAGGCTCTAGCACTGGTTTGTTGTGCGCATTAGAAAGGATTGACAGTGTTCTTTTGATGAGGTTTTGGTCACGCGGGGGTGACAGGTTGAATTGATGTGTTTGGGTGTTTTGGTTTGGTTTCGATCGCACGGGGGCGATAAATTAGGTTTGATGTGTTTGAGTGTTTTTGGAGAACGACGAAAGGTTGAGCAATGTGGTGTACACCAATCGTCCAATTCTTTCGAGGAATAATAAGGCGTCCGCCTTCTAGTCCCTTTTCGTTCGAATTATTTTGAAAGTTTGTTTGTGGATGTTGAATACGCACGGTAGTGAGGCGTACACCTCCTACTTGCTTATTCAAAGGATAATGAGGCGTACGCCACTTATTCTTTTATCCAAGTTTATCTAGCGTGTTTTAGTCGGACGTCGATAATTTGTGCAATATGGCGTTCGCCAATTATTCAAATAATCGAGAGATGGTGAGGCGTACGCCTCCCCTCTTTTATCATCCGAAGTTTAAATTGTAAAAAGAAATTCCCTTAGATGGCGTACTGGATTTGTGAAAATAATTTGAATTTTGGTAGGTTTTAATTTGATGACGAAGATTCGAGCAATGTGGCGTACGCTAATTAGTCGAATAATCGAAAGATAGTGAGGCGTACGCCTCCTATCCTCTTTTCATCTGAAATATGGAATTAAAAGGATTTGGAATTTGTAGAAATGATTTGAAATTATGTGATTTAAGATTTAATCGGGTGACAAGAACTCGCGCAATATGGCGTACGCCAATTATTCGAGTAATTGAGAAATAGTGAAGCGTACGCTTCCTATCTCCTTTTCATCCCAAGTTTATGTTTAAGAGAAAATTCTTTTGAAATTGAGTTGGTTTGGAAAATGGTTTGAGTTCATGTTTATGAATGAAATGAATTTTATTTAGTGTATTATTTCATCTACTCGATTAATCAATAACCAAGTAGGTTTCATTGTAAGGAAGCCCAAGAGTAAGCTATGTGAGGTTGATGGCGATGCGAAGAGCAATCGACTTACAAGGGTGTTTTAAAATGGGCTCGATATTTAAATCGAGAATTGTATGATTGTGCTTTTTGAAATTGGTTTGTGTTGGTGAATAAATAAATTTCTAATTAACCAAATTAATTAATTAAGACTTGAATGGATCGATTAATTAACTTAATTAAAATTAATTATCAAAATTATTTATTTAAACCAAATAATCATGTTAATTAAAATTAATTAATGGTAATTAATTAAACAACATTTAAATTAATTGATTAATTAAAGAAAATGGAAATGTGTGATAATATTGATTTGCAAAATTGAATCATAGTCACGGAATGTGCTCGAGAACCGGTTAGGGCGAAATGACAATATAGTCGATGTCATACGCGAGGTCATAACGCGGTGAAATTGATCCATTAATGTATTGGAAGTTTGGCGGTAAATCGACATGAGATTATCGAATCCACATCTTTCAATTCAATTAAAAAACGCGATGAATTTGAACAAATAGAGACATCAATATAGCTTGAAAATTATTTACCATACAAGAGGTGCAAAAATATCTTCATAAATTAATGGGCCTAATTATTTACTCTAAAAGCCCAAAATTTACTTCTGAAAGAACACATCAAAATGAATTAACATAACTTAGATGGGTAAATGAGAAAGCAGCTTTTCCAACCCTTAAGGAAATGTCCCAACATCATAAACAGCATATAAAACTATCAGCTCGAATGATTACATCCACTTTCTCAAAGCTTCACCATATCACAATACCATAAAATTTTCGAAATAAAAACTTCACATCCTCAATTTGTAACATCAGGTCATAAGCACAGATGGAAAAAAGGAAGATCAAAATACAAGCCCCAGCATAAGAAGATCCTCAACGAAAGGCTATAGGCAGGCCTGAACAAAACGCTCTGAATCCAAGTAAAATTTATCAAAGAGAAACAAACAAAAGAGGAAGGCTTATATTTGAAAATAATTAAGTGGATACCATCCAAATGAACTTAGCTAATACGCATTAGTCAGAGTCCAAAACAGGTTCAAAACATGAGCAATGATTATTGGTTCTATAACAAAATAAGACTAAACTTTGGGGCATTCTACTGATACACAATATTCAACATCAACACAAACATAACAACGCCTTGCATACTGCAGTGCGAGAAAAAGAATCAAATAAAAACCAGAATGTTACCCCCAAAAACTGAATGTTCTTATTTTGGCTAAGGAAGCACGATGCAAGAGCCAATCCGACGATTATGACCCTGGTTGGGGGAGATCGTCGAGAACTCTATTGAAGCAGACGTGAAATTATTGGGCTGGCTCCTTCTTTGAATAGCTTTTACCGGCGGTTTCGTGGCACGACGAGGTGATTTGGTTGTTGCTGTCGAAGGTGATTCGAGCTGGAACCGACAGCGATTGTTGGGGAAGGAACAAATCCGCTGTTGTTCACTACTGGGTGGGTCGGTATCCACCGATGGATTTGGAAGAGTTGTTGTGGAGGGTTGAAGGTGAACGATTTGAGGGCGTGGTGGTGATCGACGTGAAATCGTAGTTTGGAAGTGGATCGACGGTCGACGGAGGAGATCGATGTCGCGGCGTGGTTTGTCGGTGAATGGTGATTTTGTGGGTTTGTGAGTTTGTGAAGGTTGAGAGGATTGTCGCGTGGTGAGGGTTTTGTGCTGGATGCGTGAGATGGTGGAAGCGGCGGTTCGCGGTTGGAACGAAGGTGAGTGACGGTTGGGGTTGTTTAGGGTTTGGTAGAGAGGTGATTTGGGGAAGATGATTGAATAGTGAAGTGATGAGGGAGATGAGAGAAGGATTTCTTTTCTGAGTGATTGTGAGAGAGGCGAGAGAGACGGAGTGAATAGTGAATGAGGGAGTAGAGAGATTTATGAGTGAGGTTTTGTAGTGGTTTTTTGTTGTGAGGGAAGGTGAGGGAAGGTGAGTGAGCGTGAGTGGATCTTTTCAGAGAGTGAGGTGGCCACGTGAATGGAGTGAAGAGAGAAACGGATTTAATGAGTTTGTTTTTAGTGGATTGGAGGATCCAATGTAAAATATATTTTTTATACCCTTGTTATTTATTTAAGAAATAATATTATAAAAAGGAAATTAACTAATATTTGATTTAAATCCATTTCAACTACTTTAATTAATTAATTAAACCAACAAAATAGTAACCGATTAAAAATAGAAATCGAGTATAATTTTGTTCGGAAAATTAAACCGATCACACTAAAATTGTCAGGACAAAACATACTTATTAAAAAAAATACAGTTTTTTCCTCAAATTATGAAATAATTTTGCACCGATTAAAAAGGCTTAGGCGGTTCAAGATATAACCGAAACAGTCACGGCTGACTTTGCCTGTCTTTGAGAAATGACTCAACTGATTGGTCTGTATTTTCAATAAATTCATTTCGGCTGACATCTTAGGTATTATTCATGATGCAAAATATGTCATGCTATGCATATGATGCAAAAATAAAAATGAAATCAATTCTGTGAAAATTTAAGTATGCCCGGACAAAATTGGGGTACGACAGCTGCCCCTATTTAATTATCTTGAACTAGAAAGTAAGAATGACAATGGTCTTCATACATTCGTGGTGGAAGGTAATTAAATACTAAAAGATCCAAATTTTGTCCTTTGAAATGCAATGGAGAAATGCAGAAAGAAAATGCAATGGATTTTAACAGCACCAAGGTAATAGGGGTAGAATGCCAAATCAAAGCCAGCCATTGAGTTATCATTCAAATCTTGCAAAGGTTGTTATTGTTGTAAAGACAAATGTGGGACTGGTTTTCTGACACCAAAAGGATGACAGTGGAGTTAGTTGCTATCACCAAAAGGATGACAGAAATTCACCATGATTTCCTGGATCGTCATCACCAAAAGGATGATGGATAAGCCGAGTTTCAAAAGTAGTCATCACCAAAATGATGATGGTTATAGTGGCCACAACAAAGATCGCCATCACCCAAAAGGATGATGGTAAGATCAACCACAAATTTCACTATCACCAAAAGGGTGAAAGTTAGACACAATCCAAAGATTTTCATCACCAAAAGGATGATGTCCGTCACCAAAAGGATGATGGTTATTCTGGTAAAGTTTCCCACTACAGAGAGTGTAATATCAAGGCTATCACCAAAAGGATGATAGTTGACTCATCAACTTCAAAGATCACCGTCACCAAAAGGATGAAGGTAAGATCCAACAACAAAACTTGTTATCACCAAAAGGATGATAATAAGTCAAATAACTTCAATGATCACCATTCACCAAAAGGATGAAGGAATAGTCATACAACAAACTTGTTATCACCAAAAGGATGATAATAAGTCGAAACTCAATGATCACCGTCACCAAAAGGATGAAGGTAAAACTAATAATAAAACTTGTTACCACCAAAAGGATGATAATAAGTCACACAACTCAAAGGATCTCCATCACCAAAAGGATGATGGTAAGATCAAAACAAAATCTTGTTATCACCAAAAGGATGATAATAAGTCGACAACCACCATCACCAAAAGGATGAAGGTAAGGTCAAACGACAAAACTTGTTACCACCAAAAGGATGATAATAAGCACACAACGCAATTGATCACCATCACCAAAAGGATGAAGGTAGGATCAAGACACAAACTTGTTATCACCAAAAGGATGATAATAAGTCAACAATCACCATCACCAAAAGGATGAAGGTATTGCCAAACGACAAAACTTGTTATCGCCAAAAGGACGATAATAAGTCACACAATGCAATTGATCACCATCACCAAAAGGATGAAGGTAAGATCAAGACAAACTTGTTATCACCAAAAGGATGATAATAAGTCAACAATCACCATCACCAAAAGGATGACGGTATTGTCAAACGACAACACTTGTTACCACCAAAAGGATGATAATAAGCACACACGCAATTGATCACCATCACCAAAAGGATGAAGGTAGGATCAAGACACAAACTTGTTATCACCAAAAGGATGATAATAAGTCAACAATCACCATCACCAAAAGGATGAAGGTATTGTCAAACGACAAAACTTGTTACCACCAAAAGGATGATAATAAGCACACACGCAATTGATCACCATCACCAAAAGGATGAAGGTAGGATCAAGACACAAACTTGTTATCACCAAAAGGATGATAATAAGTCAACAATCACCATCACCAAAAGGATGAAGGTATTGTCAAACGACAAAACTTGTTACCACCAAAAGGATGATAATAAGCTGAAACAGACTCAATGATCGCCATCACCAAAAGGATGAAGGTAAGATCAAAACAAAACTCGTTATCACCAAAAGGATGATAATGAGCCCATAACTCAAATGGTTACCGTCACCAAAAGGATGAAGGTAAGACCAATCAACAAAACTTGTTATCACCAAAAGGATGATAATAAGTCAATAGTCACCATCACCAAAAGGATGAAGGTACTACAAACAACAGAACTCGTTATCACCAAAAGGATGATAATGAATCCATAATTACCATCACCAAAAAGGATGAAGGTGAGATCATAACTTTAAAACTTGTTACCACCAAAAGGATGATAATAAGTTATAATAACTTCAAATATTGCTGACACCAAAAGGATGACAGTGGGATTGGACTTTCCAAATGTCACCATCACCAAAAGGATGATAGCTCAAACCAAACTCTATGATCTCTATTACCAAAAGGATGATTTTAGATTAAACTGGACGTCATCACCAAAAGGATGATGATTGAACCAAAATGACAAGGATCCTTATCACCACAAGGATCGCCGACACCAAAAGGATGACGGTAGGCTGTAATAACTGTAGAGGTCACCATTCACCAAAAGGATGAAGGTTGAACCAAAACTTCAAGGATCTTCGACACTAAAAGGATGACGGTAAGATCACAAATGTCAAGGATTTATCATTACCAAAAGGATAACGGTTATCGTAAACAGGGTGATGATTAATATTATTCCTCAATGGACTTTCATCAAAAGGATGATAGTGAGATAAATATTGGAAAAACAAGGCTACTGACAAAGTTCAGTAAACCCGACTTGCTGGGTAGTGTTGGAACATTGTTGGGTAAGACTTGCTTGGGGTATCCACAACAAAAGGTTGCAGAACCAATATTCTCTGGGGAGGTGTAGTTTCCATCAACAAAAGGTTACGGGAAACGACTCATTGAGGCATGCTCAATGTGAAACAAGGTACGTGTTTGGAGAAACATTGTTTGATTAAGCTGAGGATAACATTTTATCAACAAAAGGTTGAAGGATGTAGCTCAATGGGGAATGCCCGATGATAAGGTAGGAACTCACTTAGAACAAGTGACAATGACTCAACTGAGGGTTGGCTTGGATGCCTACAACTAAACCTTGGATTTTGATTCGTGTTATGTACATGAATGATATGCATGTGTTATGTAATGAGGTGATGCATGTGATGCATGTGATGCATATTAGAATGCAAAGAATGACTGGTTTGTTAGGGATTGGCCCCCCTTTCAAAGGCGATGTATTTTGTGGAAACCAACGTTGGTTGTTTTTGTTTTTGTGAAGGTGCCACCAGGGTGGGCTTTGGGTTTTCTGGTGATTGTCAATGTGGATTGAGCTATTGATTGGTTGATGGAGGTATCTGACTTCCCGACACTCGGTAGTTGATGATGTGATTAACATGCAATAGATGCGGATACTCCTGGTGCCCCAAGTTTGATCTCTTGCTGATACGTTGTGAATTCGTCTTTGAGACGATCTCGATTTCTTCTTCTGAGATGTCTGGCCAGCCTGTAACTGAGCATAACGACATGATCAACGCATGATGATTATGCCTTTGACGTGCCCCAAGGATTCTTGTCAAGGCATGATGTTGTACTGGTACGAACTTTTGACATTTCGGTTGTGAATTCAAGCAGTCACTAATGTTTGACGCAATCTGCCTGACTGTCTTGAAGATATGAAGGGAATTTTGCCCCTTGCAACTCGTCTTGCCCCTGGTTGGCCCTTGAGGGACTTGCCCCTGATGGGTTGAGTACTGAAGTGTTTTTCCTCCTTGATCAACCGATGCTTGGAGATTTTCTTTATACTGATCAAAAGATGCCATGCCCCTGATTTATGAGATGGTCTTGATTCGTGTTAGCACCAATGATCAAGTGCCTTTCGAATTGCCCCTTGTTTGAATTTTCTCGATGTCAAGTACTGACTGACAATTAAGAATTGTTATCCAAGAAATGGTGATGTTAATGCAACAGTTATGCAAGTTTTGAAAAACAATCATTCATTTGGAGTGTTGTGGTAGTGTGTGGCGAGTGAATCATGTGCCCAATCGTGGTGCTTGATTTAGCTAGCGTGTGAGTGATATAGTGGGAAGAGAATATTAGCGAATCTCTAGGAGTCAGTTTACTCAACCTTGATATAGTATGCTTTCAGAAAAACCTTACTTCAATTAGGTCTTTTGAAGGTTTTAACGTGGCTTGGTTCATGGTTATTGAAACAAAAAGATATAAGGCTCAAAGTTTATTTTAACCCACACCTTCTTCATGATGATCTCCAATCCTACGTTCAGTTAATTCCCACACATTCGTCTTTTTCAGGTGTAAGGATAAAGATGGTGATTGAATGTCTCTTGAAATGGCAGCCACCTTATTTCGTTTTTTGGATGTCGGTGACCCTTCGATTTTGGTATGGTGGTCACTGGATCTTGTTTTGTTTTGTTGGAGACTTTCATTGTCTCTTTTGATTTTTGTTTTGATCCCTAACTTTTGCATGGACCGCTTTGTTTAAAGCTTTAATCCATCGGGATTGCCCCTGTTTTTGCCTAAGTCTCCTTTCAGGGTGTTTGACTTAGCGGGCTTTTTTGTGTTTTTTTTTTTTTGAAATTGTGACTGCCAAGTCATTGGTCATTGAAGAACAACAGTCCTAAAGTTTGGATTTGTATGGTTTCTTCGACACTTCAAGATGTGTGCGAAGAATATCATGTGATTGATCCTTGTATGGGATATTTCACCTTGTAAGTTTAATATAGTCAGATTAACTGAACACTACCCTGCCCCAGGTTAAGCGTAAGGGTTTGTAGATCCGAAGGAAACTCCTACTTCTATGCTCGAAGTGGTTGACTAGGGATTAACTCCTTATCTCTCCAGTGTTTGAGGATTTGAAACAATGCCTGTACATCATTAGCAGGATTTTATCCGAAAGCATACAGTCAGCAATTATGAGTATTGTGTTTTCGTCATCCTCCTTCCAACATTTACTAACAATAGTGTGATAAAGGAGGTGAAGTGGAAAAGTATGTGTTTGTGATTTGCAAATGTGATAGATGAGTGAATATGAAAGATTGATTCAAAGCATGCATAATCATCCCATTAATAAGACCAAATACAAATAACAATGTTTAAAGCATACAGTACTTAAACATACAAAAACAAATTGCAAAAGTGCGAGATGGTAAAAATGGCATAATGATTGCCTTCAAGTTCTTTGTTGACCATAGGAACAGGAATAGGGATCGGTCCTCCTCTGGGCTGAGCGGGGTTACCATCAAGTTCAGTTACTCCAGGGATGCTAAGTGATGGCGATCCAAACTGGGCAGTAACTTTCCTGGCTTCGGCGCTAGTCTCAGCATCCTTTTCCTTTTGGGCCAAGAGTAGCATAGTTTCCAGCAAGCGATCCATCTTTGCCTGCATGGAGTCAATGTCGGTTCTCATCGAGACTTGGTTGGCTTCCAGCTGTTCAAGTGTCATCTTGTAGTTGTAGCGTGTCTTGTACTGGTGTCGAGTAGTCAGTGTTACTGGAGAAGGGTAGAATATGGTGTAAGCTTTTGTTTCTGGAAGATGAAATGCAATGCATGTTTATGATGTGTAAATGCGTGAAATTCTGCCATGTTTTTCACAAAGGAATACATACTCAAGATCGTTCACACGTCAGGTACGTCAGGATGAAAGGAAGAAGCACGGGTTTCTCTAATTACTAGAAATTCCCCAAAGGTAGGTTCTAAAGTTATGTTTTTCAAGGAAGGAACTTAGACTCACGGATCAGGTTCAAAACTTCCTCGCAATGGTGGGCTAGCCACATCGTGATGGGAGTTCTGAAATGATCTAATCTAAGTGGGATTCTCGTATTGCACGAACAGGGTGTAGACCCTTCGGTTCAATACTACACAATCGCCAATTATGAAAACAAAACTTGGGTTTAAGGCGAGGTCCCTAGAGTCACGGATCGTGTTTAGAACCTCCCCCACAATGATGGGCTAGCCATATTGTGATGGAAACTCCAAACAGATCTACTCTAGGTGGAGTCTTCGTGTTGTTCCAATGAGGTGTACACCCCCCGGTTCAATACTACACAACTCCGGGTTCTAAGTTTTTCTCGAAGCTCGGGTATGGAGCTTATCTCACAACATACATTAAGCCCCATATCAAAGTATCAAGGCAAATTATATACAAGCAACATAATAAAATACAGAGAAACAAGCATGGAAGATAAGAACATCTTCTAACAGTCATAGCGAAATCAGACTAAGTTAGGCTAGACTCTCTCTTGCTTGGAGCAGGGTCCCCAGCAGAGTCGCCAGTCTGTCGCACCTCAAAAATGATGATGATGCGATCCCTCGCGATGGTACGCGGAAAAAATGATAGTTCGAACAGAGTCGCCACCGAACTTTATTTATTCCAATGAAGGAATAGGAAAATATCGAGAAAATCTTTAGAAATAAGAATAATGGTCGTCGCAACCATATTCGGGTTCGGTAGTCGATTACGCAAGGGGAAGGTATTAGCACCCCTTACGTCCGTTGTACTCAACGGGAACCTTTTAGTCTGATTTTGCTATTTTGACTGTTAATTGACTATTTATCTGCTTGCTTCGAGTGATTAGAATTGATGATAGATATGGATGAAGACCTCAGGAGGGGGAAATGGGAGGTTTTTTATTAGTGTGCTCGCGAAGATACAACAATCTCCTGCCTACGTATCCTTATGGTGCAATAAGGAAATCAGAGCATTCGTAGTTCGGGCTACTACGAATAATTGATGTGTTTTGTTTTGATGAACGACTGTGTAGGTCGGCGTTCTAACGACTAAACGATGGCATGTCTACTCTCGGTGGAGGCTCTAGCACTGGTTTGTTGTGCGCATTAGAAAGGATTGACAGTGTTCTTTTGATGAGGTTTTGGTCACGCGGGGGTGACAGGTTGAATTGATGTGTTTGGATGTTTTGGTTTGGTTTCGATCGCACGGGGGCGAGAAATTAGGTTTGATGTGTTTGAGTGTTTTTGGAGAACGACGAAAGGTTGAGCAATGTGGTGTACACCAATCGTCCAATTCTTTCGAGGAATAATAAGGCGTCCGCCTTCTAGTCCCTTTTCGTTCGAATTATTTTGAAAGTTTGTTTGTGGATGTTGAATACGCACGGTAGTGAGGCGTACACCTCCTACTTGCTTATTCAAAGAATAATGAGGCGTACGCCACTTATTCTTTTATCCAAGTTTATCTAGCGTGTTTTAGTCGGACGTCGATAATTTGTGCAATATGGCGTTCGCCAATTATTCAAATAATCGAGAGATGGTGAGGCGTACGCCTCCCCTCTTTTATCATCCGAAGTTTAAATTGTAAAAAGAAATTCCCTTAGATGGCGTACTGGATTTGTGAAAATAATTTGAATTTTGGTAGGTTTTAATTTGATGACGAAGATTCGAGCAATGTGGCGTACGCCAATTAGTCGAATAATCGAAAGATAGTGAGGCGTACGCCTCCTATCCTCTTTTCATCTGAAATATGGAATTAAAAGGATTTGGAATTTGTAGAAATGATTTGAAATTATGTGATTTAAGATTTAATCGGGTGACAAGAACTCGCGCAATATGGCGTACGCCAATTATTCGAGTAATTGAGAAATAGTGAAGCGTACGCTTCCTATCTCCTTTTCATCCCAAGTTTATGTTTAAGAGAAAATTCTTTTGAAATTGAGTTGGTTTGGAAAATGGTTTGAGTTCATGTTTATGAATGAAATGAATTTTATTTAGTGTATTATTTCATCTACTCGATTAATCAATAACCAAGTAGGTTTCATTGTAAGGAAGCCCAAGAGTAAGCTATGTGAGGTTGATGGCGATGCGAAGAGCAATCGACTTACAAGGGTGTTTTAAAATGGGCTCGATATTTAAATCGAGAATTGTATGATTGTGCTTTTTGAAATTGGTTTGTGTTGGTGAATAAATAAATTTCTAATTAACCAAATTAATTAATTAAGACTTGAATGGATCGATTAATTAACTTAATTAAAATTAATTATCAAAATTATTTATTTAAACCAAATAATCATGTTAATTAAAATTAATTAATGGTAATTAATTAAACAACATTTAAATTAATTGATTAATTAAAGAAAATGGAAATGTGTGATAATATTGATTTGCAAAATTGAATCATAGTCACGAAATGTGCTCGAGAACCGGTTAGGGCGAAATGACAATATAGTCGATGTCATACGCGAGGTCATAACACGGTGAAATTGATCCATTAATGTATTGGAAGTTTGGCGATAAATCGACATGAGATTATCGAATCCACATCTTTCAATTCAATTAAAAAACGCGATGAATTTGAACAAATAGAGACATCAATATAGCTTGAAAATTATTTACCATACAAGAGGTGCAAAAATATCTTCATAAATTAATGGGCCTAATTATTTACTCTAAAAGCCCAAAATTTACTTCTGAAAGAACACATCAAAATGAATTAACATAACTTAGATGGGTAAATGAGAAAGCAGCTTTTCCAACCCTTAAGGAAATGTCCCGACATCATAAACAACATATAAAACTATCAGCTCGAATGATTACATCCACTTTCTCAAAGCTTCACCATATCACAATACCATAAAATTTTCGAAATAAAAACTTCACATCCTCAATTTGTAACATCAGGTCATAAGCACAGATGGAAAAAAGGAAGATCAAAATACAAGCCCCAGCATAAGAAGATCCTCAACGAAAGGCTATAGGCAGGCCTGAACAAAACGCTCTGAATCCAAGTAAAATTTATCAAAGAGAAACAAACAAAAGAGGAAGGCTTATATTTGAAAATAATTAAGTGGATACCATCCAAATGAACTTAGCTAATACGCATTAGTCAGAGTCCAAAACAGGTTCAAAACATGAGCAATGATTATTGGTTCTATAACAAAATAAGACTAAACTTTGGGGCATTCTACTGATACACAATATTCAACATCAACACAAACATAACAACGCCTTGTATACTGCAGTGCGAGAAAAAGAATCAAATAAAAACCAGAATGTTACCCCCAAAAACTGAATGTTCTTATTTTGGCTAAGGAAGCACGATGCAAGAGCCAATCCGACGATTATGACCCTGGTTGAGGGAGATCGTCGAGAACTCTATTGAAGCAGACGTGAAATTATTGGGCTGGCTCCTTCTTTGAATAGCTTTTACCGGCGGTTTCGTGGCACGACGAGGTGATTTGGTTGTTGCTGTCGAAGGTGATTCGAGCTGGAACCGACAGCGATTGTTGGGGAAGGAACAAATTCGCTGTTGTTCACTACTGGGTGGGTCGGTATCCACCGATGGATTTGGAAGAGTTGTTGTGGAGGGTTGAAGGTGAACGATTTGAGGGCGTGGTGGTGATCGACGTGAAATCGTAGTTTGGAAGTGGATCGACGGTCGACGGAGGAGATCGATGTCGCGGCGTGGTTTGTCGGTGAATGGTGATTTTGTGGGTTTGTGAGTTTGTGAAGGTTGAGAGGATTGTCGCGTGGTGAGGGTTTTGTGCTGGATGCGTGAGATGGTGGAAGCGGCGGTTCGCGGTTGGAACGAAGGTGAGTGACGGTTGGGGTTGTTTAGGGTTTGGTAGAGAGGTGATTTGGGGAAGATGATTGAATAGTGAAGTGATGAGGGAGATGAGAGAAGGATTTCTTTTCTGAGTGATTGTGAGAGAGGCGAGAGAGACGGAGTGAATAGTGAATGAGGGAGTAGAGAGATTTATGAGTGAGGTTTTGTAGTGGTTTTCTGTTGTGAGGGAAGGTGAGGGAAGGTGAGTGAGCGTGAGTGGATCTTTTCAGAGAGTGAGGTGGCCACGTGAATGGAGTGAAGAGAGAAACGAATTTAATGAGTTTGTTTTTAGTGGATTGGAGGATCCAATGTAAAATATATTTTTATACCCTTGTTATTTATTTAAGAAATAATATTATAAAAAGGAAATTAACTAATATTTGATTTAAATCCATTTCAACTACTTTAATTAATTAATTAAACCAACAAAATAGTGACCGATTAAAAATAGAAATCGAGTATAATTTTGTTCGGAAAATTAAACCGATCACACTAAAATTGTCAGGACAAAACATACTTATTAAAAAAAATACAGTCTTTTCCTCAAATTATGAAATAATTTTGCACCGATTAAAAAGGCTTAGGCGGTTCAAGATATAACCGAAACAGTCACGGCTGACTTTGCCTGTCTTTGAGAAATGACTCAACTGATTGGTCTGTATTTTCAATAAATTCATTTCGGCTGACATCTTAGGTATTATTCATGATGCAAAATATGTCATGCTATGCATATGATGCAAAAATAAAAATGAAATCAATTCTGTGAAAATTTAAATATGCCCGGACAAAATTGGGGTACGACAGTTGTCCAGGACCTGGTGGATTCTAAGGCAATCAATTTTGCTCCATCTCCAAATGTGAATGCTAATCCCATGCCCGCGCATGGTCAAATGGGGGTGAATGCAATTTCTGAGGATGAGGGCCGAATCTGGGTGACGGATGTGAACCGGTTAAAGACTCCATTGGCTGAGGTCAAGAGACAATTGTTGAGGAATGGGGTCTTCCCGGGGTGTGATGATTGTTGTGTTGCTTGCACCGTTGCCACCAATGGGTGTGTTGTATTGAGGGAGGCTGTCCAGAAGATGACGGGTGAAGGAAGCCTCAGATTTGAGAAGGTTGATCTGGAGAAGGAGGATGTCTCCACCATAACCATTTACTTTGATCTGATCGATTTGTCAACGCTGGCAGATGCGGCTCCAGTTACTATCACGGTACCTGGGCCTATTGAAGGAGAATTGCGACCCAAAGCGCAGCGGAAATTAAAAAAATTTCTCCTTTAGAGATCCTTACGAATGGTCATGATCAGTGATAGAATATTTACCTCTTGTGACGGTTGAAACCTTTGGTGCAGATCTCTTGTGACGATCAAAACCTTTGATGCAAATCCACGAAGCGATCACGAACGTTGAACGATGACAACGTCTCTACTCAGTCCACACGAACGGGTTCCTTCAATCTCAATGCTAGCTGGTACGAATGAAGGCTTTGAGTGAGAGAGGGAGAGAGTGATAGAAAACGAAAATAATGCAACCGCAAATTTTTGCTTCTGCACAAGGGTTCTATTTATAGAACCACTTGTGTGGGCTTCAAGCTAAAAGCCCACTTAAGTGTATTTTGGCCCATATCTTATAATATGCCCAAAATCACTTAAGCCCATGGTACCTTACCATATTTCGTATTCTACTCAAGTACACCGTACCTTACGATGTTCTATAATTCACTTAAGGGCACCGTACCTTACGGTATTCCTTAGTTACTCTATCTCTTATCAATCTGTCCTTTGTGTGTGACCCTATAGGTTTTCGCGACGTTGGCAATTACATTAAATCACACATTTAATATAATAAACAGTGAGCGGTATCTAGCAACACATCACTGCTACCCAAGACACGAAAATGTCATGTGATCTGACAATTCCTTCTGTGATAATACTTATGTGTATAATTACCCTTTTACCCTTATGTCTATATTGAACACAAGGCATAGACCGTGTCATCCTTGTTCAGTTCAATATTGGGCCCATAGACATTTATCCTGTTACGCAGGATGGGCAAATTCCATCTAGGACACTCATGTCCCTCAGCATGCTTTGTGGAGTACCCATTAACTGTCTTTATGGTTATCCAGTTACGGACAACGTTGGATCAGCAATAAAGCACTCGACTCTACATCTAGGATCCATGGTGGTTTCAGGTCGAAGAGTGGAATACACTATTATCACCATGAGAATAACTTATGACACTTTGCATAACTTTCTATATAGTATTCTCATAGCGGGTCAATCCGGTATAAGTATTACTCCTAATATTCATACCTATGTTTAAGACTTGATAACTCTTTATCCATGATCCATGAGATGTGATCATCAGTCTACAAACATAATAGTCTTAATGCTTTAATGTTATCCCACTTCACACTAAAGCTCGACTACGGATACTTTAAGAATAGTGTCCTTATGTTTAATGTGATCTCATGATTAAGTCATACTTGATACATTAAACAGACTAGCTATTCTAGGGACTTTATTAAACAAACGTAATACAGAAAAAGCCTTTTATTATTAATAAATAATTCGATACAAGTACCAAAAGTATTGGCCTCTAGGGCTTACACCAACAATCTCCCACTAGCACTAGAGCCAATCAGGCATACCCTTAATACCCATAGATCTAGTATGGCCATCATGCTTCTGCTGCGCAAGAGGCTTTGTCAGTGGGTCAGCAATATTGTCAAGTGTAGGTACTCTGCATATTTTCACATCTCCTCTATCTATTATCTCTCGAATGAGATGATAACGCCTAAGTATGTGTTTGGATCGTTGGTGAGATCTAGGCTCCTTGGCTTGTGCGATAGCACCATTGTTATCACAGTAGAGACCAATGGGATCCACAATGCTAGGAACTATGCCAAGTTCACTAATGAACTTTTTGATCCAAACAGCTTCCTTTGCTGCACTTGAGGCAGCAATATACTCGGCCTCGGTTGTAGAATCAGCAACTGTATCTTGCTTTGAACTTTTCCAGCTCACAGCGCCATCGTTTAAGCAAAACACATAACCAGATTGCGATCTAAAGTCATCCTTATCTGTCTGGAAGCTAGCATCGGTGTATCCAATTACAGCCAACTCTTCCTGACCTCCATATATCAAGAATGAGTCCTTAGTCCTTCTTAAATACTTAAGGATATTCTTGACAGCTACCCAGTGAGCATCACCAGGATCAGATTGGTACCTACTCGTTGCACTTAAAGCATATGAGACATCTGGTCGAGTACATAACATGGCATACATGATAGATCCTATTGCAGATGCATATGGAATCTTATTCATGCGATCCCTTTCTTCCTTAGTTAAAGGGGATTGTGTTTTTGATAGACACAGGCCATGTTGCATAGGTATGAATCCTTTCTTGGAATCATGCATATTAAAGCGTCTCAACACTTTGTCTATGTATGTACTCTGACTTAGGCCAAGCAGTTTTTGTGATCTATCTCTATAGATTCTGATTCCTAATATATAGGCTGCTTCACCTAGGTCCTTCATAGAAAAGCATTTCCCCAACCAAGACTTTACTTGTTGTAGGGTGGGGATATCGTTTCCAATGAGTAATATGTCATCTACATATAATACCAGGAAAACGATCATGCTCCCACTAACCTTCTTGTAGACACAAGGCTCATCTTTGTTCTTGATGAATCCATATTGTTTTACTGTTTCATCAAAACGAAGATTCCAGCTTCTGGAAGCTTGCTTCAATCCATAGATTGATCTTTGTAACTTACATATCTTTTGGGCTTCCTCTGGTATGTCAAATCCTTCAGGCTGTGTCATGTACACATCCTCAAGAAGATTTCCATTAAGGAAAGCAGTTTTGACATCCATCTGCCATATTTCATAATCATGATATGCAGCGATAGCAAGTAAAATCCGAACAGATTTAAGCATTGCAACTGGTGAAAAGGTTTCATCATAGTCAATCCCATGAATTTGTTTGTATCCTTTTGCAACCAGTCTTGCCTTATAGGTATGTACCTTACCATCCATGTCAGTCTTCTTTTTGAAGACCCACTTGCATCCTATAGGGTTAACTCCTACAGGAGGTTCTACCAAGGTCCAAACTTGGTTTGTGTACATGGAATCCATTTCAGATTTCATGGCTTCTAGCCACTTCTCAGACTCGGGACCAGTTATGGCCTCTTGGTAGGTCACAGGCTCATCTTGATCCATGAGTAATACATCACCTTGATCAGTTATGAGATATCCATATCTCTCAGGTAGTTGACGTATCCTGCTTGACCTACGCTGGTTTTGTTCTACTTGAGCAGGTTGCTCTTCCACAACTTCTTGTGTTTCCTGCTCTAATTCCTCCATAGGTGTATCTATGCTTTGTGATTCTTGAATTTCTTCAAGCTCTACTTTCCTCCCACTGGTTCCTTTGGAAATAAAATCCTTTTCTAGGAAAACTCCAGTTCGAGCGACAAACACTTTGCCCTCAGAAGGATTGTAGAAGTAATACCCTTTTGTTTCTTTAGGATACCCCACAAATAAGCATTTATCAGATTTGGGCTCAAGCTTAGTTGAAATTTGTCGTTTCACATAAACCTCACAACCCCAAATCTTCATGTAAGACATATGTGGTTTCTTACCACTCCATATCTCATATGGTGTCTTCTCAACCTTTTTGGATGGAACACGGTTAAGTGTGTAAGCTGCTGTCAATAGTGCATGTCCCCAAAAGGAGTTTGGAAGATCGGCGTGACTCATCATGGATCGGACCATGTCTAACAGGGTTCGATTTCTTCTCTCAGATACACCATTCCATTGGGGTGTTCCAGGAGGAGTAAGTTGGGATAGGATCCCACACTCTTTCAGATGGTCATCAAACTCTAGGCTTAAATACTCACCACCTCGATCTGATCGAAGAGTTTTAATATTCTTACCTAGTTGGTTTTGTACTTCATTCTTGAATTCCTTGAACTTTTCAAAGGACTCTGATTTGTGTTTCATTAAATACACATAACCATATCTACTGAAATCATCAGTGAATATGATGAAGTACTGAAAACCTCCTCTGGCTGGTATGTTCAGTGGTCCACATACATCAGTATGTACGAGGGCCAAAAGATCATTAGCTCTTTCACCTTTTCCTGTGAATGGAGACTTTGTCATCTTTCCAATTAAACAAGATCTGCATGTCTCATATGATTCATAATCAAAAGAGTCCAAGAGTCCATCTTTATGGAGTTTGGAAATGCGTTTCTCATTTATGTGGCCTAATCGACAATGCCAAAGGTAAGTTGGATTTAACTCGTTAGGTTTCATCCTTTTAGTATTAATGTTATATACAGGCATTTCGAGATCAAGGACATACAGTCCATTGCTCATTTGTGCGGTAGCATAGAATATATCATTCAAATAAATTGAGCAACAATTGTTCTTTATTATAAATGAAAAACCAAACTTGTCCAAACAAGAAATGGAAATAATATTCCTGCTAATTGCAGGTACATAATAGCAGTTCTCTAACTGAATTATTAAACCACTAGGTAAAGTTAATACATAAGTTCCTACGGCTAAAGCAGCAACCTTTGCTCCATTGCCAACTCGTAGGTCAACTTCACCTTTTGCCAAATCTCTACTTCTTTTTAGCCCCTGCACATTTGTACAAATGTGAGAACCGCATCCAGTATCTAATATCCATGATGCAGAAGTAGATAAATTTATTTCAATAACAAAAATACCTGAAGTTGAAGTCTCTACTCCATTCTTCGTATCTTCCAGGTACTTTGGGCAGTTTCTCTTCCAGTGTCCGGTCTTACCGCAATGGAAGCAGGTGCCTGCCTTTGCTATGCCTCCAGTAGGCTTCAAAGTAGCAACAGTGGGTCTGGGTTTGGCAACTTCCTTGCCTTTCCCTTTATCACCCTGCTTGGTGGGCCTTTTGTTCTGTCTCTTTCCATTTCTGATCATCAGAATGGACTTCCCTTTTGTCTTCAGATTCTGTTCAGCTGTTCTTAACATGCCTAGCAGTCCAGGAAGAGATTTATCCATATCATTCATATTGAAATTTAGGACAAATTGACTGAATCTATCTGGCAACGATTGCAAGATCAAATCAGTCGCAAGTTCCTTTCCGAGGGGAAAACCCAACCTTTCAAGGTTTTCCACATACCCAATCATCTTGAGCACATGGGGACTTACAGGGGCTCCCTCAGCTAACTTGCTTTGAAAAAGGGCTTTTGAAACTTCAAACCTCTCATGCCTTGCTTGCTCTTGATAGAGCAACTTCAGGTGTTCGATCATATCGAACGCTGACATGTTCTCATGTTGCTTTTGCAATTCTGAGTTCATGGTAGCTAGCATGAGACAAGCAGTTTCATTGGCATCATCGACATGCTTCTTATAAGCATCTCTTTCTGCCTTAGGTACAGAACTAGGTGTAGCGGTGTATTCGTCGCTATATGATCTATCGATTAAACCATAAGCAAGGGATACAATGAAATTTCGAGTCGCCACCGCACTTTTATTTATCCAAAGGATTGGCTAAAAAGCGAACAAAAACCTAAGAAGTTTTACACGTAGAAAACTAATAAAAAGATCAGAGATTCTGGGTAAGGGGTAAATTACGCAATGGGAAGGTGTTAGGCACCCACTACGTCCTAGGTACTCCTAGGGAGCCCTTTTCACACTTGTTGTATAAAATTGTTATTTGTTATGACATAAATATTGTGCAAACATGATTGGGATGATGAGAAAAGAATATACAAGTTTATTATTTTTGTGTTATTGGGTTTGAACGGATGAACCCGCTGCCTACGTACCTTCCATCAAAGGTAAGGATCAAAACGCCGTAGTTCGGCTAAAAGATTTCCAAAAGTTGGTGGATTCAGTTTTAAACACAAGCACTGAGGCTTTTCATTATCAATGGGAGAACACTCGACCAAAACCAACATCCACCATGCGAGGATAGCTTCGACGTACTAGAGGGGTTAACCCTGTTTTCAGTACGGAAGTCTTACTGTCGACTCACTAAAGATAAGGTGAGGTTTACATCAACCACAATGATAATTGAAACCTATGGCTAATGCATGAAAAGATTAACAATGGACAAAGCCAAAACAAGTGAATGGGTGAAGTTAATTGATTGTGATTATGAAAGTGGAGTCAAAGTATGATTAAGATTAATTCAAAGAAGTATTATGAAACGGAGTTTGAAAAAGAGTCAAGGACTTGGGTCCAGGTTTTTAGTTTAAAAAAAACATGAAGATGTTTGCACAATATTTATGTCAAGTTTGAAATCCAAGTGTGAAAAGGTTTAGGACATAATGAGGATGAATGGATGAAGATGGATTGTAAAACCTCTTAGAAGGTTCACCTCTTGAAATCATATAGAAGATGATTCAAGTGTGTCCTTTGGAATGGGCAATGGATAATAACAAACAAACAAAGAAGAAAGTCAACAAAAGCGGATATCGGATGCCAATCACTGGGCTTATACCAATCTCCTAAAATAAAACTGGATATCAGATGCCACTCAATGGTCTTACACTAATCTCCTCAAACAAAGAAATAAAAGGTGGATACCGGATACCAATAAATGGATTTACACCAGTCTCCTGAAACAGAACTGGATATCAGATGCCACTCAATGGACTTACACTAATCTCCTAAAACAAAATGAAACTTGGATACCGGATGCCAATCTGTCTGGGCTTATACCAATATCCAACATATGATCATAGGAAAGCAAATGCCAACTTGCAGGGACTTATAATTGCAACCTCACATAAACAAAGAAAAGCAAAACATGGATGTCAGATGCCAATCTGTCTGGGCTTACTCTAACCTCCACAGTATGGTCCTAGGAATACAATATGCCAACTTGCAGGGACTTACAGTTGTATCCTCACATACGAACAAAACAACATGTGATCATAGGAAAGCAAATGCCAACTTACAGGGACTTATAATTGCCTCCTCACATACAAGCAAAGCAACAACAGAAGATATGAGTGACGAATGAGGTCTTACACTCTATCCTTCCACATCATAGGAACAAAGGCCAAAGAAATGGACTTACAATTGTCCTCAATGGGCAAACAACAATGACAATATCACAAAGACAAATGAGATGATTGTGCATTAATGAGCAATTAATGATGATGATAAATGCATGAAGCATACAAGCAAACATGTGCATATGAAGTAATCAATCAATCAATGAATATCAAACAGCACACTCTATAGCCAAACAAGGAGGCTCACACAAGAGGGTTAGGCACTGAGGCCAACTGGAATAGGGTCAAAGATTGCTCTTAACCTTGCCATTGAGAGGCTAAGGTGAAGCAGATGAAAGGAGATGAGGGGTGTGCCTCATTGCTCTTATCCCTGATCAGGGAGAGCATTTAAATATCAGAAAGTGTGGGAGTTCAGAAAGTAGGAACTCTATCCACATTAGACTCTATAGATCTTGGGTTTTGATCTCAATGCTACAACCATGTAATGGGAGCAAGGAGAAGACTCACAGAATAGTAGGGGATAGGTTGCTTATCCCTTTGATCTACCAATTGCCTTATTCGAAGGACTTTTCCTGCTTGGGACAAAATTAAACACACACAAGCATTGCCTCTTAAGGAGGACTTCAGACAGTTGCCTGGCCAAGTAACAGGCCAGGTCTTCCAGACTACATGAAGAACAAGGGATTATACCTCAAAGCAAATTGCTAAATAGCAAAGCAAAGCAAGTTCAAAGAACTTAAGCAACTAAATGGTACCTGAAATAGTCAAACAAATCAGTACAGTTCAACAGTTTAAATCAGAAGGAAAGAAATCAACAGTTAAATCAGTAAACAAAAGTGCAAAAGCACAAGACCCAAATCTTATGAGTCAAGCCACCTACAAAACAAAGATTAGCACATGATATATAATCAAGCTTAATCAACTTGCAAAAAGTTTCTTTGAAGCATTTGTAGCTTAACCTGAAACATGAACTCAATCATAAGCCCAAAGGACCACTAGGACAAGCCTAGGGTCAAAAATAAATGAGAAAGTCAAAACAGCAAATGAAAGTCAACCAAAATCAAGTTCAAACATTTAAGAAGCAAGCACAATTGGTCTCAAGTTCATATCATGCATCACCATCATTTCACAAACAAAAGAAGGCAAAGCATGGCAAATTGGTGCACATAGAAGTCAACAGAAAGACTTGCATCAAAAGTCAACTCAAACATCTTCAAAAATCACCAAATAATTCATGATCAATCCTAACACCTAGCATGGTAAGCATGTAAAATTTCATCACAATTGGACAAGTGGAAGGCAGTCAATGAAAATCATGAAGTCAAAGCAAATTTGAATATGCTCAATGAAGTCAACAGCAAGACTTAGCTCAAAACCAAACATAGTCAATTCCAAAAATTATCAAATAATTCATTCTCAATCACAATCCATAACATGGCATACATGTAAAATTTCAGCTCAATTGGATCATGGGAATATGGTCAATAAAAATCAGGAAGTCAAAACAATTTCAAGCATGCACAAAGAAGTCAAACATTCATGGGTCAACTTCAAAAAATCATAACTAAATGAAAACAGATGAGAAATGAATGGGATCAACACCAATGCAAAGCTCAAGATGTCTAGTATGCACATGTAAAATTTCATGATCATCCAATAAAGTATGAGAATTTCACAAAGGAAATGGCAAGATGTATCACACAAGTCAACATTTTGGTCAAACAGGGGATAAAATCTCAAACAATTTGGAAATGCCATAATTAATTCCAAGAAAAATCACAAGTGAACTAGACATATAAGAGAAGGATCATGCAAAATTTCACATCAATTGGAGGTCAGGAAGCATGTCAACAAAAATCATGAAATTGCATATCAATGGTGTGACACAAATTGTCACACCCTACTTCCAAAATTCATATCTCACAAACCACATATGATAAATTCAAGAACTCTACATCAAAACAAACATGAATGAGTGTAGATTAACCACAAAAAATTTCAGAGTCATTGGATACATCATCACAATTTCACAAAAGGATTGGCAAAAGGTATGAAATGTGCATACATGTCAAGAAACCTAATACCATTTAAAATCCAGCCAACCAAAAATTCAGCAAAAATCATGATAAAATAATAGACATTCATGTGAATATGATGAAAAAAATTTCATGAATTTTGGAATTGAAATGAGTGAATTAGGAATTTTGTAAGTTGAGTAACAATTTGGAACAAAATGAACACATAACATGGTTTAGCAAGTCAAAGGTGGTTGACCGATGGCAATTTTGTGAATACCACCCTCATTAAACAAAACGCAGCGCATCAGCCAAGCAAATGAAATGTTCTCATTGGTTGTCACCAATGGAACAGTAAAAACAAGTAGCAATACACGTGAAAACAAGGAAATCTGGGAAAGGATTAGGGTTTGGCCACAGCAACAGTAACATTCATCTTCATGCTCATCAACATCCAAAACGAAATTCAAACAACATCACACAAGCAGCATGGCAGTGATATAGTGAACTTCATGCAACATCATGCAGCAACAAACAGACACGATTGGAAAAAAAATCTGGAAAAGTGCTAGGGTTTCTGCAGTATATTCATCATCTTCTTCAAAATCGTGAAGAACAAGTGTGCCCAGAAAATGAAATTACACATACCAACATGACCAGCAAGCATCACACATTACAAATTTATCAACCAAATGCATTGAAACCCAATGAATAGCATGCATCGTGTAAAATCAACAATGAACACCAAACTTCATTTCCAGATATTTCATGCATTTCTCAACTATTTTACACGATTCAAGTTGCATTACAACCAGCAAATGAAGATCTACCAGAAACATGGCATGGATTAGAGAAAAGGGATAATCGAAATCTTACTTGGATTTGAAGCAAATGGAGAAACAGTGGTTCTTTGGATGCTTCAAGCTCAAACAGGTGGAGATTATAGTTGGAAATGATGAATACTCGAGGAAGCTTAGCTCAGTGATGCTTGGAAACCCTCAAATTGAAATTCACCATTATTGGTCCATGGAGAAAACAGAACAAGATGCTGCAGCACAGTTAGGGTTTGATGCTCCAAAATGCTTCCAAATGTTGGCCAGGTTAAGAAACCAACAAGAGTTGCTCGAGGTTTTTGGAGTTTTTGCTCAGAAATTGCTATATGGTCCAAATGCAAATTGAGAGAGAATGAGTGTTTTTCTGTCGTGTAAAGGCTGCAGCTCTAGGGTTGGATTTGCAGAAAAGTTGATTTTATACTTCTGTTTAATATTGCTAATGAAGGTACTAATCAAAGTTAACTTAAATGAAGCCAATTTGCATTTTGCTAACTTTTGAGCCAATTGCAACAAGGAGGTGTGGTCTGGCCGAGTTTGGGCCTTGAACATGTTTCAAATACCATTCTAAACAGATCCCAAATGGCCAAATGTGCTGACAATGTTTAATTCAAAAAGTCAACTTTTTTCCACACTTGAATTCAAATAAGACAAGTCCAAAAATGCCATTTTGCATGGTGAGGTTTTGGTGAAAGATGAATTCATTTTTGGAAAGAGGGGAACAAATAGAGCTTGTAGGAAAAACCCCACTAAAATTGGCCAAATGGTTCATGAGATATGGCCTTTTGAAGTTCATGATTTTGTGAAAATGAATTGATCATATCTTGCCAACCATACATGGGATTTGAGAGTTCTTGGACTTTTTGAAAATGGGAGAACAAGATCTTCAACTTTCATGTTGGGCAAAAATTCATTTGAAGCTTGTATCATGATGTAAGTTTAAGATCAAGAAGTTTCCATTTTTGGCAGTTGAAATTACAGGTCCACTTTCTATTTTTGGAAATTTTCTGTCTGACTTCAAATTCTTCCATGATGAGGTTTGGCATGATGTATGAGGCTTATATAGACATGAATGAGCTCCTTCAAATCAATTCCATCCACCAAATCACTGATTAAATGGACAGTTGACCAGGTTTGACTTTCTGTTGACTTTTCTAGGGTTTTGCATGATTGAAGCATTTCTGATGAATTCCAAACCCTAATTCCTTGAGAACTTGACTTCAAATGATGTCCCAAATTGTATGAACTTTTGATTATTGATTATGGTGCCCAAATTCTGCAAGAATGGCCACCATCCACTGCAATGACTGACCAATGACTGACTTTGACCTAACTGCTGATGGTTGCTTCAGCTGCAAGCAACAATGTTAGATGACAATATTTTTGTACTTTTTGATTAGTAAACATGTGAAAAGCAAAGATATACAAATGCAAAACATGCTTGGTGATCAAAAACCACACTCACAAAGCAATCTACCCACTAGGGGGAAGCTAGGGCATGCAATGATCCTTGAGGCCATGATATGATATGATATGGGCCATGAGGGATCTTAGGGCCAAAATTGGGGTCTTACAGATGCCCCTATTTAAGGTCATTCTAGCCGGAGAAGTGAAGTTTAGAAATCTTCATCTCGACGCGGTAGAATGGGCTTAAATAACAGTAATGAGACAAATTTTGGTCCCTAAGAGACCTCATGATGCAAATGTATGCATGCAAAAGACACAAACTCTGTGGGGAATATGATTCACACAGAAGAAAAGACGATCCATCGGAGTAATACACTCACCAGGAACAGAGACTCTAACAAAGCTCTAGTTGGGGATAGACAAAACTGACACGGCGTGAACAAAACACGACTCTGATTAGGAGAAAAGAAAACAGACTGGAGACCTCACAAGGGAGTGAAGGACTCACACTGGGAAAAAGAACTCCAAAGGAAAATAAATCCATTTGGAAAGACATAAACTGACTCCTGGGGGAGAAGCAACAAGAAGTTCCACTGGGGAAGCACCAAAGAAATGAGATGTTACCGGGTATAAGGGTAACAAACTCAGGAAGGAACACCAAGGATACCGGGTTGTAGGTATGTAACAGGTGACCGACCAAAGACGTGAATTGGTGTGTGTTCCAAAACACTCATCATCCTGAAGAGAGCGAAAGCAAACTTGTTTATAGGATGGATATTTGATTCTGTAAAGAATGCAAATCTTACTCAGTTGGGGAAACAAACAAAGTGTTCGACAAAAGAGTGCATGAGATATATTATCTATAGCCGTCAAAACGTAGATAATGTACTCGCATGGAAAGTTATCCTGAACCGGGTTGTAGGTTGTTTATAGGATAAGATCCGAAATCGTGAATTGGTTTGTGTTCCAAAATACTCATCACCCTGAAGAAAGCTAGAACAGCAGACTTGTTTATAGGATGGACATTCGATTCCACAAGGAATACGAATCTTACTCTGCGGAGAAAACAATCAAAAGATTGACCCAAGAGTGAACGAGATATAATATCCATTACCGGCAGACCGTGGATAGTATACTCAAAAGGAAAATTATCCTGAACCGGGTTGTAGGTTGTTTATAGGATAAAATCCGAAGACGTGAATTGGTTTGTGTTCCAAGACACTCATCACCCTGAAGAAAGCTAGAACAGCAGACTTGTTTATAGGATGGACATTCAATTCCACAAGGAATATGAATCTTACTCGACTGGGGAAGATCAACAAAGGATTCCAACCAAAGAGCGCATGAGATATATTATTCATTACCGGCAGACCGTGAATAATATACTCGCATGGTAAGAAACACCAGAGATACCGGTTACTGGGTATATAATAGGTGATCTACCGAAACGTGAATTGGATTTCACTTCCAAAACACTCATCATCCAAAACACAAATTGGTTAAAGGATGGATATCCGATTCTACAAAGAATACGAATCTTGCTCAGCTGGGGAAAATCAACAAAGGATTCCAACTAAAGAGCGCATGAGATACATTATTCATTACCGGCAGACCGTGAATAATATACTCGAAAGGAAAAGACACCAGAGATACCGAAGTATATAATAGGTGACTATCCAAAACAGAGAGACAATCGATACCAAGCATCCGGGTGAACGAAAGACAACTCAAAAGGATAAATTGCAAGCATCCGGCAATTATCCAACAACAAAGAAATATTCGATTCCACAAAGGGAAATAACGAATCTTACTCAACAAAGAAAACACAAAAGGCTTCGACTGAAGAGTGCATGAGATATATTATTCATTACCGGCAGACCGTGAATAATATACTCGAGAGGAAAAGACACCAGAGATACCGGAGTATATAATAGGTGACTATCCAAAACAGAGAGACAATCGATACCAAGCATCCGGGTAAACGAAAGACAACTCAAAGGGATAAATTGCAAGCATCCGGCAATTATCCAACAACAAAGAAATATTCGATTCCACAAAGGGAAATAACGAATCTTACTCAACAAAGAAAACACAAAAGGCTTCGACTGAAGAGTGCATGAGATATATTATTCATTACCGGCAGACCGTGAATAATATACTCGCATGGAAGATTATCCACAACCGGTTACTGGGTTAATAAAGGATAAATCAACCGAAAAGAAAGGCATCGGGATACCAAACTAGGTATATAATGATGACCAATCAAAGGGAGCAACAGACATTACCAACAAAAGGGTAAATGAAAGGCAATCTGCTGAGGATAAATTGCAAGCATCCGGCAATTATCCACAGGGACTAGCTGGGGATGCATTGGTATACAATCAATGATCCGGGGAACAAATCACTAGCAAGGTGAAAGGACCCGCTGGGGATAAAATTGCTAGCATACGGCAATTATCCACAAAAACTTGCTAGGGATATAAGTGCTGATCTGAGCAACTTATCCAAGCAAAGGAAGATCAACATCAAGAACTAGATGAAGATAACCACAAGGGAAAATGTCATCGGTTGGGGTGAACAACAAAGTCAACTCTGCAAAGGGAGAGGACAGGGTTTATAACTACCGGTTTGTAGGTAGAAAAACCGCAAAGATAGGACTTACAACTGCTGGTTTGTAGGCAGAGGGCCAAAAGAGTGGAGGTGACCACAAAATTAGGGTTTACATCTACCGAAAACGGGGTAGAAGACCAACAACCCCGCGTGGGGATAGAACAAATCACAAATCCGCACGGGAAACCAAGATAGGGTTTATAACAAACCACAAACTGCTGAAGAGTAGGAAAATAGGATTTACGACTACCGATATGAGGGTAGAAAACCAGCAACTCTGGCTGGAGAATAAAAGGTGTATAACCACAAATTCTATTAAGAAAGCCAGGAAAAGTAGGACTTATAGCTACCGGTTCGTAGGTAGAGGCCCAAAAACATTCCGCTGGGGAATAACCCACTGGGAAGCACAAGACTTTTGACAAATAGCCAATTCGGGAATAATCCGAAAAGACAGGTTGAATCAAGACACGTCCTAATGAGGATATAACTCAAATAGGAACATCCATCCCAATATATGTGTTGGGAGGAAACGGAAGAAACCGTCATCCACGAGGATATATCTCAGTGGGGAACTGCAGAAAGAAAGACAAACATTTTCTGCTTATGGGCTGACTCTATATGGAGAGATTTTATAACACCCGACATCTGCTTGGGGGGACCTGTAAAGAGGTCTATATCACCCAAAAGCAGGGAACGACAAACAAAGGATACATGGCAAGAAATGCAACATGAATATCTGAATGTTTATGAATATGCATGAATATGCGTGATTTATGTTTGATGAATGCTGACAAAACAGACAATTCTAACACGAACAGGTCCAGGAACTAAACGTCCGGTATTATACTTCCAGGGGAAAAACCAGCTGGAAAGCCAATCTGCGGAGATCTATATGCTGTCAAGCAAAGATCTGCGGGTACTGCTGCAGAAGCAGAGGATCAGAGATATCAGGAGACGACCCAATCAGGGTACAGAAAGTCACAACGGGCAGAAGCAGCCACCAAGACAAACCTGTCGGGGAACAAGAGAAAACCCAAGATATCTACAGGGGATCCCAGCGTCGACTGAGAAACAAAAGGTGCATTGCACAAGTACGAACTGCTGTAGAAGCAACTCCACATAACTCCGCTAGGGAACAACCCACTGAGGGAGAATGATATCATCCAAATAGAATCTAACTGCACAAGCAACTCTACTGGGGAAAACTGTCGGCTACTCTCTTGGGGAATAAACCACTGAGGGAGGACAGATCAAACAAGTAGATTATGCAACGAACCACTCCACTTGGGGAGAATACACATAGCAAACTGATCACAACAAGTAGATTCTGCAATATAAGCCACTCTACTGGGGATCACAAATAGTCAGGAAATCAATTCATTCACTGGAGGCCAGAGCCATCATCCGACCATACTGGGGATTGAAGGAGTATTCAACAGGCGAAGCTGCCACAACAAGCATTCTGCAGACTAAGCTGAGGAAAAGATGAATGCAATACTGGGATGTCAACCCAAATCAACCACTGAATAGGAAAATAAATCCTGCTCTGCTGAAGAGAAAAACTCTGATGGAGAAATAGCAACAATTCCACAGACGACTTCGTCGGGGAAAAGGTAAAGTACCGGGTATCACACCGCTGACTTACCGAGTCTTCAAAGAGAAAACGATCGTGCTGAGGAAACAGACGATTCCGCTGGCTATTGCACTGGGAAGAGTGATAACAACTCTATTCGCAAATCCGATGGGGGATATCAATAACAGCTCTACTCATGACTGTGCTGAGGAGACAAATAAAGTCTGGGAATGTCGTCCCACTGGAGAAAGTGACAGGGCACCAAGATGACAAACCATCAACCGCCGAAACTTCTACAAAAAACACCCATGCTGGGGAGAACTGCTGCTGGAGAAAACGAAGTCCTCAACAACACTCTGCTTGTGACTATACTGGGGAACAACCCCAACAACAACTCTGTTTGAGGAACAACCCCAACAAAGATCTGAAGAAAGAAGATACAACCAAACCAGGAATATGAACAAATGTCTTACCTGTTGGAAATCATGCCACCCTCGGGAGAGCACTGAGATATTCTTGAGTATCCTTTCAATTTTGTGAATGTTCACTTTGTTTAAAACAATATTTATTTATTTTTTGAAAAATTTGGTTTGTTTAAAACAATGACATTTTATCAATTTAAAACATGCAAAACATTTGTTGAATTGAAACAAATAAGAGTGCAAATAATTGGATAAAAAGCTCAAATTTATTTGATGGAATGGTAGCCTGCAAATGGCAAGACTCCATAGATCTGTACAAATTTGAAATCAGTGATATATATTGGAAGAGGGCTACATTGAACATAATGATCCTTTCTCTACCAATTTGAATCTCGATGTATCTGAAGCTTCAGTTGACGACGAATCGAGAATCTTCTGACGAAATGACGACTGATGAACAGAAAGTCTTGTCAGGATGCAGTTACTTGCCAAATCCCTAATTTTTGCCTAGATTGCCCCAGGGTGAGGTACTCAATCTAGCGGGATGCAAATATATTTCTTTTTTCAAGTCTCTAATTTTTGCCTGGATTACCCTTGCGGGTTCTCCACCGAGACGCTCATTTTTGCCTAAGCCGCCCTTTCGGGTTTTCAACTTAGCGAGCTATTCTGTTTTTTTTTCTTTTTTCATTTGCATATACTTTTTTTTTTAGGCAAAGTATCTCTTGACTGCATCTGAATTCACAGGACGAGTGAAATCCTCCCCATCCATTGTTGTAAGCATCAAAGCACCGCCTGAAAAGGCTCTCTTAACAACATATGGACCCTCGTAGTTTGGAGTCCACTTGCCCCTGGAATCGGGCGCGAAAGACAAGACTTTCTGGAGCACGAGGTCACCTTCTCGGAACACACGAGGCTTGACCTTCTTGTCGAATGCTTTCTTCATTCTCTGCCGATACAACTGACCATGACACATGGCAGTCAATCGCTTCTCTTCAATCAAATTTAACTGGTCGTAACGACTCTGAATCCAATCAGCATCAGTCAACTAGGGACTTGAGGGTATAATCTTTTTTCCCTTGGAAAAATTTTGAAAAAATTTTGCTGATTTTTTTGATTTTTTTCATCTTTTTCACCCACTTTCTCTTTTTTTTTTTTTTTTTTTTTTTGATTGCATTTGCAATGCCCCAGTTTGACTGTTTAGCTGATTCTCATGATACAGCTGGATGAGCTTCTCTTTGGTGCTCAAGAAGGCGGGTAATCTCGTCAGGAATCCCCTTCAACATCATCTTCCTCTGCCTCAAATACAAGGAATTCAAGATTGGGAGATGGCGTTGGATCATTATGTTCAATGGGTTTAGAAATCCCTGCATAATGATTTTGGATAATGAAAAGCTTTTGAATTTTAAACAAGCAAATCATTTATGCAGATGAAAAAGCTGTTTTTGTTGTTTTTCATGGTTTTTTGTGATCATTGATTTCATGCAAAAGCAAAAAGTGAAAACAAATGGAAAAACAAATGTTTAACAATGCATTAATTGAATGAAAACATCATTGTATTAAATGCTGCCAACAATGTCATCACTTCTCCTTTTGGCATGGGAGAAGGGTTTTCAAACAAAATGAACAATTTACTCTGATCTATGGATGACTGTAGGAACATCTACAGCGACCCAATTGTGGCAGACACCACCAGGAATAACAAAATTGTTCAAATCTTCTGCGTCTTCTTCTTCAATGATAGCAGCAGCTTCCTCTTCAGGTTGATCAGCATGGATGAATCCTCCACTTGTGAACAAACCTTGCTCGTTGAATGCCCCAGAACAGTAGCCAATGCCAGCCCTGGATCGGTTAACCAGGAATAAATCCATCAACAACACTTAGTCTGGCAAATATCTCTCTGAGTTCACAGCTCTCTTGCTCAGGATGATCCATCAATCTGGCAGAATCGGCTCTGGTATAGTACCGGCGAGGTGCGTCTTCAAAATAAATGAAGATCGCAGGGTCAGACCACAGGACGGGAGACCGGAACAAAACACCTGCTTATGCAAATGATGCATGAAGTGTTTATGCATATGCTTGTTTTTTATATCAAAGGAACCCGAAGGTTTTATCTGCAAACTTTGAAATATTTAAGCGTTTTGATCATGCATGAGAATATCTCATCAGATATATCAGGTGAAAAATTTTCCCGGTTTTTTCATGTTTTGAAAATTTTTGCAAATAAACTCCTTTGAGTTCCTTGAAAATTTTCTTTTTTTCTGATGATATGGATGCAGATGAATGCGTGAATGCATGAATGCAACAAACACACTCAAGGATCAAGCAAAGCGCACCAAACAAAGGTCGTGGGAAAGCTCAATGTATCCCTAATATCAATCATCCATTTTGGTGGATTTAGGTTTTCACCTTATCGACACCCAAGTTCCATTGATATTAACGGTACATGAACCGGTTCAGACATTCTTAATATCAACCAGCCGCTTTGGTGGATCTTAGGTTCTACACCTGATCCGGGATCCATTGATATTAACAATGTTTGAACGACTCAACCACGAATCAAGGGTTTGCTGAGAGTCACGAGCATGGAGTCTCGGTTAAGAACCACCCAAAGGGAGTGTACTAGGGTTTAAACCTGCCAGACATGTTCTACCAGAGGTTCCCATAATCATCGTTCCATCTTTCGAATATTATCGGAGGAACGAATACTCGTATTCCAAGAATATTCTCAAGAGAAACTCTTATGAGTGTAGTATCGCGTGACAATCGTATCAGAACTGACATCTGAACGACCTCCGCACTACGGTCCTAAAAAATAGGCCAAGATGGGTTTGGTAAACTACGGTCCTTGGCTTCTGCGGAACATGATTGAAAGAATAATGCCTAACCACAAATAACTTGTGTGACATTATTAGTTCAACATGACCTCCACCAAGTGAATGGGCTCGCAAGTCAACTGGCTAAGGAATACTCCACACCAGTCAACAAGACTATGCCATTCTCCTATCCTAGAGTGCACTCGAGTTCGGGTACAGAACTCATCTCACAGATCACCAAAGCAAACAGCAATTGTATATCAAGCAATTCACACATTACAATCAATACAGTCATCCCAAATTGTACAAAAATATGTCATATAACAGATAACAATATAGCACAACAAGGGTGAAAAGTAGGCAATACCAACAAGGATTCTGTTATTAACATCCCCAGCAGAGTCGCCACTTTTCTGTAGCGGTGTATTCGTCGCTATATGATCTATCGATTAAACCATAAGCAAGGGATACAATGAAATTTCGAGTCGCCACCGCACTTTTATTTATCCAAAGGATTGGCTAAAAAGCGAACAAAAGCCTAAGAAGTTTTACACGTAGAAAACTAATAAAAAGATCAGAGATTCTGGGTAAGGGGTAAATTACGCAATGGGAAGGTGTTAGGCACCCACTACGTCCTAGGTACTCCTAGGGAGCCCTTTTCACACTTGTTGTATAAAATTGTTATTTGTTATGACATAAATATTGTGCAAACATGATTGGGATGATGAGAAAAGAATATACAAGTTTATTATTTTTGTGTTATTGGGTTTGAACGGATGAACCCGCTGCCTACGTACCTTCCATCAAAGGTAAGGATCAAAACGTCGTAGTTCGGCTAAAAGATTTCCAAAAGTTGGTGGATTCAGTTTTAAACACAAGCACTGAGGCTTTTCATTATCAATGGGAGAACACTCGACCAAAACCAACATCCACCATGCGAGGATAGCTTCGACGTACTAGAGGGGTTAACCCTGTTTTCAGTACGGAAGTCTTACTGTCGACTCACTAAAGATAAGGTGAGGTTTACATCAACCACAATGATAATTGAAACCTATGGCTAATGCATGAAAAGATTAACAATGGACAAAGCCAAAACAAGTGAATGGGTGAAGTTAATTGATTGTGATTATGAAAGTGGAGTCAAAGTATGATTAAGATTAATTCAAAGAAGTATTATGAAACGGAGTTTGAAAAAGAGTCAAGGACTTGGGTCCAGGTTTTTAGTTTAAAAAAAAACATGAAGATGTTTGCACAATATCTATGTCAAGTTTGAAATCCAAGTGTGAAAAGGTTTAGGACATAATGAGGATGAATGGATGAAGATGGATTGTAAAACCTCTTAGAAGGTTCACCTCTTGAAATCATATAGAAGATGATTCAAGTGTGTCCTTTGGAATGGGCAATGGATAATAACAAACAAACAAAGAAGAAAGTCAACAAAAGCGGATATCGGATGCCAATCACTGGGCTTATACCAATCTCCTAAAATAAAACTGGATATCAGATGCCACTCAATGGTCTTACACTAATCTCCTCAAACAAAGAAATAAAAGGTGGATACCGGATACCAATAAATGGATTTACACCAGTCTCCTGAAACAGAACTGGATATCAGATGCCACTCAATGGACTTACACTAATCTCCTAAAACAAAATGAAACTTGGATACCGGATGCCAATCTGTCTGGGCTTATACCAATATCCAACATATGATCATAGGAAAGCAAATGCCAACTTGCAGGGACTTATAATTGCAACCTCACATAAACAAAGAAAAGCAAAACATGGATGTCAGATGCCAATCTGTCTGGGCTTACTCTAACCTCCACAGTATGGTCCTAGGAATACAATATGCCAACTTGCAGGGACTTACAGTTGTATCCTCACATACGAACAAAACAACATGTGATCATAGGAAAGCAAATGCCAACTTACAGGGACTTATAATTGCCTCCTCACATACAAGCAAAGCAACAACAGAAGATATGAGTGACGAATGAGGTCTTACACTCTATCCTTCCACATCATAGGAACAAAGGCCAAAGAAATGGACTTACAATTGTCCTCAATGGGCAAACAACAATGACAATATCACAAAGACAAATGAGATGATTGTGCATTAATGAGCAATTAATGATGATGATAAATGCATGAAGCATACAAGCAAACATGTGCATATGAAGTAATCAATCAATCAATGAATATCAAACAGCACACTCTATAGCCAAACAAGGAGGCTCACACAAGAGGGTTAGGCACTGAGGCCAACTGGAATAGGGTCAAAGATTGCTCTTAACCTTGCCATTGAGAGGCTAAGGTGAAGCAGATGAAAGGAGATGAGGGTGTGCCTCATTGCTCTTATCCCTGATCAGGGAGAGCATTTAAATATCAGAAAGTGTGGGAGTTCAGAAAGTAGGAACTCTATCCACATTAGACTCTATAGATCTTGGGTTTTGATCTCAATGCTACAACCATGTAATGGGAGCAAGGAGAAGACTCACAGAATAGTAGGGGATAGGTTGCTTATCCCTTTGATCTACCAATTGCCTTATTCGAAGGACTTTTCCTGCTTGGGACAAAATTAAACACACACAAGCATTGCCTCTTAAGGAGGACTTCAGACAGTTGCCTGGCCAAGTAACAGGCCAGGTCTTCCAGACTACATGAAGAACAAGGGATTATACCTCAAAGCAAATTGCTAAATAGCAAAGCAAAGCAAGTTCAAAGAACTTAAGCAACTAAATGGTACCTGAAATAGTCAAACAAATCAGTACAGTTCAACAGTTTAAATCAGAAGGAAAGAAATCAACAGTTAAATCAGCAAACAAAAGTGCAAAAGCACAAGACCCAAATCTTATGAGTCAAGCCACCTACAAAACAAAGATTAGCACATGATATATAATCAAGCTTAATCAACTTGCAAAAAGTTTCTTTGAAGCATTTGTAGCTTAACCTGAAACATGAACTCAATCATAAGCCCAAAGGACCACTAGGACAAGCCTAGGGTCAAAAATAAATGAGAAAGTCAAAACAGCAAATGAAAGTCAACCAAAATCAAGTTCAAACATTTAAGAAGCAAGCACAATTGGTCTCAAGTTCATATCATGCATCACCATCATTTCACAAACAAAAGAAGGCAAAGCATGGCAAATTGGTGCACATAGAAGTCAACAGAAAGACTTGCATCAAAAGTCAACTCAAACATCTTCAAAAATCACCAAATAATTCATGATCAATCCTAACACCTAGCATGGTAAGCATGTAAAATTTCATCACAATTGGACAAGTGGAAGGCAGTCAATGAAAATCATGAAGTCAAAGCAAATTTGAATATGCTCAATGAAGTCAACAGCAAGACTTAGCTCAAAACCAAACATAGTCAATTCCAAAAATTATCAAATAATTCATGCTCAATCCCAATCCATAACATGGCATACATGTAAAATTTCAGCTCAATTGGATCATGGGAATATGGTCAATAAAAATCAGGAAGTCAAAACAATTTCAAGCATGCACAAAGAAGTCAAACATTCATGGGTCAACTTCAAAATGTCATAACTAAATGAAAACAGATGAGAAATGAATGGGATCAACACCAATGCAAAGCTCAAGATGTCTAGTATTCACATGTAAAATTTCATGATCATCCAATAAAGTATGAGAATTTCACAAAGGAAATGGCAAGATGTATCACACAAGTCAACATTTTGGTCAAACAGAGGATAAAATCTCAAACAATTTGGAAATGCCATAATTAATTCCAAGAAAAATCACAAGTGAACTAGACATATAAGAGAAGGATCATGCAAAATTTCACATCAATTGGAGGTCAGGAAGCATGTCAACAAAAATCATGAAATTGCATATCAATGGTGTGACACAAATTGTCACACTCTACTTCCAAAATTCATATCTCACAAACCACATATGATAAATTCAAGAACTCTACATCAAAACAAACATGAATGAGTGTAGATTAACCACAAAAAATTTCAGAGTCATTGGATACATCATCACAATTTCACAAAAGGATTGGCAAAAGGTATGAAATGTGCATACATGTCAAGAAACCTAATACCATTTAAAATCCAGCCAACCAAAAATTCAGCAAAAATCATGATAAAATAATAGACATTCATGTGAATATGATGAAAAAAATTTCATGAATTTTGGAATTGAAATGAGTGAATTAGGAATTTTGTAAGTTGAGTAACAATTTGGAACAAAATGAACACATAACATGGTTTAGCAAGTCAAAGGTGGTTGACCGATGGCAATTTTGTGAATACCACCCTCATTAAACAAAACGCAGCGCATCAGCCAAGCAAATGAAATGTTCTCATTGGTTGTCACCAATGGAACAGTAAAAACAAGTAGCAATACACGTGAAAACAAGGAAATCTGGGAAAGGATTAGGGTTTGGCCACAGCAACAGTAACATTCATCTTCATGCTCATCAACATCCAAAACGAAATTCAAACAACATCACACAAGCAGCATGGCAGTGATATAGTGAACTTCATGCAACATCATGCAGCAACAAACAGACACGATTGGAAAAAAAAATCTGGAAAAGTGCTAGGGTTTCTGCAGTATATTCATCATCTTCTTCAAAATCGTGAAGAACAAGTGTGCCCAGAAAATGAAATTACACATACCAACACGACCAGCAAGCATCACACATTACAAATCTATCAACCAAATGCATTGAAACCCAATGAATAGCATGCATCGAGTAAAATCAACAATGAACACCAAACTTCATTTCCAGATATTTCATGCATTTCTCAACTATTTTACACGATTCAAGTTGCATTACAACCAGCAAATGAAGATCTACCAGAAACATGGCATGGATTAGAGAAAAGGGATAATCGAAATCTTACTTGGATTTGAAGCAAATGGAGAAACAGTGGTTCTTTGGATGCTTCAAGCTCAAACAGGTGGAGATTATAGTTGGAAATGATGAATACTCGAGGAAGCTTAGCTCAGTGATGCTTGGAAACCCTCAAATTGAAATTCACCATTATTGGTCCATGGAGAAAACAGAACAAGATGCTGCAGCACAGTTGGGGTTTGATGCTCCAAAATGCTTCCAAATGTTGGCCAGGTTAAGAAACCAACAAGAGTTGCTCGAGGTTTTTGGAGTTTTTGCTCAGAAATTGCTATATGGTCCAAATGCAAATTGAGAGAGAATGAGTGTTTTTCTGTCGTGTAAAGGCTGCAGCTCTAGGGTTGGATTTGCAGAAAAGTTGATTTTATACTTCTGTTTAATATTGCTAATGAAGGTACTAATCAAAGTTAACTTAAATGAAGCCAATTTGCATTTTGCTAACTTTTGAGCCAATTGCAACAAGGAGGTGTGGTCTGGCCGAGTTTGGGCCTTGAACATGTTTCAAATACCATTCTAAACAGATCCCAAATGGCCAAATGTGCTGACAATGTTTAATTCAAAAAGTCAACTTTTTTCCACACTTGAATTCAAATAAGACAAGTCCAAAAATGCCATTTTGCATGGTGAGGTTTTGGTGAAAGATGAATGCATTTTTGGAAAGAGGGGAACAAATAGAGCTTGTAGGAAAAAACCCCACTAAAATTGGCCAAATGGTTCATGAGATATGGCCTTTTGAAGTTCATGATTTTGTGAAAATGAATTGATCATATCTTGCCAACCATACATGGGATTTGAGAGTTCTTGGACTTTTTGAAAATGGGAGAACAAGATCTTCAACTTTCATGTTGGGCAAAAATTCATTTGAATCTTGTATCATGATGTAAGTTTAAGATCAAGAAGTTTCCATTTTTGGCAGTTGAAATTACAGGTCCACTTTCTATTTCTGGAAATTTTCTGTCTGACTTCAAATTCTTCCATGATGAGGTTTGGCATGATGTATGAGGCTTATATAGACATGAATGAGCTCCTTCAAATCAATTCCATCCACCAAATCACTGATTAAATGGACAGTTGACCAGGTTTGACTTTCTGTTGACTTTTCTAGGGTTTTGCATGATTGAAGCATTTCTGATGAATTCCAAACCCTAATTCCTTGAGAACTTGACTTCAAATGATGTCCCAAATTGTATGAACTTTTGATTATTGATCATGGTGCCCAAATTCTGCAAGAATGGCCACCATCCACTGCAATGACTGACCAATGACTGACTTTGACCTAACTGCTGATGGTTGCTTCAGCTGCAAGCAACAATGTTAGATGACAATATTTTTGTACTTTTTGATTAGTAAACATGTGAAAAGCAAAGATATACAAATGCAAAACATGCTTGGTGATCAAAAACCACACTCACAAAGCAATCTACCCACTAGGGGGAAGCTAGGGCATGCAATGATCCTTGAGTCCATGATATGATATGATATGATATGGGCCATGAGGGATCTTAGGGCCAAAATTGGGGTCTTACACTAGGAGGTTCCTCTTCAGGAACAGGAGTCTCCAAGACATACAGCTTTTTATCATGTTTGAGGACAATCCTCAGGTTTCGGTGCCAATCCAGGAAATTTGTCCCAGACAATTTTTCCTTGTCAGGGATTGATCGCAAGATGTTGTTAGAGGTTTTTGTTGTCATGGTAATCTACATAAGAATTAAGAAAATATAAGTATCATTGACATATTTAATTAGGCCTTTAATCAAATATGCTCCCACTATTTTACTCAAAACAAATGACCCTCATCATTTGATTCGGAAAATCCCGTTGGAAGATTTTCTAGTGGGTCGAGATCCATATTTCACTTCGTTCTAAGTCCGCGTAGGCGGATTACACAAAACTAGGTTATTTAGGTAGGAACTCCTTCCAGTTGTATCTCATACAACTCTCGAAAATTTCAGTTGGGTGAATAACTCCTTACTCCAATCCATCATATGGATTATTCCCAACTCTTGCTTCTAAAACATATATGATCTTATTATAATTAAGTTTGACCCATTGTCTTAGCAGTTGGATATTACAATTATCCCATCGCACCTTACTAATATAGAACATGCACCTCGCTTTGGCGAAACCTACATTATCCGATACTAGTCTTGATGAGTGCTAAAACTTGGAAAGCAAACACATATAATATCATCATAATTTGTTTAGTTAAGTTTGACCCATTGTTTTAGCAGTTGGATATTACAATTATCCCATCGCACCTTACTAATATAGAACATGCACCTCGCTTTGGCGAAACCTACATTATCCGATACTAGTCTTGATGAGTGCTAAAACTTGGAAAGCATAAACTTAATATTTTAGTTTGAGGGAATTGCAATTGTTATGATCTCACCGGCTTGTTTATCATATAAATCGTCTCTCACATGCATCAACATACATTCACATGCATCAACATACATACAAACAAAATGAAACAGTTATGGCCCCTAGCGCAATTGTTCTCCCAAGCTAATGAGAGAACCTAAGCTAACCTACAACGATCTAAGCTTCTCCAAGCAAGATCTTCAAGGTTGTCCTCCTTTAATATTGAATTCTTCTCTAAGCTTCTCCAAGCAAGATCTTCAAGATTGTCCTCTTTTGATATTGAAATCTTCTCTTTCTTCATAACATTGTCTTCTTCTCTTTATTCATAACATTACATTCCAGAAGAAACTCGTTTTACATACGAGGGTTTGAGATGAGAAAAGAAGTTACATTAAGAGATCAAAAAGGAGAGGCACGACACGCAGGTCGTATTTAAAAACCCAAAACAAAATAAAGGACAACTAAGGCCATAACTGATCACCACAAGGCAATAATAATAAACACATTGTTATTATTAAATTTTAATTCCTTTAATTAATTAAAACCAAATTAAATTTCGGCGACCGATCACTCTACGCAGAGTTAGCCGGGGGTTCCGCTGCCCTTGCGGGGTTGGAGGGGCAGCGCCCCTGTCCAAAATTTTAATGAACAATTCATTTGAAATGGACATTGTTTTGCATGAACACAACCCTTGCGTAGTCACAAAACAGGAACCCCAAAATTTTGACTCTGGGAGTGTGACGACCGTCACAGGCGTGTGACGACCGTCACAAGCAATGTGAGTGTGACGACCGTCATGGGTGTGTTACGACCGTCACACATCCATTTTGTTACGCCTGTTACGCTCGTCACACGAGCTTCACGCAGCCAAAGTAACAAACTTTGAAACAGTCAACACGCTCGTCACACGAGCTTCACGCAGCCAAAATAACAAACTTTGAAACAGTCAACAGACGTGTTCCAAAACCCTAAACTCACAACTCTTTGACGGCACAACCCTTGCGCCGTCACCAACCCTAATGCGCCAATTTCAGACCGTCAAACACACCTCGATTGTTGATTCAGTATGATTGATCAACAGGTCATTGCTTCACCATACTAATGTCGGATTCCGAAGCAAATGACCATTGATCGCTCAAAGGAAAACAATCATTTAGTGTTCGAATGAACGAAACAGAAACAGTATATCACATATACCGTATTTTGCATTAGGATTACTTATATCATATATAAGTTGATCGGTCTCAATTGCGTAACCTATGGACGATCGATGTATCGCTGCTTCACCATACTAATGTCGGATTCCGAAGCATAGTCAACATCAATCATCCAACTCGTACACTCATGATGCCAAATTTAATTACCCTTTTAATTAATCGATTCATTCTGTCTTTTAATCATATTAATACAGAAATTAAACAGCTATCCGATTCATGGTTTCGTAAGTGGCTCTGATACCACTGAAGGAGAATTGCGACCCAAAGCGCAACGGAAATTAAAAAAATTTCTCCTTTAGAGATCCTTACGAATGGTCATGATCAGTGATAGAATATTTACCTCTTGTGACGGTTGAAACCTTTGGTGCAGATCTCTTGTGACGATCAAAACCTTTGATGCAAATCCACGAAGCGATCACGAACGTTGAACGATGACAACGTCTCTACTCAGTCCACACGAACGGGTTCCTTCAATCTCAGTGCTAGCTGGTACGAATGAAGGCTTTGAGTGAGAGAGGGAGAGAGTGATAGAAAACGAAAATAATGCAACCGCAAATTTTTGCTTCTGCACAAGGGTTCTATTTATAGAACCACTTGTGTGGGCTTCAAGCTAAAAGCCCACTTAAGTGTATTTTGGCCCATATCTTATAATATGCCCAAAATCACTTAAGCCCATGGTACCTTACCATATTTCGTATTCTACTCAAGTACGCCGTACCTTACGATGTTCTATAATTCACTTAAGGGCACCGTACCTTACGGTATTCCTTAGTTACTCTATCTCTTATCAATCCGTCCTTTGTGTGTGACCCTATAGGTTTTCGCGACGTTGGCAATTACATTAAATCACACATTTAATATAATAAACAGTGAGCGGTATCTAGCAACACATCACTGCTACCCAAGACACGAAAATGTCATGTGATCTGACAATTCCTTCTGTGATAATACTTATGTGTATAATTACCCTTTTGCCCTTATGTCTATATTGAACACAAGGCATAGACCGTGTCATCCTTGTTCAGTTCAATATTGGGCCCATAGACATTTATCCTGTTACGCAGGATGGGCAAATTCCATCTAGGACACTCATGTCCCTCAGCATGCTTTGTGGAGTACCCATTAACTGTCTTTATGGTTATCCAGTTACGGACAACGTTGGATCAGCAATAAAGCACTCGACTCTACATCTAGGATCCATGGTGGTTTCAGGTCGAAGAGTGGAATACACTATTATCACCATGAGAATAACTTATGACACTTTGCATAACTTTCTATATAGTATTCTCATAGCGGGTCAATCCGGTATAAGTATTACTCCTAATATTCATACCTATGTTTAAGACTTGATAACTCTTTATCCATGATCCATGAGATGTGATCATCAGTCTACAAACATAATAGTCTTAATGCTTTAATGTTATCCCACTTCACACTAAAGCTCGACTACGGATACTTTAAGAATAGTGTCCTTATGTTTAATGTGATCTCATGATTAAGTCATACTTGATACATTAAACAGACTAGCTATTCTAGGGACTTTATTAAACAAACGTAATACAGAAAAAGCCTTTTATTATTAATAAATAATTCGATACAAGTACCAAAAGTATTGGCCTCTAGGGCTTACACCAACACCTATTCCTTATGACAACGACGATGTTGTGCCATGGGATTATGGTGGAGAGGTATACTGTAATGGGGAGAAGCAGGAAGATCAGGTTGCAGGTGAAACCACCGTTTCAAAGGTGGATAATGTCGGACCTAGTGGTTTCACTCGCAGTGGAAGGTTGTTTGCACCTGATGCTTTGAGGAGTGGGGATGGAGAGAGAGAAAAGAAAGATAAGGCCGAGGCTTTAGCCAGGGAAAGAGGGAAGCAGGTGGCGAGCGAGGGTACTCCAGTCGCGACACCGGCGCCTGGTGGGTCGGAGAAAGAACTTGATGATGAAGCTGAAGAATTTTTCAGGATCATCAAGAAGTCAGAGTATAAGCTTGTTGACCATCTGCAGCAGACGCCGTCCAAAATCTCAATCTTATCTCTGCTACTGAGCTCAGAGGGGCATAGAGAGGCTTTGTTGAAAATACTGAAGAGAGCCTATGTTCCTCAAGAGATAACGATCAATCAGCTAGAGACAGTGGTGTCCAATGTCAATGCCAACCATGGGTTGGGTTTTACTGATCTTGATTTGATGGTTGATGGGCGTAATCATAATAGGGCATTACACATTGCAATGGAGTGTAAAGGAGCGGTGCTTTCGCACGTGTTGGTGGATACCGGCTCATCATTCAATGTGTTGCCTAAGAAGGCCCTGGCGAAGTTGGACTGTGAAGGGTTGATCTTGAGGCCCACGGACCTAATAGTTAGAGCCTTTGATGGTTCTAAAAGGGCTGTGTTTGGGGAAGTGGAGCTCCCTGTAAAGATCGGGCCCGAGGTGTTTAAGTCCGTATTTCATGTCATGGATATCCAGCCGGCATACAGTTGCTTGTTGGGTCGGCCATGGATACACGCTGCTGGGGCAGTGACTTCGACTTTGCACCAGAAATTGAAGTACATCTGGGACGGGCAGGTCGTCACCGTTTGTGGGGAGGAAGACATCTTCGTCAGCCACCTATCATCGTTCAAGTATGTTGAAATGGACGGTGAGATATGGGAAACACCAAGTCAAGCATTTGAAACTGTCAAGGTGGAGAATGCCACTTTTGTCAAAGAAGAGAATAAGCCGTCCATTTCTTCATATAAGCAGGCTGCTGAGGTGGTGAAGAGCGGAGAAGCCCCAGGTTGGGGAAAGATGATTGACATCGCCGCCAAGGAAGACCGGTTTGGGGTTGGTTATCAGCCGGGCCGAGGCTCGTCTGGGCAGAACAGGGTCGTCGTCAGCCTTTCACGTTCACCAGTGCTGGAATGCTGGATCCATATCACATCTGTGCGGTGGGTGAAGAGGTCGACAGTGATTGCGAGCTAGATCAATGGATAAAACCGTGCGTACCAGGGATGGAGATCCAGAACTGGAAGGCCGAAAAGATCATCACTGTCACTCTACGTGAAGAGTAATATTTCCTGTTTTTCAATTCTGTCTGCATGAAAGCCATACGTTTTGCCCGAAACGTAATGGTTCATTGTAAGGGCCACCTCATATGTTTCATTTTGCAAAATTTGCATCATTAATAAAAAGATGTTTTTCATTAAAAGCGGTGTTCCCTGTCTTTCATTTATTTTTGCAGTTTAAAAATAAACAAAAATAAAAATGGCAATGTTTGTTTTCATTTTTCTTTTCATTTGCTTCGCTCCGGTTCTAAAGCAATGCATGAATCAACATTCATGCAGATGCGATCATTCGCCGGATCTCATTGATAACAATCCTGTTTCACCCTCATATGACTTCGACAATCCGATCTATCATGCCGAAGAAGAAGGCGAAGAAGATTGTGAACTGCCAGAGGAATTAGCCAGGTTGTTAAAACAAGAGGAGAAGGTGATTCAGCCGCATGAGGAGCAAGTTGAGGTTGTGAACCTGGGTACCGAGGAGGTCAGGAAAGAAGTGAAAGTTGGGGCTGCTTTGGAGGCGAGTGTTAAGAGCAGAATGGTAGCGCTGTTGAAAGAGTATGTTGATATCTTCGCCTGGTCTTATCAAGATATGCCAGGGTTGGATACCGATATCGTGGTGCACAAGCTACCGTTGAGAGCAGATTGTCCTCCAGTGAAGCAGAAGTTGCGCAGAACTCGACCCAAAATGGCCATGAAAATCAAAGAGGAAGTGCAGAAGCAGTTAGATGCTGGTTTCCTAGCCGTCACTAATTATCCGCCTTGGGTCGCAATTATTGTGTCGGTCCCGAAGAAGGATGGGAAGGTGAGAATGTGTGTGGACTACCGGGATTTGAACAGAGCTAGCCCGAAGGATGATTTCCCATTACCTCACATTGATGTGTTGATAGATAATACAGCTCAGTTCTCGGTGTTTTCCTTCATGGATGGCTTCTCTGGCTACAATCAAATCAAAATGTCTCCAGATGATATGGAGAAAACAACGTTCATTACACCGTGGGGCACTTTTTTCTATAAGGTGATTCCATTCGGTCTCAAGAACGCTGGCGCTACTTATCAGAGAGCCATGGTGACTTTGTTTCATGATATGATTCATCATGAAATCGAATGCTATGTTGATGACATGATAGCAAAGTCCCAAACAGAAGAGGGGCATTTGGTAGATCTGGCCAAGTTATTTGACCGGTTGAGACAGTTCAGACTGAGGTTGAATCCGAATAAGTGCACTTTCGGAGTGCGATCCGGTAAGTTGCTGGGGTTTATTGTGAGTGAAAGAGGAATCGAGGTTAATCCTGCTAAAGTAAAAGCAATACAAGAAATGCCTGAACCGAGAACAGAGAAAGAGGTTCGTGGTTTCTTAGGTAGATTGAACTACGTTTCACGGTTCATATCTCATCTAACAGCCACGTGTGAACCTATATTCAAGCTCTTGAGAAAAGATCAAACGGTCAGGTGGAATGATAATTGCCAAGCGGCATTTGAAAAGATAAAAGAGTATTTGCAGGAGCCTCCGATTCTGATGTCTCCTGTGGAGGGACGACCGTTAATTCTGTACTTGACGGTCCTCGAGGGGTCTATGGGGTGTGTACTGGGGCAGCATGACGAGTCTGGTCGAAAAGAGCATGCCATATACTACCTTAGCAAAAAGTTTACCGACTGTGAAACAAGATACTCACTGCTCGAGAAAACTTGTTGTGCTTTGGTATGGGCTGCTCGCCGACTGAGGCAGTATATGTTGGTTCATACCACTTTGTTGATTTCCAAGATGGATCCGATCAAGTACATTTTTGAAAAGCCAGCATTGGCCGGAAGGGTTGCGAGGTGGCAAATGATTTTGACTGAATATGATATTCAGTATACCTCTCAGAAAGCAATCAAGGGGAGCGTATTGTCTGATTACCTCGCCCAGCAACCCATTAAGGATTATCAACCGATGAAGTTTGAGTTCCCTGATGAGGACATCATGTTTCTCAAATCGAAATATTGTGAGGAACCAATCCCGGAGGAGGGGCCTGACCCTGAATCCGAATGGATTCTGATGTTTGATGGGGCCGTTAACGTGAATGGTAGCGGTGTTGGTGCTGTTTTGGTTACGCCGAAAGGATCTCATATTCCTTTTGCTGTCCGGCTAACATTTGAGTGCACCAACAACGTGGCTGAATACGAAGCTTGTATCTTGGGGATCGAAGAGGCGATTGATTTGCGGATCAAGAACCTTGTTATATATGGAGATTCAGCTTTGGTTGTGAATCAGGTTAACGGAAAATGGTATACGCATCAATCTCATTTAATTCCATATCGAGATTATACGAGGAGATTGTTGACGTTTTTCACCAAGGTGGTATTGCATCATGTGCCTAGAGAAGAGAATCCTTTGGCAGATGCTTTGGCTACTCTGGCCGCCTTGATTAAGGTACAGTGGTGGAATCAGTTCCCTAGTGTTGAGGTGGGACGTCTGGATAGACCGGCTTATGTGTTTGTTGTTGAGGCAACGCCTGATGATGAGAAGCCGTGGTATTACGATATCAAGCGCTATCTGGAGACCCAAGAGTATCTTGAGGGAGCATCCAAGAAGGACCGAAAGACTCTGAGGAGGTTGGCCATGGTGTTCTATCTGAATAAGGATGGGGTTTTGTACAAGAGGAATTTTGATTGGGTCTTGCTCAGATGCGTCGATGACGGAGAAGCAAGCCAACTGATGAAAGAGGTTCACGAGGGGTCGTTCGGTACCCATGCCAGTGGGAATGCAATGGTGAAGAAATTGTTAAGAGTTGGATATTATTGGATGACAATGGAGGCCCAATGTTTCAATTTTGTGCGGAAGTGTCATAAATGTCAGATTTATGCTGACAAGGTGCACGTGCCTCCAAATCCGTTGAGTTTAATGTCGTCTCCGTGGTCGTTTGCTATGTGGGGCATTGATATGATCGGAAAGGTTGAGCCTACGACTTCGAATGGGCACCGGTTCATATTAGTGGCTATTGATTACTTCACCAAGTGGGTGGAAGCAGCCTCTTATGCAAACGTGACGAAACAGGTTGTTGCCAGATTCCTCAAGAGAGACATCATTTGCAGATATGGGGTTCCCGAAAGAATCATTACTGATAATGGTTCTAATTTGAACAACAAGATGATGGTAGAACTGTGTCGGGAGTTCAAGATCGAGCATCACAATTCTTCTCCTTATCGTCCGAAGATGAATGGGGCGGTTGAGGCAGCCAATAAGAATATTAAGAAGATTGTGCAGAAGATGGTCGTGACCTATAAGGATTGGCACGAGATGTTGCCGTTTGCATTGCATGGGTATCGAACCTCGGTGCGTACGTCTACTGGGGCAACGGCATTCTCTCTTGTGTATGGGATGGAAGCCGTGCTACCAGTTGAGGTTCAGATTCCGTCGTTGAGAGTCCTGATGGACGTGAAATTGCAAGAGGCTGAATGGGTAAGGACTCGGTATGAAGAGTTGAGCCTGATCGAGGAAAAGAGGCTGGCAGCCATTTGTCATGGGCAGTTGTACCAGCAGCGGATGAAGCGTGCTTTTGACCGGAAGGTGCGACCTCGTGTGTATCACGCAGGCGATATGGTGTTGAAAAGGATCCTTCCTCCTCAGAACGATCGTCGGGGCAAATGGACACCCAATTATGAAGGTCCATTCGTGGTCAAGAAGGTTTTCTCTGGCGGAGCCTTGTTGTTGACGACCATGGATGGCGAGGATTTTCCATCCCCTGTGAATGCGGACGCAGTTAAAAAATACTTCGTATAAAGAGACCCGCTAGACGAAAAGAATAAAATAGTCCAGGCTAAAAGGGGCATCCCGGCGAACCAGAAAAAAAAATGAAAATGAAAATGAATGAAAAGGTTCGGGCAAAAATTAGGGATAAAATGAAAAAAACTATACACCCGGCAAGTCGAAAACCCCACAAGGGCGGCTTGGGCTAAAAAGGGTATCCCGGTGGACTGAAAACCCGAAAGGGCGGTCCAGGCAAAAGAGGGATTGAAACGAACAACTGCGTCTAGCATGATCGTTTGTGTTTTGGTTGAGACACATGGATAATCCCCGGTAGGGATCGGTCGGAATCGTCTTGTTCAAAAGGCAGAAAGCACGGAGAGTCTTGAGGACATATGGGGTGTAACCGAGTTGGAACTCGATGAGATCACGGGTTCACATTGCCATTAGGATAGATTTTTCCTTTTGTGCGCAATTACCTCTTTTCAGGAATTGCTTCCTGTGTATTGCTCGGTTTTGAGCCACCTTTTTTCAATCAATAAAATGCATATTCAGTCAAATAATTTTGTTTTTGTTTTCATTACCGCTTTGATTGCAAAAACATCTGTTTATTTTGATAAAGAATATTTGCATTTTAAGACATACGGGTCCCTTCCAATGCATGTGTATAAGATTGAAAGCCTGAAATCTTATTCGGAAGGTTGAGTGACCTGGATGTTGAAATTTTGGCACGCCTAGGGCACGTTTTTATCTAACGATCTCTGTTGCAGGTGCTGTTAGATATTTTCACTCACTTGCAGGTTGTGATGTGAAGCTTTTGACAAAAGATCCCCGTGGAGTCCAGTCAGGGACAAGAGAAATAGAAGAACGGTGAAAAGACGACGGAAGAACGTACGACGATCCTGGAGGGTTAATCAAGAAGACTCTTCAAAGTCTGAGGACTGGAAAGTTTGTATGAATCCAGGGAGTTCGATCTCCGTGGAGTACGGAGAAGGCGAGAATACAAGGTGATGAATCAGAAAAGTCCAGACGAGCCTGGGAGCTCTCAAAAGTGGAAAGCTGACACTGGATTTAGATGTTGAATACCAGGGTTCGACGAGTCGACGGGTGTTATGTGCCAGACTTTCCTTATTTCCCCAAGCAGTGTCGGGATTGTTATATCCCCAGCAAGTCTGAAAGATTGTTGTTTTCCATGCAGAGTGCGTTGGTGGTTTCTTCCCCAGCGAGGTTCCCAAGCGGATCGGGTTCAGTGGAGGTCATCCCTGGCGAGGGTTGTCTTTTTTCCAGCAGCAGTGCTATTCCCCAGCAGGGTGGAGATTGGAGTGTTGTCGAGTTCCTCAGCAGAGTGCCTCGAGCTCCCCAAAAGAGTCCCTTGAGGGGGATACTTTTTATGCATTCATCATTTAGATAAGCATAGCATATTGCATAGCTAATTGCGTAGCATTTCCATGGTTGTAGAGCATTACGCTGTAAAGAATCATGCATCAGCATTGCAAGCTTAAACTAGTCTCAAGTCGTGGTTACTGTTTGAGGATTGGTTTCGCCAGATGGTGAAGATGTTACTCTGAGGAGTTCGGCATCGTGATTCTGAATCAACAGTATTCCCCAGTAGTGCGATATTGGAGGAAGAGTTTCTGTCGGGCGGAGATGGAAATAAAAAAAAATCAAGAGAAGTTTTGGGGTTCAAGAAAAGCAAAAAAAAGAGAAAGAGAATAATCCCCAGCTGAGCGCAAATTGTTCGTTCACCGTGGATTAAGTAGGGATGGCATGCTCATGGCTTATTATCCCTAGCATGAATTGTTGACCCGCGTGCCGTCTCATTCATCACTTTACCTTATTGTTTCCGATGCCGTAGGGCATGAAGTTTCCGTTTTTCAGATCGAAGAAGTTTCTGACGATCAGGTTGAAGTACTTGTGGCACTCAGGCCAGTTTCCGATGTTCAGATCGAAGAAGTTTCCGACGATCAGGTCGAAGTACTTGTGGCATTCAGGCTAGTTTTCCGGTATTCAGACCGAAGTGGCACTCAGGCCAGTTTTCCGGTATTCAGACCGAAGTGGCATTCAGGCTAGTTTTCCGGTATTCAGACCGAAGTGGCATTCAGGCCAGTTTTCCGGTATTCAGACCGATGTGGCACTCAGGCCAGTTTTCCGGTATTCAGACCGATGTGGCACTCAGGCCAGTTTTCCGGTATTCAGACCGAAGTGGTATTCAGACCGAAGTGGTATTCAGTCCAAAGTGGTATTCAGACCGAAATGGCATCCAGACCAGTTTTTCGGGCATTCAGGCCAATCTCTCGGTGTTCAGACCGATATCAATACTCTCATATTCCGATGTCCAGTATTCATACTGACGAGCGGCGTTCAGGCCATGGTGGTTCCTGTGTTACCATTTATTTTGGTATCCAGGTCAATCTTCTCGGTATTCAGGCTGACTCTCACCGTACCAGACGGGTTTTTATTTCATGATCACCTCGTTGCCGATTCTGACGGGCACTGTTAATTATTTCCCAGCGGAGTGCAAATTGTTCATCTGTTCTTGGTATTCAATCACTCTTCACCCTGATCATCTGAAAGTCGAGGTTGTTCATATCGACAGGTTCACAGTGGATTGAATAGGGGCAGCTGTAACACCTCAAAATTTGCCCTCCTCTTCTTGGGACTAGTTTAGCATATTGCATTTCATGTTTTAGGACATTAGGCATTTTCATATTGCATATCATGTGAAAATAAGCAAGTCATCCTCTAAGGTCTTGTCAGAGATGGAGAAGTTGTATAGTTCAAGCCTGAGGGTCTTATTGAATTGATCACCAACCATCTGAGGGTTTGTGCTTCAATTGGGGTTTTCTTGGTTCTTTAAGGAGGTTGAGCATTATTTTGATTGCAAGGGTATATCACCATCATCATGGTTATATCCTTATCAAAGGTTTCAGAATTCATGCTCAGGTTCCTTGGGATTAGGGTTTTGACCTCTGGTCAACCCTAATCAATTGCACTCTTTCAGTCAGGGTTTTGCAAGAAGATGAGGTATTTGTTGATGATGAAGATCACATGGTTATGTGGAAGAGCTTATTGGAGCTAGGGGTTCATTTCTGAGCCATTTTCTCAAAAGGTGGAGGCTTAAGCTGATCAGAGCACTTCTAGATCATCTGTCAACCAGAAAGTCAACAGAAAGTCAGTTGAGGGCTAGGAGGTGGAGAAATGGTTTGAGACACTTCATTCATGTCCCAAAGAGGCTTATTCATCATTACAAACACTTATCTTGAAGAATTTGAGGTCAAATCAAAAGTTTCCAAAAATGGAAAGTGACCTGTAATTGGAAGTTTCCAAAAATGGAAAGTTTTTGGTTCAAATTCAACTTGATTTTACATCATCAAAAAAGATTCAAATGAATTTTTGTCCAACATGAAAGTTGAAGATCTTTCTCTCCCATTTCCAAAAAGTCCAAGATCATGAATTTATGATGAATGGTTGAGGAGATATGATCAAATCATTGCCAAGTGTGCTTGAAACTTCAAAAGGCCATAACTTTTGATCTAAAGCTCCAAATTGAGTGCCTCTTTTTGCACTTTGCTCCTTATGACATATATTTTCCAAATCATTCATGGCATTGCATGAAATTTCATCATATAATCATTTGCCCATTCATGACCATTTTGGAGGGAAATTTGCAAATTTGAATTTGGTGCATCATGGGAACAAAATACCATTGCCAACATGTGCATGAAGTGATTTTAAGTGAATTTGATCATCCATTTGCTACTGTTCACGTGTGCATTTGCATGGCACCACCAATTTTCCAAAATTTGTCATACACCTTATTTTTGCCTAATCCTAATTAACTCATGACTAATTGTGATTTGGATGTGATTAGTAGAGCATATATAAGGTAAATCATTACAGAATTGTTCATAATCACAAATTCTAGATCTAGATCTCATTTTCCCTCCAAAATTTCTCTCATCTCAAATTCAAATTTTCTCCACACAACCACACATTTTCTTGATAGATCCATCATCCTCATGACATTTGGAGCATGATTCATCCATTTTTTGTGGAATTTGAGCAAGGTTTGAAGCATGTCAAGCATATGAACACATCAATGGCAAGTGCAAATTGAGCTAGATCCAAGCATCTCCAAGCCTCAATTCATTCACAAAGCTTCATAACAAGAGTTAAGGAGTGGATTCACACACTTTGGAGGCCTTGAACTCACTGTTTTGATCACTGCCATTCCAGGTTGGTGAAATTTCGAGTCTCTTAATTCTTAATTTTATGGACATGATTAGATAGATCTTTGCTCGCTGAAAATTCTGATATAAAATTCATGAAAATTGGTTGAGAAATGACTAAGTTATGGTGAATTAAAGTTTTGAATGCAAATGAGTTTTCCTTCGATTCTCTTTGTTCATGATGTTTTAGACTGAAATAATAGTGGATTTGGATTGTACATATTGAGAGCTTTCATTTGGTATAGGTATTACAAAAATCTGCAAAAAAATATTATTGGTGGTTACTGTTCACCACCGTCTCAAGGTAGGAGACGGTGGTATCCACCGTGAGCGCCACCGCCTGCAAACCCTAGGGGCGGCATTCCAAAACGACGTCGTTTTGTTCAGCAAGCATGAACATGCTTCGATTCTCCCTGAGTGCATTTCCAGATTTTCATTTTAATTTCCTTGCCTTTGGCCAAAAACGGCGTCGTTTCAAGTCTAGCGCGCATCCTCACTTCGATTCCCATCTCTGGCGCTTTTTCAAATTAGCCTCATCATTTATTTTTCCCTCCAAATATCATGTACATATGTCACATTTTATTTCATATTTTTTATCCAACTTCCAAAAATCATAACAAATTGAAAAATGATCCAATTAATTCCAAAATTTTTCCTACATGATCATGTGTTTGTCTAGTATTTTATGGTGTTGATTTTATGATTTTACCATGTCTGGATTTTTAATTATGTTGAATTGATTGAAGATGTACACAATTATGCCATGCTTCATTCTTTCTATTGGGAAATGCTCAATAATGATCCAATTGCCATGAAATTTTGTGTGATGATTCCTAACATGATGCTTGACCTTTGAGGCTTGGTTTGGTATTTTTCTCATTTTTCATCTTTGTTTTATGCACATGATTGTATGGTGTGACAATGTGTGTCACACAATTTGATGTTGATCTTATTCATTTTCATTGCCATATCAATGGAGCTTCTCTGATTATAATTTTTGGCATGATGATTGTGCTTGACATGTTGTATGCACATAAAAATTTCCAAAATTGTTTGATTCATTTCTGTTTTAATATGGAATTTTGATTCTTGATGATCAATTGTATGCTTTGAAGTTGCCTTTGCCTTCTCATGCTCATGAAATGACTTTGCTTAATGCTTTTGACTTGGTCCTTTTTAGGACATGTTCTTGCTTGATTGTAGATGCTTCTTGTTGAATATCAAGTTCTGTTTTGACTTTTTGATTCACCTTTGACCCTAGGCTTTGCCCTAGGGGTTGTACTCACATTTGAGCTTTGAATTTCAGGTTCAAGCATTCATCTCCATGATTGATGTTGCCTCATCATTTAAGCTTGGCTATTTGCTATGTTTGCTAACCTTTGGTTCTTTTGTAGGTCCTTTGGTGAATCACTTGAGTGTTTGCCTCTTATGGCTTACATGTTGTACATATTGGGATTGTCTGTCTATTGTTATCTGTTAACTGTTGTTTGGTTGTCTGAATGTGAATATTGACTTGTGTGATTTTCTTACAGGTACTTTAGCCGCTTTAACTCATTATTTGAGTTGCTTTGCTTTGCTTGTGGTTGGCATACCACTTAGGTAATCTCTTGAACTCCATGTAGTCTGGAAGACCTGCTATCTTTGGCAGGCACCTGTCTAAAGCCCTCCTTAAGAGGCCATGTTCTTGATTGTTTAATTTTGTGCTAAAGACCTCAATGAGGCATGGTTACATGTAAAGACCTCCTAAGTGAATGTGCAATCCATCCCCTGCTATTCAGTTGAGTCTTTCATCTTGCTCGCACTACGTGCTGATGCATTTTGAATAAACACCCAAGATCTTGTATAAAGAGTCGGACATTATGGAATAGAGTTCCTCATTCTGGACTCCCACACCTTCTTTGATTCAAGCTCACCCAGGCCCGGGTTAAGAGCTGTAAGGTCTAACCATCATCTCCCATTTCATCTGCTCACCCTGACGGTCAATGTCAGTGGTTAAGAGCCTCAGACACCCTTTCCAGTGTTGGCTTGTTTGTCGAGGTTGATATGACCCCTTGACTAAAGCCCAGCCTTGTATGAGCCGCTTGTTTGCATATAGCGTGTGATGATTGCTTTTGATGTTTATCTGCTTTTGCTTATCATCTCCTTTCTGTAGGAGTCGTATGATCAACTTTCGAGGAAGTTGAACGTACGTAGAGATAGACTTGAGTTGACTCACTGCCTGTGTGAGTCAAACTCTTGTTAGAGACCTCAACCTAGGGTTATAATTTGCATGATGACTATTAGGCTCGAGTCAGTCTCCCTTTTAGTCCGTTATTCCCTTGGTCTCTGGTTAGGAGAAAGTTTCTCCCCTGTTAAGGGGAACTACGTTGCCCTGATCCTCATACCAGATGAGGTACGTAGGCAGGAGATCGTGCGAGATCTCTCCGGGAAAACCCTTTTATTTTTTGCGTGTGTTTTGCTTGACAGATAGCAGGCTCGAGTTCCCGACTCCCTGTTAGTCTGTGTGTTCACCCTTCTTCTTTTTCAACCCTTCTGCTTTATGTGTGTGTTTGGAGTCTGATGTAAGCCCAGCGATTGGCATTCGGTTTCCCATTTGTGGTTGGTTGTTTGGAGTCTGATGTAAGCCCAGCGATTGGCATTCGATTTCCTGTGTGTGTTTGTTTGTTTTGTGGAGTCTGATGTAAGCCCAGCGATTGGCCTTCAGTTTCCTGTTTCGTTTGTGTGTTCGGAGTCGGACGTAAGGCCAGCCATTGGCAGTCTGTTTCCATTTGCGAGTTTCTTTTGACGTCTCAGCGTCTTTGCGTGTGTTTTGTTCCGGCGTGCGTTAGCCGAACTACGGTAGCTCTGATTCTCATTCCATATGAGATACGTAGGCATAGGATGCGATATCCTAGCGAGCCCGTTTCCGTTTCCCCGAACTACGTCAACTCTGATGTTTGTTTCTGACAAACTACGTAGGCCCAGGATGCGACATCCTGCCGAGTCCCCTTCCTCCATCTCCTTTCACCTGTTTGCTTATTCTAGTGTGTGTGCATTTTTTGAGCAGTTATTTAGCAACCTTTTTCTATTCTTCTGAGCGTGGATCCCGTCGAGTACGATGGACGTGAGGGGTGCTAATACCTTCCCCTTGCGTAACCGACTCCTGATCCTTGTGATCTCTGGTCGTGAGACCATTCCTTTCCAGGTTTACTTCGAGCGTTTCCTTTCCCTCCTTCGGGATAAATAACACACGGTGGCGGCTCTGTATCTTTTCCCGCCGGTTGTTTTTCGCGTTGCGACAGCTGGCGACTCTGCTGGGGACAAAAGTTGACCTATTGCTGGTCCATCTTCCCTAGGCGAGTCAACCCTAGCGCTCTCGAGGGTAGTTTTGGTGGCTTTTATTGCGCTATTTATTGCATTTATGATTATTATACTGTGTATATATTTGCATATATGTTTGCATGCATCATATTATCATTATGTTGGGCTTTGTACAGGTTGGTTCCTCTGATTTGGGGTGGGTGTTCTGAGTGGGGCTAAAACCCAGGCCCGAGTATACACCTAGGATTAGTGTGGTCTCATGTTCCTCACATGTTGGTTGGGCATGTTGTTGCGACGTGACACACCACGAGTCGGACGAGGTTCTTCTGAGAGAGCTCTTCCATTGTGGAGTATTCCACTTTGGTCGGGTTACCGCTTTAGAGCTGTTGACTTCGGTGACTGTTCTTTCCCGGATCTTTGGTTTAGACGATCTTATGAGAGCTGCAGCGGCACACCCGAAAGGGAAAACCCGTTGAGTATCTTGTCCGATTGTCGAGACCGTTATCCGCCTTAGGATGACCTGATTAGAATTCACCTGGGAGGGGAGGGTTTGATTCTTACAGATGAATGTTCTGATGGTGACTTTGATGGTGACTAATGGTTCAGTTATTGATCTGGGTCCTATTTTTGAGTTGGATTTGTGGATTTATTTCTGAGACGCCGGAGTTCTGTCCACAGTATTTATCAGTGGGGATCCGTTTATTTCAGGATTCCCTGGGTTGATTCAGATGATTTTGTTGTTATCAGATTAGTGGTTCTCTGGAGATGATGGTGGTATATCCTCAGGTTCCGTTTATTTCGGAACTCCCAAGTCGGATTTGTGATTACTCAGTACCTCAGATGGTTGTGATCCGTTCAGAGACCGCGGCCTCAGTGCAGTGGATGTTCAGACGACTTGGAGGATGGCACAGTGCATTGCATTCATGCATTAGCATCATTCTCATTTTGCATTTATCCGCATCTAACTCATGTTTATCCATATGCAGGGGACATTCTTGATTGAGATCCTGGTTGAGAGGCTTCTCTACTCATATATGAGGCCCGGTTTGAAGGACGATGTTGTCTACAGTTTCTTTGATCCAGAGATCGGTGTGCTAAAAGAGATGATAGCATTGATTACGCCTGACCATGTGGGGATGTTCCGTGAGACTTATGGTGGTATTCTGAAGATGGTTTTCAGGCTCACTGACAGGGATGGGAGTGCCATCCATACTTTTCTCCAGTTTTATGATCCTGGTTTGAGATGCTTTGTCTTCCCGGATTACTTGTTGGGGCCTTTGATGGAGGACTATGCTAGTATCTTGGGTATTCAGATCAGAAATCAGGTTCCTTTTTATGCTACTCAGGAAGAACCTGATGCTTGTGGGATCTCCCGTGCTCTTTATTTGATCCCCGAAGTGACTAAAGGAGGTCTGAAGGAGAAGGGAAAGTTGCCTGGTTTTCATCTGAGTTTCCTGGAGGCTAAAGCCAAGGAGCATGCTGTTTTGGGTGATTGGCAGACTGTCTGTGCTTTGATTGCTGTGAGCATTTATGGAATCATCTTGTTCCCTAATCAGAAGAACTTTGTGGATATTAATGCCATTCGGGTGTTCGTTCAGAGGAATCCTATTCCTACCCTGGTTGGGGATGTCTATTACTCGGTCCATAATCGGAACGAGAAGAGGCGTGGGGGATTGATTAGGTGTTGTGCTCAGCTACTATACAAGTGGTTCATGGGATATCTGCCTTCCAGGGGTGCTTTTGTTCTTCTTAACCATACTGTAAATTGGGCAACCAAGTTGATGGGTTTGCGAGCCAAAGACATAGCTTGGACTCATAGTAGTGGGGCTGGACAGGATTTCATTTGCAGTTGTGGGAGTTTTCCCAATGTGCCTCTTATAGGAGTTCAGGGTTGCATTAATTATAACCCGACGCTTCTTAAGAGACAAATGGGATTCGCTATGGAGGTTCCTCCTCTCAAGAGTGAGATTCAGGAAACTTTCTACTTCCCGGTTGAGGGTAACCAGTCATCGTTGAGGCAAGTGTCTGATGCATGGCGCCGTATTCAAAGGAAAGGCAAGTTTTCTTGGGGTAGAGCTAATAGCAGGTCTTTTCCTCCATTTTATGATTGGCTCGGCAAGAGAGTGGAGCTCACGCATCTACCATTTCTTGTGGGTGATCCTTGGTATCCGTTGATTGAGGAATCCCATTCTTCTATCAGTATGGAAGAGTTCCTGGAGATGAAGAGGGAGAGAGATCAACTTCATGCAGAGAAGAATGAATTGGAGATGAGTGTTGCTAGAATCCAAAGGGCTAATCAGGAAATCAAAGGGAAAATAGAAGACCAGGATAAGAGACATGCTCTTGTGGTGAAGCGCTTTGAGATAGACACCGCTTATTATGGCAAGGTCAGCCAAGCTTTAGAGTCATCTACGAAGGAGCACGACATTACCAAGGAGAGGTTGGCTAGATCTTTGAAGGTCATTGAGGATGAGAAGAGGAGGCAGATCCTTGTAAAGAATCAGAGGGAAGCCAGAGTCAGAGTCCTTACCGCAGAATGGGAAGCAAAGCTGAAGATTAAGGAAGCAGAGAACGTGAAGATTATTACTGAGAGAGATCATTATATTGCCGAGAGAGATCATTATCTTGCTGAGAGGGATCATTATTTCCGTCAGATGAAGATTCATTAGAAGGAGGTGGGGAGATTGCAACAGGAGAACACCGAGCTCAGGTTCGCCGTGAAGTTTACTAGGATGGTTGATGATGTAGGGCCTTCTGTGGGACCTTCGTCAGATTAGACCTTTCTTATTTGTGTTGGATTACCGTCAGGCATGTTGACGGAATTCACTTGCTTGTATTTTCTTTCTGATTCTGGAGAATTGTATTTGATCTGTATCAGACTTGATGTATGACTTTCGCACGTATTGTGTGTAACACCTCAAAATTTGCCCTCCTCTATTGGGACTAGCTTAACATATTGCATATCATTTTTAGGTCATTAATCATCTGAGGATGTGTGATTCAAATTAGGGTTTTTGATTCTCAAGGGGATTGAGCTTCATCTTGGTTGAAATGATACATCATCATCATAATGGTTTTGTCATCACCAAGAGATTGATCAGATACCTTGAGATTAGGGTTTTGACCTCTGGTCAACCCTAATCAGTTGAATCATCTGCATTGGGCCAATCAGGACTTAGCAAGGAGATGGGGTTTTCAATGGATATGGGGATCATCATATGATTATATGGAGCTTATGGAAGCTAGGGCTTCATCATTGAGCCATTTCATCAGGAGTTTGAGGCTCAATTTGATCAGTCAAGCTGAAATTCATCTATCAGTCAGAAAAAGTCAACTGTGGTCAATTGTGCCTGAATTCATGGATTTGGAGGAGGGAGAGGGTTAGAGACACTTCATTCATGTCTAAACAAGTTTCATTTGGCATTTCAAAGATCAAGAATGAAGAAAATAAAGTCAGGTGGAAACTTTCCAAAAATAGAAAGTGACCTGTAATTGAAAACTGCCAAAAATGGAAAGTTTTTCTCCTCAAAATTACATGTCCAAAAATGCTTCAAATGAAATTTTGTCCAACATGAAAGTTGTAGATCTTGCTCTCACCTTTCCAAAAAGTCCAAGAACATGAATTTCTCATGTGTGGTTGGCAAGTTATGGATTGATCATTGTTCAAAAAAGTTGATTTTCAAAGAGGCATAACTCTTGAACCATTTGGCCAATTTGGGTGATTCTTTTTTGAGCAAATCTCATTTGACATGTTTTATCATAATGCATCATTACATTTCATCAAAAATCATCACATAAAAAGTTCATTTTTCAAGTGAACCAATTTAAATTTTGGTGGGAAAAAAGGTGATTTTGAAAAATACATACAATTTTCACTCCAAACCAATGCCAATCACTTCTAAACAGAAATTTGGACTTGCTTCAACTGGTTTTACACTGTTCCATTGGTTCTATTTGAAAAAGGGCAATTTTGCCAAATTGCATAACATGTGCATTTTCACTAATCCATTCCATTAGCACTAATCATGATTACTAACATGTTTAACAATGCATATATAAACTAAATCCTAACTGTTTTCATCTTAATGATAACAGAATTCAGATCTAGATCTGAAAATCACCAAAATTCTCTCAACTTTTCATCTTCACTTTTTTGCAATTTCTTCACAAACCTTGCCAGGATCTTCATTGATTCATCATCAACATGTATTTTGGAAGCTAATTGGATCAAAATTTCATCATTTCCAAGCCAATTCGTGGACTTTTGCATCAAGCTTCAACAATGGCAAATTGAATTTCTGAGCAAATCAAGCACTGTTGAGCCAAGGCCTTGCATTCATTCATCTTCTACATCATCATAGAGATTCTGTTTTGCACCTACAAGGCCTGAAACGCGCGAATTCATCACTGTGCTCAAATCAAGGTCAGTTTTCGAATTCAATAATTCATGAAATTGATTGATGATTTGGATAGATCTTTCTTAGTAGAGAATTCTGCAATTTGTTTCACTAAATTTGGTTGAGAAATGAGAGAGTTATGTTGATTTGAAGTTTCATGCATGATTATGTTTGGCTTCGATTCTCTTAATTTAGGAAGAATTAGGAAAAATTAATTTGATATTCATGATGTACGTTGAAAGACCTTTCCGTTGATATAAAGTTTGTCCAATTTTGTGAACATTTGTTCTTGAGCCTATGAACACATGAAGAACATGAACAACACTTGAAAAATTTCAAAAAAAGCCTTGCTAGATCCGTTCCAGCGCTACTGTTCACGCTCCAAGGTGTTTGAGCGCGCCAGGCTTTTGAAAGTGGACTCCCTTCGAGTCTTGGCTGTGTCATTTTCGCTTTTGGCCTTTTGAATTAATTTCCTTGCCTCCACATGATTCACATGCCTCCATTACATGTTTTTTATTTTTTCTCAACATTAGAAAATTCATATCTCATTCAATTTTTGTCCAAATAATGTGAGATTTTTTGTGGAATGCTCCTTGTGATGTGCTTGATTTTCTGGTGATTTTTAATAATTTTGTGCACGGGTATATTTTGAAAATGCTTAGGGTTTGCTTGAATGTGTCCTTTTGTGCACCATGCTCACTCTTTTGCTCATAAAATGATGATGCTTCATTAGAAATTCATGCAATTTTTTGTGCTTAAACTAGACTCATTCCTGGTCATTTTGATATGTGTTTTGTAATTTTTGAGTTCCTGGATTGATAGTTATGACATGATCTTTATAGGTGTTACATTTTGTGCCATGCCATGCTTTGTGCAACTTCTTGATTTTATTTTCTATGCTTGTTGAACTTGAATTGAGCTGGATTTTTGCATGAGAATACTTGTGAACGTTGAGAATACATGTGAATATTTCTGGAATTGTTGAATGCAATTCCTATTTGATTGAGATTTTCTCCCCTGTTTAGTCATTTGTTGACTTTTTTGTGAGACATGTTTGCATTTGATTTGTGAAATTCTGGTTATTAATTGGATGGATGTGAAATTTGGCATGAGTATTGTAGACATCTTGAAGTGCATCTTGGCTTTGGTCTCATTCATTTATCATGTTTTATCTCTGTTTTATGATTGGTTGAAGTGGATGCATGTTTTGATGTCTTGTATTGGCTTGCTTAAACTTGTCTGGAATTTTTGAATTTCATTGACTTGCTTCCCTTGGTCCAAATGAGCTGAAATTTGGTATGATTGACATGTTATGAATTCTGTTTGATCATGAAGTTTTTGAGGATTTATTGAAATGTTTTGGTATTGATTTGATTGTGATCATTCTGTTTGGTCCTTTGAAGTTCTAAATTGCATGTTTGATGCTTTTTCCTTCATGAAATGATAATGATGAACGATATGAATGTGGAACCACTTGGGTTTGATTCTTAATTGTTTGATCTTGATGTTGGATAATTTTCACTTGCTGTTTTGGATTTTTCACCTCCTTTTGACCCTAGGCTTGTCCTAGTGGTCTTGTTTCTCATGTTTGAATGTGATTTTCAGGTTAAGAAGCAAATGCTTTAAGGAGATTAATGCAAGTTGATTGAGTTTGGTTGATTGTTATGAACTAACTTGTTCTATTTTGTAGGATGCTTAGCTCACTTGCTTTGGACTTGTGCTTTGCACATGTGATTGATTGTGTTGACTGTTGGCTCTTATCTTGTCTGTTTTGACTTTGTGATTGGTATACTGACTGTATTTGATTGATTTCAGGTACATTAGTTGCTAATAGTTCCTTGAGAACTCGCTTGTGCTGCTGCTTGGTTGTATAAACCAATTGAGGTAGAATTTCTTTTCTCCATGTAGTCTGGAAGACCTGGCCTGTTACTTGGCCAGGCACCTGTCTGAAGTCCTCCTTAAGAGGCAATGATTGTGCTTGTTTATTTTTGTCCCCAAGCAGGAAAAGACCTTTGTTAAGGCAATTGGCAGACACAAGGGATGTGCAATCCATCCCCTGCTATTCTTGTCGAGTCGTCCCTCTGCTCACACCACTGTGTTGATGCATTGGGATATTAACCCAAGATCCATGTACAGTTGTACAGTTGAGTCAGTGTCATAAGTGTAGAAGGGTTCCCACTTTCTGGACCCACACTTCCTTTGTCTGAAGCTCTCCCTGGCCAGGGATAAGAGCTGTGAGGCACACCCCTCACTCACCTTTCATCTAGCTTCACCTTGACTCTCAATGTCAGGGTTAAGAGCTAACATCACCCTGATACAGTTGACTTGCTTTGGCAGTCTAACCCTTGTTTGAGCCACCTCTGTTTGGATATAGTGTGTGCTATTTGTGATTGTTTGCTTTGATTGCTTTGCCTGTTTAGGATTAGCTTGCTGCCTGTGCAAGTTAGGATAGAAACCATAACATAGGGCAATGATGCATGATAACATCTAGGCTCGAGTACAGCTCCCTAGTAGTGTGTCTCCCTTTGTATCTGGTTAGAATTTCTTTCCCGTTCAGGGGAACTACGTCGCCCTAATCCTCATACCAGATGAGGTACGTAGGCAGGAGATCGAGCGAGATCTCTCTGGGCGCCCTTTTCTCTTTTTTTGTGGTGTTGTGTGCATGCAACCTTTTTGCTTCTTTTGACGTCTCAGCGTCTCTTCTTGCTTGCTTGATGACTTTTAGGTCCGAGTTCCCGACTCCCTATTAGTTTGTGTGTTCCTTTCCCCTGTTAAGGGGAACTACGTTGCCCTGATCCTCATACCAGATGAGGTACGTAGGCAGGAGGTCGTGCGAGATCTCTCCGGGCACCCTTTTCTTCTTTTGCGTGTGTTGTGTTTGACAGATATCAGGCTCGAGTTCCCGACTCCCTGTTAGTCTGTGTGTTCAGTTTCTTCTGACGTCTCAGCGTCTTATGGGTGTTGTGCTTGACAGCTATCAGGCTCGAGTTCCTGACTCCCTGTTAGTCTGTGTGTTTGCTTGACAGTTGCTAGGCTCGAGTTCCCAACTCCTTAGTAACTTGTTGCTTGTTCCTTCTTGTGTGTGTTAGGAGATGGATGTAAGCCCAGCCATTGGCATTCCGTATCCTCTTGTTGTGTGCTCGGAGTCCGGTATAAGTCCATCAAGTGGCATCTGGTTTCCAGTGTGGGTTTGTTTGGTTCGGAAGCTGATGTAAGTCCAGCGATTGGCGTTCGGGTTCCATGTTTGCCTTTTTGTGTTTTGTTTTGTTTCGGCGTGCGTGAGCCGAACTACGGTAGCTCTGATTCTCGTTCCAGACGAGATACGTAGGCATAGGATGCGATATCCTAGCGAGCACTCTCCCCTCTTCCCCCACCTGTGTTGTTTTCAGTGTGTGTGTGCGATGTTTGTTTTAGCAACCTTTTCTTTCTTTAGAGCGTGGATCCCGTCGAGTACGACGGACGTGAGGGGTGCTAATACCTTCCCCTTGCATAACCGACTCCCGATCCCATTCTCTTTGGTCGCGAGACCATGCTTTTTCCAGGTTTACTCTGAGCGTTTCCTTTCCCTCTTTTGGGATAAATAACGCACGGTGGCGGCTCTGTGTTGTTTTTGTTTTAGCCCGCCGGTTGTTTTTCGCGGATGCGACAGCTGACGACTCTGCTGGGGAGTATTGTTGACCTGTGCTGGTCCATCTTCCCTAAGCGAGTCTCTCCTAGCGTTCTAGGATAGTTTAGGTTGCTTGTGCCGCTTTATTTATTGCATTTATTATTCTGTTGTGTATATATTTGCATAAATATTTGCATGCATCATACTATCATGTTGTCGTCCTCTGTGCAGGTGGTTCCTCTGTTTGGGGTGGGTGTTCTGAGTGGGGCTAAAACCCAGGCCCGAGTATACACCTAGGATTAGTGTGGTTTCACGTTCCTCATTTGCTTTATCAGCATATTGTTGCAACGTGACATACCACAAGCCGGACGAGGTTCTTTTGAGGGAGCTTTTCCTTTGTGGAGTATCCACTTTGGTTGTGTCACTTCATCTGAACTATTGACTTCGGTGACCGTTCATTCCCGGATCTTTGGTTTAGACGATCTCAGGAGAGCTACAATGGCACACCCGAAAGGGCAAACCCATTGAGTATCTCTGCCCGATTGTCGAGACTATTATCCGTCTTAGGATGAATTGATTAGAATTCACCTGTGAGGGGAGGGTGATTCTTTTGGATGCATGTTCTGTTGGTGACTTTGATGGTGACTTTTGGTTCCGTTGATCAGAGTCATATTTATAAGTCGGATTTATGGACATTTATTGTCGAGACGCCGGAGTGCTGTCCGCGTTATTTATCAGTGGGGATCCGTTTATTTCAGGATTCCCCGGGCCGATTCAGAGGATGTTATGGTTATCTGCTCAGAGATTGTCTGATGATGATGGTGATGTATCTTTCAGTTCCGTTTATTTCGGAACCCTTGAGTCGGATTTGTGATTGCTCAGTACCTCAGGTGGTTGTGATTAGTTCAAAGATCGGGCTCAGTACAACAGATGATCAGATGACTCGGAGGATGGCACAATGCATTGCATTCATACATCTGCATCATTCTCATTTTGCATTCATCTGCATCGAACCTATGTCTAGCCATATGGGGAGTATTATTGATAGAGAAATCTGGTGGAGAGACATTCTAAATGTCAGAATGAGGATGTCAAAATATTATCTGTCTCGATGAAACCAGAATCAAAAGACAGAAGTTTCCTCGTATGGATAGACGTTGCATTCATGCATGTTAACCTGTTTGCTGTTTTGTAGGTATCAGTATCTAACCGGTGCGCACAACTTTTCCGCTCAGATACCCTGCCAGACTCAACAAACCCAGACTGATGGATCCGCCTAACGCCGACATTCTCGAGCTAAAAGAGATGATGAGAGAGTTGTTCAAAGTCGTGCAAGGGATTGCCTTGGGGCAGAAGGTAATTGCTGAAAAGGTGGAGAAGATTGAGAAATGGTTGCTAGCGGAGAAAGTTCAGGGGAAAGCTCCGTCATTCGTAGTGAAGAAATCCCTTGACAATGGTCAGCTCAAGAAGAAGGTTGAATCAGGTGGTGCGCAGACTAAAAGAGAATGCGGTAAGGATCGTTACCACCCTTATGCTGCCACCGTAACCATTCCTGTTGGTGATTCACCTGCACCACAGCAACAACCACCACCTCAATAGAGGACACAGAAAGATGGGTACCAGGTGAGAAGAAGGACGACAGACCGTCATTTCAATAAGCCGCCCGTGACTTACGCCTCTCTGTTTATAAGGTTGAAGGATCTTGGGTTGGTGCAACCAAGGATATTGGTTCCAGGGAAACCGGATCAGAGGGTTGCCAGTTATGATGAGAATGTCAGGTGTGAGTTCCATGCTGGGGCACCCGGACATCATGTTGAGGATTGCAAAGCCTTTAAGCATGTGGTCCAAGACTTGGTGGATTCTAAGGCAATCAACTTTGCACCAACGACAGATGATGGTGCTAACCCCGCGACGAGGCATGGTCCTGTAAAAGTGAAAATGATGCCGAAGGACAAGAAAGGGATAGAGGTGAGTGAGAAGGATCAGTTAAAAATGCCAATGTCTGTGGTCCCAAAACCTCCGACGAAGGATGGAGCTTTCCCTAGAGTTGATAATTGTTGTGCGGCCATCGTCACAAAGGGGTGTGTAGCGATGGGGGAAGCGATCCAGAGAATAAAGAAAGTGGAAATGGATGACGTAAGATGTAAAGCACCCAGTCTGGCAGCTGAAACCGTCAAGGTGGAAAATGTCATTGGTGTTGAGAAAGAGAAAAAGCCGTCCATTTCTTCTTACAGACAGGCCGTAGAAGTGGTGAGAAATGGAGGGATCCCAGGCTGGGGGAAGATCATAGGCATTGTGGTAAAGGCGGATATGTTCGGGGTTGACTATCAGGAAGGTCAAGACTCGTCTGCGCAGAACAGAGGACGCCGTCCACCGTTCGCGTTTGTCAGTGCTGGAATGTTGGATCCAGGTCACGCCTGTACAGTGGGTGAAGAGATTGACAGTGACTGTGAGCTGGAGTCGTGGATCAAATCGTGCGTACCAGGAAGCTGGAAGGCCTAACAGGATCAGCACTGTCACTCGTCCGGAAGAGTAATATTTCTTGTTTTTCAGTTTTTATTTGCATGAAAGCCGTGCGTGTTGCCCGACACGTAATGGTTCATTTTGAGGGCCACCTCATGTTTCATTTTGCAACATTTTGCATCATAAATAAATGGATGTTTTTCAGTTAAAAGCGGTGTTCCCTGTTTTTCATTTATTTTTGCAGTTTAAAAACAAATAAAAATGGCAATGTTTGTTTTCATTTTTTCCCTTTTTGATTTGTCTCGTTCCGACTTCGAAAAGTGATTCTCCGGATCTCATTGATAACAATTCGGTTACACCTCATATGACTTCGACAATCCGATCTATCATGCCGAAGAAGAAGGCGAAGAAGATTGTGATCTGCTGGAATTAACCAGGTTGTTTAAACAAGAGGAGAAGGTGATTCAGCCGCACGTGAAGCGAATTGGGATTGTTATTCCAGGCACCGCCTAGGTCAGAAAGGGAGTGAAAATTGGGGGCCGCTTCGGAGGCGAGTCGAAAGCAGAATGGTGGCCCTGTTGAAAGAGCATGTGGATACCTTCGCATGGTCATGCCAGGATATGCCAGGGTCGGATACCGATGTCGTTGCGCACAAGCTACCATGGAGAGAAGACTGTCCTCTAGAGAAGCAGAACACCGGTGCTACTTATCAGAGAACCATGGTGACTTTGTTTCATGATATGATTCATCATGAAATTGAATGCTATGTTGATGACATGATAGCAAAGTCCCAAACAGAAGAGGGGCATCTGGCAGACCGGGCCAAGCTGTTGGACCAGTTGAGACAGTTCAAACTGAGGTTGAATTCAGATAAGTGCACTATCAGAGTGCGGGCCGGTAAGCTGCTGGGGGTTTATTGTAAATAAGAGAGGAATCGAGGTTGATCCTGCTAAAAAAAAAACAAGAAATGCCTGAACCGAGAATGGAAAAAGAGGTTCGTGGTCTATTAGGTAGATTGAACTACATGTCATGGTTCACATCTCATCTAAACAGCCACGTGTGAACCTATACTCAAGCTGTTGAAAAAAAAGAGATCAAACGGTCAGGTGAAATAATGATTGCCAAGGGGCATTGAAAAATAAAAGAATAAGTTGCAGGAACCTCCGATTCTGTTGCCTCTCTATGGAGAGAGACTGTTAATCTGGTACTTGACAGCCCTCGAGGGGCCTATGAGGTGTACTGGGGCAGCATGACGAGTCTTGTCGAAAAGAGCATGCAATTTACCTTAGCAAAAAGTTTACCGACTGTTAAACAGTACATTCACTGCTCGAGAAAACTTGTTGTACTTTGGCATAGGCCGCTCGCCGACTGAGACAGTATATGCTGGTTCATACCACTTTGTGGATTTCAAGATGGATCTGATCGAGTACATATCTGAGAAGCCAGCAGTGACCGGATGGGTTGCAAGATGGCAATGATTTTGACTGATGTGATATCCAGTATATCCCTCAGAAAGCAATCAAGGGGAGTGTATTGTCTGATTACCTCGCCCGACAACCGTGGAGGATTATCAACCGATGAAGTTTGAATTCCCTGATGAGGACATCTCGAGGTGCTCTGATCGAAAGATTGAGAGTAACTGATCCCGGAGGAGGGGCCTGACCCTGAATCCGAACGGATTCTGATGTCTGATGGGGGAGGTTAAGGTGAATAAGCTTTTGTTGCCCGGATAACGTTTGAAGGCACCGACGGTGTGATTGAGTATGAAGCTGGTATCCTGGGTATCGAACCTCGGTGCGCATACTGGGGCAACGCCTTTCTCGTTGGTATATGGAATGAAAGCCGTGCTACCGGTTGAGGTTCAAATTCCCTCTTTGAGAGTCCTGATGGACGTGAAATTGCAAGAGGCTGAATGGGTAAGGACCCGGTACGAAGAGTTAAGCCTGATTGAGGAAAAGAGGCTGGCAACCATCTGTCATGGGCAGTTATACCAGCAACGGATGAAACGTGCTTTTCACCGAAAGGTACGACCTTGGGTATATCACGTGGGTGATATGGTGCTGAAAAGGATCCTTCCTCCTCAAAACGATCGAAGGGGCAAATGGACACCCAATTATGAAGGTCCATTCGTGGTCAAGAAGGTTTTCTTTGGCGGAGCCTTGTTGTTAATGACCATGAATGGCGAGGATTTTCCATCCCCTGTGAATGCGGACGCAGTTAAAAAATACTTCGTATAAAGAGACCCGCTGGACGAAAAGAAGAAAATAGTCCAGGCAAAAATGGGCATCCCGGCGAACCAAAAAAAAAACAGAAAGAAAAGGTTCGGGCAAAAATTAGGGATAAAAAGAAAAATGTACACCCGGCAAGTCGAAAACCTGAAAAGGCGACTTGGGCAAAAATGGGTATCCCGGTGGACTGAAAACCCGAAAGGGCGGTCCAGGCAAAAGAGGGATTGAAACGAACAACTGCGTCTCGCATGATCGTTTGCGCTTTGGTTGAGGCACCATGGATAATACCCGGAAGGGATCAATCAGAAACGTCTTGTTCAGAAGGCAGAAAGCATGGAGAGTCTGAGGACATATGGGGTGTAACCGAGTTGGAACTCGATGAGATCACGGGTTTCACATTGCCATTAGGATAGATTTTTCCTTTTGTACGCAATTACCTCTTTTCAGGAATTGCTTCCTTTGTATTGCTCAGTTTGAGCCACACATTTTTTCAGTCAATAAAATGCATATTCAGTCAAATAATTTTGTTTTTGTTTTTCATTGCCGCTTTGATTGCGAAAACATCCGATTATTTTTGATAAAGAATCTTTGCATTTTAAGACATACAGGTCCCTTCCAATGCGTGCATATAAGATTGAAGACTTGAAATCTTATTCGGAAGGTTGAGTGACCCAAGTGTTGAAATCTTGACACGCCTGGGGCACGTTTTTATCTAATGATCTCTTTTGCAGGAACTGTTAGGTATCTTTCCCTCACTTGCAGGTTGTGATGTGGAAGCTTTTGACGAACGGTCCCCACAGAGTCCAGTCAGGGACAAATGGAGGAAGAAATGGTGAAAGGACGACGGAAGGACGTACGACGATCCTGGATATTAATCAAGAAGACTCTTCAAAGTCTGAAGATTGGAAAGTCTGTATAAATCCCAGGAGTTCGCTCTCCGTCGAGCGCGAAGCAGTTGGGAATACAAGATGATGGAGCAGAAAAGGTCCAGACGAGTCTGGGAGTTCTCAAAATTGGAAAGCTGACAATGGATTTGAATGATGAATGACATGATTCGACGAGTCGACGGGTGTTCAGAACCAGAATTTCCTTATCTCTCCAAGCAGAGTCGTGAGGACTAATTCCCCAGCAGATCCAAGGTCTGTGGCTTCCCTAGCAGGGTCAGGATGGTTATCCCCAGCAGGTTTCAGATTGATGCTTCCCCCAGTCGCCAGGTCTGGAGGTTGTTGTTCCCCCAGCGGAGGTATCTGTGGGTGGTGGTTTCTCAAGCAGAGACGGGATTGTTGTATCCCTAGCAAGTCAAAGACCGTTGTTTCCCCACAGAGTGCAAAGGAGGTTTTTCCCCAGCAAGGGTTGCCTATTTCCCAGTAGCAGTGTTATTCCCCAGCAGGGTGGAGTTGAAGCAATGGCGAGTTCCTCAGCAGAGCGCCTCGCGCTTCTCAGAAGAGTCCCTTGAGGGGGATACTTTTATGCATTCATCATGTAGATAAGCATAACATACTGCATAATAAATCGCATAGCATTTCCATGATTATGGAGCATTACGCTGAAAAAAAAGTCATGCATCATAGTTGCAAGCATAAGCTAGTCTCGAGCCGTGGTTACTGTTTGAGATATGGTTTTTCCAGTGGGTGAAGATGCTACTCAAGCCGTGGTTACCGTTTGAGAAGTGGTTTCACTAGTTGGAAAATCATCAGCATCGCAAGTATCAGTTACTCAAGCCGTGGATACCGCTTGAGATTTGGTTTCACCGGATGGTGAAGATGTTACTCGGATGAGTTTAACATCATGACGCGATCAGCGCGATTCAAGCCGTGGATACCGCTTGAGATTTGGTTTCACCGGATGGTGAAGATGTTACTCGGATGAGTTTAACATCATGACGCGATCAGCGCGATTCAAGCCGTGGATACCGCTTGATATTTGGTATCACCGGATGGTGAAGATGTTACTCGGATGAGCTTAACATCATGACGCGATCAGCGCGATTCAAGCCGTGGATACCGCTTGAGATTTGGTTTCACCGGATGGTGAAGATGTTACTCGGATGAGTTTAACATCATGACGCGATCAGCGCGATTCAAGCCGTGGATACCGCTTGAGATTTGGTTTCACCGGATGGTGAAGATGTTACTCGGATGAGCTTAACATCATGACGCGATCAACGCGATTCAAGCCGTGGATACCACTTGAGATTTGGTTTCACCGGATGGTGAAGATGTTACTCGGATGAGTTTAAACATCATGACGCGATCAGCGCGATTCAAGCCGTGGATACCGCTTGAGATTTGGTTTCACCGGATGGTGAAGATGTTACTCGGATGAGTTTAACATCATGACGTCAGGTCAGCAATGTTCCCCAGTAGTACGATACTGGAGGAAACTTTTCCGTCGGGCGGAGATGGGAATAAAATCAAAGGACGTTACGCGATCAGCGCGAAAATACAGTTCAATCAGAGAAAAGGAAAAAGATTATCGATCAGAAAGTTTTCGGGGTTCAAGAAAAGCAAAAAAAAAAGAGATAGTAATCCCCAGCGAATGTGGTGTTCAGGCCATAGTTATCCATGTGTTACCATTTATTTTGGTATCCAGGTCGACATTCTGTTTCGGTGATCAGGCCGACTTTCTCCGTACCAGACGGGTTTTTTCTTCAAGATTGTTTCTTTGCCGATTCTGACAGGCGTTGTTAATTATTTCCCATCAGAGTGCAAATTGTTCGTCTGTTCTTGGTATTCAATCACTCTTCATCCTGATCATCTGAAAGCCGAGGTTGTTCATATCGACAGGTTCACAGTGGATTGAATAGGGGCAGGTGTAACACCTCAAAATTTGCCCTCCTCTATTGGGACTAGCTTAACATATTGCATATCATTTTTAGGTCATTAGGCATTGCATATTGCATATCATGTGGCAATATTGTGCAAGTCATCCTCATAAGTCTGGGTCAGAAGATAAGAGGTTAAGATGCAAGCTAAGGTTTCATGGACTGATCATTAATCATCTGAGGATGTGTGATTCAAATTAGGGTTTTTGATTCTCAAGGGGATTGAGATTCATCTTGGTTGAAATGATACATCATCATCATAATGGTTTTGTCATCACCAAGAGATTGATCAGATACCTTGAGATTAGGGTTTTGACCTCTGGTCAACCCTAATCAGTTGAATCATCTGCATTGGGCCAATCAGGACTTAGCAAGGAGATGGGGTTTTCAATGGATATGGGGATCATCATATGATTATATGGAGCTTATGGAAGCTAGGGCTTCATCATTGAGCCATTTCATCAGGAGTTTGAGGCTCAATTTGATCAGTCAAGCTGAAATTCATCTATCAGTCAGAAAAAGTCAATTGTGGTCAATTGTGCCTGAATTCATGGATTTGGAGGAGGGAGAGGGTTAGAGACACTTCATTCATGTCTAAACAAGTTTCATTTGGCATTTCAAAGATCAAGAATGAAGAAAATAAAGTCAGGTGGAAACTTTCCAAAAATAGAAAGTGACCTGTAATTGAAAACTGCCAAAAATGGAAAGTTTTTCTCCTCAAAATTACATGTCCAAAAATGCTTCAAATGAAATTTTGTCCAACATGAAAGTTGTAGATCTTGCTCTCACCTTTCCAAAAAGTCCAAGAACATGAATTTCTCATGTGTGGTTGGCAAGTTATGGATTGATCATTGTTCAAAAAAGTTGATTTTCAAAGAGGCATAACTCTTGAACCATTTGGCCAATTTGGGTGATTCTTTTTTGAGCAAATCTCATTTGACATGTTTTATCATAATGCATCATTACATTTCATCAAAAATCATCACATAAAAAGTTCATTTTTCAAGTGAACCAATTTAAATTTTGGTGGGAAAAAAGGTGATTTTGAAAAATACATACAATTTTCACTCCAAACCAATGCCAATCACTTCTAAACAGAAATTTGGACTTGCTTCAACTGGTTTTACACTGTTCCATTGGTTCTATTTGAAAAAGGGCAATTTTGCCAAATTGCATAACATGTGCATTTTCACTAATCCATTCCATTAGCACTAATCATGATTACTAACATGTTTAACAATGCATATATAAACTAAATCCTAACTGTTTTCATCTTAATGATAACAGAATTCAGATCTAGATCTGAAAATCACCAAAATTCTCTCAACTTTTCATCTTCACTTTTTTGCAATTTCTTCACAAACCTTGCCAGGATCTTCATTGATTCATCATCAACATGTATTTTGGAAGCTAATTGGATCAAAATTTCATCATTTCCAAGCCAATTCGTGGACTTTTGCATCAAGCTTCAACAATGGCAAATTGAATTTCTGAGCAAATCAAGCACTGTTGAGCCAAGGCCTTGCATTCATTCATCTTCTACATCATCATAGAGATTCTGTTTTGCACCTACAAGGCCTGAAACGCGCGAATTCATCACTGTGCTCAAATCAAGGTCAGTTTTCGAATTCAATAATTCATGAAATTGATTGATGATTTGGATAGATCTTTCTTAGTAGAGAATTCTGCAATTTGTTTCACTAAATTTGGTTGAGAAATGAGAGAGTTATGTTGATTTGAAGTTTCATGCATGATTATGTTTGGCTTCGATTCTCTTAATTTAGGAAGAATTAGGAAAAATTAATTTGATATTCATGATGTACGTTGAAAGACCTTTCCGTTGATATAAAGTTTGTCCAATTTTGTGAACATTTGTTCTTGAGCCTATGAACACATGAAGAACATGAACAACACTTGAAAAATTTCAAAAAAAGCCTTGCTAGATCCGTTCCAGCGCTACTGTTCACGCTCCAAGGTGTTTGAGCGCGCCAGGCTTTTGAAAGTGGACTCCCTTCGAGTCTTGGCTGTGTCATTTTCGCTTTTGGCCTTTTGAATTAATTTCCTTGCCTCCACATGATTCACATGCCTCCATTACATGTTTTTTATTTTTTCTCAACATTAGAAAATTCATATCTCATTCAATTTTTGTCCAAATAATGTGAGATTTTTTGTGGAATGCTCCTTGTGATGTGCTTGATTTTCTGGTGATTTTTAATAATTTTGTGCACGGGTATATTTTGAAAATGCTTAGGGTTTGCTTGAATGTGTCCTTTTGTGCACCATGCTCACTCTTTTGCTCATAAAATGATGATGCTTCATTAGAAATTCATGAAATTTTTTGTGCTTAAACTAGACTCATTCCTGGTCATTTTGATATGTGTTTTGTAATTTTTGAGTTCCTGGATTGATAGTTATGACATGATCTTTATAGGTGTTACATTTTGTGCCATGCCATGCTTTGTGCAACTTCTTGATTTTATTTTCTATGCTTGTTGAACTTGAATTGAGCTGGATTTTTGCATGAGAATACTTGTGAACGTTGAGAATACATGTGAATATTTCTGGAATTGTTGAATGCAATTCCTATTTGATTGAGATTTTCTCCCCTGTTTAGTCATTTGTTGACTTTTTTGTGAGACATGTTTGCATTTGATTTGTGAAATTCTGGTTATTAATTGGATGGATGTGAAATTTGGCATGAGTATTGTAGACATCTTGAAGTGCATCTTGGCTTTGGTCTCATTCATTTATCATGTTTTATCTCTGTTTTATGATTGGTTGAAGTGGATGCATGTTTTGATGTCTTGTATTGGCTTGCTTAAACTTGTCTGGAATTTTTGAATTTCATTGACTTGCTTCCCTTGGTCCAAATGAGCTGAAATTTGGTATGATTGACATGTTATGAATTCTGTTTGATCATGAAGTTTTTGAGGATTTATTGAAATGTTTTGGTATTGATTTGATTGTGATCATTCTGTTTGGTCCTTTGAAGTTCTAAATTGCATGTTTGATGCTTTTTCCTTCATGAAATGATAATGATGAACGATATGAATGTGGAACCACTTGGGTTTGATTCTTAATTGTTTGATCTTGATGTTGGATAATTTTCACTTGCTGTTTTGGATTTTTCACCTCCTTTTGACCCTAGGCTTGTCCTAGTGGTCTTGTTTCTCATGTTTGAATGTGATTTTCAGGTTAAGAAGCAAATGCTTTAAGGAGATTAATGCAAGTTGATTGAGTTTGGTTGATTGTTATGAACTAACTTGTTCTATTTTGTAGGATGCTTAGCTCACTTGCTTTGGACTTGTGCTTTGCACATGTGATTGATTGTGTTGACTGTTGGCTCTTATCTTGTCTGTTTTGACTTTGTGATTGGTATACTGACTGTATTTGATTGATTTCAGGTACATTAGTTGCTAATAGTTCCTTGAGAACTCGCTTGTGCTGCTGCTTGGTTGTATAAACCAATTGAGGTAGAATTTCTTTTCTCCATGTAGTCTGGAAGACCTGGCCTGTTACTTGGCCAGGCACCTGTCTGAAGTCCTCCTTAAGAGGCAATGATTGTGCTTGTTTATTTTTGTCCCCAAGCAGGAAAAGACCTTTGTTAAGGCAATTGGCAGACACAAGGGATGTGCAATCCATCCCCTGCTATTCTTGTCGAGTCGTCCCTCTGCTCACACCACTGTGTTGATGCATTGGGATATTAACCCAAGATCCATGTACAGTTGTACAGTTGAGTCAGTGTCATAAGTGTAGAAGGGTTCCCACTTTCTGGACCCACACTTCCTTTGTCTGAAGCTCTCCCTGGCCAGGGATAAGAGCTGTGAGGCACACCCCTCACTCACCTTTCATCTAGCTTCACCTTGACTCTCAATGTCAGGGTTAAGAGCTAACATCACCCTGATACAGTTGACTTGCTTTGGCAGTCTAACCCTTGTTTGAGCCACCTCTGTTTGGATATAGTGTGTGCTATTTGTGATTGTTTGCTTTGATTGCTTTGCCTGTTTAGGATTAGCTTGCTGCCTGTGCAAGTTAGGATAGAAACCATAACATAGGGCAATGATGCATGATAACATCTAGGCTCGAGTACAGCTCCCTAGTAGTGTGTCTCCCTTTGTATCTGGTTAGAATTTCTTTCCCGTTCAGGGGAACTACGTCGCCCTAATCCTCATACCAGATGAGGTACGTAGGCAGGAGATCGAGCGAGATCTCTCTGGGCGCCCTTTTCTCTTTTTTTGTGGTGTTGTGTGCATGCAACCTTTTTGCTTCTTTTGACGTCTCAGCGTCTCTTCTTGCTTGCTTGATGACTTTTAGGTCCGAGTTCCCGACTCCCTATTAGTTTGTGTGTTCCTTTCCCCTGTTAAGGGGAACTACGTTGCCCTGATCCTCATACCAGATGAGGTACGTAGGCAGGAGGTCGTGCGAGATCTCTCCGGGCACCCTTTTCTTCTTTTGCGTGTGTTGTGTTTGACAGATATCAGGCTCGAGTTCCCGACTCCCTGTTAGTCTGTGTGTTCAGTTTCTTCTGACGTCTCAGCGTCTTATGGGTGTTGTGCTTGACAGCTATCAGGCTCGAGTTCCTGACTCCCTGTTAGTCTGTGTGTTTGCTTGACAGTTGCTAGGCTCGAGTTCCCAACTCCTTAGTAACTTGTTGCTTGTTCCTTCTTGTGTGTGTTAGGAGATGGATGTAAGCCCAGCCATTGGCATTCCGTATCCTCTTGTTGTGTGCTCGGAGTCCGGTATAAGTCCATCAAGTGGCATCTGGTTTCCAGTGTGGGTTTGTTTGGTTCGGAAGCTGATGTAAGTCCAGCGATTGGCGTTCGGGTTCCATGTTTGCCTTTTTGTGTTTTGTTTTGTTTCGGCGTGCGTGAGCCGAACTACGGTAGCTCTGATTCTCGTTCCAGACGAGATACGTAGGCATAGGATGCGATATCCTAGCGAGCACTCTCCCCTCTTCCCCCACCTGTGTTGTTTTCAGTGTGTGTGTGCGATGTTTGTTTTAGCAACCTTTTCTTTCTTTAGAGCGTGGATCCCGTCGAGTACGACGGACGTGAGGGGTGCTAATACCTTCCCCTTGCATAACCGACTCCCGATCCCATTCTCTTTGGTCGCGAGACCATGCTTTTTCCAGGTTTACTCTGAGCGTTTCCTTTCCCTCTTTTGGGATAAATAACGCACGGTGGCGGCTCTGTGTTGTTTTTGTTTTAGCCCGCCGGTTGTTTTTCGCGGATGCGACAGCTGACGACTCTGCTGGGGAGTATTGTTGACCTGTGCTGGTCCATCTTCCCTAAGCGAGTCTCTCCTAGCGTTCTAGGATAGTTTAGGTTGCTTGTGCCGCTTTATTTATTGCATTTATTATTCTGTTGTGTATATATTTGCATAAATATTTGCATGCATCATACTATCATGTTGTCGTCCTCTGTGCAGGTGGTTCCTCTGTTTGGGGTGGGTGTTCTGAGTGGGGCTAAAACCCAGGCCCGAGTATACACCTAGGATTAGTGTGGTTTCACGTTCCTCATTTGCTTTATCAGCATATTGTTGCAACGTGACATACCACAAGCCGGACGAGGTTCTTTTGAGGGAGCTTTTCCTTTGTGGAGTATCCACTTTGGTTGTGTCACTTCATCTGAACTATTGACTTCGGTGACCGTTCATTCCCGGATCTTTGGTTTAGACGATCTCAGGAGAGCTACAATGGCACACCCGAAAGGGCAAACCCATTGAGTATCTCTGCCCGATTGTCGAGACTATTATCCGTCTTAGGATGAATTGATTAGAATTCACCTGTGAGGGGAGGGTGATTCTTTTGGATGCATGTTCTGTTGGTGACTTTGATGGTGACTTTTGGTTCCGTTGATCAGAGTCATATTTATAAGTCGGATTTATGGACATTTATTGTCGAGACGCCGGAGTGCTGTCCGCGTTATTTATCAGTGGGGATCCGTTTATTTCAGGATTCCCCGGGCCGATTCAGAGGATGTTATGGTTATCTGCTCAGAGATTGTCTGATGATGATGGTGATGTATCTTTCAGTTCCGTTTATTTCGGAACCCTTGAGTCGGATTTGTGATTGCTCAGTACCTCAGGTGGTTGTGATTAGTTCAAAGATCGGGCTCAGTACAACAGATGATCAGATGACTCGGAGGATGGCACAATGCATTGCATTCATACATCTGCATCATTCTCATTTTGCATTCATCTGCATCGAACCTATGTCTAGCCATATGGGGAGTATTATTGATAGAGAAATCTGGTGGAGAGACATTCTAAATGTCAGAATGAGGATGTCAAAATATTATCTGTCTCGATGAAACCAGAATCAAAAGACAGAAGTTTCCTCGTATGGATAGACGTTGCATTCATGCATGTTAACCTATTTGCTGTTTTGTAGGTATCAGTATCTAACCGGTGCGCACAACTTTTCCGCTCAGATACCCTGCCAGACTCAACAAACCCAGACTGATGGATCCGCCTAACGCCGACATTCTCGAGCTAAAAGAGATGATGAGAGAGTTGTTCAAAGTCGTGCAAGGGATTGCCTTGGGGCAGAAGGTAATTGCTGAAAAGGTGGAGAAGATTGAGAAATGGTTGCTAGCGGAGAAAGTTCAGGGGAAAGCTCCGTCATTCGTAGTGAAGAAATCCCTTGACAATGGTCAGCTCAAGAAGAAGGTTGAATCAGGTGGTGCGCAGACTAAAAGAGAATGCGGTAAGGATCGTTACCACCCTTATGCTGCCACCGTAACCATTCCTATTGGTGATTCACCTGCACCACAGCAACAACCACCACCTCAATAGAGGACACAGAAAGATGGGTACCAGGTGAGAAGAAGGACGACAGACCGTCATTTCAATAAGCCGCCCGTGACTTACGCCTCTCTGTTTATAAGGTTGAAGGATCTTGGGTTGGTGCAACCAAGGATATTGGTTCCAGGGAAACCGGATCAGAGGGTTGCCAGTTATGATGAGAATGTCAGGTGTGAGTTCCATGCTGGGGCACCCGGACATCATGTTGAGGATTGCAAAGCCTTTAAGCATGTGGTCCAAGACTTGGTGGATTCTAAGGCAATCAACTTTGCACCAACGACAGATGATGGTGCTAACCCCGCGACGAGGCATGGTCCTGTAAAAGTGAAAATGATGCCGAAGGACAAGAAAGGGATAGAGGTGAGTGAGAAGGATCAGTTAAAAATGCCAATGTCTGTGGTCCCAAAACCTCCGACGAAGGATGGAGCTTTCCCTAGAGTTGATAATTGTTGTGCGGCCATCGTCACAAAGGGGTGTGTAGCGATGGGGGAAGCGATCCAGAGAATAAAGAAAGTGGAAATGGATGACGTAAGATGTAAAGCACCCAGTCTGGCAGCTGAAACCGTCAAGGTGGAAAATGTCATTGGTGTTGAGAAAGAGAAAAAGCCGTCCATTTCTTCTTACAGACAGGCCGTAGAAGTGGTGAGAAATGGAGGGATCCCAGGCTGGGGGAAGATCATAGGCATTGTGGTAAAGGCGGATATGTTCGGGGTTGACTATCAGGAAGGTCAAGACTCGTCTGCGCAGAACAGAGGACGCCGTCCACCGTTCGCGTTTGTCAGTGCTGGAATGTTGGATCCAGGTCACGCCTGTACAGTGGGTGAAGAGATTGACAGTGACTGTGAGCTGGAGTCGTGGATCAAATCGTGCGTACCAGGAAGCTGGAAGGCCTAACAGGATCAGCACTGTCACTCGTCCGGAAGAGTAATATTTCTTGTTTTTCAGTTTTTATTTGCATGAAAGCCGTGCGTGTTGCCCGACACGTAATGGTTCATTTTGAGGGCCACCTCATGTTTCATTTTGCAACATTTTGCATCATAAATAAATGGATGTTTTTCAGTTAAAAGCGGTGTTCCCTGTTTTTCATTTATTTTTGCAGTTTAAAAACAAATAAAAATGGCAATGTTTGTTTTCATTTTTTCCCTTTTTGATTTGTCTCGTTCCGACTTCGAAAAGTGATTCTCCGGATCTCATTGATAACAATTCGGTTACACCTCATATGACTTCGACAATCCGATCTATCATGCCGAAGAAGAAGGCGAAGAAGATTGTGATCTGCTGGAATTAACCAGGTTGTTTAAACAAGAGGAGAAGGTGATTCAGCCGCACGTGAAGCGAATTGGGATTGTTATTCCAGGCACCGCCTAGGTCAGAAAGGGAGTGAAAATTGGGGGCCGCTTCGGAGGCGAGTCGAAAGCAGAATGGTGGCCCTGTTGAAAGAGCATGTGGATACCTTCGCATGGTCATGCCAGGATATGCCAGGGTCGGATACCGATGTCGTTGCGCACAAGCTACCATGGAGAGAAGACTGTCCTCTAGAGAAGCAGAACACCGGTGCTACTTATCAGAGAACCATGGTGACTTTGTTTCATGATATGATTCATCATGAAATTGAATGCTATGTTGATGACATGATAGCAAAGTCCCAAACAGAAGAGGGGCATCTGGCAGACCGGGCCAAGCTGTTGGACCAGTTGAGACAGTTCAAACTGAGGTTGAATTCAGATAAGTGCACTATCAGAGTGCGGGCCGGTAAGCTGCTGGGGGTTTATTGTAAATAAGAGAGGAATCGAGGTTGATCCTGCTAAAAAAAAAACAAGAAATGCCTGAACCGAGAATGGAAAAAGAGGTTCGTGGTCTATTAGGTAGATTGAACTACATGTCATGGTTCACATCTCATCTAAACAGCCACGTGTGAACCTATACTCAAGCTGTTGAAAAAAAAGAGATCAAACGGTCAGGTGAAATAATGATTGCCAAGGGGCATTGAAAAATAAAAGAATAAGTTGCAGGAACCTCCGATTCTGTTGCCTCTCTATGGAGAGAGACTGTTAATCTGGTACTTGACAGCCCTCGAGGGGCCTATGAGGTGTACTGGGGCAGCATGACGAGTCTTGTCGAAAAGAGCATGCAATTTACCTTAGCAAAAAGTTTACCGACTGTTAAACAGTACATTCACTGCTCGAGAAAACTTGTTGTACTTTGGCATAGGCCGCTCGCCGACTGAGACAGTATATGCTGGTTCATACCACTTTGTGGATTTCAAGATGGATCTGATCGAGTACATATCTGAGAAGCCAGCAGTGACCGGATGGGTTGCAAGATGGCAATGATTTTGACTGATGTGATATCCAGTATATCCCTCAGAAAGCAATCAAGGGGAGTGTATTGTCTGATTACCTCGCCCGACAACCGTGGAGGATTATCAACCGATGAAGTTTGAATTCCCTGATGAGGACATCTCGAGGTGCTCTGATCGAAAGATTGAGAGTAACTGATCCCGGAGGAGGGGCCTGACCCTGAATCCGAACGGATTCTGATGTCTGATGGGGGAGGTTAAGGTGAATAAGCTTTTGTTGCCCGGATAACGTTTGAAGGCACCGACGGTGTGATTGAGTATGAAGCTGGTATCCTGGGTATCGAACCTCGGTGCGCATACTGGGGCAACGCCTTTCTCGTTGGTATATGGAATGAAAGCCGTGCTACCGGTTGAGGTTCAAATTCCCTCTTTGAGAGTCCTGATGGACGTGAAATTGCAAGAGGCTGAATGGGTAAGGACCCGGTACGAAGAGTTAAGCCTGATTGAGGAAAAGAGGCTGGCAACCATCTGTCATGGGCAGTTATACCAGCAACGGATGAAACGTGCTTTTCACCGAAAGGTACGACCTTGGGTATATCACGTGGGTGATATGGTGCTGAAAAGGATCCTTCCTCCTCAAAACGATCGAAGGGGCAAATGGACACCCAATTATGAAGGTCCATTCGTGGTCAAGAAGGTTTTCTTTGGCGGAGCCTTGTTGTTAATGACCATGAATGGCGAGGATTTTCCATCCCCTGTGAATGCGGACGCAGTTAAAAAATACTTCGTATAAAGAGACCCGCTGGACGAAAAGAAGAAAATAGTCCAGGCAAAAATGGGCATCCCGGCGAACCAAAAAAAAACAGAAAGAAAAGGTTCGGGCAAAAATTAGGGATAAAAAGAAAAATGTACACCCGGCAAGTCGAAAACCTGAAAAGGCGACTTGGGCAAAAATGGGTATCCCGGTGGACTGAAAACCCGAAAGGGCGGTCCAGGCAAAAGAGGGATTGAAACGAACAACTGCGTCTCGCATGATCGTTTGCGCTTTGGTTGAGGCACCATGGATAATACCCGGAAGGGATCAATCAGAAACGTCTTGTTCAGAAGGCAGAAAGCATGGAGAGTCTGAGGACATATGGGGTGTAACCGAGTTGGAACTCGATGAGATCACGGGTTTCACATTGCCATTAGGATAGATTTTTCCTTTTGTGCGCAATTACCTCTTTTCAGGAATTGCTTCCTTTGTATTGCTCAGTTTGAGCCACACATTTTTTCAGTCAATAAAATGCATATTCAGTCAAATAATTTTGTTTTTGTTTTTCATTGCCGCTTTGATTGCGAAAACATCCGATTATTTTTGATAAAGAATCTTTGCATTTTAAGACATACAGGTCCCTTCCAATGCGTGCATATAAGATTGAAGACTTGAAATCTTATTCGGAAGGTTGAGTGACCCAAGTGTTGAAATCTTGACACGCCTGGGGCACGTTTTTATCTAATGATCTCTTTTGCAGGAACTGTTAGGTATCTTTCCCTCACTTGCAGGTTGTGATGTGGAAGCTTTTGACGAACGGTCCCCACAGAGTCCAGTCAGGGACAAATGGAGGAAGAAATGGTGAAAGGACGACGGAAGGACGTACGACGATCCTGGATATTAATCAAGAAGACTCTTCAAAGTCTGAAGATTGGAAAGTCTGTATAAATCCCAGGAGTTCGCTCTCCGTCGAGCGCGAAGCAGTTGGGAATACAAGATGATGGAGCAGAAAAGGTCCAGACGAGTCTGGGAGTTCTCAAAATTGGAAAGCTGACAATGGATTTGAATGATGAATGACATGATTCGACGAGTCGACGGGTGTTCAGAACCAGAATTTCCTTATCTCTCCAAGCAGAGTCGTGAGGACTAATTCCCCAGCAGATCCAAGGTCTGTGGCTTCCCTAGCAGGGTCAGGATGGTTATCCCCAGCAGGTTTCAGATTGATGCTTCCCCCAGTCGCCAGGTCTGGAGGTTGTTGTTCCCCCAGCGGAGGTATCTGTGGGTGGTGGTTTCTCAAGCAGAGACGGGATTGTTGTATCCCTAGCAAGTCAAAGACCGTTGTTTCCCCACAGAGTGCAAAGGAGGTTTTTCCCCAGCAAGGGTTGCCTATTTCCCAGTAGCAGTGTTATTCCCCAGCAGGGTGGAGTTGAAGCAATGGCGAGTTCCTCAGCAGAGCGCCTCGCGCTTCTCAGAAGAGTCCCTTGAGGGGGATACTTTTATGCATTCATCATGTAGATAAGCATAACATACTGCATAATAAATCGCATAGCATTTCCATGATTATGGAGCATTACGCTGAAAAAAAAGTCATGCATCATAGTTGCAAGCATAAGCTAGTCTCGAGCTGTGGTTACTGTTTGAGATATGGTTTTTCCAGTGGGTGAAGATGCTACTCAAGCCGTGGTTACCGTTTGAGAAGTGGTTTCACTAGTTGGAAAATCATCAGCATCGCAAGTATCAGTTACTCAAGCCGTGGATACCGCTTGAGATTTGGTTTCACCGGATGGTGAAGATGTTACTCGGATGAGTTTAACATCATGACGCGATCAGCGCGATTCAAGCCGTGGATACCGCTTGAGATTTGGTTTCACCGGATGGTGAAGATGTTACTCGGATGAGTTTAACATCATGACGCGATCAGCGCGATTCAAGCCGTGGATACCGCTTGATATTTGGTATCACCGGATGGTGAAGATGTTACTCGGATGAGCTTAACATCATGACGCGATCAGCGCGATTCAAGCCGTGGATACCGCTTGAGATTTGGTTTCACCGGATGGTGAAGATGTTACTCGGATGAGTTTAACATCATGACGCGATCAGCGCGATTCAAGCCGTGGATACCGCTTGAGATTTGGTTTCACCGGATGGTGAAGATGTTACTCGGATGAGTTTAACATCATGACGCGATCAGCGCGATTCAAGCCGTGGTTACCGCTTGAGATTTGGTTTCACCGGATGGTGAAGATGTTACTCGGATGAGTTTAACATCATGACGCGACCAGCGCGATTCAAGCCGTGGATACCGCTTGAGATTTGGTTTCACCGGATGGTGAAGATGTTACTCGGATGAGTTTAACATCATGACGCGACCAGCGCGATTCAAGCCGTGGATACTGCTTGATATTTGGTTTCACCGGTGAAGATGTTACTCGGATGAGTTTAACATCATGACGCGATCAGCGCGATTCAAGCCGTGGATACCGCTTGATATTTGGTTTCACCGGATGGTGAAGATGTTACTCGGATGAGCTTAACATCATGACGCGATCAACGCGATTCAAGCCGTGGATACCGCTTGAGATTTGGTTTCACCGGATGGTGAAGATGTTACTCGGATGAGTTTAACATCATGACGCGACCAGCGCGATTCAAGCCGTGGATACTGCTTGATATTTGGTTTCACCGGTGAAGATGTTACTCGGATGAGTTTAACATCATGACGCGATCAGCGCGATTCAAGCCGTGGATACCGCTTGATATTTGGTTTCACCGGATGGTGAAGATGTTACTCGGATGAGCTTAACATCATGACGCGATCAACGCGATTCAAGCCGTGGATACCACTTGAGATTTGGTTTCACCGGATGGTGAAGATGTTACTCGGATGAGTTTAAACATCATGACGCGATCAGCGCGATTCAAGCCGTGGATACCGCTTGAGATTTGGTTTCACCGGATGGTGAAGATGTTACTCGGATGAGTTTAACATCATGACGTCAGGTCAGCAATGTTCCCCAGTAGTACGATACTGGAGGAAACTTTTCCGTCGGGCGGAGATGGGAATAAAATCAAAGGACGTTACGCGATCAGCACGAAAATACAGTTCAATCAGAGAAAAGGAAAAAGATTATCGATCAGAAAGTTTTCGGGGTTCAAGAAAAGCAAAAAAAAAGAGATAGTAATCCCCAGCGAATGTGGTGTTCAGGCCATAGTTATCCATGTGTTACCATTTATTTTGGTATCCAGGTCGACATTCTGTTTCGGTGATCAGGCCGACTTTCTCCGTACCAGACGGGTTTTTTCTTCAAGATTGTTTCTTTGCCGATTCTGACAGGCGTTGTTAATTATTTCCCATCAGAGTGCAAATTGTTCGTCTGTTCTTGGTATTCAATCACTCTTCATCCTGATCATCTGAAAGCCGAGGTTGTTCATATCGACAGGTTCACAGTGGATTGAATAGGGGCAGCTGTAACACCTCAAAATTTGCCCTCCTCTATTGGGACTAGCTTAACATATTGCATATCATTTTTAGGTCATTAGGCATTGCATATTGCATATCATGTGGCAATATTGTGCAAGTCATCCTCATAAGTCTGGGTCAGAAGATAAGAGGTTAAGATGCAAGCTAAGGTTTCATGGACTGATCATTAATCATCTGAGGATGTGTGATTCAAATTAGGGTTTTTGATTCTCAAGGGGATTGAGATTCATCTTGGTTGAAATGATACATCATCATCATAATGGTTTTGTCATCACCAAGAGATTGATCAGATACCTTGAGATTAGGGTTTTGACCTCTGGTCAACCCTAATCAGTTGAATCATCTGCATTGGGCCAATCAGGACTTAGCAAGGAGATGGGGTTTTCAATGGATATGGGGATCATCATATGATTATATGGAGCTTATGGAAGCTAGGGCTTCATCATTGAGCCATTTCATCAGGAGTTTGAGGCTCAATTTGATCAGTCAAGCTGAAATTCATCTATCAGTCAGAAAAAGTCAACTGTGGTCAATTGTGCCTGAATTCATGGATTTGGAGGAGGGAGAGGGTTAGAGACACTTCATTCATGTCTAAACAAGTTTCATTTGGCATTTCAAAGATCAAGAATGAAGAAAATAAAGTCAGGTGGAAACTTTCCAAAAATAGAAAGTGACCTGTAATTGAAAACTGCCAAAAATGGAAAGTTTTTCTCCTCAAAATTACATGTCCAAAAATGCTTCAAATGAAATTTTGTCCAACATGAAAGTTGTAGATCTTGCTCTCACCTTTCCAAAAAGTCCAAGAACATGAATTTCTCATGTGTGGTTGGCAAGTTATGGATTGATCATTGTTCAAAAAAGTTGATTTTCAAAGAGGCATAACTCTTGAACCATTTGGCCAATTTGGGTGATTCTTTTTTGAGCAAATCTCATTTGACATGTTTTATCATAATGCATCATTACATTTCATCAAAAATCATCACATAAAAAGTTCATTTTTCAAGTGAACCAATTTAAATTTTGGTGGGAAAAAAGGTGATTTTGAAAAATACATACAATTTTCACTCCAAACCAATGCCAATCACTTCTAAACAGAAATTTGGACTTGCTTCAACTGGTTTTACACTGTTCCATTGGTTCTATTTGAAAAAGGGCAATTTTGCCAAATTGCATAACATGTGCATTTTCACTAATCCATTCCATTAGCACTAATCATGATTACTAACATGTTTAACAATGCATATATAAACTAAATCCTAACTGTTTTCATCTTAATGATAACAGAATTCAGATCTAGATCTGAAAATCACCAAAATTCTCTCAACTTTTCATCTTCACTTTTTTGCAATTTCTTCACAAACCTTGCCAGGATCTTCATTGATTCATCATCAACATGTATTTTGGAAGCTAATTGGATCAAAATTTCATCATTTCCAAGCCAATTCGTGGACTTTTGCATCAAGCTTCAACAATGGCAAATTGAATTTCTGAGCAAATCAAGCACTGTTGAGCCAAGGCCTTGCATTCATTCATCTTCTACATCATCATAGAGATTCTGTTTTGCACCTACAAGGCCTGAAACGCGCGAATTCATCACTGTGCTCAAATCAAGGTCAGTTTTCGAATTCAATAATTCATGAAATTGATTGATGATTTGGATAGATCTTTCTTAGTAGAGAATTCTGCAATTTGTTTCACTAAATTTGGTTGAGAAATGAGAGAGTTATGTTGATTTGAAGTTTCATGCATGATTATGTTTGGCTTCGATTCTCTTAATTTAGGAAGAATTAGGAAAAATTAATTTGATATTCATGATGTACGTTGAAAGACCTTTCCGTTGATATAAAGTTTGTCCAATTTTGTGAACATTTGTTCTTGAGCCTATGAACACATGAAGAACATGAACAACACTTGAAAAATTTCAAAAAAAGCCTTGCTAGATCCGTTCCAGCGCTACTGTTCACGCTCCAAGGTGTTTGAGCGCGCCAGGCTTTTGAAAGTGGACTCCCTTCGAGTCTTGGCTGTGTCATTTTCGCTTTTGGCCTTTTGAATTAATTTCCTTGCCTCCACATGATTCACATGCCTCCATTTCATGTTTTTTATTTTTTCTCAACATTAGAAAATTCATATCTCATTCAATTTTTGTCCAAATAATGTGAGATTTTTTGTGGAATGCTCCTTGTGATGTGCTTGATTTTCTGGTGATTTTTAATAATTTTGTGCACGGGTATATTTTGAAAATGCTTAGGGTTTGCTTGAATGTGTCCTTTTGTGCACCATGCTCACTCTTTTGCTCATAAAATGATGATGCTTCATTAGAAATTCATGCAATTTTTTGTGCTTAAACTAGACTCATTCCTGGTCATTTTGATATGTGTTTTGTAATTTTTGAGTTCCTGGATTGAGAGTTATGACATGATCTTTATAGGTGTTACATTTTGTGCCATGCCATGCTTTGTGCAACTTCTTGATTTTATTTTCTATGCTTGTTGAACTTGAATTGAGCTGGATTTTTGCATGAGAATACTTGTGAACGTTGAGAATACATGTGAATTTTTCTGGAATTGTTGAATGCATTTCCTATTTGATTGAGATTTTCTCCCCTGTTTAGTCATTTGTTGACTTTTTTGTGAGACATGTTTGCATTTGATTTGTGAAATTCTGGTTATTAATTGGATGGATGTGAAATTTGGCATGAGTATTGTAGACATCTTGAAGTGCATCTTGGCTTTGGTCTCATTCATTTATCATGTTTTATCTCTGTTTTATGATTGGTTGAAGTGGATGCATGTTTTGATGCCTTGTATTGGCTTGCTTAAACTTGTCTGGACTTTTTGAATTTCATTGACTTGCTTCCCTTGGTCCAAATGAGCTGAAATTTGGTATGATTGACATGTTATGAATTCTGTTTGATCATGAATTTGTTGAGGATTTATTGAAATGTTTTGGTATTGATTTGATTGTGATCATTCTGTTTGGTCCTTTGAAGTTCTAAATTGCATGTTTGATGCTTTTTCCTTCATGAAATGATAATGATGAACGATATGAATGTGGAACCACTTGGGTTTGATTCTTAATTGTTTGATCTTGATGTTGGATAATTTTCACTTGCTGTTTTGGATTTTTCACCTCCTTTTGACCCTAGGCTTGTCCTAGTGGTCTTGTTTCTCATGTTTGAATGTGATTTTCAGGTTAAGAAGCAAATGCTTTAAGGAGATTAATGCAAGTTGATTGAGTTTGGTTGATTGTTATGAACTAACTTGTTCTATTTTATAGGATGCTTAGCTCACTTGCTTTGGACTTGTGCTTTGCACATGTGATTGATTGTGTTGACTGTTGGCTCTTATCTTGTCTGTTTTGACTTTGTGATTGGTATACTGACTGTATTTGATTGATTTCAGGTACATTAGTTGCTAATATATAGTTCCTTGAGAACTCGCTTGTGCTGCTGCTTGGTTGTGTAAACCAATTGAGGTAGAATTTCTTTTCTCCATGTAGTCTGGAAGACCTGGCCTGTTACTTGGCCAGGCACCTGTCTGAAGTCCTCCTTAAGAGGCAATGATTGTGCTTGTTTATTTTTGTCCCCAAGCAGGAAAAGACCTTTGTTAAGGCAATTGGCAGACACAAGGGATGTGCAATCCATCCCCTGCTATTCTTGTCGAGTCATCCCTCTGCTCACACCACTGTGTTGATGCATTGGGATATTAACCCAAGATCCATGTACAATTATACAGTTGAGTCAGTGTCATAAGTGTAGAAGGGTTCCCACTTTCTGGACCCACACTTCCTTTGTCTGAAGCTCTCCCTGGCCAGGGATAAGAGCTGTGAGGCACACCCCTCACTCACCTTTCATCTGGCTTCACCCTGACTCTCAATGTCAGGGTTAAGAGCTAACATCACCCTGATACAGTTGACTTGCTTTGGTAGTCTAACCCTTGTTTGAGCCACCTCTGTTTGGATATAGTGTGTGCTATTTGTGATTGTTTACTTTGATTGCTTTGCCTGTTTAGGATTAGCTTGTTGCCTGTGCAAGTTAGGATAGAAACCATAACATAGGGCAATGATGCATGATAATATCTAGGCTCGAGTACAGCTCCCTAGTAGTGTGTCTCCCTTTGTATCTGGTTAGAATTTCTTTCCCGTTCAGGGGAACTACGTCGCCCTGATCCTCATACCAGATGAGGTACGTAGGCAGGAGATCGAGCGAGATCTCTCCGGGCGCCCTTTTCTCTTTTTTTGTGGTGTTGTGTGCGTGCAACCTTTTTGCTTCTTTTGACGTCTCAGCGTCTCTTCTTGCTTGCTTGATGACTTTTAGGTCCGAGTTCCCGACTCCCTATTAGTTTGTGTGTTCCTTTCCCCTGTTAAGGGGAACTACGTTGCCCTGATCCTCATACCAGATGAGGTACGTAGGCAGGAGGTCGTGCGAGATCTCTCCGGGCACCCTTTTCTTCTTTTGCGTGTGTTGTGTTTGACAGATATCAGACTCGAGTTCCCGACTCCCTGTTAGTCTGTGTGTTCAGTTTCTTCTGACGTCTCAGCGTCTTATGGGTGTTGTGCTTGACAGCTATCAGGCTCGAGTTCCTGACTCCCTGTTAGTCTGTGTGTTTGCTTGACAGTTGCTAGGCTCGAGTTCCCGACTCCTTAGTAACTCGTTGCTTGTTCCTTCTTGTGTGTGTTAGGAGATGGATGTAAGCCCAGCCATTGGCATTCCGTATCCTCTTGTTGTGTGCTCGGAGTCTGGTATAAGTCCATCAAGTGGCATCTGGTTTCCAGTGTGGGTTTGTTTGGTTCGGAAGCTGATGTAAGTCCAGCGATTGGCGTTCGGGTTCCATGTTTGCCTTTTTGTGTTTTGTTTTGTTTCGACGTGCGTGAGCCGAACTACGGTAGCTCTGATTCTCGTTCCAGACGAGATACGTAGGCATAGGATGCGATATCCTAGCGAGCACTCTCCCCTCTTCCCCCACCTGTGTTGTTTTCAGTGTGTGTGTGTGTGATGTTTGTTTTAGTAACCTTTTCTTTCTTTAGAGCGTGGATCCCGTCGAGTACGACGGACGTGAGGGGTGCTAATACCTTCCCCTTGCGTAACCGACTCCCGATCCTATTCTCTTTGGTCGCGAGACCATGCTTTTTCCAGGTTTACTCTGAGCGTTTCCTTTCCCTCTTTTGGGATAAATAACGCACGGTGGCGGCTCTGTGTTGTTTTTGTTTTAGCCCGCCGGTTGTTTTTCGCGGATGCGACATTGTGCACTCTTGATATACAGTGGTTATTATCATTCAGTGATTGATCTTCAAGCTTTATTTGTTTGACTGTATGCACTCACACAGCACACACATGGTTGGGTGATATCTTTGCTAAATCATAATTCTCTGCTCTGTATGGCAAAATCAGATGATTGATATCAGAATATTGTTGTCGGATTATTATCTGTCTCGATGAAGCCAGGATCGAAAGACAGAGTGTTCCTCATATGGATAGACATTGCATTCATGCATGAATCATAATAACTTGTCTTATATTTTGCAGGTGTCAGTTTCTAACGTGCTTGATTGTTTCAGGAATCATTGCTCGCGCACGTAGAATCATTCCTTTGCACGTAGCACGCCTGCACAGATACCCTACCAGGCGCAACAAATCCAAGCTGATGGATCTACCCAACGCAGATATTCTCGAGTTGAAGGAGAAAATGGGTGAGCTGATAAACGTCATGCAAGGGTTGGCATTGGGACAGAAAGCACTTGCTGATAAGGTGGAAAAGCTCGAGCGGGCTTCGGCTGTCAACAGTGGTAATAATCAGGAGGGTGTTTCCAACAATGGTCTCGGTGGATCAAGGGATGGAGGAGATCTCAGAAAGAAGACTATTGCTGGGGTGGTGATCAATAATGGTGGTGGTTTTGGTGCTGCTACAGACGGTGGACCGGGTCCGGTGAACAACAATCTGAAGGATAGTCTGTTTCCTCCTTTCTTCGGGGCTGAGGAGGATAGAGAGGAAGACAAAGAAGCGGATCAGTTCTCCATGCTGAATGAGCAATTCGGTCAATATGGTGTTCAACCACCAAACAAGGAAATTCAGGTGTTGGCGGAGAAAATTAGGGCTCTAGAAAGTTATGCTACTCCGGGGGTTGTTAATATGTCGAACATGGGGCTGGTTGAGGGGATTGTGATCCCGCAAAAGTTTAAAGCGCCTGCGTTTGACAAGTATAATGGGAGTTCTTGCCCGGAAACTCATCTCCAGGCTTTTGTCCGAAAGATTTCTGCTTATACAATGGACCAGAAGCTTTGGATGTATTTCTTCCAGGACAGTCTGTCTGGTGGGTCTCTGGAATGGTATACCAAGTTGAGGTCATCTGATGTCAAGAGCTGGCAGGATCTCGGAGATGCATTCTTTAAACAATATCAATTTAATGCTGACATGGCTTCTAGCCGTACCCAGTTGCAGGGTATGTCTCAGAAGCCTAGTGAGGGGTTTAAAGAATATGCACAGAGATGGAGGGAGTTGGCTGCCCAAGTCCAACCTCCGTTGGTAGACCGGGAGATGTCTGATCTGTTTATGGGTACCCTTCAGGGACGTTTGCAGAAAGGATGGTGGGATGCTCGGTTACCAACTTTGTTGATATTGTAGTGGCTGGGGAAAGAATAGAGAGCTGGTTGAAGCTGGGAAAGATACAGGGTAGCGCTTCGTCGTCTGGATCGAAGAAGCCCTTTGGTAATGGCCAGCGAAAGAAGGAGGGTGATACAAGTGTTGTGTATACCCAAAGAGGACAAGGTAGGGATCGTTACTACCAGCACACTGCTGCGGTAACAATTCCTGCTAATAATTCACAACAACAACAACAACCACAACAAAGATAGCCATTTCAACAGAGACCGTAGAGGGTCGGGTATCAGGTAAGAGGACGAACGAATGATCGTCAATTTGATAGACCACCTGTGACATACTCATTCTTATTGAAGAAGTTGAAGGATTTGGGGTTGGTCCAGCTGAGGACGTTGGCTCCGTTGAGACCGGATCAGAGGCCGGCCAGCTATGATGAAAATGCTAAATGTGAATTTCACTCTGGTGCCCTTGGACACAACGTGGAAAATTGTAAAGATTTTAAGCATGTTGTCCAGGACCTGGTGGATTCTAAGGCAATCAATTTTGCTCCATCTCCAAATGTGAATGCTAATCCCATGCCCGTGCATGGTCAAATGGGGGTGAATGCAACTTCTGAGGATGAGGGCCGAATCTGGGTGACGGATGTGAACCGGTTAAAGACTCCATTGTCTGAGGTCAAGAGACAATTATTGAGGAATGGGGTCTTCCCGGGGTGTGATGATTGTTGTGTTGCTTGCACCGTTGCCACCAATGGGTGTGTTGTATTGAGGGAGGTTGTCCAGAAGATGATGGGTGAAGGAAGCCTCAGATTTGAGAAGGTTGATCTGGAGAAGGAGGATGTCTCCACCATAACCATCTACTTTGATCCGATCGATTTGTCAACGCTGGCAGATGCGGCTCCAGTTACTATCACGGTACCTGGGCCTATTCCTTATGACAACGACGATGTTGTGCCATGGGATTATGGTGGAGAGGTATACTGTAATGGGGAGAAGCAGGAAGTTCAGGCTACAGGTGAAACCACCGTTTCAAAGGTGGATAATGTCGGACCCAGTGGTTTCACTCGCAGTGGAAGGTTGTTTGCACCTGATGCTTTGAGGAGTGGGGATGGAGAGAGAGAAAAGAAAGATAAGGCCGAGGCTTTAGCCAGGGCAAGAGGGAAGCAGGTGGCGAGCGAGGGTACTCCAGTGGCGACACCGGCGCCTGGTGGGTCGGAGAAAGAACTTGATGATGAAGCTGAAGAATTTTTTAGGATCATCAAGAAGTCAGAGTATAAGCTTGTTGACCATCTGCAGCAGACGCCGTCCAAAATCTCAATCTTATCTCTGCTATTGAGCTCAGAGGGGCATAGAGAGGCTTTGTTGAAAATACTGAAGAGAGCCTATGTTCCTCAAGAGATAACGATCAATCAGCTAGAGACAGTGGTGTCCAATGTCAATGCCAACCATGGGTTGGGTTTTACTGATCTTCATTTGACGGTTGATGGGCGTAATCATAATAGGGCATTACACATTGCAATGGAGTGTAAAGGAGCGGTGCTTTCGCACGTGTTGGTGGATACCGACTCATCCTTCAATGTGTTGCCTAAGAAGGCCCTGGCGAAGTTGGACTGTGAAGGGTTGATCTTGAGGCCCACAGACCTAATAGTTAGAGCCTTTGATGGTTCTAAAAGGGCTGTGTTTGGGGAAGTGGAGCTCCCTGTAAAGATCGGGCCCGAGGTGTTTAAGTCCGTATTTCATGTCATGGATATCCAGCCGACATACAGTTGCTTGTTGGGTCGGCCATGGATACACGCTGCTGGGGCAGTGACTTCGACTTTGCACCAGAAACTGAAGTACATCTGGGACGGGAAGGTCGTCACCGTTTGTGGGGAGGAAGACATCTTCGTCAGCCACCTATCATCGTTCAAGTATGTTGAAATGGGCGGTGAGATATGGGAAACACCAAGTCAAGCATTTGAAACTGTCAAGGTGGAGAATGCCACTTTTGTCAAAGAAGAGAAGAAGCCGTCCATTTCTTCATATAAGCAGGCTGCTGAGGTGGTGAAGAGCGGAGAAGCCCCAGGTTGGGGAAAGATGATTGACATCGCCGCCAAGGAAGACCGGTTTGGGATTGGTTATCAGCCGGGCCGAGGCTCGTCTGGGCAGAACAGGGTCGTCGTCAGCCTTTCACGTTCACCAGTGCTGGAATGCTGGATCCATATCACATCTGTGCGGTGGGTGAAGAGGTCGACAGTGATTGCGAGCTAGATCAGTGGATAAAACCGTGCGTACCAGGGATGGAGATCAGTGGATAAAACCGTGCGTACCAGGGATGGAGATCCAGAACTGGAAGGCCGAAAAGATCATCACTGTCACTCTACGTGAAGAGTAATATTTCTTGTTTTTCAATTCTGTCTGCATGAAAGCCATACGTTTTGCCCGAAGTGTAATGGTTCATTGTAAGGGCCACCTCATATGTTTCATTTTGCAAAATTTGCATCATTAATAAAAGGATGTTTTTCATTAAAAGCGGTGTTCCCTGTCTTTCATTTATTTTTGCAGTTTAAAAATAAACAAAAATAAAAATGGCAATGTTTGTTTTCACTTTTCTTTTCATTTGCTTCGCTCCGGTTCTAAAGCAATGCATGAATCAACATTCATGCAGATGCGATCATTCGCCGGATCTCATTGATAACAATCCTGTTACACCCTCATATGACTTCGACAATCCGATCTATCATGCTGAAGAAGAAGGCGAAAAAGATTGTGAACTGCCAGAGGAATTAGCCAGGTTGTTAAAACAAGAGGAGAAGGTGATTCAGCCGCATGAGGAGCAAGTTGAGGTTGTGAACCTGGGTACCGAGGAGGTCAGGAAAGAAGTGAAAGTTGGGGCTGCTTTGGAGGCGAGTGTTAAGAGCAGAATGGTAGCGCTGTTGAAAGAGTATGTTGATATCTTCGCCTGGTCTTATCAAGATATGCCAGGGTTGGATACCGATATCGTGGTGCACAAGCTACCGTTGAGAGCAGATTGTCCTCCAGTGAAGCAGAAGTTGCGCAGAACTCGACCCAAAATGGCCATGAAAATCAAAGAGGAAGTGCAGAAGCAGTTGGATGTTGGTTTCCTAGCCGTCACTAATTATCCGCCTTGGGTCGCAATTATTGTGTCGGTCCCGAAGAAGGATGGGAAGGTGAGAATGTGTGTGGACTACCAGGATTTGAACAGAGCTAGCCCGAAGGATGATTTCCCATTACCTCACATTGATGTGTTGGTAGATAATACAGCTCAGTTCTCGGTGTTTTCCTTCATGGATGGCTTCTCTGGCTATAATCAAATCAAAATGTCGCCAGATGATATGGAGAAAACAACGTTCATTACACCGTGGGGCACTTTTTGCTATAAGGTGATGCCATTCGGTCTCAAGAACGCCGGCGCTACTTATCAGAGAGCCATGGTGACTTTGTTTCATGATATGATTCATCATGAAATCGAATGTTATGTTGATGACATGATAGCAAAGTCCCAAACAGAAGAGGGGCATTTGGTAGATCTGGCCAAGTTATTTGACCGGTTGAGACAGTTCAGACTGAGGTTGAATCCGAATAAGTGCACTTTCGGAGTGAGATCCGGTAAGTTGCTGGGGTTTATTGTGAGTGAAAGAGGAATCGAGGTTAATCCTGCTAAAGTAAAAGCAATACAAGAAATGCCTGAACCGAGAACAGAGAAAGCGGTTCGTGGTTTCTTAGGTAGATTGAACTACGTTTCACGGTTCATATCTCATCTAACAGCCACGTGTGAACCTATATTCAAGCTCTTGAGAAAAGATCAAACGGTCAGGTGGAATAATGATTGCCAAGCGGCATTTGAAAAGATAAAAGAGTATTTGCAGGAGCCTCCGATTCTGATGCCTCCTGTGGAGGGACGACCGTTAATTCTGTACTTGACGGTCCTCGAGGGGTCTATGGGGTGTGTACTGGGGCAGCATGACGAGTCTGGTCGAAAAGAGCATGCCATATACTACCTTAGCAAAAAGTTTACCGACTGTGAAACAAGATACTCACTGCTCGAGAAAACTTGTTGTGCTTTGGTATGGGCTGCTCGCCGACTGAGGCAGTATATGCTGGTTCATACCACTTTGTTGATTTCCAAGATGGATCCGATCAAGTACATTTTTGAAAAGCCAGCATTGACCGGAAGGGTTGCGAGCTGGCAAATGATTTTGACTGAATATGATATTCAGTATACCTCTCAGAAAACAATCAAGGGGAGCGTATTGTATGATTACCTCGCCCAGCAACCCATTGAGGATTATCAACCGATGAAGTTTGAGTTCCCTGATGAGGACATCATGTTTCTCAAATCGAAAGATTGTGAGGAACCAATCCCGGAGGAGGGGCCTGACCCTGAATCCGAATGGATTTTGATGTTTGATGGGGCCGTTAACGTGAATGGTAGCGGTGTTGGTGTTGTTTTGGTTACGCCGAAAGGATCTCATATTCCTTTTGCTGCCCGGCTAACATTTGAGTGCAGCAACAACGTGGCTGAATACGAAGCTTGTATCTTGGGGATCGAAGAGGCGATTGATTTGCGGATCAAGAACCTTGTTATATATGGAGATTTAGCTTTGGTTGTGAATCAGGTTAACGGAAAATGGTATACGCATCAATCTCATTTAATTCCATATCGGGATTATATGAGGAGATTGTTGACGTTTTTCACCAAGGTGGTATTGCATCATTTGCCTAGAGAAGAGAATCCTTTGGCAGATGCTTTGGCTACTCTGGCCGCCTTGATTAAGGTACAGTGGTGGAATCAGTTCCCTAGTGTTGAGGTGGGACGTCTGGATAGACCGGCTTATGTGTTTGCTGTTGAGGCAGCGCCTGATGATGAGAAGCCGTGGTATTACGATATCAAGCGCTATCTGGAGACCCAAGAGTATCCTGAGGGAGCATCCAAGAAGGACCGAAAGACTCTGAGGAGGTTGGCCATGGTGTTCTATCTGAATAAGGATGGGGTTTTGTACAAGAGGAATTTTGATTGGGTCTTGCTCAGATGCGTCAATGACGGAGAAGCAAGCCAACTGATGAAAGAGGTTCACGAGGGGTCGTTCGGTACCCATGCCAGTGGGAATGCAATGGTGAAGAAATTGTTAAGAGCTGGATATTATTGGATGACAATGGAGGCCCAATGTTTCAATTTTGTACGGAAGTGTCATAAATGCCAGATTTATGCTGACAAGGTGCACGTGCCTCCAAATCCGTTGAGTTTAATGTCGTCTCCGTGGCCGTTTGCTATGTGGGGCATTGATATGATCGGAAAGATTGAGCCTACGGCTTCGAATGGGCACCGATTCATATTAGTGGCTATTGATTACTTCACCAAGTGGGTGGAAGCAGCCTCTTATGCAAACGTGACGAAACAGGTTGTTGCCAGATTCCTCAAGAGAAACATCATTTGCAGATATGGGGTTCCCGAAAGAATCATTACTGATAATGGTTCTAATTTGAACAACAAGATAATGGTAGAACTGTGTCGGGAGTTCAAGATCGAGCATCACAATTCTTCTCCTTATCGTCCGAAGATGAATGGGGCGGTTGAGGCAGCCAATAAGAATATTAAGAAGATTGTGCAGAAGATGGTCGTGACCTATAAGGATACGCACGAGATGTTGTCGTTTGCATTGCACGGGTATCGAACCTCGGTGCGTACGTCTACTGGGGCAACGACATTCTCGCTTGTGTATGGGATGGAAGTCGTGCTACCAGTTGAGGTTCAGATTCCGTCTTTGAGAGTCTTGATGGACGTGAAATTGCAAGAGGCTGAATGGGTAAGGACTCGGTATGAAGAGTTGAGCCCGATCGAGGAAAAGAGGCTGGCAGCCATTTGTCATGGGAAGTTGTACCAGCAGCGGATGAAGCGTGCTTTTGACCGGAAGGTGCGACCTCGTGTGTATCACGCAGGCGATATGGTGTTGAAAAGGATCCTTCCTCCTCAGAACGATCGTCGGGGCAAATGGACACCCAATTATGAAGGTCCATACGTGGTCAAGAAGGTTTTCTCTGGCGGAGCCTTGTTGTTGACGACCATGGATGGCGAGGATTTTCCATCCCCTGTGAATACGGACGCAGTTAAAAAATACTTCGTATAAAGAGACCCGCTGGACGAAAAGAATAAAATAGTCCAGGCAAAAAAGGGCATCCCGGCGAATCAGAAAAAAAAATGAAAATGAAAATTAATGAAAAGGTTCGGGCAAAAATTAGGGATAAAATGAAAAAAACTGTACACCCGGCAAGTCGAAAACCCCACAAGGGCGACTTGGGCAAAAAAGGGTATCCCGGTGGACTGAAAACCCGAAAGGGCGGTCCAGGCAAAAGAGGGATTGAAACGAACAACTGCGTCTAGCATGATCGTTTGTGTTTTGGTTGAGACACATGGATAATCCCCGGTAGGGATCGGTCGGAAGCGTCTTGTTCAGAAGGCAGAAAGCACGGAGAGTCTTGAGGACATATGGGGTGTAACCAAGTTGGAACTCGATGAGATCACGGGTTCACATTGCCATTAGGATAGATTTTTCCTTTTGTGCACAATTACCTCTTTTCAGGAATTGCTTCCTGTGTATTGCTCGGTTTTGAGCCACCTTTTTTCAATAAATAAAATGCATATTCAGTCAAATAATTTTGTTTTTGTTTTCATTACCGCTTTGATTGCAAAAACATCTGTTTATTTTGATAAAGAATATTTGCATTTTAAGACATACGGGTCCCTTCCAATGCATGTGTATAAGATTGAAAGCCTGAAATCTTATTCGGAAGGTTGAGTGACCTGGATGTTGAAATTTTGGCACGCCTGGGGCACGTTTTTATCTAACGATCTCTGTTGCAGGTGCTGTTAGATACTTTCACTCACTTGCAGGTTGTGATGTGAAGCTTTTGACAAAAGATCCCCGTGGAGTCCAGTCAGGGACAAGAGAAATAGAAGAACGGTGAAAAGACGACGGAAGAACGTACGACGATCCTGGAGGGTTAATCAAGAAGACTCTTCAAAGTCTGAGGACTGGAAAGTTTGTATGAATCCAGGGAGTTCGATCTCCGTGGAGTACGGAGAAGGCGAGAATACAAGGTGATGAATCAGAAAAGTCCAGACGAGCCTGGGAGCTCTCAAAAGTGGAAAGCTGACACTGGATTTAGATGTTGAATACCAGGGTTCGACGAGTCGACGGGTGTTATGTGCCAGACTTTCCTTATTTCCCCAAGCAGTGTCGGGATTGTTATATCCCCAGCAAGTCTGAAAGATTGTTGTTTTCCACGCAGTGTGCGTTGGTGGTTTCTTCCCCAGCGAGGTTCCCAAGCGGATCGGGTTCAGTGGAGGTCATCCCTGGCGAGGGTTGTCTTTTTTCCAGCAGCAGTGCTATTCCCCAGCAGGGTGGAGATTGGAGTGTTGTCGAGTTCCTCAGCAGAGTGCCTCGAGCTCCCCAAAAGAGTCCCTTGAGGGGGATACTTTTTATGCATTCATCATTTAGATAAGCATAGCATATTGCATAGCTAATTGCGTAGCATTTCCATGGTTGTAGAGCATTACGCTGTAAAGAATCATGCATCAGCATTGCAAGCTTAAACTAGTCTCAAGTCGTGGTTACTGTTTGAGGATTGGTTTCGCCAGATGGTGAAGATGTTACTCTCAGGAGTTCGGCATCGTGATTCTGAATCAACAGTATTCCCCAGTAGTGCGATATTGGAGGAAAAGTTTCTGTCGGGCGGAGATGGAAATAAAAAAAAATCAAGAGAAGTTTTGGGGTTCAAGAAAAGCAAAAAAAAAGAGAAAGAGAATAATCCCCAGCTGAGCGCAAATTGTTCGTTCACCGTGGATTAAGTAGGGATGGCATGCTCATGGCTTATTATCCCTAGCATGAATTGTTGACCCGTGTGCCGTCTCATTCATCACTTTACCTTATTGTTGCCGATGTCGTAGGGCATGAAGTTTCCGATTTTCAGATCGAAGAAGTTTCCGACGATCAGGTCGAAGTACTTGTGGCACTCAGGCCAGTTTCCGATGTTCAGATCGAAGAAGTTTCCGACGATCAGGTCGAAGTACTTGTGGCATTCAGGCTAGTTTTCCGGTATTCAGACCGAAGTGGCACTCAGGCCAGTTTTCCGGTATTCAGACCGAAGTGGCATTCAGGCTAGTTTTCCGGTATTCAGACCGAAGTGGCATTCAGGCCAGTTTTCCGGTATTCAGACCGATGTGGCACTCAGGCCAGTTTTCCGGTATTCAGACCGAAGTGGTATTCAGACCGAAGTGGTATTCAGTCCGAAGTGGTATTCAGACCGAAATGGCATCCAGGTCAGTTTTTCGGGCATTCAGGCCAATCTCTCGGTGTTCAGACCGATATCAATACTCTCATATTCTGATGTCCAGTATTCATACTGACGAGCGGCGTTCAGGCCATGGTGGTTCCTGTGTTACCATTTATTTTGGTATCCAGGTCAATCTTCTCGGTATTCAGGCTGACTCTCACCGTACCATACGGGTTTTTATTTCATGATCACCTTGTTGCCGATTCTGACGAGCACTGTTAATTATTTTCCATCGGAGTGCAAATTGTTCGTCTGTTCTTGGTATTCAATCACTCTTCACCCTGATCATCTGAAAGTCGAGGTTGTTCATATCGACAGGTTCACAGTGGATTGAATAGGGACAGTTGTAACACCTCAAAATTTGCCCTCCTCTTCTTGGGACTAGTTTAGCATATTGCATTTCATGTTTTAGGATATTAGGCATTTGCATATTGCATATCATGTGAAAATAAGCAAGTCATCCTCTAAGGTCTTGTCAGAGATGGAGAAGTTGTATAGTTCAAGCCTGAGGGTCTTATTGAATTGATCACCAACCATCTGAGGGTTTGTGCTTCAATTGGGGTTTTCTTGGTTCTTCAAGGAGGTTGAGCATTATCTTGATTGCAAGGGTATATCACCATCATCATAGTTATGTCCTTATCAAAGGTTTCAGAATTCATGCTCAGGTTCCTTGGGAGTAGGGTTTTAACCTCTGGTCAACCCTAATCAATTGCACTCTTTCAATCAGGGTTTTGCAAGAAGATGAGGTATTTGTTGATGATGAAGATCACATGGTTATGTGGAAGAGCTTATTGGAACTAGGGGTTCATTTCTGAGCCATTTTCTCAAAAGGTGGAGGCTTAAGCTGATCAGAGCACTTCTAGATCATCTGTCAACCAGAAAGTCAACAGAAAGTCAGCTGAGGGCTAGGAGGTGGAGAAATGGTTTGAGACACTTCATTCATGTCCCAAAGAGTCTTATTCATCATTACAAACACTTATCTTGAAGAATTTGAGGTCAGATCAAAAGTTTCCAAAAATGGAAAGTGACCTGTAATTGGAAGTTTCCAAAAATGGAAAGTTTTTGGTTCAAATTCAACTTGATTTTACATCATCAAAAAAGCTTCAAATGAATTTTTGTCCAACATGAAAGTTGAAGATCTTTCTCTCCCATTTCCAAAAAGTCCAAGATCATGAATTTATGATGAATGGTTGAGGAGATATGATCAAATCATTACCAAGTGTGCTTGAAACTTCAAAAGGCCATAACTTTTGATCTAAAGCTCCAAATTGAGTGCCTCTTTTTTCACTTTGCTCCTTATGACATATATTTTCCAAATCATTCATGGCATTGCATGAAATTTCATCATTTAATCATTTGCCCATTCATGACCATTTTGGAGGGAAATTTGCAAATTTGAATTTGGTGCATCATGGGAACAAAATACCATTGCCAACATGTGCATGAAGTGATTTTAAGTGAATTTGATCATCCATTTGCTACTGTTCACGTGTGCATTTGCATGGCACCACCAATTTTCCAAAATTTGTCATACACCTTATTTTTGCCTAATCCTAATTAACTCATGACTAATTGTGATTTGGATGTGATTAGTAGAGCATATATAAGGTAAATCATAACAGAATTGTTCATAATCACAAATTCTAGATCTAGATCTCATTTTCCCTCCAAAATTTCTCTCATCTCAAATTTAAATTTTCTCCACACAACCACACATTTTCTTGATAGATCCATCATCCTCATGACATTTGGAGCATGATTCATCCATTTTTTGTGGAATTTGAGCAAGGTTTGAAGCATGTCAAGCATATGAACACATCAATGGCAAGTGCAAATTGAGCAAGATCCAAGCATCTCCAAGCCTCAATTCATTCACAAAGCTTCATAACAAGAGTTAAGGAGTGGATTCACACACTTTGAAGGCCTTGAACTCACTGTTTTGATCACTGCCATTCCAGGTTGGTGAAATTTCGAGTCTCTTAATTCTTAATTTTATGAACATGATTAGATAGATCTTTGCTCGCTGAAAATTCTGATATAAAATTCATGAAAATTGGTTGAGAAATGACTAAGTTATGGTGAATTAAAGTTTTGAATGCAAATGAGTTTTCCTTCGATTCTCTTTGTTCATGATGTTTTAGACTGAAATAGTAGTGGATTTGGATTGTACATATTGAGAGCTTTCAATTGGTATAGGTATTACAAAAATCTGCAAAAAAATATTATTGGTGGTTACTGTTCACCACCGTCTCAAGGTAGGAGACGGTGGTTTCCACCTTGAGCGCCACCGCCTGCAAACCCTAGGGGCGGCACTCCAAAACGGCGCCGTTTTGTTCAGCAAGCATGAACATGCTTCGATTCTCCCTGAGTGCATTTCCAGATTTTCATTTTAATTTCCTTGCCTTTGGCCAAAAACGGCGTCGTTTCAAGTCTAGCGCGCATCCTCACTTCGATTCCCATCTCTGGCGCTTTTTCAAATTAGCCTCATCATTTATTTTTCCCTCCAAATATCATGTACATATGTCACATTTTATTTCATATTTTTTATCCAACTTCCAAAAAATCATAACAAATTGAAAAATGATCCAATTAATTCCAAATTTTTTCCTACATGATCATGTGTTTGTCTAGTATTTTATGGTGTTGATTTTATGATTTTACCATGTCTGGATTTTTAATTATGTTGAACTCATTGAACATGTACACAATTATGCCATGCTTCATTCTTTCTATTGGGAAATGCTCAATAATGATCCAATTGCCATGAAATTTTGTGTGATGATTCCTAACATGATGCTTGACCTTTGAGGCTTGGTTTGGTATTTTTCTCATTTTTCATCTCTGTTTTATGCACATGATTGTATGGTGTGACAATGTGTGTCACACAATTTGATGTTGATCTTATTCATTTTCATTGCCATATCAATGAAGCTTCTCTGATTATAATTTTTAACATGATGATTGTGCTTGACATGTTGTATGCACATAAAAATTTCCAAAATTGTTTGATTCATTTCTGTTTTAATATGGAATTTTGATTCTTGATGATCAATTGTATGCTTTGAAATTGCCTTTGCCTTCTCATGCTCATGAAATGACTTTGCTTAATGCTTTTGACTTGGTCCTTTTTAGGACATGTTCTTGCTTGATTGTAGATGCTTCTTGTTGAATATCAAGTTCTGTTTTGACTTTTTGATTCACCTTTGACCCTAGGCTTTGCCCTAGGGGTTTGTACTAACATTTGAGCTTTGAATTTCAGGTTCAAGCATTCATCTCCATGATTGATGTTGCCTCATCATTTGAGCTTGGATATTTGCTATGTTTGCTAACCTTTGGTTCTTTTGTAGGTCCTTTGGTGAATCACTTGAGTGTTTACCTCTTATGGCTTACATGTTGTACATATTGGGATTGTCTGTCTGTTGTTATCTGTTAACTATTGTTTGGTTGTCTGAATGTGAATATTGACTTGTGTGATTTTCTTACAGGTACTTTAGCCGCTTTAACTCATTATTTGAGTTGCTTTACTTTGCTTGTGGTTGGCATACCACTTAGGTAATCTCTTGAACTCCATGTAGTCTGGAAGACCTGCTATCTTTGGCAGGCACCTGTCTGAAGCCCTCCTTAAGAGGCCATGTTCTTGATTGTTTAATTTTGTGCTAAAGACCTCAATGAGGCATGGTTACATGTAAAGACCTCCTAAGTGAAGAGGCATTGGCAGATAGAAGGGATGTGCAATCCATCCCCTGCTATTCAGTTGAGTCTTTCATCTTGCTCGCACTACGTGCTGATGCATTTTGAATAAACACCCGAGATCTTGTATATAGAGTCGGTCATTGTGGAATAGAGTTCCTCATTCTGGACTCCCACACCTTCTTTGATTCAAGCTCACCCAGGCCCGGGTTAAGAGCTGTGAGGTCTAACCCTCATCTCCCATTTCATCTGCTCACCCTGACGGTCAATGTCAGTGGTTAAGAGCCTCAGACACCCTTTCCAGTGTTGGCTTGTTTGTCGAGGTTGATATGACCCCTTGACTAAAGCCCAGCCTTGTATGAGCCGCTTGTTTGCATATAGCGTGTGATGATTGCTTTCGATGTTTATCTGCTTTTGCTTCTCATCTCCTTTCTGTAGGAGTCGTATGATCAACTTTCGAGGAAGTTGAACGTACGTAGAGATAGACTTGAGTTGACTCACTGCCTGTGTGAGTCAAACTCTTGTTAGAGACCTCAACCTAGGGTTATAATTTGCATGATGACTATTAGGCTCGAGTCAGTCTCCCTTTTAGTCCGTTATTCCCTTGGTCTCTGGTTAGGAGAAAGTTTCTCCCCTGTTAAGGGGAACTACGTTGCCCTGATCCTCATACCAGATGAGGTACGTAGGCAGGAGATCATGCGAGATCTCTTCGGGCAAACCCTTTTCTTTTTTGCGTGTGTTTTGCTTGACAGATATCAGGCTCGAGTTCCCGACTCCCTATTAGTCTGTGTGTTCACCCTTCTTCTTTTTCAACCCTTCTGCTTTGTGTATGTGTTTGGAGTCTGATGTAAGCCCAGCGATTGGCATTCGGTTTCCCGTTTGTGGTTGGTTGTTTGGAGTCTGATGTAAGCCCAACGATTGACATTTGGTTTCCTGTGTGTGTTTGTTTGTTTTGTGGAGTCTGATGTAAGCCCAGCGATTGGCCTTCGGTTTCCTGTTTCGTTTGTGTGTTCGGAGTCGGACGTAAGGCCAGCCATTGGCAGTCTGTTTCCATTTGCGAGTTTCTTTTGACGTCTCAGCGTCTTTGCGTGTGTTTTGTTTCGGCGTGCGTTAGCCGAACTACGGTAGCTCTGATTCTCATTCCTGATGAGATACATAGGCATAGGATGCGATATCCTAGCGAGCCCGTTCCCGTTTCCCCGAACTACGTCGACTCTGATGTTTGTTTCTGACAAACTACGTAGGCCCAGGATGCGACATCCTGCCGAGTCCCCTTCCTCCATCTCCTTTCACATGTTTGCTTATTCCAGTGTGTGTGCATTTTTTGAGCAATTATTTAGCAACCTTTTTCTATTCTTCTGAGCGTGGATCCCGTCGAGTACGACGGACGTGAGGGGTGCTAATACCTTCCCCTTGCGTAACCGACTCTCGATCCTTATGATCTCTGGTCGTGAGACCATTCCTTTCCAGGTTTACTTCGAGCGTTTCGTTTCCCTCCTCCGGGATAAATAACGCACGGTGGCGGCTCTGTGTCTTTTCCCGCCGGTTGTTTTTCGCGTTGCGACACACTCCAACACCCAAATCAATTTAGAGTTCAAGATACTGGTAGTGAAAGTGGAGATTAGAGATTATGTAACTTAAAATCCTTTATACAGATATTTATACCTTGAGCTTGGCGGAGTGGGCTAGACAATAGACCTCGTGTTATTGGGCCTTTAGACGACCCAGAGCAATAGGTCTTAGATCCTTGACATGAGCTAAGTAGTGAATCCTAAGTCTTTGGTCGACACGAAACAATCAGTATTGATTCTTTAGCCGACACTGAAATAATAATAATAATAATAATAAGATATATATATATATATATATATATATATATATATATATATATATATATATATATATATATATATATATATATATATATATATATATATATATATATATATATATATATATATATATATATATTCTTTTATTCTTTTTAAACATTCACAATTTCTTTCCACTATTTTATCATACTACTCTATCACTATATCTATAATATTTTTCTCCGACCATTTTATTAATTAATTTATCAACAATCAGCATAATTTAAGTTAATAATTTTTTTCTTTCAAATTATCCATTCTATTTTACTAATTCATTTTCACTTCAAATACATATCCTATTGTTATTTTACTTTAAACATTATCACATCTATAAAGAACTTAGACAATACACTCTAATTTTTATACAATGTTTATACACTATAATTTTTTCATACTTTTTTAAATTTAATTTCGGCTTTAGCAGTTTTTCTTTTTGCTTAATATTTATTCAACTTCTATATCCATCAACGGTTAATCTAAATTCACATTTTTGTATTTTTTTTTCTATCTCGTTTGTCATATATTCAAAATGTCCACATAGTAACATCACACAATGTATTAATAAAAATAAAAGTTTATTGTGTATTCAAACGTTAGAACCAATTTCCGAATAAGCCAAGTGAAAACAAAACACATTCTTCCAAGAGTTTTTCTAATCAATCATCTCATGTCAATAACACTTCCAAGACTCAAATGCATTTCACTCTTAAATTCTCTTCCCAAACAAACCTCAACAAACAACAACATTAAACAAATCCACGCCCAACTAATCACCAACAACCTTAATTCCCCCAAACTCTTTGCCAAATTAATCAATCACTACTCTTCCACTTCACCAAACCCTAACTTTCTCAATTCCATATTTTACTACTTCCACACCCCACATTTATTTCTCTTCAACACCCTCGTTAAATGCACCCCTCTTAACCACTCAATTCACCTTTTCCAAACCCACTTCTCAAAGCAACTCATTCATTTTGATCACCACACTTTCAATTTCATCCTTGGGGCTTCTGCTCGTTCCCCTTCATATTCAACGTTAAAATTAGGAACACAATTGCACTCCTTAATCATAAAACAAGGTTTCGGTTCCAATGTTTTAGTTCCAACTACGTTGATTCATTTCTATGCTAACAATAGAGATGTTAAGTCAGCACGTAAGGTGTTTGATGAAATGTCTGACAGAACTGTTGTCACGTGGAATGCTATGATTACTGGTTATTGTTCGGTAAAAGATGGAAATGGAAAAAGTGCTGTGGATGGGTTGTGTTTGTTTAAGAAAATGTTGATGGTTGGTGCGAGTGAAGTTAGACCGAATGATAGAACCGTGGTTTGCTTGCTTTCTGCGGCTTCTCAGTCGGGTATGATGGAAATCGGTGTTTGCTTACACGGGTTTGCGGTGAAGCTGTTGTGTAAGGTTGAAGATGATGTGTTTATAGGAACAGGACTTGTTGATATGTACTCGAAATGCGGTTGTCTTGAGAGTGCTTTGTATGTTTTCTGGCGGATGAAATTGAGGAATGTTTTGACTTGGACTGCCATGACTACCGGGCTAGCTATTCATGGGAGAGGGGAAAAGGCATTGGAGATTTTGTATAAGATGGGAGATGATGGCGTGAGACCGAACGAAACGACTTTTACGAGTTTGTTGTCGGCTTGTTGTCATGCAGGCCTTGTTGAAGAAGGGCTTCGGTTATTTCGTGATATGGAACCGAAATTTGGTGTAGTGCCTCGGATACAGCATTATGGTTGTGTTGTTGATCTTCTTGGAAGAAACGGAAACTTGAACGAGGCTTATGATTTTATCATGGCAATGCCGATTAGTCCGGACACTGTGATTTGGAGGAGCTTGCTCAGTGCTTGTAAGATTCATGGGGATGTTGTGATGGGAGATAAAGTGGGGAGGTTTCTTCTAAAGTTTAAAGAGAAGAGTTATGAAGATTTAGCTCATAAAAGTGAAGATTATGTTGCTTTGTCAAATGTCTATGCTTCAGCAGAAAGATGGAATGATGTTGAAGTTTTAAGGAAGAAAATGAAGACTAGGGGTATTTTTAATAAATCTGGTCTTAGCTCAGTTCAAACTTTGAGCAATGATGCATTGTAATTAGCAATTGATATTGGATTATTATTTTATGAAAGAATAGTATGTTAGCAAGACAATGATTTTGAACAAACTGTTACTTTCCGCAATTCATGATTTATGGTTGGATCGTGCTATTCACTTCATAAAGAACATATTTGCATGACTATGTTAGTAGGAAGTAGGAACCATTACTGTAATGATTAAGCAAGAAATCACTTGCTTTTGTTACCATTCCACCTTTCATTGCAGGTTTGACAAGACCGTCAAGTCCTTGTGTATTATCTGGGCGCAACATAGAAAGCTTGAATGATGACACTTCCTGGACTGGACCGAGCATTTGTCAGCGACTTCGTTCTTTAACGGCATCATTCACCCTGGGGCATCATTTCTCATTTTTGAGGGTTTATATTTTACTTGGTGGATAAGAATGGTCACTCAAAGGTATGTTTTGAATTTCTAATTCACTTGTGCTAGTAGTCAAATTTAAAAAAGATGTGATATATATATCAGGTTTTCCTCTATTGAATAATATTGCATCTGATTATTCTTTATTGCAGATTTGCAACATCGAATCCATTAGATGTTATGGCCCTCTGTAGGAGTTTGTTCTACTATCAAGTCTTGCCTGTTTAATACATGTATATTTGGAACTTATGGAAAATTAACAAAAATGTACTTGTCTAAAATCATGTTAACAAAGCTATTTTATGAATAGAAAAGTTATATAAATTGCAACTGCGAGTATCCTATGTGTTGACATAAATACATGTTACACACACCAAAATGGCTACTATTTCGAAGTGTCTATCTTTGCTTAAGATTTTATAAATTGGACATAAATTCTTTTATAAGATTTGAAAACAAGTGTCTCTATTATACATTACTCTTTTTGATATTTCCTAATTTTTTTTTCTCAAATTTCCAATAGAACAGTTTGATACCGGAAAACTTTTCTATTCATAAAATAGGTTTTCATGTCAGACTTTAACATTTCTTAAGCTTTCTATTTGCCATAGAGATCATGAAACACTGTTTCCAAAATTGCTTAATTTGCCGGTTTTAGGACGGTTTGTTTTGGTTTTTTTTAAAAATGATTTTTATGGTGTTATATATTTAGTGTAAAAAAAATTTATAAGGAAATTTTTCATAAAAATTTTAAATGAAAAAATTTGGTTTGAATAGTTATTCTTAAAATGTTATTTTAGGTATTTCATCATTTTATCGAAACTTTTTTTGGATATTAAAATTTTAAAAAATCACTTAATTTTTAAGCTATTTCAAATAGCTTTTCATAAAATCATTTTTGAGATATAATTTTTTAAAAAAATTATGATTTTGACTATATTTTGATCTTCAATAATGTATATTTATGTTATTGAATGAACAATTTAATCTTTTAATTTAGGAAAAATAAATTTAGAACAACTTATAATATTTTGAAAAATATTTTTGTTAAATCTATTTTCAAAAATATAAAGAAAATATTCATCTTGCAGCTAGGCAATTTTACATTTGGTGTTGACGATAATGACCGTGCCGAGCCATTTTCAAATTTCAACCGGTTGAATAGTTTGCAATTGTATTGTGATAGGTGCACGAACTCTTTGCATATCAAGCGTGTGTTTACCGTGAAATTTAACGAACAAAAATAAATTTTAATTTATTTAAGGGATTAAACTTGAAAATATCTCAACATATTTTATGTGAACCATGAACTTTAAATGATTTTGACATAAATTTCGAAATGTGTAATTTGAAAGTAATAACTGAAAATCGAAATGAAGTTTAAAAGGGATGATTGGAATGTAAATTGAAATCGAAATACATGTGAAAATAAAGAAAAGATTTGAGTATAAAAAACTTTAATTTGTATACAATTGTGGACCCCTAAAACTCAAAGTAAACGCTACTTATATACTAATCATAAGGTAACAACCGTCTATAAGGGTCGATTACACATAACATGCCACGTCTTTAATTCCATGCAGTCTTTGTCTTCGACAGACTTCCATGTGTCTTTTAGTAACAGTTTGATCTTATCCACATACACCTCATTCAACCGCGTAGAAAATATCTTGAAACTCTGAATTTTACTTGTAAGTTCGGAGTGCGCCTAAGAGAGAGAGGGGGAGTGTTGAATTAGGACCAATTACAAACTCTGGTTTTAGAGACAAGTTGGTTCTGATTTTTCTGGTTTCGTGATGAGTTTAGAAAGCAATAAAGGAAGAAAAATAAAGAACAAAAGGAAGTATCCTAGTTCCCCTCACAATCCAAAGGTATGTTTAGTCTCCTTTCAACACGAAAGAGATTTTACTATTTGTTATGACTTGTACAAGACAGACACAATCACCAAGAACAACCTCTTGTGATTCATCAAGTTGATATGAAAACAATCCTCTCAAACTCGACTCTCTTGCTTCCAACAATCCTGGACAACAAGGTGTTTACAATCAATTCTGAAAAATATTAAGTAAAGAAAGTATATGACAATGTATCAATCACTATGGCTGATCTTCTTTTGCAAGCAATTTATAAGGATATATTAGTGCACAAGTGTTTATGAATATGAGATGAATTTTCTGGACTGCTATATATGAACAATGCAGAAAAATTCTTAATGAAAGTTCAAAGATCAAAGCACTTGTTTGAAAATGAATGTGTATGAGATTTCAAATTACAATGGAAGAGGTGACTTTTGATTTATGAAAATATGAATATTTATATCACCTTGACACCTCTATGAAAGAGTGTGATTCAATGGAAATATGCAATGGTCAAAGGATGACCTTTGGAAAACGTTTACTTTATAAGACATGTCTAAAATCAGCCACTGTTTCAGGATTTTTCAAAATCTCGAGACTGAAATCGATTTCCCAAAAGGGGGTAATCGATTTCCTGAGTAAAATTTTGGTTCTGGCAAGTGGAAATCGATTTCCTGAACTGAAAATTGAATTTTGGCAATTGGAAATCGATTTCCTGAAAAGGGGTAATCGATTTCCTGAACTAATTTTTGAAAAAAATATTTAGAAAAATAGTATAGAAACAAAGACATGTGAGACACAATGGATCATGCATGCAATGAATATTTGGATTAATTTTGAGCACTAAGTTATCAATATATATTACATGATTGTACCTTAAAAACTCAAGATCAATGCTAGTCTTCAAAATAAGTCTTGAATCCTTTGATGCTAGCTTTCACACATTGCTTGAAACTTTTTCCATACTTTTGGCATGATCACTTGCATTGAACTCTGTCTTCATTAAAACATATTGGATGGAGAGTCTTGACTTCACATTACTAAGTACCTAACTCTTTAGTCCAGCTACGATTTCGACCTCAGTAACATTCCATGTTGACAAGTCGTATTTTTCGAAATCCTCATGATCATTATTCACCATTTTAACTTTACACTAAAGTCATTATTGCATGACTTTTATCACATTAATGCTAGTGTCAAAAATTTGAGATAAAAAATTATCCATCAAAATGCCATGTTTCAATTTTAGATAAGAATAAAGAAAGGTGACATTTTAGAATGTAGTTTCGACACTGCTCCAACTTCTTCACTGATGTCATTGTCATCATTACCACTTTACTACGCGTTGTCATTTTCATAAAAAAAAATCTTTTCAGAATCCCATCATGGCTCCTAGTTTCTGGGAGATCATGCTTTTGCATGTCTCATTAATTGTTCCACTCACATCAATTCCTCCACCTCTTACCAATTATCCCATTTCTCAAGACACGAAACTGATCCATATTACCATGCGTCTGCCAAGTGTTAGATACTGAGACGGAAAACAACTTATAAATACCTCCACAACACTCTATTTTCATCTTCTTCACTTCTCGATTCCAATCGTTCTGCACACAGAAAAACCCTTTTTCCTTCACAACAAGCTCTACAAACTTCATTAATGGTAGCTAGCGCTTCATCCAACAAGTTTGACACTGGAAAAAAATCCAATGGCTTACACGATTTTTCCATCAGAAAATGATGAAGGGAGAGATTTTGTTCCCGAACCACCAATGTTTAAATAGAGAATCTCCATTTGGAAAAAACAGGTACTCATTCCCTTTGTTCTTTTTGGCAAACTGGTGGCATTCTTAGGACCATACCAAACTGCTAAAACTCACACTGAAAAAGTGAAGAAATTTTTTCTATGTTATCCCATCATTATGCCTTCAATGTTCGAAGAACGCTCTCTCGATTTATCCTTTATGGAGACGCTTGTGCGTGTCTTTTGATCTGCACCTCCAACTCAAAGTAAAGAATACCTTTTCTGACTTAACAAAGTCGAAAAACAAAAACAATGGGAAGATTTAGGCATCTTCGATATGATACAAATTTCTCGAACTGGCCCTAGGTATAAACCAACCATGTTACTTGCATCAATCTTCTTCTAGAAAGGCTCGACTAACACCTTTTAGTTCCCTTGTGGAATGCTTACGCCAACCTTGTTCGATGTAGCAGCCATCACGGGACTAAACTCTCTTGGCAAAACCTTCACCCACACCATAGAAACCAACCACAAATTCGTTATCGAACACTTCAGCTTTAAGGACTTCATAATCGACCACCATGACAAACAAACCGAAGAAGTCTCTGACCAAGAGCACATAGCTTTCTTGACCCTTTGGCTTTCCTACTACATTTTCTGTTCAGGATCATTACAAATATCTGAAAAGTTTGTCCCTCTCGCAATTCAACTCCATGAGGATTAAAAAAGTTTCCCTAGCCAATCTCTATCAGTCACCTGGGAATACTTCTTACAAGTTGAAACATCTCCCCGAAAGCAACAAATCACACCTCGTCTTTGGCCCTTTATGGCTCTTGTAACTTTGGTTGAACGCTACCTTCGAACCTAAGTTGCACATAATTGAATCGAAAGCTTTACTTGAAGAAACCAATTGCAGAAGTATCGAAGGCACCAGACTTGCCTTAGTCACTGCTTATGACAATCCTTCCCAAATAACATTTATGAAATATATCAACCTCTTTCTTGAGTCGACTACTTTTGTTTCGACCATGGTTCCTTTTGTAGACAGATGTTTTGGTCCAACTTAGTTTCGAAACAGGTTCCCTGGAACTGCTGATTTTGGCTACATTGGCTACCAACCGAATTTAGTGGCTACACAATTTTGTTTCATCCAAATGTTGGCAAGTTCGCTTTAATATTGGGAAGCTAACATTTGTTGACCAAAAAGGAAATTCACTCTGACAGAGTACAAAGATTGCATGTCCTTTTCTCGTCAGCAAGTTCTCAAGTTACATATCTTCCACTTCCATCCATCTTTCTTTCTAATAGTGGAATTCAATAAGTGGTGGATAAGCTACTTTCAAAGCCACTTTTCTAAGAAGAATTTCTGCAAGAGATTGTCGACTGCATTCTCTAACTTACAAGGGAACCCAGAAAAGAAACATGTATACATTTAGTCATTTAAATTATTTTCTTTAATACCTTCAATTTCTCACATGTTCTTTTTATATATGAAACTACAACAAAAGGCGGCACCATGGTCGAAGACCCTTCCAATGTTGGTGATGACAAGAAAAAAAAAGAACCTCAACAGAAAAAGGTGAGTTTTTTCTTTCTTCATACTTTAGCTAATTTTTCAAATAGTTCTAATATTTCCTTCCTTTCAAAATCGAAAATGCGATTTCGACTCTCCTGCAACCACCAAAATAAAGAAGAAAAAGAAATCTCAAAAGGCTTCCACAACACAGATACATATTAGATTTCTTCTTCGACGACTTTAATTGACAGCGATATTAAACCATCTTTTCAAACAGGCTACTCAAAGACCCATAGAAATTGTGGCTGAAGTCGAAAGCTCATAGGACAGTGAAAAAACTCTGATTTTCTCAAGGCCCAAACCAAAGACTCCCTCCCAATCAACCGTCAGCAAAAAAGGCGTTGCCCCCAAAATCATCCTTCTAAAAACAACAAAAACCTCAAATGTTGATCCCTCCAATAAAGGTAAAGGAGTAGAAAACTTGCCTATTGAGGAAACAGTGCGGGATGAGCCAAAAAAATCCCTCTGTCAAAGAAAATGATCCCAAAGTATTGCTTCGCATAATACATACTTTTATTCTTTGATTTTTAACTTAACTAACCATTTTTTATTTCTAGGAACTGTCGAAACCGGATGAAAACATGGTGGACGAACCAACAAGTATCCCTCGTTCGATCCCTTCTGAAACCTTCTGTCATATTCATTGGTCGGAATTTATTTACTCCAACCTCTCTTCTGTTCATTTAGAAAACAAAGTAACTGGTGAAGATACATGTGTCCCTACTGAACCAACCCATGAGGCGGAGACTAATACTGAACAATTGTCTCCTCAAAAAATCGAAGAGCTAGATGATATCATCGCTTCTGTTTATGATAATTTGTCTTCCGACCAATCAACAACAAAAAGTCTTGAAACGGTGGAACATGAACAATCCATCCCAAATGTCAAAACTGTTCCAATAGAAAAGGAAAATCAACCTGCCATGTAACGGAGAAAGAAGGCCAACCTACTGTTCATGACTCATCATCCAACACTTTTATGAGTCAAGAAGAAATACTTGCTCTGAATATATATATTTTTGATTTATTTCTAATTTATCTATTCTTGCTAATGTCACTTTTTTTTGAGATGATGGCTTTGAATTCAGTTTTTCTTATGTGTCTACCTCTAACAATATCGTATTAAACGGGGTAGAATACCACTCACAACACTTATTACAATAACTACTTCTCTTTATTATCAATTTTTTAAAATTCATTTATGAATTTAATCTCAAGGTTAACTTTAGGAAGGTCATACTTAATAGTTAAACTTAACCTTTCAATTTCATAAACTCTAATAAGTTATGTCTATCATTTTTGTATTTAAAATAATTTGGTGGAAAATTAGTCGATCTTTCATACACCGTTTCACCGAATCACAATTCCTGACAATCTAAGAGCATAAATATCGCCACTGTTTCACTGTTCATACACAAAAAAACAAAGTTTTAAGTGTAAGAGATAATGGATAATTGAGCAAAAATAACGTTTTCTAGTTTTCTAGATAGTAAATGTTGGCTAATTTGTGAATATTTTCTAAGTGTCAGTTGGATTGTCAACAAAAAGAAAAATTACAACCGCTATATTTTATTAGTTTCAACAACGATTATATTGCTACATGTAAAAAAATATTAACAGTAATTTTTTTTAATCTCATCAATAGATACTAATTTTATTACAATTTACATCCACAATTAATCTATTTTTGAATTATTGATTTTATCTTATTTTAATTTTTTTCTTTTACATATTTATTTGTCAATGGATCTTAATCAACATAACTCTTTATCTAATTTTATGCAAAATTGTGGTAGTCCTCCTTCTAATTCAAATCAACAAAGCAATCAATACTTTAGAAATGCACCTTTTATCTCAAATTCATACCATAATTCAAATTTTCAAAACTCTCATTTTATCCCAAATCCACAAAATAATTCACACTTTGGAAATTACTCATTATATACCACCTTATTCATATCAATATCAACGATTTACATCTCAATCAACTAACCTCACTATGCCTCATGGAGCTCAAATAGGTAGGAGTGGTGTGCAATCAAATGATCAAGAACACGGAACACTATAACTTTGCACTTAAGGTAGCGTAGAAACTATTAATCTTGGTGAAGAAGTTGCATCCACACCGGTTGTGAATACGCATAAACAAAGGTTCCAACAAAAAGAGGATGAAGTTTTCATTCAGTCATGACTCAACGTATCAAATGATTCAATTGTTGGGGTTGATAAAAAAGAAGATAGTTTTTGGAAGAGGATTGGAGAAACTTACAACAAGTATCGTGACATCAATTACAAAGAGAGGAAATTGATGCAACTAAAAGGTTGGTGAAGAGGGACATGATCAATTGTTCAATGATTATTTTTCAGAAACTCTGGTATACACGAATAAGCAGTTTCGTCAAAGGTACTGAATACATAAACATGTGTTCCTTCGTATTGTTGAAGCTCTGGATCAACATGATGAGTATTTTAGAATTAGTGTTGATGTAACTAGTAGATCAGGTCTTTCACCACTACGTAAATGCACAGCTGTTATCCGTATGTTGGCATATGAAGCATCTGCTGATAGTACTGATGAATATTTGAAAATTGGTGAAACCACGACCCTAAAATGTGTTGATAAGTTTATAAGGGGAGTGATCAACATCTACGGGGCTCAATATTTGTGAAGGTCAAACACTAAAGACATTGAACGCCTAATGCAAATGGGGGAGGCACAAGGATTTCCAAGTATGTTATGGAGTATTAATTGTATGCATTGGAAATGGAAAAATTGTCCAGTTGCATTGAAAGGTCAATAGGTTCGAGATCCTCATGGGAAGCCAACTGTTATGCTTGAAGCAGTGGCTTCACAAGACTTACGGATTTGGCATGCATTCTTCGGGGTAGCAGGTTCAAACAACGATATTAATGTGTTAAATCAATCCAATGTCTTCAATGGTGTTCTGCAAGGACGAGCTCCCGAGGTTCATTTTACAATCAATTATATTGAATACAACAAGGATTATTATTTATAAGATGATACTTATCCTGAATGGGCCACTTTGTGAAAAGTATCCTGATGCCACAAGGGGATAAGAGAAAATTGTTTGCCCAACATCAAGAAGGGGTAATAGAGGATATTGAACGAGCATTTGAAGTTTTTCAATCCTAATTTGCGATCATACGTAACCCAACACGATCTTGGTACTTAGATACACTCCAACGCATAATGAATTTGCGCATCATATTACACAACATGATTGTTGAAGATGTACGTGCCACATATGGTGGAAATTGTAATTTTTCTTATGATGATTTGAGCAATGATGTGACAATATTTCCAAATGATTCTAATATTGATTTTCAAGAATTTCTACATAGAAGATTTGATCTTCATGATAAATAAATTCATTGACACCTGTCTCACCTCGAAAAATGCGATCCCTCGCGATAGGACGCGGAAAAATATTGTTCGAAATAGAGTCGCCACCGAACTTTATTTATTCCAATGAAGGAATAGGAAAATATCGAGAAAACCTTTTTTAAAATAGAATAATGGTCGTCGCAACCATATTCGGGTTCGGGAGTCGATTACGCAAGGGGAAGGTATTAGCACCCCTCACGTCCGTTGTACTCAACGGGAACCTTTTAGTCTGATTTGCTATTTGACTGTTATTTACTTGCTTCGAGTGATTAGAATTGGTGATAGATATGGATGAAGACCTTAGGAGGGGAAAATGGGAGGTTTTTTATTAGTGTGCTCGCGAAGATACAACAATCTTCTGCCTACGTATCCTTATGGTGCAATAAGGAAATCAGAGCATTCGTAGTTCGAGCTACTACGAATATTTGGTGTGTTTTGTTTAATGAACGACTGTGTAGGTCGGCGTTCTAACGGCTAAACGTTGGCTTGTCTACTCTCGGTGGAGGCTCTAGCATTGGTTTGTTGTGCGCATTAGAAAGGATTGACAGTGTTCTTTTGAAAAGGGTTTTGGTCACGCGGGGGTGACGAGTTGAACTGATGTGTTTGGGTGTTTTTGGTTTGGTTACGATCGCGCGGGGGCGAGAAGTTAGTTTGATTTGTTAAGGTGTTTTTTGAAGAACGATGAAAGATTGAGCAATGTGGTGCACACCAATCGTTCAATTCTTTCGAGGAATAACAAGGTGAACGCCTTCTACTCCTTTTTCGTTCGAATTATTTTTAAAGTTTATTTGTGGATGTTGAATATGCACGGTAGTGAGGCGTACGCCTCCTACTTGCTTATCCAAAGAATAATGAGGCGTGCACCACTTATTCCTTTATCCAAGTTTATTTAGCGTATTTTAATCGGAAGTCGATAATTTATGCAATATGACGATCGCCAATTATTCAAACAATTGAGAGATGGTGAGGCGAACGCCTCCCATCTTTTATCGTCCGAGGTTTAATTTATAAAAGATATGTTTTTAGATGTTGTATTTCATTTGTGAAAATAGTTTGAATATTTTGAATTGATAGGTTTTGAAAAGTTGATGATTTGAGCAATATGGCGTACGCCAATTATTCAAATAATCAAGGAATGGTGAGGGGAACGCCTCCCATTCTCTATTGAAGTTTAAGTTAAAGTTTATTTTGAAACTGTGTTTGATATAAAAGGTGATTTGAGTTTATTCGATTGTGGTTTTAATTTGATGACGAAGATTCGAGCAATGTGGCGTACGCCAATTATTCGAATAATCGGAGGATAGTGAGGCGAACGCCTCCTATCCTTTTATTATCGTAAATTTAGAATTAAAAGAATTTGGAATTTAGTTAATTTGGAAGAAATGATTTGAACTTGTATTATGGTTTTAAAATAATTTGAATTTAGAAATTAAATTTGATTTAGAAAAGTGATTTGGAAATTGTATTTGGTTAAGGTTTTAATCGGGTGACAAGAACTAGAGCAATGTGGCGTACGCCAATTATTCAAGTGCTTGAGAAATAGTGAAGCGAACGCTTCCTATCTCCTTTTTCATCCCAAACTTATACAAAGATATATTTTTTGAGTATTACATTAATTTAGGAAAATGATTTGTATTTTGAATGATTATTAGGGTTTTTATTGAATGACGAAGATTCGAGTAATATGGCGAACGCCAATTATTCGGATAATCGAGAGATAGTGAAGCGGACGCTTACTATTCTCCTTTTCATTCAAAGATTAATTATTAAAACAAAGCTCTTAGAATTTATAAATAATTTGGGGGAGTGATTTTAATTTTACGGAGCTTTAGGGTTTTAATGGAATGACGAAAATCCGAGCAATATGGTGTACGCCAATTATTCGAATAGTCGAGAGATAGTGAAGTGGAGGCTTACTATTCTCCTTTTCATTCAAAATTAATTTAAATAATTTGGGAGAGTATATTAATAAATAAAGGTTTAGATTGGTAGAAATTTGGTTGAAAACAAAAATTTGGTCAAGATTGATTAGCTAATTAATTCGAGATGAAATTATTTTATCAATTTGGATTAATTAAAAGTCAATAAAAATAATAAAAAATTACCTCAATTGAAAAGATCAATAGGTTTGAACAACTTAATTGTGTTTTCTAAATAGTTAGAAGAAGGGGTAAGAAAAGGAAGAGGGTTGGTTGTTAAACTGAAATGAGTCTTAAAACAAAAAGCCTAAAGCCCACATAATCGTGTTGGGCGCTGGGGGGTTGAAATAGCAAATTCACAGTAATGTACAAGGCCCGCTCGGTCAGGGCCCAATCCCAATTCTCCATTAATTATCAATAATAAACTTAAATAATGAGGTTGAGAAAAAGAAGGTGGAAGCCTCGTCTCCAGCGGTGACTTTTCCGCTCCCTAACACAAACCAAATGATTCCTAGCAGTAAATGCTACCCTTAATCTAAGCATTGAAATCAAGCAGATAATTTAAAAAATAATAATAATACATTAAAACATGAACACACAGTAGAGCCAATGTATTGATACGTTGTTATCCAAATGGGATTTGAACGAATCATTAACCCAACATTAAATGTATTGTTAGTGAAAAGTTATTAACAATAATCCTTTCTCTTAACGTTCACTAAACTCTCCCTATCTGCCCCTCTTAACTCTGTTCTTTTTTCTTTTTCTCTGTTCTAGACCCAACCTCAACGCTGAAGCGAACTGGGTAGTAACAATATAAATCTACGACGGCACCTCAGTGCAGCCATGGCGGCGCCGTCACGAGTACTTAAAAATCGAACTCCTAGCCACTAAAACCCTTGTAAATTCGAATCTAGCTATGTAACTTTTCAAGTCAAAAAGTTCAGAGAACCCAGATCATCAAATAAACAGAACAGGAAACCTAAGTTTTCAAATCAAAATTAAACTCAACGCAACAGCAATTTTATGTGACAATCATGGGGTTTATGGCTTATGAAGCGATGTGAAGAAGGTGGTAACCTCAAATCATGCAAAGGAGAAGTTTAAATACCAAACCGGAGCTAGTCCGACGTTCGACTTCGGTCAAGGCGAGGTAAACGATTTCTTTAGCGTCTTTCGAGGTTCTTTCTTCCTTCTTCTGAACTTTCCGTCTTCTTCGCTTCCTCTCCCCCCTCCGTTCTTCTTTACTGATTTGGTATATCTTGGTTTGGCAGTGGCTTAGCTCAGTTTATTCAAAGTTCTAATGACAAACTCTGAGTACACTTTGAGTCGTATCGAGCTTTGGTCTTTGGTGATTGGGTGTGAGTGAAATCTCAGCAGAGTAACGGTGCGGAATCAACTCTTTTTTAGTGGATTTCACTCCCTTCTTATAGAGAGGTGGTACGAGGTTCATGTGATGGTGTGAGCTGGCGGATCCAGCAAATCATTCTGTTAGAGTAAGATTTCCTTCTGGATTTTGTGTGGTCCCTTGTGTGAAAGTTGTAATTCGAATCCATTGCGTTGGCAAGATCCTCACAAAAATGCAAGATTGTTCTCACTAGCCTCTTTACCGCAGTAACACTTGTATCTGTCATGGTAAGAATCCTCATTTTTACTGTCATGTAAATTCGATTTTTTAGATGGCGTACGACCCTTGGCTGTCCCTTATTAGGCTATCATGTTCTATCGGTCACCTTGCTTGTGTTTTGGTAGGTACGACTTACTGAACATTCTTAAGCAATGCTTTGAGTAGACTTCGTCTTGTAGCTGGTTTTGCATAATACCTTGATTCCTGTACCCTGGTTAACTGGTAAGCAACATATGGAGATCCTTTGACAGGTGATAGGAATCATTGCTTTGGTGATGTCGTACTTTATGTGTAGCATGTTCACCAGGTATGTTTTCTGGACCTGGATCTTGTGAACATATCGGTATCCTCTGGTTCCTCATGCTGAAAAACTCAATTGGATTTTGGATTGTGGACGTAGCTCTGTTTTCATGCTGTTCTGTTATTCGAATCTTGACTTCAGAATGCAACTTATGACTGTACCTTTCTTGTAATGTCATTGGATTTTATGGCCACTGCATGATGAAACTTAACCATGACCTTGATTCATATTAGTATTCCACTTTAGGTAGTATCCTTTTTTTGCATTTGCATAATGAATCCTTCTTTTAGATGAAATTGGATTTATGAAATGCATGTTTCTAAGTAATATGGACATGACATGATAGTGATATGAAACCAAGGTAATGTACCTCGTGATGAAATGTATGCCATACTGTGCATATGACACAATTTGAGAAATGAAATTGGAATTATGAAGATTTGAAATGCCCGGACAAAATCTATCGGGGTATAACAACACCTTCGACAAAACTTGATAGAACATATATGACAACGATATGGATATGAGAATAACAACAATTGAAAAATATTTTAACGTTTATGTTTTTTTAATGATTTTTTTTGATAAATCATTTGTGTCATGGTATTTTTTAATATATATTTATTTTACTTTTGATTTATTTTAAAAATATAAATATTTTAATGTATTTAGATATACATGAATTTAAATTATTTTATTTAAATTTTTATATAATATAAATGTGGGATTTATTTTAAAGTTTTTGATGGGTCGTGGGTATGATGCATATTTATGCTCTAAAATATAAGCCCTAGAAAAAGCAAGTTTAACTAGTTCAGTGGATCGACTATACTCTCCCGGCGTTCCAAATTCATTATGAAAGAGAAATTAATTTGCAGACACTAATATCAAAATTAATTTCATATATTAAATAAGTAAATTGTTCAAAGTGAGTGTGACATATTCCTGTTTTTTCGAGAAAGTTAAATTCTTCCTTTTGGACGGTTTTATATAAGTTCATTTCTACGAGATCAATGTTGTGTCATCGTGATATGTCCAAGAAGAATATATGTTTTAGATGCAATCAGGATGCTGAGACGACTCTACAGTGCTTGAGAGATTGTGAATTTGCTACTCGTTTTTGATAATCTATTGGTTTTTTGGATCCATTATTCTTTCAAGAGAATAACTTATATGATTTGATTAGACATGACATCAATGACGAATCTATCTTTTTTGACTGTTTGCCGGTGGTTGTGACACGCTAGAAACAAATTGTGTCTTGCGAATGAAATGATATCTTTCTATATTCAATAAATAAACGTAAAATTACCATAACATATCAAGTATACAAATAATTAAGTTAATTATATTATTATTAATTTATAAAGATAATTATTCATAAAATAAATAATATAAATGTGTTTCCGGCCAACATGTCTTGAATTTTCTTACCCGTGTGAGACACAAAACTCACTCTCTTACACGTAAATAAGACACACAACTCCATAGGAATACCCATGTGCAGTATATGAGTGTGTGAGATATTTCAGGTACACAATATTAACATGTGTTGCACTCAAATAAATATGGTTGTTCTAAGTTTGTCTTGATCGCACATAATTGGTGATTCTTTATGTGTGTTTTGTAACATTTGACTCGACAATTAAATAAATAAATTATAATTAATCACCAAGCAAGATGCTACTCACAACCATTAAACCAATTTGAATGACATAATAATGAAAAATAATTTGTTTGATAAACAGCGGAATTACAAAGAACATCTGACATAAAAACTCCAAAAACATTATTAGTTTGAAATATGATTAATCGCAAAATAAAATCAAACAGAACGATATGCAACATAAACAAATATAGGACAACCGATCCCCTCGTGTTATGTATCAGAGTGACTATAACTATAGATCCGAACGACAAGCAACTAAAGAGGCACAACACGGTCCTCAACCTCAAGCTCCTAATCAAGTACTTGATTGTCTGTACTCCAGAGGAGCAGATACACAACAACACAAAAAGGAGGTGAGAGTACATTCAAATAATACATGGTGCATAAACATTCAAGGTAGATTCACACATCTACACAATCATCCACATAATCAGAAAATACACCAATATCATGTATTCACATCTCATCCACATCACAATCATCCAATCACAATCATGCAATACAATGCAACAATGACTCGACTCATACTCGTCACGATTCCTACTCTGAACCGGACTCACAACTCAACTCTATATGCATGTGGTACTGACTCAACGTTTGGTTCTTCATACAAACCGGGTCCTAATCTCTGCAAACCGCGAGCCCTCATTCTGAGCTCCATGCCCCCATTCAAGGCTTGGGACACGTCACTAGTCCCCACTCTGAACTAGCGAACACGTCTCTTTCACAACAACGACACATATGATGAATATCATACAAAAAATGCAACACAACCCCACTTTGATTATACATAAGTAGTCGACAACAAAGATGCAATACAACCTCACTCTGACTGTAATTAAATATATTCACTGCATCAATAGTAACTCACATCTCAAAGGACATGTCTCATCCGCTTATGAACAAGTATGCACAAAAATCTACATCACATTATACTTGTATTTTTCATCACATATTTCACAATTACACATAACTCACATTTATGCATAATATTACTCAATTAATTATATAATTTCCATTAATCAATTCATATTCCTTAAAACACACCAAACAATAATCAATCTTCGACCGCTAGACAAAACCACCCTCAAAACCCAACTCAGTAGGTCAGGACACGCATTCTGACACGATGGCAGGTAACCCGTCACCAGGATGACGCCCGTCATCCTTCCCATCATCCAACATGTCACACTGTGACGACTTGGTAAGTCCATGTTCGCCCGGAGGCCATGATGGTATCCCCTTCATATGCCTAACGTTCTTCAGCACTTCACAGCGCGTGATGCCCAGGGTGTCATACGGGTGACGCCCATTACCTTACTAACAGAAGCAGAATTGCATTATGCACTTGCAAAACTTCAAAAACTCTATAAAAATCCTTCAAAATAGTCCAAAAACATCACCCACATGATTACCACACAATAACATGCTAATTTCTATTAATCTAATATGTTATTCCATTGATTTAATCATAAAAACCAGAATTAATTCATGCTTTGGAAATCCCAATTTCATGTCAAAACTTATGTTTATGAACAAACAACATATGCAACAATAACACCAAATAGAGTACACGATGTTGCAATTAAATCATGACATACATACATAACTACAATCACATTATTCATCAAACAACACCATCAACAAAAGATAGAAAATCATATTAGAGGTTAAGGGAAATCTCTCTACTCTTTCATGAATGAAGCACCCATAGATGAAGAATTCTCCATTACTTTGTAATTCCAAAAAATTCAACAAGACAAGCTTCAATTGATCTCTTTCTCTCAAGTCCTAGCACTCCATTTCCATGTTTTTTTTCTCTAATAGCCTCTAAAAACCTAATTTGTCTAACTTATAAAATATATACTATTTTATTTAATTTCTCTAAATTATACTTTTTGCCCAACTAAAGTTCAACTCTCATCCACTCACCACTAAACTATCTCAATTCATAAAACTGACTCAATTTTACAAATTCTCACCAAATTCTAATTAATTAATCAGTTAATCCCCACAAACCCAATTAAATAACACAAAACACCACAAATACCGTCACCGACCAAACATGTCACATATTCACAAAATAATTATTTAAATAAAATACTCAATTAAATTAAATTAAATTAATAATTAAATCAGAGTGTTACATTTTTCATTGTTGTGATAAGACAAAAAAGAATTTCAAATGATTTGTGTATATTATCTTCATCCATTTAAACATTGCATAGCATCATCGGGTCTGAAGAAATTCTTTTTAGCTTCAACGACGTTTACTCTTAACTCCTCTATCAACATCTAGTGTTTTGGTCTTATGAATTAAAGTATGATCTAAAATTTAGCCATCAATAGGCCGGTGGAACAAATATGTAATGGCGTCTAACATATGGGTCATTTCACCTATGGATAGATTGTAAAACATCATCTTAGAGTGTCACATCTTACTAAAATCTAACGTTAGTCTGTGATCTATATATAGTTTAATATTTTTGTGCAACATGTTTTAAAAAAGATTAGGGTTTTAAAAACGGTCGCGGTTACTTAAAGGTTTTCGTGATTTTGAATAGTACAAGTGTCGTAACACTGAATACGGTCGTCGCGGTGTGAATTAATTACAATTTATTCTTTAATATAAAAACGATGATAACTTTATCGATATCGACATCTGAAAAAACCATTTTGTCACGACCATTTTTGGAGGTTACGAACCATTTTTTAAAACCCTAGACTAGATGCTTCTACTACATCTTGAAGTTATGATGCTTCAACACATATATCTTTCAACCATGGCTGACACACTTCAATGTGTCACATCATAACTACAAAAGTGAGTTATTTAAATTGTGTAATCAATGCATATGTACTCTGATCATAACTTCATTTCATCTCCCATCACTAGTTCTCTGAACTACGGAGCTCTGAATTCCTCATTGCACTATGAGGATACGTAGGCATGAGGGCCCAAATCCTTACCGAGCACTTTATCTATTTCTCATTCCTTTTCCCTTATTCTTTTACGAGTAATCTTAGATATCACACATATTCGAGCGATAACAACCAAAATGGTTCCCATGGAGTACCATGGATGTTAGGGGTGCTAATACCTCCCCCTTGCATAACTGACTTCCTTACCCAACATATCTCTTTCCTCGGGTTTTATCGATGTTTTCCTTTTCCTTCGAGAATAAATAAAGTTCGACGGCGACTTTATTGTATGTTCGAGCGTGCGATACATTCGGGTATATTTCCACTAGCTTCAGCCCACAACACTTGGTTTAAAGTTCTATGCCAATTCCTTGGCTTTTGACCCACGTGCTTCTTTATTAAACGAATCAAAGTCTTATTGGACGCTTCGACCTAAGCATTAGCTTGGGCATAATAAGGTGTCAAAGTTAGTAACTTGAATCCTACTTCTGACGTAAACTCTGCCATTTTCTGCCTGTGAAAACTGAGCCTTGGTCAGTGGTAATAGTCTCAGGTATTCCAAATCTATATATAATATGATTTTGGATTAGACTAATCACTTCTTCTTAGTCGACATTAGGCAAAAGGATGGCTTATATCCACTTAGTGAAATAATATATCCCCACCAAGATGTATCTATGCCCTTTCGAGGAGGGCTTAATCTCGCCAATTATGTCTAAGGTCAATCCTCTAAAAGGTCATGGCTTGACTATTGAGTTCAACTCACTTGCAGGCACGTGTTGGATACCTGAATGTTTTTGGCATTCCTGAGATCCTTTGGCAAAATCTATGCAATCTTTCAGCATAGTTGGCCAATAAACCCCTAGTCGAAATAGTAACCATTTCATCTTATGGCCCACTTTATGAGAGCCACATGATACTCTATGTACCTCAAATATTTCTAAATATGCTTCATTTTTTCCAAGGCACTTAAGAAGAATCCCCTCAGGAGTTTTCTTAAACAACTCGTTCTACATAATTACATAACTTATGGCTCTATACTTGACCTTTTGATCAGTCACTCCTGTCGAATTTCCCAAGTATTTGACAATGGGTTTTCTTCAATCATTATCTGACATTAAGTCAATCGCCAAAACTTCATAAGTTTCAAAAATTTCAAAAAAAACTCAGATTTTTCTAAGTTTGATGTTGTCTCGGTTTCATCTGACCTCCCCCACCCACCCACCCACCCCACCCCATTTTTGACATTGACAATGTCTTCGAAGAGCTTTCTATGGAGATAAACTTATCTTTTACCTCAACCAAATCCTCTAATCTCTACTTAGATATTTTTTAACCTGAAGCAATATGGGCTAAGTCATTTGCTTCTTGATTCTCCATTCGATCTATGTGGTCAATAGATACATGGTCGAAACATTTTAGCAGGGGTTGGCCATGACAAAGTACATCATCAAATTTTCTTTTATCCATTTATACTTTTTTTTTCAATTGTCTAACCACCAATTCTGAGTCTCATTTTATTTCGACATTTCTTTCCCCCTGAGTCTAATAAAATATGAAGTCCTCTTATTAAGGCTACATATTAAGCCTCATTATTCGAACAAAGACCTTCGATTCTAAACTTGAACTTAGTCGGTATGTCCTCTACCGAAATAATGAATACTCCAACTCCGGTTCCATCTTTATGCTTAGAACTATTGAGGTACAATTTCCAAGGCCTAGTTTATGCATAGCCTTCTATTGCCTCAACCATTGAGTGGTCGCCAATAAAGTATGCGACAATTTGGCCTTTTACTTCTTTCAAAGGACAATAATCCAATGAGTATTCAGTGGGTTCTAAAGCCCACTTGCTTATTTGACTTTGTAATATAGGTTTCGATAACATATGTATAATAACATTAAAATGAGAGTAGACATAACTATCAATTGGTTTTATACAATGCTTAAGTTTTGTACATGAGAAATATAGGCACAAACATAATTTTATATTGCATTATACCTAGTTTCTGCATTAGACAAGATTCTATTGAGATAATAAATGGCTCTTTCAATGCCATTTTCATCCACTCGAGCTAACATACTTCCTACAGTCAAATTTGACGCATATATGTACAATTTCATACACTTATTTCTACTTGGAGGTAACAAGATAGAAGGCTTCATCATATAATCTTTAATATTGTCGAAAGCCTCTCGTTGCTCGCTCCCCCATATTATGTCACCCTTTTTCTTGAGTCGAAGTAATGGCGAGAATGAATGAGTCTTGTCACTTAAGTTGGAGATGAATATTCTCAAGAAATTTATTTTCCCTAATATATATTGAAGTTATTTCTTTGTCGAAGGAGGCTTGATATACAATATTTATTTCGGTTTGTTCTGATTGATCTTTATGCCTTTCTTTTTCACCACAAATCCCAATAAGTCTCTTGCATGAACACAGAAAGCACACTTTAATGGATTCATTTTTAATCCATATTTCCTAATCCTCTGCAAGAATTGTCCAAGACTACCTAAATGACCATTTTCTGATGAGGATTTTTTTATTATGCCATCGATGTGGACTTGCATGAAAGTCTCGATGAAGTCATGGAATATTGAATTCATAGCTCTCTGATAGGTTTCCCTAACATTTTTTAAACCAAAAGGAGTCACTACCCATTCATAACTTCCTAGTGCACTTGGGCATCGAAATGTAATTTTAGGTACGTCTTCTTTAGCTATAAAGATCCAGTTGTACCCAGAATACCCATCTAACATACTTAAATACTCAAAGCTTGTGGCTAAACCTACTAGCATTTTTGCCACGGGCATTGGGTACTCATCTTTAGGTGCAGCATTATTTAGATCTCTAAAATCTATACAAACTCTAAGAGTTCCATTTTTCTTTATAACGGGTATGATATTATCTAACCATTCAACATACCTGGACGTTCTAATGAATTTACTCCTGAGCATCCTTTCAATCTCCTCTTTGATATTCGATATGATATTTGTGTTGGTGTAAGCCCTAGAGGCCAATACTTTTGGTACTTGTATCGCATTATTTATTAATAATAAAAGGCTTTTTCTTTATTATGTTTGTCTAATAAAGTCCCTAGAATAGCTAGTCCGTTTAATGTATCAAGTGTGACTTAATCGTGAGATCACATTAAACATAAGGACATTATTCTTAAAGTATTTGTAGTCGAGCTTTATTGTGAAGTGGGATAACATTAAATCATTAAGATTATTATGTATATAGACTGATGATCACATCTCATGAATCATGGATAAGGAGTTATCAAGTCTTAAACATAGGTATGAATATTAAGAGTAACATCTATACTGAATTGACCCGCTATGAGAATACTATATAGAATGTTATGCAAAGTGTCATAAGTTATTCTCATGGTGATAATGGTGTATACCACCCTTCGGCCTGAAACCACTATGGACCCTAGATGTAGAGTCGAGTGCCTTATTGTTGATCAAACGTTGTCCGTAACTGGATGACTATAAAGACAGTTGATGGGTACTCCACGAAGCATGCTAAGGGACATGAGTGACCTAGATGGAATTTGCCTATCCTGCGTAATAGGATAAATGTCTATGGGTCCAATATTGAACTGGACAAGGATGACACAGTCGATGCCTTGTGTTTAATATAGACATAAGGGCAAAAGGGTAATTGTACACATAAGTATTATCACAAAAGGATTTGTCAGATCACATGACATTTTCGTGTCTTGGGTAGCAGTGATGTGTTGCTAGATACCGCTCACTGTTTATTATGTTAAATACGTGATTTAATATAATTGCCAATGCCACGAAAACCTACAAGGTCACACACAAAAGGACGGATTGATGAGAGATAGAGTAACTAAGGAACACCGTAAGGTACGGTGCACTTAAGTGAACTGTAGAACATCGTAAGGTACGATGTACTTAACTAGAATATGAAATATGGTAAGGTACCACACGCTTAAGTGATTTTGGCATATTATAAGATATTGGCCACATACACTTAAGTGGGCTTTTTAGCTTGTAGCCCACACAAGTGGTTCTATAAATAGACCCCTTGTGCAGAAGCATTAGTGCAGTTGCAATTTCGTTTCTCTCTCTCTCTCTCTCACTCAAAGCCTTCATTCATAGCAGCTAGCACTAAGATTGAAGGAATCCGTTCGTGTGGACTGAGTAGAGGCGTTGTCATCGTTCAACGTTCGTGATCGCTCCGTAGATCTGCATCAAAGGTTACAATCGCCACAAGAGGTAACAATTCTATCACTGATCATGCTCATTCGTAAGGATCACGAAAGGAGAAATTTTAAATTCCACTGTGTTTTGGATCGCCCTTCTCCTTCACTTTGATGCAAACCTTTTTTGTGGTTGTTTGACTGGTTTCTTGCCAGGTCAAATTGGAAATTTTAACTCCACCATGTTTTGACTTAACCTTGGCATCTCGTTGTAGTCCCAAGTGAAACAATCTTTGAATTCTTTAAGCAATTCAACCACCTTCTTCTTCATACTTGGTTCGACTTTCGCACTGATGTAGGTTGGTCTTTTCACTGCTTCATCGCCTAAATCTACTTCCTTTAGGGTCTTGGGCCAACATCTTTTTAGTTGAATCAAGCGGGTCTTTTTCAAACCCTAAAGGCTCATTGTCATAGATATAATTAAGCCTTCAACTTTCTGAAGCTGTTGTCTGGCCATAAAGGTTATCCCCAAATTTATCAGAGTTTTCGACATTAGCTTCAAGAGCCAAATTATACAATGCTCCAGCTTCAAGGGTTGACTTTAATCTATTTTCATCCATGTAAGCCGAAATTTGAGCCAATGAATTTGACTCAGAAGTCATTTTCATCGACCATGGTCCACCTTATGGGTGGCATACTTACTTCTTCGACAGATTGATTTTTTACTTGTTCTTTAGCCCAAATGAACCCATGACAAGGATGAAGGTTCAGGAAATATGTAGCATCCTTTTGAGGAGTATAAACCTCCTCTGCTGCATAACATGGAGGAATCTTTGCCAAGTTTCTGTCAACGTTCCTCTTGCCAATCTTACTAACTCCAACCATGTAATAACTATAGTCAACCTCGATGTTTTCCACTATGCCATCTTCATGCCAGATGGCAAACCTCTATTGCATAGTCGAACACACTACATGTATTCCACAGATCCACTCACTCCCAAGTAATAAGTTGTAATTGGCATTGGATGTAATCATCATGAATAATGTTGGCCTAGTCGTAGAGCCAACGGAGAGTTCTACCTTAATCAACCCCAAAATGTGACTGGTCTTGCCTTCATAATTCAACAAAACCATGTTGTGAGTTCGAAGATCATCATATATCTTCCCCATTTTTAAACAATGAATGCGGCATCAAATTGACAATTGTTCCCCCGCCAATGAAAACTTTGTTGACGGCCACATTATCTAACTTCGCCCTAATGAACAAAAGTTTGAGATGGTACATCATCCCAGGGTCTGGCCTCTCAAAAGTGGCATCTCGCTTCTCAACAAAGCCATTGTCCATAACATAATAACATAGAGGCTTTTGATTTGCAACCTCATCTTGTATGTAATCTTCCTCAGTCTTCGAAACCCCTGACACGTTATCATACTCTGCAGGGAGCACAGAGACTATGCCATAGTTAATTTGAAAGTCATCTTCAAATTCCGTGTTGAAGTTATCTTTAATTATCTCATCATTTGACTGAGGAGTATATTCTGGAGTTTTGTCCTTAAGTTGAGGAGTGTATTCAGGGACTTCCTCCTCTGGTTGAGGGGTATATTTAGGTGTATTCGCCCTTTCCCTAGAACCACTCTTTCCCATATGTGCTACCCTCAAGGACAGTCTTTGGTTGGCTATTTTCTTGTCTTCATCGCTCAGTTTCCTCGTGTAGGGTTTCTTCTGAGTTTTCGACACAACCATATCACACTTCGCCACAGGGGCTTCACGCTTGGTTGCAAAGACTTGTCTTTCAGTCTTGTTCTTCCTTTGGTGACTCCTCCACTACATTTGTGTCATGGGGTTGTTTCCCTTGTAGTTATGAGGGATGTGTGACTTCCCCTTCGACACCTTCTAGTTCTTCCGGTCTGGCAATCCTATCTTGAGATCGACCACTTTCCACTTCGACTGATTTTCCCATTGCTGGTTCAAAGGCTTAAGCCACTTTCCTTTGGGTACATTTATTAGTGATGATAAGTTATCTGATGAGGTTGCCGAAAATGTCACATATATTCTTCATTTATACGAGGAAAACCTATTTTTTCTGAAGTGAACCTAGAAGCTTGGTTTCCTCCTTTGCTTCTTCTGGGATCCTGCATCTTGCTATCTTCCAGTTTCCTAATAGTTTCCTCGTCTAAGACAATGCACACCTTAGGCATAACATCATCTTAGAGTCACTCAACTTGCACCATTCCGGGAAGTCGAGCAACCCTATTCAGCTTTAGGGTACGTCATTTGCATTTCTGCGTCAGCAATTGCATAAATCTTCTCAGCTATCTCAACCTCCATGTTGAAGCCCTCAGTAGCTTCCACCATTATGTTCTCGATGGGTTCAGCATAGTGAGCATCCTCAGTTTGGAGTAGGTCAACATCCACCTGCATTGATGCCTTTGGCTTATCGCCAAATTGCAGCCTACCTTCTTTTAAAGTCTTTTGCACCAAATCCCTGAAAAGAACACATTGAGATGTTTTATGACCCCCAAAATTATGTTATATACAAAAACCTCTATTTTTTCTCTGTTCTAATGAAGGAGTTTTTCAGGATCGGAGGAACTATTATCTATCCATCAGTGACTAACAAATCAAATATTTCGTCACACTTTGTTATATCAAAAGTATATGTTTTTGTGACGAATTTGTCATTCTTGTTGGGTTCGACAAGATTCTTCCTGTTTGACGGCTTCAGTAATATACATATGTAAGGAGGTACTGACTAAGCTCAGCCACATTGATCTCACTCTCTTTGACATATTCGTCGCCTAGGTATGAGAGGTATTCGTCTGCCTCTATGTACGCAACCTTTTCTTTTTTATGATACTTATTCGTTTTGGCTTTTTCAGCTTTCAAGCGTTCGACTTGGCGAACCCTATCTGCCAATTGTTCTATGTCCCTAACGTATTGAGTATCCAGTTTCTTCCTAATGAATAATCCAGGCTACCTGCAGCCATTTCGACTAACTCGTGTTTAGGGACTTGTGTAAAGAATCTTGCTTTAAGAAGTTTGAACCTATTTAGGTAATCATCAATCGACTCAGGGACTTTTCTCCTAACACTAGTCAACCCCTTCAAACTTATCTTCGACTGACCCATATAAAATTGTTCATGGATTAATCTCTCCAACTGACACCATGTTTTAACAAAATGTGGAGGCGTTTTTGTTAGAGAATTTGGAAAATACTTCATTTTTGTTAGAGAATTTGGAAAATACTTCATTTTAAAATTCTCATTATTCACAATGTCGCCAGCCTCGGTTTGATTCCTGACGACATGTTCAACTGTCGACTCACTAGTGTCGCCAGCGAACTTAGTAAATTTCGGAACTTTCCAACCCCTGGGCAACTCTGTTTGTCGAACGTATTCTAACAAAGGAGATATAAAGGTAGGATTGTGGAGTCCCACATTAAGTCTATATGGGCCAAAATATATTCTACCATATTGGCTATGTTGTTATGTCCCCCAAAGTTATTTTGTTGGACATGTCGAAGAACATGGTCGGCGTCTTAGTTTCTCTGAACCATCAAAGGTCTAGGATTATATTGACACGTGTATTCTTCCTCTACCCTATTTGGGATAGGCTCTATTGGTCGAAATCCCTGGCTTTGGCCTACATTCACGTGGGCCATCCCGTTTTCAAGCGTTTCGACATGTGTAACGTTTGATATCTGAGGGGTTGGTCGTGCCTGAACTTGAGGTGTGCCAAAAAAAGTCAGCAATTCGATCCATTTGATTGGTCAACAACTCATTGGTTTGGCTTGTATTCGTAATCAAATGATTAAATATGGCTCTCATTTATTGGGTCGGGGTGTTAGCTAAATCTAAGTTACTTTCGTCCATTTGTTGCCTCATGGCCATCATAGAGGTGGTATTTAAAGATAGCGTTATTTGAGGGATGTAGCATATCCCTCCTGGTCAAAGCATATTATTGATGGTCGAAGACGAGGCATTATGTGGATTATACGATGGCCCGTTAGCCATTGCATTATCACTAAAATTTGACATATTAGTATGAAGGCCAGTCATCATCGACGTTGGCATGCCATAAGGGTATTCTCTATTATTCATTGGTATTGAGAACCCAAACAAAGGCCCTAGGACCGCAGGGTTAAATAGGGTATTATCTGACTATGGTAGGGGTGTCATCCCCTGTGATGGTACCGGTGCAATTTTTGTTGACAATACCATCGGGGCAGTTGTCCTAACGGGCCTTGAAATAACATCCATTTTAATCGTCGATCTGATGGTTATTCTTCTATATTTTGGGGATTGTTCTGTGAACTGGTGTTATCTATAGGAGGACGCGTCATTTTTGGTAAATACTTTCCACTTCTTAAACGCATACAAACTACTCATAACAATGCATGTACGCATAACAAGTTTATAAGAGAAAACTATGAATGTCTATAAAAGACTAAAGTTTAGCAAAGGTCCAACTAGGCATGCCAATTTGTTTACTGTAAAATTTGGTAAACAATTGCTAGTCTCTTATTGAAGGTTACTTACATGATCAACTAGGGAATACTAGGACATAGTGCTAAACATTTTGTTTATAATTTTGTGTAAAAAATGTATAGGGTTTCGACTTAGTCGAAATAGTTGAGAAAAGTAATGACTTTGACAATGTTAATAAGAGTAAAATTTTATAATGCAGATGTAAAGTAACAATGTAGTTAAAAAAGATATGAAAGTAAATTGACAAAGAACATAAAATGAAATTAAAAAAAAAAACTTTGCATTTGAATAAAATGATGTTTCAAGATTCATACATTTTTTCAGTGAACTCGTTTTTCTCTAATGCAGGTAATTTGAGTATTTGTGAGATTTTGTAGTGAAATCAAATGAACACCCTAAATCCTAACACTAGAATCCCTACTTATACAAGTGTAAAATAATTGTTTTCTAATGTTTGTTTCTTCGACCTTCTCCACGTAGATTCTTGCATGTACCTCGTTTCTGAACATTCTCCACATGTTCCTTGAGATAATACTGAGAAGTAGTTATTCATTTTGAACAAAACACCTTTTTGCACCCAAATAACTGATAATCGATGCACCTTGTTGTCGTTGAAAACTCAAGCCACCATGTCGTCGAAATGTTAGAAGAAATATTCATTTTTACGAAAATATCATAAGTCTCATTTGCACCTTTTCTCTTGAAACTTGACTTTTGCACCATAACACTTCGACAAAAATCTAGTTGACCTCAACTTGCTCTAAGTCTTATTATTGTACTAAGATTTTTTTCCCTTGTCGAATATCCTAGCTAACAGCATGCGACAAAGTCTTTGTCTTCTTATTTTCCTTAAAGAAGAAAGAGAGGTTTGAGTGGATCCCTGAGTGTGAGGAGGCTTTCACCAAGGTCAAGAACTTCCTCACATCGTCTCCTATCCTGACTCTCCCGAGGGAAGGGTTGCCATTACTCCTCTAACTTTCGATCACAGATCAGGCGATGAGCTCAGTCCTTGTCTAGGAAATAGACAGGGTAGATAAACTTGTGTATTTTGTAAGAAATGTGTTCATATGCGCCAAAGGACACTATCAAAATATTCAGAAATTGGCCCAAGTTATTGTCGTAGTAGTAAGGTAATTGAGATCATACTTTCAGGGTCACAAGATCCTGGTAAAAACCCATCATGTTCGGCAAATTTGAAGAAGCCCAATTTAGCAGGGAGGATGGTATCTTGGGCGATGAAACTCTCAAAATACGACATCCAACATATCCCTAAGGGGAGAATTAAGTCACAAGCTCTGGTAGATTTTATGCAGAATTCAGCTCGCTCATATAGGATAGGACACCCCAGAGCGGGTGTTATCTATAGATGGCGCCTCCAACATAAAAGGGAGTTGCACTAGGATAATCCTAGAAGGAACCAACGACATACTCATTTAGCAAGTCCTAAAGTTTGAGTTCACCGCCGGCAACAACCAGGTGGAGTACGGGGCTCTAACCAAGTCTTTGGCCAGTACCAAGTCAAAGAGCCTAAGCTGATAAGATATTTTCAAGAGGTATATAACTTATCTTCTCGTTTTTTCTCCTTTGAAATGGATATTTTTCCCCCACGAACAAAACTTCAAAGCATACCTTATATCCAAGACAGGCACATTGAAGACAGTGTGGTTCAACATAATAGTTATCCAGGAGACCCTCGACTCCCCCAACATTAAGATAGACGATGTGTACTCTCTGGAAGTTATCCTAGAATCTAGTTAGATATCTCTCATACTACGTTATCTACATTCTGGAGAACTTCCACTAGGCGAGGGAGAAGCAAGAAGGATCCAAAAACAGGCTGCTAAGTACACCTGCTCTATGGGAAACTATACAAAATAGGGAGGGCTTATCCCATGCTACGATGTTTGCCCTGGTCCTTGCAAAGGTACACAAGGGTGCATGTAGAAGTCACATTGGCGAGAAAGCCCTCGCACACAAACTGTTAATAGTGAGGTATTATTGGCCTGTTGTTTCTGGTAAATTAAGTCACAAGTTTTCGTTCACTTACAGGATTAAACTCGAAAAAATCATATGACACCTTGTGCAAAATAATATAACAAAAAAGTGTTTATGCGTGGAACTTTGATGTTTGAATGTCGAAAATTTAGACATAAACTTTAACTTGAATAATGCATAATTGCTTTGGAAATAAGAAGTAAAAAAAGAACATAATAAAAATCGTGTAAGTAAATACTTCAAATTTAAAGGATTAAAATAAAGGACGCGGATTCATACCTCTTCTCACAAACTATTTTCTCTCGATAACTTGGATACTTAAGTTCTATAGAGAATACTTGATGAATTTTGCGCCCCTTGTTTACATGACTGGACTCGTCTTATATACTATTACAATGTTAACAGTCGATAAACAGTTATCTTCGTAGAAATTGACATGTACTCCCTTACGTGGACTTCAGCCTTCTAGTTTGCTTCCACGTGTCTTCGAGATTTGAATTATTTTGAACTGCTCTTTTAAAAATATCCTAATTACTTATGTCGAAAGTTTCTTTTGTCGAACCTTGGAGCATACCATCGAAATGATATAGCGTTGTACTTAGCCTATGAATTTATATTATTTCTACTTCTATCAAATAATATCAAATCACCATAACATTTTTCGAGATTCTAAACATGTTTTAAAGAGAGTGATCTTAATCTTGTGGATTTGTTCCTGAGATTCTTCTAAACTAAGCTTGGTAGGTTTCTAAATTATCTAAACCTTGAACACAAAAATATATTAAATCTACAAACATCTTATAAGAGAGTCAATTCACACCCTTCATTCGGAGTTATCAAATGTTGAAGTCATAGAAGGTTATTTTATACTTAGAAATCTCATACCTTTATATCACAACTTTATGGTGAAGGTCCCTTACCCCTTGAGGCAATATTTCCTATGTCGGATTTTATGGTGAAGATTCTTGTTCCCTTTATGCTGGATTTCATGACGAATGTCCTTTAAACTCTGGTCGAATCCCGATCTAACCTTTAAACTTTGAATCCCTAAACATGTTGATGAATTATATGATCCAATTTTGATTAGCTTGCTCATAACATTGTATCAATTGAAAAATATTATTATTTGGTTGAAAAACAGTTTTTTTTTAAATTAACTTTGGATTCCACCATTCAATAATTTAATATATAAAATTTTGAAAGATTCTATCAACTAAAAAACTACTATCTTGGTTGAAAAATATTTTCTAAAATTAAAACTATTAAATAATTTATTATAAAATATTTTGAAATTTCATCCTATGAATACCAACATAACAATCCTTTTATACCGATTCAACAACTCACAATTCTAACACAAAATTTGTTATAAAGCACAACTTAGCTTAGCCTTTGCAAACTCGTACGACAGTTATTAAACAGAGGAAACTCACAAAGAGTAACATTACAAATCATCTATAGTTGTATAGCTTTATCTAAAAACAAATCTTAATATACAATCTGGCGATGAATTTCAAACCTCCTCATTGAAAGTAGCATTTAAAAGCACTAGTCTATCTATATAAGGATGTCGATTTACAAAATAAAAATATTGATTTTATTCTATTTTATCAAAATATGATGAAATGTCTATACATAATCTTGTCAACCTTTAGCATATTATTATCTAATAAATTAAGAAGCCAAAATTGAACTGACAAGAAGCTACAAGAATATACAACCTGGATGTGACTTGGGCGAGCAAAGAGGCGACCACAAGCTCTTTGATCATTGATACTGAAGTTGTTAAGGTATAAAACATCAGATGTGTGGTTTATGTGGAATTGGAAATGTAAGATGAAAGGCTCTTTATAACCAATGACTAGAGTCTGACTAGGGTCGCCACGAATATACACATTTGATAGCAACAGACATCAGTCATGTATTTCTGTTTCCATTCCAGGTGCCCCTCGGCTCAAGATGTACATATTGCAGTTTTCAACTGCGCCTCTTAACAGAGAGAAATCATCTCACACATTGATGTGTCCTTTAGAGCATGTAAGAACTAAATCGAATGTGTATCATGATTGAAAAGTATGAAATCCTTTGATAACTATGAACATTTCTATTCGTGAAAATCTTCATATGGTGAGGATCCGCTTGAAGAATCACTGTCAAATGTGGTTGTCTCTCTTGGAGATGATGGTAACGATTCTCTTTGTTGGGAAGATGAACCTGCAAGAGATTGAAACTTCATCCTCAAGTACTCAAGAGAACATGATAGGATTTGACCATAATGAATAAATAAGACGAGGAAGTCAAATATCAAAACAAAGATGTTGGCTAACTTTGCAAGAATTGTCACTGAACTCTATAATTTGATTGGCTAACTTTGCAAGAATTGTCATTGAACTCTATAATTTGATTGGCTAAATTTGCAAGCCCGGGGCACATACAATCATTGAAAAAGCTAATGTGAATTTGTCATACTCATAAAGGTTAGATTTATAAAAGTAAGTATAATCATAATGTTAGGGTATTCAAATAACTAAGTAAAAACAAAATACAAGAGGAAAAAAAAAAAATAAAGGTAGAAGACCAGATGAATACAGCATCACAAACATAATATACTAGTTTTATTTACACTAAAAATTATCACCAAAATTTAAACTTGAAATCCAATCAAGTAATGAGGAAACAAGTGAATAAAGAACTCATGGTTTTACTTTGGATAGCCAGAAATTTTCACGTATGTGTTCTTTGTAATTTAGTCAACAACAATCCAACTAGTGGAAAAAGACTGGGTTGTTGTATTTCTTTTTCTCAAAAGTCCTTAGTAGAGTCGCTTTCTGTCCTAATCATCAGACCGTGACAAATACTCTTTGGAAGTTTGAAACTCCCTCCAATTTGAGCCTTCCTTACAAGGATTAATACAATTGACATGTAATTGATGAGGAGTGCTAAAAACACTCTCTAACCCTCACCTTTTTATTGGGTAAAACACATGTGGATCCTACCACTTTATGTGGGACCCATTTCAAAAGTGAGAGACTCATATGTCTTTCATCCAATAAGAGAGTGAGTGTTTGAGAGAGTGTTAAAAAGAGAGTGTTCCTAGCACTTGTGTTGTAGACCAAAGACACCTCTTCCCTTACATGAGTAATTAGTTTGGAAACACTAGCCCGTTTGCGTGCATCATGGGTAAAGCAACTAATTTTAATGGATAATATCTATCAGATCTTATCAGTGAACACTAGAGATATTCTTTCACCTTGATATCGATTGGATTTAGTTTTGCTGGTTTTTGGAGTTGGGCCTTGTATTCTGATTGGGGCCTGGCTTCTTAAAACAAAGATCAGTTTAATAAGGTTTAGAGAAAAGGTAAAGAATATCTGAATTTATGGGCTGTTTTAACAATTGTCTAGTGTAAACTCCAAGGGTTTGGTCTAGTGGTAAAAAGACAGACCTTGGATCCAGTGGTTCCAAGTTTGGTTCCAAGTTCGAGCTCTGCAAGTATCATTTGAGGGAGGTAAAAGTAAATCCCTTTGTAGGTGCTCTTTGAACACTAAGGGCTTCCCTACTTTGGACACAGGCATATCCCCTCACCCTAAATTTTTTACATAAAAAAATCGTTTGGTGCATTTACTTGAAGAAGATAAGTTACTGGTTTATTAACAGATTTAGAAGACAATTTAGCTGCACTCTAATTGCCATTTTGGCTTGCTTACTTTGCTGTTTCCTTTGAAGAATTTCTCATCTTAGAAATAACTTTTGGCCATACATGTACTCTCCTAGGGATGACAATGGGTAGGGTTTGGATAGGGTACTATATTACCTGTCCCCATACCCGCAGTTGGAAAAAAAAACCGGACCCGAGCTCATACCCGCAGTTGGAAAAAAAATCCGTACCCGAGCTCATACCCGCTTGGGTATCAATATTGGCACCCATGCCCGTACCCGTATCCGTTACCCGCATTTCTAATAAAAATAAATATGTTAAGCATAAAATATCATATTATTTTAAGTTTTTAGCAACATTAAAAAGTTTTTAAAAAAATTTACTGTTGAATTATGAAATAAATGATCACTTATATTAAACATGTAGTAGTTTAAAATTGATGTATTTTTAAAAATTGACACACATTTATTTTTATATAATAATATAAATTAAAATATATAAATATATATTGTGCGGATATGGGGCGGGTTGGGTACTAAGGTGCCCATCCCCGCACCCATCCCCGCTTATTTAAGTGGGTAATTTCTCGAGCCCGTGTCCGTACCCATGTATGCAGGTTTTTACCCTACCCGTGGTGATGGGTCAAATTGCCATCCCTATATTCTCCTTTCTTTCCAGTAATATATTGTTCTTTTAGCCAAAATTTAAAAAAAAAAACAATGTTCCACAAATTGAATGAATATTATGCAGTCATAAATGCAAAAGCAATAGAACAAAAGTAACAATTTAGCAAACCTTTTTGTCCTCTTGAGCGGAACTTCTTAGTGTGCCTCCTAATAAGTTTTTTAGCTTTTGTAATGGTCAGCTGCCTAGCAAAAGGAGAGAATTCCATATCGCTTTCACTCCAATCACCTGGAAAATCATTCTCTGCTTCACCCCTCATGGTTCGGAGCACAAATGCCTTTGCTTTGCGACGCTGAGTACTGAATAGTCCTCTAATAGATGTCACAAATCCATCACCTGCACCATCACCTGGACGCTTGGGCCAAGATGGCGGATATTGATCAGATTTTCCTCCTTGGCCTTCATTGTCACTAAAATTGAGGTCAATTTCAGGAACACCAGCTCCGGTAGGCTGACTCTGACCTTTATCTTTAAATTTCCGACCCTGCGTGATCCAATGAATAGGTAAAATATGTAAGGGACTTCAGTAGAGAAACAGTTAAAAGTTGCCACCAAATAGATCTCCAAAGGAAAACACTCATAAATTTGCGGCGGTAGGTATAAATAAGGTGTCTGAGTTCAAAGGAAAACACCAGTTATATATAACTATAACCAACAAAATGAAAATAGAAGGAAACTGTAAGTCACTGATCACCTGCATTCCAGTCACAGACTTCAGGACCCCCCAGATGATGTGCTTCTTAACTCTGGAAAAGAGTTTTCGCCAAGTCCCAGTAAACTCCGGCCGGTGAAATTGATCCATAAGTAACTTGAGATCATTTACAACAATCCTCTGTCCTTCATATGTAACCAATAATTCCACCTGCAAGAAATAATGCACTGTGTTTAGCAGAAATTTGAAATGTTGCATCATAAGTGAAGATAGACAACAGCTTTACCAAAAGCCCGAAACCACCAACCTGGCTAATTTTGATGTTGTGAAACTCCATCATTTTCCGTGGCCTTGATCTCTTCTCTTCATGTGACTTAGCCACCTTTTTTTCTTCATGAGATGAGCGGCCACCTTTAACACCTTTGGAATCTTTTGATTTATTCTTGGCTTCATCTGGTTGCTCGGCAGAACTACATGGGACATCTTTTGAGGAAGAAAAACTTTGCAAAACAAGTTCATTAGCTACAGATTCGGCAACAGTCTCTTCCCAACTTCGGTCAAAAGATGATGTCCTTCTCAACTCAGGGGTTATACTAGTATTAGGGTTTTCTTTGGCACTTTGCACTTTGGTTATCTGCGAGCAGGATACAAAAACTCCTTATGGAAATCTAGCTAACATCTAAAATTACTATAAATTGGGAGAACATGAGAACAAATCTGTATTCTTCTCTACCTCTCCCACCAATGCCACCTTTCATATTATCCTCTATATTATTAGTAATTTAATAACAGAGCCATGTACTTGACAAATAATCAAATGCTTACTTGAGCTGATACAGCATGGACAGGAAGCTGACTTGTTGCAGGAAATAGCATTGCAGATATGCCAGATTTAGATGAGGCCTCGGTCTCTTTTATTGAGTGACTGCTCGAAGCAGAAGCTTCAAGGAGCGATGATTTCTTTACACGCCTTGCACCAGCAGTGGTAGAAACCTTCCAAACTTCCTGTAAAAATAACCCCAGTATAACTTTTGACCAAATTTATCTGCAATTTTAACATTGGTTTTAACAGACGAGGTAATAAGGATTTCTAATCCTAAACTAACCTGCCTCCGTTGGGAATCTTGTTCTTCTTCTGGAAAGAAATACTCCCACATCATTCTGTACATCGTCTCCGTTAAATGGATCTTAAGGGGATAAATTTCTACCTATAGTTGAAAGTAGTTTCACAGTAGTTAGAGCCCAAAGTCAAAATGTAGGCCATGTTCTGAATCATGAAAAAACAAGCTTAAAATATAGCTTGTGTACTTGGGAGGTATAAGAAAATAACAGAGCATAATTGTTAATATGTGAATTATATGGTAATACAGATCTTTAGTAGTTATTAATTGTGCAATGGGGAACTTGTACAGATGTACAATTAATGTAGGGAAGATTTATGAGAGTTTTTCTGGTGTGCATTTAGTTTTTCTTGGTGTAAGGCTAAGAATTGCATCCATGAATTGGATAAGTGAAATTTGAGGAGTGCCAATGTGAATATCAAGCATGTGAGTGGCGGAGAGACTTTGTTGGAGTAAACTTTGAGAAGAGGTGCATGGTTAGGTAGGTAGAACTAATCAGGGTGGAAAAGAAAATTTTACACGTCGGCATATAGCATCCAGATATTGATGACATGGACTAAAACAGGGCACTCTGAATGGATTTGACTGAGACTCAAATGGAAGAAAAGAAAATCTACAAGGATCAAAGTGTGTTTTCCGGTTCAAACTTAGGTGGGTTGTTGCGGGTATCCACGAAGTCGGTCCCCATTGCCATACCTACGGAGAAGACATGTGTCTCTTATATCTTCTAAACTTCTTAGAATAAGAGGGCATAATTCTATATTTTGCAGAAAAATTCACAGAATGGAGATATAACATTTCCATTTTCCTAGCTCCTTGATATTCACATTTTATATTTTCATTGCAATTAAATGTATGCTACAAATGTGAAATTCACAAAATAATAGTTTTTTCAAAGAAAGGTGTAATTTAGGCATGTTTATGATATACCGCTGTTGATAACATCTAAACGGGCCAAATGATGTTAACAGACACCAATTCCACACTTATAGGAATGTAATCTTAAAATTTCAAATCCTTAATTTAGGCAGAGAATCGGTGCAAAACCTTCTTGAAACTAACTAGACAATATTATTTATTTTTGGAGAACGTATACATGAGATAACTCTATTACGGTATGATGAAATGGCCCTATCTTTAACCATATACCACCCAGAAAAGCAAGAAAGAGAAAAACACAAATTAGAAAGGAACCTAAAATAAATTACCTGGAAAAGTTCTAGAGAAGAATTTCCATCTCTTGGAGCTCCCTGTTGTGCATCAACACGAAGCATCACTTTTCTGGAAAAATAATCATTAAAAAGAAAGCAGTTGAGCATATGACACTTGCAATAAGGAACACAAATACAGCAGGACGAAACATGCAGCTGCTCACCCCTTACAAAATGGATAGAAATTTTTCAAAATAAAAATGAGGATATGAATGAAGAGGAGGAGTCTTGGTGCAATAGGGTGCAATACTAGGTTGTTGATTGAGGATAGCGATACATAACGCCGAACCCCCAAAATGTTGTAGCGGCATAGAGGATAGCGTAATGACCGCTATTCTGAGGACTAAAAAATAATGTACATAGTAAACTAGAGGAAGAGGAAGGCTTAAAAAGACTATAAGAGAAGTTATTAAAAAAGATCCCGAGATTAACGATTTGGATAGAAGCATGGTCCTGAATAGAACATTATAGCGAAAGTTGATCTATGTAGTTGACCCCACTTAGTGGGATAGGGCTTGGTTGTTGTTGTTGTAAACATAAATTCCAACTACATACATATATACTTCAAAACAAAAAATACACAGATTTAAAGGAACAGTTATACTTAATAATTATAATAACTTCTGTCATATCCCATCAAAATGAGGTTCCATCAAAATCAAATTATAAAAGTATTCAGAATGCCTTCATGGCCAGAATGGCTGCCGGAGGGTTGTGGTGCATGGCAGTTCTGGCGGCAGTAAAATTCTGGATTTTGGCAAGTTTTTTCAAGTGACTATGATGGTCTGGACGGTGAGGTCAACTTTAATTGACGGAGATAGGTGTGGCTGTATGAACAGTGCACATGGTGAACAGTGCACACGGTGAACAGTACACCCAGGTTTGTTAAACGGGACTGCAACGAAGGCCAGCATCCGCAATTAAGGTGGCTAGAGTTTTTGACCAAAGAACCGCAATTAAGGCAACTAGGGTTTTTTATGCAGAAGCGAGACCCTCTCGAATGATAGCTCGTGATACCATATTAAATCAGAATACTATATAATGATAATGAGTATACAAGCAATAATCTCATTATATAAAGTATTCTAACCTAATGAGCCTTACTAAAGGTCCAAACATGAATTACTACTAATAATACTAAAAATACCAATAGTAAAATTAACTATTTACAACATTTACTATTATATGCAACAAGGTACATCCTCTATAACACTCTCTTTATGCCCTTCAGTGATGAAAACAGGAGCAGCGCTAGTGATTCATAGGGCTTGTAGACATGTTCAACGATATCAAGAGCACAAATACAACAAGTGGGTAGGAGAGAGAGAATAAGCCATTTATAGCAACTTAAACGGAGGGAGATGGAGTCAACTAGAATTTCAAACATAATCACAAAGTAACCTAACTCCTCTCTAATCATTAAAACAACACTTGGAACAGAAAGTCAACAAATATCAAAGCATTGACCTGTAAGCAGCAATAAACTAAAAAAAGTCCAGGAAGAGTTACATACTTTCCCCATTCGGACGGAGGATTCCATGCTGACAAAAGCATATCAGACTTGGCATTAGGCAGGCAGTTTCTGACAACAAAATATTTTGTCTTAAACTGAGCAACACCGACATCCTTGTAATCCCGGTCGAAGTCATATATCTAAGTGTTGGCAAAAATTAAACTGAATTAGCATACTCTTGCAAATTGAGACCAAAAGAAAAAGAAACGGAAAGTTGCAAAACTAAGCTAGCAAGGAACCACCATTCTCATACATTTGAATATGGTCAAGAAAGAAAAACTAAATAAGAGTGATGTGATTTTTCCCTTGGTCCCAATAGTAGTCAGGTTAAGCCATTGAATGGCTTGCTATCGTAAAAGAAAAGCATCAATTTTGTATAGATGTAGACCATGTACAAAATCTAACCAATAATACGATAAACTTTTAGGACATATACTTCAAGAGTAGACTTTGACAGAGACAACAGTTTATACTTTCCGTGAAGCAATTTTGTAATGGACCCTGCCAGTTTTGGAAGTAAACGTCAAGAATAGTGAGACAACAAGCTTGCTACATAAATCTTACCATGTCATTGATCTCGGCTTCAGCAAAGGATTTACCATCAACCAGCATGCTCCAAACAACTTTGTTAATTTGCAGAGATATCCGCATAGCATATGAAGGACTTTTGTTCTTCTCCTTCTCTGTCAACCTTAGCTGCGCAGCTTTTTGAAGAGCTAGCCTTAGTGCTACAGATGCTGCCTTTCTTGATTTTTGTGCACTTAATAGCTCTCTCTTCAATCCTTGGACCTGCCGGTATTTAATTAGGCATGAACATTTGTCATATATTGAAATATGCATACAAATACAAAATACATCTCAAAGTTACTCCCTCCGCCTCATTAAGTGGCATGTAAGGTTATGCACACTTCTTAAGAAAATCATTGAGTATACTAGCTTTCATGATAAAATGAGCTTTGTGACTAAACTATCTCTATTTATTTGCCATTTTCAAAGATTAATGTAACATTAACTATTGTTGTCTATAATTATAATACCCTTAGTATTTATGGCAGAGAGAAATATGTAGAATGAGATAATAGTAAATAGTTAAGGGTGTTATAGAATAATGACATAATTATATCAAAAGTAATAAAAAAAATTGTGAAAGCTTAGGAGCTAGTACTATGCTAATGAGTAATGCAATATCTTGTGTATCAACAAAGAAAATTATGCAATATATTTCCTATCCTCCTCTCTATTTATAGGCAGCAATGCATGCATTATTTGACCTAACTACCCGTTAACTGATTAACTAACAATAATAAACCTATCAACTAACCAAATTCTTATACCAATTGATAGAACTGGTATATTATTACTGAAAATGGGGAACAATCCCCTTCGATTATAAGCAACGGCGTCACTCCGAAGGTCTACCTACTTCTCAATGCCAAAAGGCCCCATTCCTCTCAAATGATAAGACAGTCCCCTCTCTAATTCTCCTTTCTATTTATAAGCAACATGCCTTATTTGCCCTAACTACCTCTTAACAGAGCTACTAACTATCCATTAACTAACGAACTAATTAAACAACTATTTAACTAACAAGTAACAACTTCTTAACTAACAATAACAGACCTATCAGAGATATGGCTAGAACTTAGGTTCATAAATGGGGACAATCATCACCTTACAAACCGGTTTTGTAAGGTTGAGAAGGTCAAATCCAAAATTCTAAAAGTTATATTAAAACACCAAATATATTAGCATTATATATTAACTTTGTATACGGGTGTAATTTTATAGTAGTAACTACAGCCCAACTTCTGAAGCACTACCTTTTCTAGTTCATTGACCAGTTCAGTCTTCAAAAAAATTGAAAGACATGGACTTACGACAATAAAGAACTGCAAAAAACCATAACATAGAACAAGTTCAGCTCAGTAATATCAATCCCGAGCATAGGATATACCTAAAAACTAACTCATTCATTAAACAGGGGAACCATGTACTGAATGTGAATTGAAAGCAAGCTTTGATAAGAAAAGCAGGGGCAACTTATGGCATTGTGTTGGGATAAAGAACAAAAGGGAGTAAGTAGTAGGAATTACATAGACTAGATAGTTAGCTAGCTAGAAGGAATTTGGAGGGGACTGGTTAGATAAAGGGGGGAAACAAGACAGAGATCTCATCTCAGTCTATACATTTCATGGTTGCTCTTCTAAAAGAAAATCTTTTATGGAGGGAATGTTGAATGAATATTGTGTTGATGGAATTGTATTATGTAATGTGCATTTATAGTCTTTCTTAGTATATTAGTATGCTAGGTAAACTCTTACCACTGAGTTCACTAGTAGAGATTACGAGTCAAATCTCCAAAACATCTACAAGTGTGCATAGATTCTCATGTTTAATAAGCTTGGACATATCATTAACATCAGGACCATTCAAACACAAATCATGGAATCTTTAATGTTTGTGGGCAAAATAAGGTTACTTTTTCTTGCTTACATAGTGCATGCCTTTCCTTTGTTAAAATATGAAGAGAAAAAAAACACCATCTTTTATCATGAGTTTACCATTCACAGCTAATAAGTCTACCAACGTGGTACTAATATTTCAAGTACTACAAGCACAAAATAATCACTTAGCACAGTACATAATTGATTTCATTTTTTTGTATAGAAGAGCTGGAAGATTTAACATTAAGCAACTATAATTTGACTAAGACTTTCAAGTCAGTTAGAAGAATGTTGATCAGGTTCATTTCTTACCAGTATAGATCTTCCACCAGTTATCATCCATGAGTCACTTTCCTTTTCAGCATGTACATCTCCAGAAGAGTCGCACCAAAGAGACAATTTTCTAATATCATCAAGAAGCAACTTTTGTTCCCTCTGTCTTTTTTCAAGATTAATTTTTGCAAGCTCCACCTCTTCAACACCATCAGGAACCACCTCATCTGCTTCTTCTTCAACGTCATCATCATCTTCGGCCGGAAAGGACAGGCTACTTTTTCGAGGCCTGAGTTGAGTACAATACACATTTACTTGGAAGAGCTCATCATATATCATAGAATATAATGGGGTTTCATTTAAGTTACTTGAAAGGAAAGAAATATCATATCAATGTCAAACTTGATGATCAAAGTTAACGCTAAATATTTAAATAATTATTTTCACACAATTAATGAAAAGAGTAAATCTAAAAAGAAAACTACTCTAGCATTGATAACATCTAACCACTATTTCAAGTCGGTGTCTGAAATAAAGAAGTTAAGAGTCAATAATAAAGAGGTATATGCCGATGCAAGGCTTCCGCTTCACTATACTAAATAACTGTACCTACAATACAGCATATAGTTCTAACCAAATAAAGTAACTGAAAAATCAGTCACAAATGAAATCTCTGGGAGTTAAACTTCTTAAAAGAAGCCTGTTGATATTTGAAAAATATATTCTTACCTTAGCATATTTCATTTTTAGTTAATACTCGTAACTATGCAATTCCCTATATGATAGAATTTCTATGGTGCTATTCAAACATGCGGTTTCAGCAAATGTCTCTCGTTTTCTCTTATTTCAATATGGTACATAGAGCCTATTGAGACTCCGCTGTGCTTTTCCAATTGACCTAGTGTCTTCTGGTGATATTGTCATTGTTAAGAAGTGTGGTTAGGCCTAACTCAACCCTACAAAACCGGTTGGTAGAGTGAGGGCTGCCCCCACTTATAAACTCATGTTCAGGCCATATATTGTCCGATTTGGGACTCTTAACACACACCTTCACGCCCAGGACTGGACATCTGGAGCGTGGGAATAAATGGTGGGTGGCCCGATAGCGAAAACCATAATAGGTGGTCCACCGGATCTTAAACGAGGCTTTGATACCATGTTAAGAATGTGTGGTTTGGGCCTAACTCAACCCTACAAAACCGGTTGGTAGAGTGAGGGTTGCCCCCACTTATAAACTCATGTTCAGGTCATATATTGTCCGATGTGGGACTCTTAACAGTCATAACTAGTAGTAATCGGAAAAAATACTCCAGTTGAAATAACATCTTTTGAATCAGTTTAAAACGAAATACATGGTAAACTACGCTATTTGTTAGGTATTGAGGTAGGCTAATCTAAAGATGGTTTGATAATTCACAGTTGGAGGAAACTTGATATCCTGGAAAAGCAAGAGAAAAAATGTAGTTGAAATATCAAACTCAGAGGCAGAATATAGGGTCATGGCATTGGTAACATGTGAGCTCATTTGGTTGAAGCAGTTGCTCAAAAAACTTCAATTTGAAGAAGCAAGAACAATGACACTTATTTGTGATAATCAAGTTGCATTGCATATTGCTTCAAATCAATTTTTTCATGAGAGGACAAAACATATTGAGATAGTCTGTCATTTTGTCAGAGAGAGAGAGAGAGAGAGATCGAATCAGACGACATTGTCACAAGCATTGTCAATTCTAATAATCAATTGGCAGATGTTTTTACAAAGTCCCTACGAGGTCTAGAACTAATTATATGTGTGGCAAACTTTGTGCATTTGATTTATATACTCCCTTTTTTAGGGGGAGTGTTGATTTTTGTAAATACATTCTTATAAATAGAATATTTTGTAGCATATTCCTTTTGTAATTAATACTCTTAATTGTGTAATTCCTAATATAATAAACTTTTGTGGTGCTGTTCAAACACACAGTTTCACCAATTACCTTTCCTTTTCTCTTACTCCCTCCGTACCACAATGAGTGACCCAGTTGTCAATTTCACACATATTAAGAAAAAGGAATAAATGAAAGAGAGAGAATGATATTTTTACTAAACTATCCTTATCATGTATTGGGAATGATGAAAGTAATATTAATTAGAGGGTAAAAGTGGAAAAGATGCATTGAAAATTAGAATGGATCATTTATTTTGGGACACTCATTTATTCTGAATGGGTCACTCATTGTAGGACGGAGGAAATATGTCAATAAAGTCAATCGTGATCCTAGCTTATGTAGTCAACTAGTCATTTCTGCCACAATACACTTTTTTTAGTAACCATCATACACATATTAATCCATCAAATTTGAAAGAGTAATCAATGTTGTAAACATAAAAAATGAACTGGTTTGTTACATTACCAGAAAATTAGCATTATGATTAGGAGTGAATCACAGCATACTTGTGTTTGAAAGAGGTACAGTTTGAAAAGAAAAAAGTAATTTAGAATGAATGCAAGGAGATAGTAGGCTGATCCTTACTTTGGAAGGCGTGCAAAGAGAAGATTGATCAAGACATCCAGCATGACCTGAAACTGGCGAGATGTCATTGTTGCCGTTATATTACGAGAATTGAATGTGAGCTCCTTCAAAGGTTTCACCTGCAGTAGAACTCATGTTTAAACTAAAATGAAACATTTGAAATAGAGTATTGACAGCCATGAGAAATGAGATTAACTAACTAGATGATAAAGAGTTCCACCTTGGATGATATATGGTCCGAACATATGTTATAAATGGGGGGCAATCATCATCTTATTGGCTAGTTTTATGGGGTTGTGTTAGGCCTAACCACAATTCTAAGATGGTATTAGAGTCTCGTGCATGATGCATTGGTCTACTTGCTCCCAGGTTTCTATTATCGGGTCACTCACTATTTATACTCACGCACCAAGCCCAATAGTGTTGGGCGAGATCGGATGTGTTAAAGAGTTCCACGTTGGGTGAAATATGGCTTGAACATATGTTTATAAGTGGGGTCAATTCTCCCCTCACAAGTTGGATTTGTGGGCATACGTTAGGTCCAACCACAATTCTAAGACTAGAGAAACAAATTGTTCTAGATTTGCATATCGTGGAATATATGGACTTAGGGATAAAAGATTCATTTATATGTTTACAACATAAGTATAAAATAACTCACTTTCAGTTCTGGAGTGCCCCCTTTGTGCCTTGTGTACCTAAAATACATATCACAGGGCATAAAAACTCTCTCGAGAAGAGCACCCGTACGCATTACTTTTGGAGAACTTCTAAGAATTTCAGGAAGCCACTGCAATCCAGCTCCAGGATCAACATCTGTTGGTGCGACATGAGCTTGTACGTGTTCCAACATAACAGAGAACTCCATTCTTTTCCATGTCATTTCAGGTTCATATTCACCAATATGTACGTCCGTAGCACCAAAAGCTTTCTCAATCATCTCATAACCAACATGAAGGACGGAATGAAACGACCGAGCCAAAACACGGCCACTGACAGCAGCCAGCAGAAACCTACCCTGTTTGTCAAAAAAAAGTGAGGTTGTTTTAAAAGCATGAGCAATGTCCAGAATATCAATAAATGAATAAAAATATCAAACAAAGAAACGAAGCACCAAGTAACAAATTTCTGGTTATTGTTACTAACAATCACCGACAATTAAATCTAACAAATAGAAGGGGTGCCACCACTAAGAGCAAAGCATATTTATAAGTTAACAAGGTGCTAAGTAAATTGATTGACAATACCGGAAAATAAAATTAAAAAGTGATAAGGAATTTAATCAAAAACAAAATTGAAGGTAAACAAAAACCCAAAAGCTTCCTGCTACTTTAAGTGTCTACATTTAGTAAACTTACATTTGCATCCTCCGAGTGAAGATTAAATTGTGGCTCAATGACATTCACCATGAAGTGTCGAGTCCCATCTGAATCATCTATGTTCTCCATCTTAGCTGTCAATGCACCAAAAAGAGGAAACAAAAGGGGGACTAAAACTTGGTGGAAACATTTGTTCTTAATAAATAAATAAAAACTCAATGATCTTGCAAGCAATAATACTATTTGTAGCAACAGATGGTATATTTAACTATCTATTTATCGTGTGTTACTGGTCTCCAATCTAATTTGCATATCCAAATTCATAGCAGTTAACAAAAGTTAATGAGAATATAAGGCATACCAGATAGCAAAGTGTCCTCCTTAACTGAATTTGATGGAGATGAAATTGACCCAGAAGTACCTGCTTGCTGAGAAGAGGGAGACTTAGAAATTTTACCAGTGGCAGGACACTTTGAAACATCATCTTGACCTAAATCGGCTCCATCATGCTTTTTGTTTTCCTCAAGTAATTTCCTCTGTGCATATTGCCGAGATGGAGAAGGCTTAGGAGGCTCAAAGGCTTTGGATAGGCCACCAACCCAAGCCCAAACAGCATCTCTGTTTTCAATAGTCCACAAAAGCTTAAGACCATAGACAAACACACGCTGACAACCGTCAGCTATTACCACATTGTAACCATCATCATCACTTGGGTCAGACCGCACATGTTCGTCAGTTTCACTCCCATTTTCAAACTCAGATCGTACATATGTCATCTCAACATTTCTTCTCCCTGCTTCTTGCCACGCTAGTAACCTGGCAGGATCGGCCTTTGAGGATTGTCTTCTGATAGTGAAGTAATCGGAGGACAATAGAAACCCATCATCACGATTTTTCTCTGTCATGTAACCTTTGTCGGAGGTGATTTTGTCTGTTGATATAGATTGTGAACTTTTCAGTATCATGTTAACTACTTTAGCAACACTAGCACAGGCTTCCTTATTTATGAAAGCTTTGAGCATATGAAAGTCAAGACCCTGGTAAACAAGATCAAGAATATCACGCTTGCTTTCAAAAGTATATTTTTGCTTGCCCCTACTATAACACAGTTCATACTTTAGCTTTGTCATTGTGAAAGTCAGTCCCTTGGCTGGATCATCATCATCTAAAGGCATGTTTTTAATAGAAGCTGGGGTGGCATCTAGACGAAGCATGAATTCAGTCATCACTTTATCTAGTGAAAGATTGCCTGACCTGGCAACTCTCGAAACTCCAAAGCGCGGCCAACGAGAGAAGCTCCGCAGCTTATGTGGAGGATTGTAGTTCAAATTCCAGAATCTTAATATCCATGCTAGATCATGAGCTCCAAAGTTAAATGTAGGGGACATGCGTGAAACATTTTGAGATACATGAGGAGGATCAAATACAGTAGCACCTCCTTCAGTATTATCTCTAGAAAAGGAAGCTGGGAAATGTCTTACTAATGAAAGAGGAAAGGGTCTAAGAGAGAAGTTCCATCGGAGAGAAAAAGAAGTCGATCTGAAGGGATCAAATACTTTGTCGCGAGGTTTGCCTTCAGCTGGTAGTGCAAATAAATAATGATTCATGGGATCTCCAGATACACATTCCCAGTCCATTGTAACTTCAAGAGTAAAGATAGGGGCTTCCAAAAATGCACCAGAGACTCCTGTTGGAATTTTGAAACCACATCGATTTGCCAAACTTTCCAAACTACTTAATAGAAACTTAAAATCTTTGGCAGAAACAAAAACGCGACCATCAGACTGGTGAATCTCCATGCAGCTGCTTACAATTTGAAGTTTGTCAACCTTTTCATATGGATCTGTAGTTGCCGAAATATTCCATCTTGATTCAGAAAACAGTAGGGAAACTTTTCCATGTATGTAATTTCTCATGTCATCCCACCATGGTAAACTCCGTTCCTTTTTTGGTGGCGAAATAAGTGGACCAGGATTCTTAACACTTAGATTAGCCCTCCGAAGTGCTACAGTGAAAGCATAGCTAACATCAGCAAAAGCTGGCTCATAACCCACCCCAAATGATACCTCGCCTTTCTGGAAATGTATTGGCAAATCCGAATATGTCTTTATAGGTGGAGTAGTACCACTGGCCGATCGTAGCATGCGAACCTTTCTCCATCTCCCAACATAGACATCTTGATATATTTGTGGCTGAAAGCTAGTTGCCTAGTTAAAATAAATAAATAAGGCAAAGGAACGGAAATACTACTGCATAAAATGTAGCCAAGTCCCCAAAACGGGTAAAGAAATATATCAGTATGAGTAGCAGGAAATATACAATCATGTCGACGTGTATAAAGTAGTAGTTAGATATAAGACACGTCTTAAACAACAGAACTATCCAAAATCATTTACCAGAATGACAGGAAAAACTCTGTTCCGTGCTGTGAGTTTCCTAAATTTAATATTGTACATTTTTTAGGAGTTATCTTATTCTTTACTCATGAACTTCCCACTGTCTTTTCTATTGGAACTATCTCAAAGGGGGGCAACTATGACAATCAGGCATTTCTCAAAGGGAGGTATCTTGATCTTTTTTTAATTTAATTTACTTTACTCTCTTGTAACAGTTAATATTTACAGCATCACTTGAAGCCAATTATTTCATATAATAACAGGAATAATGCAATCAATATTAAGTTTTTAAAAAACACCTATAGAAGGAAAGGAAACAATGAGGTTATCCTAATATTACCTGCTGAGCCAACACAAGACGACCTTCACATTTACCGGAACTTCCGGAGAAAAGAGGAAATGTGTAATTCCGAAGCTGAACCACAAGAGAGCCCGTATTTAGGAGGATATTTGTCCCATACAGTCGAGAGAATGGTATATCATTTTCAAGACAAACAGGATCAAGCTTCTTCAGAACCTGAATCATCCCAGCATCTCCTCCATCAATTTTTTTCAAGCTTAGATCTAAATCTAATGCAGTTATAGAAAGAAGAGAAGTCCTCGAAGTACTGGGTTTGAAACCAGCCTGGAAATCTTCTCTATAAGCACCTGACCCTTCTGATAACACTAAATTTTGGCATGCCTGGTAATATGATCGGAATGATCTTTTATAAATTTCTTCTCTTATGGATTCAACAGTAGTCGCATCTTTTACATCAACCTCAATATTGTTAAAAGAAAATTTTCCTTCTTGAGAAGAACTAATGGTGTCAGTAGATTTAGGACCATGCTTCGCCTTCGATATTAATTCATCTAGAAAGTTCATTCGGATAGCTAACTCACCAGCTTCCTTCTTCAGTAACTGATAGTGTTCATCAAGCCATCCCTGGATTGGTTCCTCTTCAATATCAGCAGTTAACTTGCGTATACAAAATTTAAGGCATCCAAATTGAACAGAACTGGGTTTCTTAACTTTAGAGCTATCTTTCTTCATTGGAAAAATCAAATTTGTCTTTGAAGCAATTATGAGCTTCAAACCTCGTAACATATCCTCAATGACATCATCAATGGCACGCAATTGCAATCTGTATGGCATGCAAATGTGAACATCAAGACCTTGAATTACCCAATCCCATGTAGTGATCCCATGTCCTTTTGCATCAGATGCACTAGCAGAGACACTGGGAATTCGTGAAATTTGCATTCGACTACTCTTGAAGATCCTAGCCCCATTGAAACTAAGCATGAGTCCTTCAAGGAGCACTCCTATACGAGCATTTTCAGAGAATATGGACTGCACCTGAACCATACCATCAACTCCATCTCCTAGCCCAGCCGAAATACTTAACATTTCTACATCAACAGCAATAATTGATTCTTTATGCTTCTGCTTTTCAAGATGTCCGGATTCAGTGGTAGCATCTTGTTTCCAATTAGCATCTCGTCCATGAGATGCATCTCCCATGTGTTCAAGCTTGCTGTTATGTACCAGTAACTTCAGTTGCAATACAAGTTCCATTAGTGATAGATGTACATCAGGCTCCCACCTAAGAGTGATGTCAGTAGCACTGAAAAGAGAACAGACAGCAATCTGTTTTAGGCCACCAGATCGCCGTACAAATTTAGCATTCTGCATATCAAACAATGCCACCTTTGTTACTGGCCGATTTTCCTCCATATATTCCTGATAGACAGATCTGGCTCTTTCAAGTTCAATCTGCGTGGACTGTTTCTCTTTGTTCGTGCACAAATTGAACTGAAAGATTTCAAGAGAGACAGAGTACTTGAGCTTCTGGCATTCATTGGAAATAGTGGGCATTATGTGGGCATTGCGTGGGGTACCATCTTCTGAGACATCTATTATAACTCTACCACCTTGTGAACCATAATTAACACGCTTCGGGTCTGGAACAGTTGCATTATCCAACCCTGTCTCACCCCAAATATATACAGAACACCTCTCAAGATTGAATTTCAAAATCTGAGTTCCCTTCCCTGAAGGTTTTGATAAACGCCCTTGGCTATGAGACAATTTTTTCTTTGAAGCCGAAAGGGTTTTTAATAAAGCTTGAAATGATATGGCTGTTGATATGAGTGACGCTATTCGTTTGAAAGTTAGATAAACTCCCATTCCAGTCACATCAATTGATAAACATAGCCTAGGACCATTATCTTCAGATGGTTCCATGTCCTTTTTCCCCCAATCCAAACTAACCTTTGCAATGTGCATAATGGAGCCACAATTTGATTCCACACCAAAAACACTTTCTTTCAAGAACTCTTGATATTCATCAGCCATGTGGAGATTTAACTCTCCAAGTTCAACATGTACTGTCGTCCCCGTATTTGAAATGTTGTTTGCAAACAGATGTGATGATTGTGAGCATCCCTAGAATTGAAAAGCAATAAAACTGAAGTAAATTTCTTTGCACAACTAATTTAAAGGAAAATAATAAATGTAAAACAAGGATAACTACCTCTAAACAATAGAACTCAAGTGTTTATCGATACTCAATGTATAAAAAATTAAATGAAAGGAATTTCAATTTTAAACATACAAAACAAACCCCAATAAATTGTGTGAGAATATACTATTTAATTAGTAAAGTTGTCAGCACAATTAGAATGCTGTTAGTATAGTTGCACTTAGTTTTACTAACTTTTGTACAACTGCCAATGACACCTACATTAGACTCTTCCTATCTATATTCATTTGCAGTTTCTTTATGTTTTCTCTGAACTTCAAGATGTATCAGAGCCTCTTGACCTTTATTCATGTCTTCTTCTGAAACCTCTCTGCCTCCACCACCATTTGCGGTGGATCCTCTTTCTATGGTTAGAGTGTCACCACACTCTTAAGTCGCCAAAAACACTATTTCCAGCAAATTCACAGCTACAGTTTTGTTTTCCCACACCATGAGAGAATGCCTCGATGGTAAAAACTTCCTCCATCTGTTGTCACCAGGCTGAACCTGTTATCAAGTTCATTGACTTCATCATGATCTGGTTTCCCATAAATTCTTCCATATTTCCTCTCCGAGCCAGATCGCCTTCAAAATCGTGAGAAAGAAGTCTATCTAGTGTGGGAAGCACGGGATCAACTGTTCTGATCTTGGTTCAATCTTTGCTAACCATCGTCATTCAATATTTGGGTTCTCGATTGCATTCACACATATTTTGTCTGGGAAAATGTCAACTAAAAACAGAACTTCGCAACACTCACCTCAAAAATCAAACAATTGCATGCTTAATAAAGCCAAAGGAAATATTAGTCCATTAGACTCACGTAAAGATTCCATCCTAACTCCTTGCTTCTTCTAAAGGTGACTGAAAACGTAAGAGCAGAAACATAAAAGTACTGCTACTCAGAAGAATTAAATAATGTCAAACTAATTTTTTTAGAAGTTATTTTACTAAAGATAAAAGAGGGAGGAAATGAAAGGAGTCATGAGATGCAATAGCATCAAAAAAAATTCCGCTTAAGATCAAAATTTCAATTTTTTCGTTTCATACTTCCATTATTAATTTGGGGGGATTGTATTCTTCAATAAGCTTCACTACAAGATGTTATGTCAGTTTAGAGATTTGTAAGTAATTTTCACAATAGTCTATCTTCTAACATCCCAAAAAAAACAAAATATTGAGATACTTTGATCATTAACCTTATGGTTCTTGATGTTAGTGCATCTAGTGTAAAGAAAATATCTTCCTAAAAAGGAAAAGACATTAAGAGACTCAACTAATACATTTGGAACCTAGTTTATAGTTAATACTTCAATGACTTAATTTCCAATAATGTCTCAGAAAACATCAGAGAATGTTTTGAATTCATATAAATTATTATTTCAGGATAAGTTAATGGTCCTCATTTCATCAATAAGCTTGCTAAGATTTGAACTTGAAAGCTCTGCTTACCCAGTTATACCTAATCACTCTTAAGCTCTCTGAAGAGTCTCACATTGGACAATATATAACCTGAACATGCGGCTATAAGTAGGGGCAATCCTCACCCTACAAACCGGTTTTGTAGGGATGAATTAGGCCCAACCACATATATTAACATGGTATCAAGAGTCTGGTTTAAGATCCGGTGGGACACCTGCTATCAGGTTTCCGCTATCTGGTCACCGTCATTTATTTCCACGCTCCAGTATATGACCTGAGCATGTGGTTATAAGTGGGGGCAATCCTCCCCCTGCAAGCCGATTTTGTAGGGATGAGTTAGGCCCAACTACACTTCTTAACAAGTTTAATAAGAAGCTTATTCAAATCACAGTATTATTACCCTTTTATAGACCTATTAATTGAACTGTTGGAATATGGGCTTCAAATAAGTACAATTTTCATTCAAAAGAAAGAAGAAGAAAATTATCATGGCAATATGGCATATCTTTTGAGCTCTTTACCCTTTGTGGGCCGTGTCACCATATCTGGAAATGCGGTAAGTTAAATAGACCCATTATTCAACTTCATTTGAATAACATCCTTACTTTAGAATAGAATGTCACAGTAGAAATGGAATCTAATTGAACACTTAATTAAAAGAGAGCTAAGATGCATGAAGATCCCAAACAAAGCAAAAAGTCACATTAGACATTAAACTAGTCATACATTAGTGTTATAGCACCTTCTGGGAACATTTTCCAAAGATATGATTCAACTTTTTAACGCTTTATTAGCAATTTGTTACAATAATGAAGAGACAAATAAGTCCGATACTTACATGATACACTGGTGAACCAACCATGTCGAAAAGCACTATTGTCATCTCAGGAGCTGAGACATTGCATGTCCACATGATAATCTCACCATCAGTTGATTGTGGCTTTGCGACAACAGAAGTTTCTTCTCTAAGAACCATTTTTTTCTTCTTGGAAAAATGAAGGAGAAGCCATGGCTTTAGCTGGTTCATTATGATGTTGCACTGAGTACCTCCTAGTTTGATTTCAGTTTCAGCTCTAACAGGAAAAATTGGCTGATACAGAGGAAGAATCCCAATAACAATAATAATAAGTTACCACATCTGATACAAAAAGAAATTTCAAGCTCCGTATAAAAACACACACAGTACAAATATAACCCCAAAAAACAATTTAAAACAATTGAGCAGTGTGTAAAAAGACAAACATGAGAATTTAAAATTCCTGTTTTGTGTACCCAAAAGAAATAAGTTCCGACTTTCTTATAACTTCTGTTTTTATTTTAGCACCTTCATTCCTTTAATTAAACCTCCTATTTATTTTTTCCAATCTTTCTGTTAAATTGTCAGGGTCAATTGTGGGTCTAGTACAACAGAAGCATTACGTTAGGGTATCATGTCAACCTACAACTACATAACTAATTATATTCATATCTTCTTTTTAAAATGAAAAAGAAGCAGCTGTTTTTTTATGAAGTTCATGAGGAAACTTCCTTAGTCCAACTATACATATATACTTAATTATAATTAGAGAAAATTAGTTTTGAACAATACCGCCAAAGGCATAGCAATTTTAGCTTCTTACTATCTGAGCATTTTCCATTTGTAATTTATAGATAAATATTAGAATTCGGGTTTGGGCCTAACTCAACATCGAAAACTAGATTATGGGGTGAGGGTTGCCCCTGTTAGAGATACTGTCAGTTGAGGCATAACAGCTGGCGCCTGTGCCAGCTAACATGCTGTTAGTTTCTGTTATCACAGCATGCTGTTAGTTTATGTTGTAACAGTACACACTTAGTTTCTGTTGTAACAGCTCCTTGAATTCAGGAACTGTTCCCTTGATTTAAGAGAGTTAGTTTAGCCTAACTACAACTCTATAAATAGAGTTGAATCTATTGTATTTTGTAACAATGAAATCATAATAATACCTTCTGAAATTTCGACAGCCCCGTTGAAATTATAACCACTACTCATGTATCTCACTATCCACTGTGGGATTCTCATGAATAACTCTCAGCCAAAATACATTCGCAAAATTATGTGGCTTCGCATGATAACTTCAAGCATAAAACCAACTATTGTGTAGCCACCAAAAATTCTCAGGCGATAATTATAGACGATTAACCACTCCACCACCAAGTTAGCTTTACAATAAACTTTCTTTCAATACAGTAAAAAAAATTGTTTGGAATTTAACCCCTTATTTGGGTAAATTTAGCCAGTCAGAGTAAAGACAAAGGAATGACGGTTTACAGTGATGTAATGTTAGTGTCTATGATAAGGCCACAAAGTTTGCAGCACTGTATCACCTCTTATTGTTAAAGGCAGTTACTGGCAGTTGTCAGCCGCTGATTCTGTTGTACTGGTTTCTGTTGAACACATATATCACCTCTCATTATGTTATAAGCAGTTACTGACATCTGTCAGTAACGGCTTTGTTGTATTAGTCTCTCTTGAACAGTCATATAAACTCTTGGTAGAAATAGGTGTAGTCTAACACTTGTTGAATAATGAAAAGTCTTATTCTAAATTCATTCGGCATTTTGTCTTAACATGCAAAAGCTACTTTATATGATTGTAAATAACCTACCTGTACAGGGATATATACAAAAGAAACCAAATCCAACTTTAATATCTCCAGGATGGAAGAACCAGCTCCTCTAAGAAGCTGTAATATCAATAAGGCAAATGAAAACTTGTCAGGAAGAAACAAAACAAAATTCAAAAAGAGCTTCACCATAATTAACAGTCAAACTCGTACATGAATTTCACTAAACTCCAGTTGAAAATCAAGGCGTGTACTCTCCCCAACATCCTCAGTAGATCGAGATTTGGAGCTTTTCAATTGGATACCCGTGATGTTGTTTTCAATAGAAAGACCATGTTCACGATGCACAAAATTCACATCCAACTTTGGTAGATTGAAGTTGACCTGTCAATAAAAAAATGATTCACAATTGACATTAAAACAATTTTAAAAGCACATTTTGAATGCTACTTTTGATTAAATAAGACCAACAAATATAACCAGAACTGTTATCAAATTAAGCAACATATAGTGGATAAAGGCTTTGAATTTCATTAGGCCCAAGATTTCCAAATTAAATTTACTCGAAGGAAACCAAAAGTCACCAAGGACACGAACACGTACTCAGAGAGACTTACAAGTGAAGGAATCACATTTGCCCAAAAGCCAAATACTAGTGTCCAGCGGATCATAAACAGTAACAGAATCAAGACTTTGAAGCAACAAGATCATACATAACTTATGCAGTTTCTCTACCCTTCAAATTTCTGAAAAAGAAAATGAAAATGGCTTGAAAAACTAGACCTATCCACAACAAGGAAACCCATAACCGAAGCACCACATAAAGAGCATAAAGTTGGGGAAAAGCAGCACAAAGACACACCATTACACCACACAACCCAGCAGAAAGATAAACTGATTCTATAATGCATTCTTTTTATTAGAGGAGAACTCGGTGTGCTCAGCGGTTTGCTGCACAAGATGGCCAACAAAAGCTTGTGCATTCTCAATGCTTTGTGACTAGAAAATTCAGTCGCTGCAATACCTGATAGAAGATGAAGAGATTCTAATCTAAAAACATTGTAAACTAGAACTACAGAAACACCCTTTTGGAGATGTCAAGGGTTTCTGGGAAAATGGAGAAAAGTAAAGGATGTAGATAGTTGAGAGAGAAGGGTGCCTATGGTAATGGTTTTCAGGGAGGGGTTTGATAGATGGCATCGCGGCAAGAGTTTTGGGTTTGCGGCATTGTGGTGTGTTTACAGAGATAGAAAAATGGGGGGATGCAGTACGTTGTACTGAAAATCCCTGGTGGAGAATATTATTTGTTTCTGGTGGTGGTGGTAAGACGGACTAGACTCTAGAGAAGCGATAGGTGGAAGAGGAGCGTGAAAAGATTCTATAACACTATCCATACAAGAAGCTAAAGGGTCTATCTGTAAAAAAAAAATTAAAGAAATTTGAACCATTCTGAAAATAATAATATTTCTAATGGCCAAATATATGGTCCACTATGAACCATTCATAATGTTGCTCCGTTGTAGCCTCAACCTATAAACTAAACCTTCATATTTGAGAAAGACTGTCTGCCTCCATATATTCCGAACTACATTATTAGTTTTTAGATGCTCAGATACATGTTCTGGCTGTGAAACCTTCTTCCGCCTTGCTCTCAAATAAAAAAGAAAGGGTTCTCTTCTAATATTTTCCATATCAGTACATTGAAAAAATGTCTAGGGAGCATCAAATGAGACATCCCATTTCAAAGAAACATTAAGACCAGCCAAGAGACTAAACTTCAACCAAACAATTTAAGTTAATCAAACCAAAAGGAAGGTAAAAAGAAACACAAATAATAAATTCTATTGAGAAACAAAACTAAGAACACTGGAGAGAAAGTTACAGTGTTTGATATTCTGTTGATCTACTAAAAACATAGTGTACAAGTTGTACTTATAGTGTGATATGGTAACCGTGGGTCTTTAGAAATATCACAGTTAGTCATTTGCATAACTTGGCACTTGCATAGCTTACCTAACAGCAAATAACATAATGCGGTAAGATGATAACTACTGGCAGTGATGCCGACAGCTGTCAGCTTAAGACTATCTAGGTTATTGCAATTACAGTACTGCTGTACACATTTATAAATTCAAGCAAAATACTCTCTCCGTCCCAATTTATAAGAAAATAAACTCATTTTTGTGTCCCAAATTATAAGCAAAAAATATCAACTTTTCTCTAATTTAATGATGTTCTTCCAAAAATCTATCATTTTCAAGAATTGACTTTACTTATTTCGGTGAAATTCAAAGAAAATTACATTTAATTTGCTCTCCTTTCCATTTTCTCCATAACCAATAACCAATAAAAAGTGTTTTTACATCTTGTCATAAACCTTATTCCAATGAAAAAACAAAAAGTCATACTCCAAATTATTATGATTTGGTTGTCTTAGTAAGTGTGAATTGATTTCTTTTTTCTTATGATTTAGGATGGAGTGAGTATAAGTAATGCTTGTGGTGGCGATAATAATATATTTGATAGCCCTGATCTTTTCAAATACGGTCAAAATTAATTGTCACTTCAAAATAAAAAAACAAATCGTAACGGAAAAATAAACTCCAATTATTGTGTTGATGTACTTGCTATGCTTAGTGTGTATTTAACAGTTTTTATTGTTTGAGAAAATTTTCTTCCCTTCCCTTTGTTTTCCCGTTCTCCCTTAATAGTTAAATGTGTGTGTGTGTGTTTTTTTGTTATGATTAAGAATAGGGTGTATGTGTTAATTTACAACCTTTTCAGGAAACATAGAACTGTACTTGGAGAAGGCTGCAAGTCTTTGCTGCTTCTTTGATGGTTTTTTATTGCTTGCAGAATCAGCTTGTGACCCTATAACACTGTCAGAGTTAGAAGAAGACTTTGATGAACTCTTGCTTTTCAAAAGCAACTCCTCATTTAAATTCAATGTAATCTCTCCGCTGGAAATGTCCACATTCTTGATAACTATACCAGCTTCCCTATGTCCAAAAAAGAAGAAAGACAGAATTAACTTACAGCAATACAAAATAGTGAGACTGAGACTATCCAAGCTGAAGTCAGGCAATCAAGCCAAAAACAACAGTACAAAATACAAAAACAGCAAATCAATATATGACGAATAATTTTGATGAAAAAGGAAGTTCCATTAGACAGATTACATAGTTGAAAAAATCTTCAGTGCATATGGTACATCGCCAGAATTATGAACCAAACAAATAGAAACTGATAGCTGATTAGGCATTTTGAATTCTTCATCTCATCGTGCAATATTTGCCGAACTAAGTGTATGTGTCTATAAATTTTGTGCATAAATAAGTGTTGCATTATATGCTAAGAGTAAACCAGTAATGTCATGCAGCAGTGATCGCCATGTTAAGGAAAACAATATAGAATTAAAACATTTAAAATCTCATTTATGGTTTTAGTTTCTCTGAAAATACCAGATTTTTCCAACTATAATAGCTAAACACCAAATAGCCTAGTGTGCTTGGATGTCATTTTGAATTTACTAAAATATAAGTTTGAACCTCTCAGAATTTGGGTTGGGTCTAACTCATCCCTATAAAACCGGTTTTAAAATCGGCTTGTAAGGTGAGGATTGTCCCCACTTATAAACACAACACAGACCATATCTCTAAGCAATGTGGGACTAAATTCATCCCTTCAAAGCTAACACAATGAAGTTGTTAGGGGCTGCAATGAGGCAAGCCAAAGAGCCCAATTAAGGCAACTAGGGGCGAACCGCAATTAAGGCGGAAAGTCCAACACACCCCCTCACGCTTGGGCCTCAATGAGCCCAAAGCGTGGATGATGCAGGAAGCCCAACAATAGATCTAGGATAGGCTCTGATACCATCTCAGAATTTGGGTTGGGTCTAACTCATCCCTACAAAACCAGCTTTAAAACCGGCTTGTAAGGTGAGGATTGCTCCCACTTATAAACACAACACAGACCATATCTCTAAGCAATGTGGGACTAAATCCACCCCTTCAAAGCTAACATAATGAAGGTGTTAGGGGCTACAATGAGGCATGCCAAAGAGGCGCAATTAAGGCGACTAGGGACGGACCGCAATTAAGGTGGAAAGTCCAACAGAACCCTTCCAAACTGGAACCCAAACACACTCTGGATCATCTTACAGACAATCTCTTTATCTACTCCTCCAACCAGCATTCTGACAAGTGCATGTTAATATTAAAATAATAAGTGGAAAGAAGAAATATATATATTTAAAATCTCATTTATGGTTTTAGTTTCTCCTTGAAAAAACCGGTTTTCCCAACTATAATAGTTAAACATCAAATAGCCTAGTGTGTTTGGATATCATTCTGAATTTTTACCAAAATGTATCTTTGAACCCTCCCAAACATACTCTGGATCACCTTATAGACAATCTCTTTATCTACTCCAGCCAGCATTCTAACAAGTGCATGTTAATATTAGAATAATAAATGGAAAGAAGAAATATACCTATCATGGCCAAATTCACAAGAGACTGAAAACTTTTCACAGATAAAAGGGGCGGAAGACCTTTCTAAAGCAGCAAAGGACGCCTGGCACGAAGAACTGCATCCTCCATTTAAATTAGATAACTGGTCACAACTAACCCGCGGCTCGCCAATGTGAACAAGAATAGGTAATATTTGTAGTCTAACTAACAAACTTGACTTAGATCCACCATCTTTAGATATATCCACATTCAATTCTTTGATTTCAACAGTAAATTTTGGTGTCTGCAACGTTTGGGAGAAATTATCAATGAGCAAAAATATCATGATAAGAATCCAAATAGAAACAACAAAAGAAATAGTATAATACAATTTAGCTTAAACCTAAAAGTAGACATTGTGTCAAACTTTATTTAATCAATAATAATCATTAAATTTGATGATCTAAAATTGTTTTTCAACAAATTCTGCTAATACACCACAGTATATGAAAATAAAGTCAGCCTGTATTTGACCATACAAGCAGAACAACGCAATTTTATGGAGATGTGCACCTTCAGAACCAGATCAGTCACACAAACTGACAGATATCTTGCGATATTGCCTACAATCATCCACTTCCCTCTTCCTGAAGCACGGGATTTCCGAGTTTTCTTCTTCCCTGGGCTTTTATTTGAAGGCCTCATCACAACTTCTAAGTCACATATTAACACTTGCAGCTTTGGATCCCGAGACATAAAACCCACACCAAGTTTTACCAGCGACTGGCGTAAGCTGAGCTTAATTTCACCAACAGATACAGTTTCAACAGCACCCTGTAAAAGTTGTGAATCAACAAAGATATTGTAATGAACCAGAGCCCCTAAAGAAACTAGTCTGAAATCTGATTCACAGAGATAAACATGACACTTCAGTAGAATAAAATTAAAGGAATTTAATTAGGATAAAGAGTGCAGCTGTATGAAGGAAACAACTCTCGGCAGCAGCAAGTTGCCTACATATTTCAGAGGCTGGGAGAAAACTTAGACATGAAAATGTTATTTAAGGGGAAACTAGCACAAAGTAAGAGATGAAGCAATTCTTCATTCAACTTTTAAGCATTTATCACAACAAAAAACCCACACATTCAGTGCATTTTACACTCTCAAACTATGGCCTGACAAAATGAATATTGTAAAACTCTCCAATGCCCTCAAAACTCCAACAATGAAATGAGTTTAGTGACTGAAAGCAGGGAAAAACCTTTTTAAACTTCACTACCACGTCCCTTAAACATTTCCACCCACCAACACGAAATTTAACAGATGCTCCCAAAATCCAACTCAAAATCCAAGCCATTAATCTGGAAGCAGATCTGTAAAGAGGAAGCATGATCAAATTCAAGAAACAGGATGGTCCAAAGCCTGTACACAAGTTGTTTCTACGGGAAAAAACAAAGAAATTGTGACATAATACCAAAAATTTAAATCATAAAGCATTGCATGTTATTATTAGTTGCGCCTAGGAAAAAAGAAAAAAATAATGGGAACTCAATAGAATATTATCATTGTGCTACAGCTTGCGAATAAAACATTGGGGGGTTTTCAACCCAAACATCCTACAGAGTACAGACCTCACCTACATTGAGTTTATACTCTTCAACATTTTGTCAATTTTGATTTCTTGGATCGTCATATAGAAAAAGGAGTTTCTTTTGCCGCTTGACATTTCTACTCAATTAAATTTTAAACAATTTCTTTAAACTATTAGCAAGATTAACAAAGAATGATACTTTAAATAAAAACTAATTGAACAAGAATGGCGAGATACTCCCTGTAAGAATAAGAAAAATGCTAAATTTTATCCTCGAAATATTTTGTATATTCATATAAAAGCTTAGGAATGAGATGTGTTTTAAAATAAACTGCTAAATGAAATGGGGCTGTAACAAAAAAATAGGCATTAGCACTTTTTTCTTCTATTTACTTATATGCATGCTAAGATGATTTATTAAAAATCAGGAAAAAGTGAATACATAAATGAAAAGAGGAAATGACAAGAAATCGAAAATAAATGCACAGTCAGTCATAAAAACTGATAACCCAAATCCCTTTGCATGGCTGTGAGGGAGACACCTTTAAAGTAGCCATGAACTAAGCACCATAGAGTGGCCACAAAAACAATAAATTATAAAGACTGAGAACAATTATTGTAAATCTGAGCATTTTGCTACACAAATAATTGTTTTTAACACATAAGGCTCTCCAGAGAGAATGAATGAACCTTGCCTTGATGTAATGTTAGGGTTGTTCCCTAGAAGCCTAGTAGTCGGTACCTACTAGTTGCACAAACAACATCTCTATTTGCGGGGATAAGCTATGTGCGTATTATAAACTCATAACCAAGATTGTTAAACTCACAAATTAACTTTAAACTCTTACAAGTTTACGAATTTAGGTCATCAAAACGAGTCAATAAGCTCTTACAAGTTCATAAAAACAAATAAAATTGGAAAACTCTTGATTTTCTGGTGGGTTATGAATTTACGATTCAACATTTGTTTAGTCTTAAAATTATAAAATTTAAGTAAATATTAGCCAATATTTGATATAATTATTTACTTGTGGCAGTATCTATTGTCTTAAAAAATATATTTACATTTGGCTTAAATATATTTTTGGTTCCCTATTTTTTAAATTAAATTTTGATCTCTCCATTTTAAAAATTAGCTTTTTGATCTCCTGATTTTTATTTTCATTGTTTTTTGATCCCCCGCCTCATTTTAGGATAGATTTTACTAACGTGACGTGATAGTGCTTAGATGGACAAATTTAATATCTATGTTATAGAATTTGTAAGTTTTGTGTGTCTTTGGTTAGATCACACTACTTGTATTTATAATAGTCTTACATAAATACATTGAAGATTAATGAATAAGCACTAACTAACATAAAAAGTTGTATAGTCTAAGAATACTAACAATCATAGTTAGAATATCTACAATTTTAATTAATTCTATCACTCCTCTTCAAGCTGGAGCATACATGTCATATGCACCATGTTTCTTACAAATAGATTCAACTTGAGGTCCTCTAAGGGATTTAGTAAATATGTCAGCCAATTGATCATTTGAACCAACAAAATCAGTTATGATTTCTTCTGAAAGAACCTTATCCATTACAAAGTAGCAATCGATCTTTGTGCTTAGTTTTTTCATGAAAAAACAAACTGGAGGCAATATGAAGTGCAACTTGGTTGTCACAAATTAGTTTCATTGTCTTGATGTCACCTAATTTGAGTTGTTGGAGTAAAATTGTTTTAACCACATGAGTTCACATGTTGTTGTCATAGCACAATATTTTGCTTTTGCACTAGACCTTGCAATTATGTTTTGTTTCTTGCTCTGTCAAGAGATCGAATTCCCCCAAATGAGAATACAATACCCTGAAGTTGGTCTTCTATCTGATGGCGAACTTGCCTAATCAACATCAGAACAATCCACGACTTAGGTGTTACCCTTATTTTCATAGAGTAATCATTTACCCGACACACTCTTTATATACTTAAGAATACGAATCACGGTGTTCCAATAGTCATCACATAGAGCATTTAGAAATTGACTAACCACGCTGACAGCAAGGGTAATATTTGGTCCGGTCACTGTGAGGTAATTAAGTTTGCCAACTAGACGTTGATATTCCCAGGATCTTTTAGTGGCTCCTCTGACCTGATAGTAACTTGACGTTAGAATCCATAAGAGTGTCACTAGGTCGACAATCAAGTGAATTTCCTCTAATATATCAAGAGCATATTTCCGCTGAGTAATAGCCACACCAGTCTTGAATTGAGCAACTTCATTCTCCAAAAATTATTTTAACTGTCCCAAATCTTTAGTCTGGGAGTGTAAAGACAAATTTTGTTTCAACCGCCGAATGTCAGCCTTATCATTACCCGTGATGATGATGTCATTGACATAGACCAACAGATAAAGGCAAATCAAGTCGATGGTGAAAACTACAAAAAGAAGATAGAGTAATCAGCTTCGCATCTAGTCAACCATACTCTTAGTGCACATTGCTAAACATGTCAAGCCAAGCACGGGGAGATAGTTTCAAGCCTAAAGAGATCGATGAAGCCAACTGGTGAAGTGAGAAGCACCACTAACACTGAATCCTGGGGTTGCGCCATGAACACCTCCTGTAATTCAACATGTAGGAAGACATTTTTGATTTCTAGTTGATGGAGCAGTTATTGATGAACAGCAGCCAAGGCGAGAAAAAGGCGAACATATACGATCTTGGCAACTAGAGAGGTGTCTCCATAGTCAAGACCAAAGATATGTGTGTATCCTTTTGCTACGAGATGGGCTTTAAGGCGGTCAATCTTTCCATCATGACCAATTTTAACTGTGTAGACTCGTCGACAATCCACTGTAATTTTTTCATCAGGTAGAGGAACCAAATCCCAAGTATCCTTGGAGTCTAAAGCAGTTGTCTCATCGATCATAGCCAGTCGCCATTCAAGGTCAGACATAGCTTCACCTGTAGTTTTAGAAATAGACACTGAATCCAAGGAAACCACAAAAGCAGAGTAGGATGTAGAAAATCGATGATAATCTAGATGATCAGCATAAATAGGATTAGGACTTTGAGATGATTTATCTTTACGTAAGGCAGTGGGGAGTTCTTGTGTAGGATGTGAAGGCTGGGAATCCGTAAGAGTAATGCATGAGTGAGGAGTGGGTGGTTGATGTGGCTTCCGTTGATAAGTGTGAATGGCGAGTGTGGGGATAGAGACAGGTGCGGGGATAGAGATAGGTGTGGGGATAGAGAAAATTGTAAGGATCGATCTTCCCAAAAACGAGAAGGTACGTTATTATGAAGAGCATGATACGAGCCGTTTCAACTAAGTGTCGATTCTTTCTTTCAGCAAAATCATTTTGTTGAGGAGTATGAGCACATGAGGTCTGATAGAGGATGCCATGTGAAATCAAAAGAGATTAAAAAGATGTAATATTCACGAGCGTTGTCACTTTACAATATTTGTGAGTACCAAACTGTGTGTTTATTTCTGAGCAAAAAGTTTGGAAGATTGAGAAAATCTCTGAGCGATTTTCATTAAAAATAATCAAGTGCATCTAGAAAAGTCGTCAATAAAGATGAAAAAATATTGATAACCCAAACAAGAAACAACACGACTAGGGCTCAATATCAAAATGAACTAAAGCAAAAGGAGACGTGACTCCTTTATTGACTCTGACGGGAAAGAGACTTTTATTATGTTTTTCGAACTGACGCGACTCACACTCTAAAGTAGACACTTCTGATAGAGTTGAAACCATACAATGCAATCTTTGAAGGCAGAGATGACCTAAACATTGATGAACAACATGTAGAGACACGACAGTTGAACAAGCAATAGGTGTTATTGTTGTTGAAAGGTAATATAAACCTTGAGACACATGCCCAACTCCAATCGTCTTCCCAATACTCGGATCCTACACAAGAACGCGAAAAATGTAACAAAGTAAGGTAGGGTACGAGTGAGTTTAATAATGGATACTAAATTAAATGGACAACCAGGGACATAAAGCACAGATTTCAACAAAAGTGTGGGTGTGGAACGGGTTTGGCCAATGCCTTGACATTTTGTTTGTGATCCATTAGCCAAAGTAATACTCGGGAGTGTGTCCACATAAGTCAAAGATGGAAAAAACAATTTGTTACCGGACATATGATCAGAGGCTCCTGGGTCAAGGATCCAAGGTTCAAGTGAAGAATACATTACCAATTATTCACTAGGAATCAAGGGTACAATAGTGAAATTGAAAGCGAAAGAAGAGGTAGCGGCAGATCCAGCCCCAGACATGACGATCTACGTCCAATGAGAGAAGAAAGATTGCTGAAAAATCACTAAAATGATGAAAGTTGGTGGCTGGGAGGCAGCCACGCGCTGATTTGGTGGCGGCGCGTGGGGAGGAATGCAACGGCGAGATAATGATCTTTGTGCTTGTCGGAGGATTGCGCAGCAAATGTGGCGGTGCACGGTGGTGGGTTGCACCGGATATGGAGTATAGCATAGCTAGAAAGTGTAAAAGAGAGTGGCAAGACAGAACACACATTCAAGAACAAAATTGTAGACCAGCCCTAGAAACCACTACTGATACCATATAGAATTTGTAAATTTTATGTCTTTAGTTAGATCATAGTACTTGTATTTACAATAGTCTAACAAAGCATTAACCTAGGAAGTTATATAGTGTAGGAATACTAACATTTAAAGTTTAGAATATCTCCATTCTTAATTATTTCTAACATATGTCATATTTTGGAGACAATTTTGTTGACATTTCATAAAAAAACTAATAAATTAGTCTACCTAAATACAGTCACGTCAATAAAATTGATCTCAAAATGGGGTGGGGAACCAAACCACATGAAATACTAAAAAATAAGGGACCAAAAAACTGATTTTAAAATGGAGAGATCAAAACTTAATTTTTTTTAAATAAAGGGACCAAAACTCCAAAAGTGCATTTAAACTTTTACATTTTTAGAGTTGATGTGATGGACAACTATTATGCCTCCATATGTTTCTTATTTTTCTACCATTTCAGCTTTTTATTTCACCATTTCATTTTGGTTTATTATAAATATTTGTCTACTAAAACTATTTGTTTTACTATTAAGATGAAATGTTGAATTATTATTTTAATGGTATTATATGATGTTATTTTAATATTGAGTAAACTCTAAAGAATTTTCGAGTTGAATCTATAAGTCGGGTTTACATAGGGAACACGAGTTTACCTAGACTCTCGAATTTGAAAAACTTGCTCATAATTGCTAGAAGAATGACTAGCACCCAAAAAACAAGACATGTCTTTTCAGTGTGCTTTGCCCTTACTCACAGACATCCTAGAAAACATTTCTGAAGGTAGCATGTCCAACAAGTTTTTCAAACCAACCACTCTTAACTTATATTCTTAACTCCATAAAAAGAATATGCATCGGATTGATATGAGTGGTGGTAGATTGATATGAGTGGTGGTAGTGCTAATCAATTCCTTTAAGTCATCTGCAACAATGTTTGCCTTGGATAGAAGTCTGCTAAGAGTCGCTCCTTGATTGTAGCTCATGGAGATGCACTAGTGTTTCTCCCTGCCCTCATCAGACCCGGGTGTCACACATATAGGTCTCTTCAAACCCTACAATGGTGGAAGCCCTCTGCAACGAGCTGCCCCTTTTTAATCAAGTTCTCCAAACTTGCTAAAAATTATTATTAGATTGAAAATAGGGTTTCGTCGAAAGGTCGCAAACACTTCCTCCCAATGTTTTTGTTATGTGTTTTTCTAAAAAACAGTGAATTTGGATGTTTATAATACCCACTCTTATAATACTAGGTCATTCATTTTCCTTTTTTTCTTAATTTTGCTATTTTATTTTCCTGAATTTGGTTTATATCCCTCAGATTTCTATTTTTCCCCTTCTTTGAAAATGAATTTATTGCTTATCTATAAAAAAGAGTGTTTACTTGCTAGTTGCTTTCTATTTGACGTGTTGAGCACTCGTGGTGGATGTATAATATGTCTAGTAAATCTAGGGATGTTTATGCTAAGTAATTTTAAACTTAGTGTTAATTCTCTTCAAAGCTACAGTCTAAGCACAACTTTGATCTTGGAAGGGACTTTGATCTCCTAAAAAAAGGTTAGACCCAAAAACTAAGATGGTATTAGAGCATATCCACATCCATTTATGGGGCACTCGTTTTATCCACACATCAGGCCTAATAGCCCTAGATGCGAGAGGTGTGTTAAGAAAAATCCAAGCATCACTCTGCCTAGAGGTAAGACCTAGATAGAGCTTATAAATCCTAGACAATCTTCACCTAATAAATCATTTTATTGGGTTGAGTTAGGCCTAAAATCTAAAAGTCACTTTTACAATAAACTTATTATGAAACATAATTTGCATTACTTCCCCGAACATCATAGTTTCAAAAATAATTTACTCATACAATAAAGCCACTCATTGAGCTAAAGAGACATTAGAAAATAAGATATAGATAACAAAATGCAAGATCATATTCCATTATAAGGTGTCCTCTACGCCCATCTCACTATTTATCCACACCAACTTCAAGAAACTGCACTAGATCAAATGAGGTCTAAACCTGGGCTAGTTGGTGAAAGGAATAGAGTGATTAAGCTTGACCCACTCACAGTTGAAAGCTTTTATTGAAAAAAAAGGTTAACAGATGAGTGTTCAATTATTGAGATCATAGCATGTTCATAATTTATCCAGGGCGGGTTACTTGTCTGTTACATGTACCCAATAAAGATGAATCTATCTAGTCTAATCTTAAGTTCTGTGGCAGTTCAATGAGCAAGATTCTGACTAATTTAATATTGTTCCCCATGTTGTGATTGGAGGGAGGGCACACTATTCAATCAATAACTAACTTTTCTTAATGAAACATAATGTCCTCTACATTTCTCCGAAGTTCCGGGTCAACCTCACCCCTGATTATGTAACTAACCGATTGCTTCGCCCCTTACTCAACCAATTCAGTATGCATTTCAAACTAAATATGCAAAACTTGACCAATTATACAAGTGTCACACAAGCTAGTCATCTATTCCAATTGAGTTCAACCTAAGCATATACTACAAGCATTTGAAGTTTAATTTTACTAAAAAAAACTAATATGCTAAAATTCAGTAAGAAAAATGCTTTGCAGGAATGAAATTTAAAAAAAAAAAATAGATAGTTGATCAAGAACTTACATGAAAAGTAGCCATAATGTAATGGAAAGTAACAAAAATCCAAAGAGGAAATTAACCGGAGAAGCTGCCATTTGAAATCAAAGGGAAAAGAAGAAGAAGAAAAAGCAGTTGTAGTTGTCAGTTCTGAGCGGCGAACAGTGGAAATTCAATCGTACTCTCGGAATTGAGCGAGAAGAAAGACGAAGACGATTCTGCCGCGTAACTCCATGTAAAGTAGCGGGAAATTAGGGAGAATAAAAGAGGAAAAAGAAGAACCCTAGCGAGGGAAAGCGTCGTGATCGGAAGAGTTCGATTTTGATTCTGAATGAGATCAGATCCGATCCGTGAGATGCTCGGTGATCCAAGGCAGTGTGTTGTGCTGTGGTGAGTTGCTAGCACGATAGTGTAAATGATCACCTGCCACGCGGGTACAGCTTTGGCTTTGGGAAACGTGATATGTTATAACACTTTCATTCATTGCTAGTGCTCATAAGTCGTAAAGACTCGGCGCAGCGAAAAATCCTTATTAAGGGAACATAATCACGGAAATTAGGGAGAATAATCATTTTTTAAAATCCTAGTGACAAAGCTGATTAAGGTATGGATTAGTACTCCCTCTGTTTTTGTGATTTTTTTTTTTTACTTTTTTTACACATACCAAGGAAGCTAATCATTATATTTACTTTTTAAATAATAATTCTTCTTTTATCTATAATACCCTTAATTATTTCTTACATTCACTTTACTTTTTCTCTCTCTGCAATCATTATCTAGGAGTAATTTTGACAAAATTGCAATTAATATTACCTTAAACTTTGCAAGTGACAATTAAAAAGAAATAAATTTTTTACAAGAAAGTGACACTTATAAAGGAACGGAGGGAGTAGTCTATAAGCGCATGTCTCATAAATTTATATTTAAAATTTATATTTAAAATTTATAATTTAAAATGATTAAAAAATTACTTTTATGTATTGAGGAAATTGCTTAATTACAATTTTCATATCTTAATTTGTTTTAATTTCTCTATTTTAAAATTTAATTTATTATCTTTCATTTTAATTTTTATAGAATTTTAATCGCTAGTTTATTTAAATGTCATTTTTATGACGTGATTATGAAATTTATGAATCAGTTGATCTTAAATGACATAATTGAAATTTTAATTTATCTATAATTAATTTAAAAAATAATCAATTGATTAAATGAATGATATAGATTTATTAAAATTATATATATATATATATATATATATATATATATATATATATATATATATATATATATATATATATCATCATAATAATTTATTTTAAAACGTTTGTTGGGTTAAAATGATAAAAAAAAATATTTTTTTTAAATCTACTAGTAACAAATCCGTGTGTGTGCACGGATCCACCTGTTTGAAAGGATTTAATGTTGGACGCATAATTGTTAATCAAATGAAAAGAAATGAGAGTTATTTTATCCTGAAATAAATTATAAAATCAAACATTATTATAATTGATAGTTAAAGTTTGTTTAAAAAAGAAATGTGCAATTAAAGTAAAAGAAATTGTAAATTGTTTCAAAATTTAAACATAACATCCTATAAAAGATGTTTAAATTTAAAACAATAAAAGAATGAGACAATTTACAACTATGATATTAAAATAAAAACAAAAAAAAAGAATTATTAATTGAGATTGGAATAAAATAAATGTGTTAGAAAGTATGTTAGAAACAATGTTAAAGTAGGGATAAAATATGTAAATGGTGATATATTTAAAATAATAGTTCAACATAAATAGATGTTGTGTTAAAAAATAATTAAATTTAAAAATAAAAGAAAATAGTAATAAATAATGAGAAATTTATAAATTTATAAATTATTAATAAAAAAAGAAATGTTAAAATAATAAGAGGTAGGGTAGTAGAAGTGATAAAAGTAGAATGTGTAGAAAGAAGGAGACGTGTAAAAGTAATAGAATTGAGAAAGACAAAGTTTAAAAAATGAGGTTAAATTATAATTGTAATTAGGGGTGGCAAAACGGGCCCGATCCGCTGGGCATGCCCGTTTTACCCGCACTTTAGTGCGGGGCGGGCCAAGGATTTAGGCCCTCAACCTCTAATGTGTCTGCCCCGCCACGCCCCGTTTTTTTCGGGGGCTTTTGCGGGCACGTGCATTTACATAATTTTTTGCATTTTTAGGCTTAAAGAGTGCAGTGCCCGCGGGCTTTCCCCGTCCCGCCCTCACTTTTTTGCGGGGCGGACCTAAGTTTTAGGCCCAAATCCTCAACTATGACCGGCCCGTTTTTTTGCGGGTTTTTGCGGGGCAGGCATGCCCGTTTGCCACCCCTAATTGTAATTGACAATGGGTTTGGATATTTGAAAAAGAAAAATGGGACTATTGTAGGATGTATAAATAGCATTAGGGCTTATTTATATGCAAATAACTTATTTTTTCAAAGGAAGTCGCCCCAACTATGGCTCCACCGAGTCCCATGACTTTATCTAGCAGATATGGGAAAACTTAATTGTATATATATATATATATATATATATATATATATATATATATATATATATATATATATATATATATATATATATATATATATATATATATATATATATATATATATATATATATATATATATATATATATATATATATATATATATATATATATATATCAATGAGATGCATACAAATTAACGTCATATAAAATTTTAACAAAATCGTTAATTTTAATCATTATCTTTGACATATCAAATGATTTTTTAATGATGTTAAATCTTATAGAGATGGTCTATATGATAATATATTTCAATTCAATGATGGATTTTGTTATACGGATATGCGGTAAAGAGTTATCGGATGAGTCATGTTATTAAGTTTGACATTTTTGTGTCATTTGATCTTAGAAATGTTTAAAATAGATTGATGATGTTAAATGTTTCTTTTGTATTTCTTGCAGATCTATTCTGAAACAAAGAGAGGATCCAGTAGAAGTTGGGCGGCCTTTATGCAGAAGTTGTTGCAGGAAGATTGAGGAAGAAAGAAAAAAGGAAAACAGATTGTAGTTGCAGTTGGTGGAATAAATGGTAAACAAAAAGTTTATAAGGGAGAGGAAGAAGTATGAAAGGCATTGAAGGTAGCAGTAGTTTGCGAAGACGACATAACAGTTGGTGAAGTTTCAAAGGTTGATGATGTATCTGGTAAAAGCAGAAACAGGTAAAAGAATTTTATTTGGTATTGTTGAATGATTATTTTGTTCGGTATTGCAGAAGAATTATTTTTGAATAATGATTTGAAATTATTTCATATCATTAAGAAAAAAGCATATAAATATTAGTTTCCATATTGATTAAGAATTGTCTAAAAATGATTAAAGATGTTGCATGTATGTTTGGTGGATTTCAACTGATGTGTAAATGTTATAAGTTATTTTAATTAGAAATATGGCAATATGAGTCGTGTTTAATGTATTATTGTCGAGTTTGAAAGTGGTTTGACTGAAGTTGCATGCATATTTGTTGGGCGTATGTTTTGTATGTCTATGGTGAAGTGATGACATCGTAAAATAATTTTTGTTTAGGTTGGCAATTATAGAAATCCATAACAACAAGACGGGTTGCATGTTAATTGTGTATTTTGTGATGTAGCTCCTAATAAATGATTTAATGTTTCTCCATCTAATGCAGGGCTGAGAACCTAATAGAAGCATATAATGAAGATGTTAAGGAGATACGTGTAAGATTGTGGGGGCCTTTCAAGGATCCGAACTTAGACAAGCACAACAGCAGTTTTGATTCAGATGGCAAAGATGAAGAAGACCAAAAGGATGAATATTATTAGGGAAAAGAAATAAGCTTCGGGTATAAAGCTTGAAAGACTGTTATGGTATGAGGGAATACACAAAATTACAAACGTATTTATTTTGTTAATACACAAAATTACAAACGTATTTATTTTGTTAATACACAATGATGTCAATCCTTTGTTACGTGTATTTTTACAGTATTTCTCGAGAATAGTCACAAAGAAATGTCTCTATTGGAACCAGAAAATGATATAGCTAATTGATGAGGAAACCGAGATGAGTTGTTATGAAGAGGTTCACATTGCTAAAAGGAACAAAAAGATTGTGAAGAATGAAAAGTTTATTGGTATTGGGTGGTATGAGTTTGCCAACAAAATAAGAGGCTAAGAAGAGGAGACAAATTAGGATTTAGCATTAGCTATCCTTCGAAAAAGTTGTATGTGTATGTGTTAAATCGCTGAGAATGCTCGAAAAAAAAGTTGTGTTGTTGGAGATTTATGTATGGTGGGTTGGTGTATTTTGCAGTTGGTGTTGTGATGAAATTGTTTTAATGGTGTTCTAGTATTTGGAGAATGTTGAATGGTTTTGGAAAGTGGGTGTTTTGTGTCAGGAATTATCTCATTTGTTGGAACTTTATTATTTTGAATTAATTTTGAATTAATGGTTGTTAAGCAAATCTTGAATGTAATGTTAATTGTATGGACAATATTATATATTTTGTATAATGGTATATCTTGTTTTGCTATTGCTAACAAATGACTGCATGGGTAAATAATTGTACCATTTTCCTGGAAGGTTTGATGTCAAATAAATTAAGACATTTAGTTAATCTATTAATTAAAAGGGTGCATTGTTAAATTTGTTTATTGTAGTGGTTGTAATAGTAAAGATAATGGCTTTATTTGACTATTTGATGATTATAATATAACCCAAAAATGGGTTGGTAGAATGCATCTGAGGTTATATACATACTACAAGTTTGATTTAAAAATATATTGTGGATAGAAGTATAGTTAATCTGAGGTATTTTAAAGGTTTTAATCATAGAATTGTTATAGTCATAATAACTTAAATAGTATTAAAAATGTAATATGTGATATTGAATGATTATAATTATTTAAATTTGAAAAAAAAAAAGTAGATAATATAGCCTCGAAAAGAGTTATGAAGTCATTTAATAATTGTAAACAATCCACAAAAGAATAAGATGGCCAATATGGATTAACATATTTTCGTGAATGATAAATAAAATATGTGAAAATCCAAAATGAATGTATTGAAATGTCGAAATTCAAGAAGATTAAATAACAAGTATGCAATATGACGTTAAATAAAATGTAGTTATAAAACATATGATGGAGGTGTTATGAACAATAAGAAGGTTCATATTATTTCTTACCATTTATTACACACAAATTTCTATTAGAACTTGTAATACAAATAACATGATAGTGGATTTATAAAGTTGTTATTTTATTTTTTGATATAAGGGAGGGTTTAAGCCCATAAGAGAAAATTACAACGAAATTAAATGGGGAATATGATTGTCATACAAATCGCTATCAAGAAATTGATTAAGGAAATAAGGACACTCCTTAAAGATGCACATAATCGTCAACTACAATCTTTCATCTCTGGCTAACGCATCAACACACATGTTGGCTTCCCGGTAAATATGTTGAATTCTTACATTAATATCTTGATGTAATAACGCTCTGATTTTGGTGATCAAAGTTCTTCCCATGCTACTACTCTAATTGTTGGACTCAATATCATTAACACTTTGTTGAGAATTCACTTCCATAATAATGTTTTAAGATCTATTATCATCGCAATATTTAAACTTTCAAAGATACCTCAAAGCTCAGCTATATAAATACTACTTATACAAATATGCTTGGAGAAACCTCAAAGTCATTCACCCTCACTTCCTCTAATGATAACACCGTAACTTATTTTAGTATAAATAATTATGGGTTAAATACACTTTTCCCCCTGTAATGTTAGCGAGTTTAGGATTACCCCCCTGTAAAAATATTTTTTGTAAACCCCCCCCTTATGTTATGTAGATTCCTTCATAGAACCCCCTAATATCCAGGTGGCATGGAATCTAATAAGAGGTCCTACACCTGGCATATTTTTAATTTTGTTAAAGTGATTATGTGTCATTTTACACTTTTTAATTTCAAATACCCCCTTAGAAAATTAGGGTTATGAACATAGCAGGGAAGACGAAGACGAAATTTCCAGGGGAAGACGAAGACGAAGAAGAAGAATGCAGGGAACGAAGCAAACGAGAAAGACGACCGCAGTGAAGACGAAGATGAAGACAACCTCAGCGAATACGAAGAAGCGATCCAGCTCAGTGAAGACGAGCTCAGTGAAGTGTCCAAAGTCCGAGGTTAGTAAAAATTTGAAGTTCATCAATGTCGTAGGGTAAAATTTTGAAATCAACAATCTTTGACATGTGGGTATAATATATTGACAGGATTCACAACACTTTAGTGTTACACTCCACCATGGGGGTGAATTTTACAGGGTTTTTGAAGAAGAAATTATATACAGAGGGGGTACGGATACGACAGTTAATGGGATACATGTTTCAAATTGGAACATGGATAACATTGAGAAGTTGTTGAGTAGGTTAGGGTATAAGGCTGATTGTGTTAGGGTATGGACAAAAGTTTTAGAAATTCAAGATGGTTTTTTTCTGATTAGGAAAGATGATGATGTTGTTGATGATTTTGCTCTATACTTTAGTGCAATGAATGTGAAAGGAGATTTGTATGTTGAACATAGTACTGGGAACATGGACCCTGCTGATAGGGAACCTAAATGTGTGAATGATGATGACCACCCCCCTGATAATGGAATTGATGGGTTAGATGAGGAGAAGGTAGAGGGGTTAGATGACAGTGAAGATGAAAGAGCTACTGCTTACTTTGATGGTTTTGAAGGAATAGATGTTACTAAGCCTATTAGGGAGGAGCCCAATAACAGTATGGAGGAGCCCAATAAGAGTATGGATTCAGATGATGTATACTATAGTGATGAGTTGAATAGTTCTGACCCAGATGATCCTTTTGTAACAAACATATGCACTTACTGTGATGATCAATTCTAATGTATCAGTTTAACATTATTGGTGTGTATTGTCTATAAAACACAATGGCTAGTCTGTCACATTTTTTTCTTGTTTTTCATAAACCATGAATTCTGCAGAGAGCCATGGCTAGTCTGTGCACTAATCTTACAACAAAACCATGAATTCTGCAGGACCTAAAGAAAAAGCCAAAGTATTTAATTACATTCACCTTGAATTCTGCACTGAAAAAGTTTAAGAGATAGACTACATTAATATATTTCAATTTATTTATATGTTTACTATGTCATATTTTCTTTAGAATTACTGACTATAAAATTGTTCTGTAGTTTTCTGATGATTTTGCAATTTTGCTCTTTCATTATGATATAACTTTTTTCTGTCATTATTGGTAGATTGAATGCTGAAAGTTTAATCAAATAATGATGATGCACTGCCAGTTTAAGATTGATGAACAGATTACATTTCATTGATGAACACATTACAAGTTCAACATTACATTGCTGAAAAACACTAATGACATAACAATTACATGACAGACTCATTAGACTAACTTAACCATAGCTGCTATCAACATCCATGACAGACCAATTACAAACATTAATCATAAATTTTTCCTCTTTTCCATTGCAATCTTTTTCTTCAGTTTTTCTAACTTGTTAAGCTTTCCGACTCTGCAATCTATCTCCTCAACAATCTCTTTAGCAAATTCAATCAAATAAGCCTTGTTGACTTCACATTGGCGGCATCCGGACGGATTGGTTTCTTTCACTGCAAACTCACTGACCAAATCATCCCACAAAAATAAACCGCACCCATTCTGCAATTTGAGACAAACACCACCAACATTAATTTCGAAATCAAACTCAAAATAATAAAATGCTTCAAAATTGCTCACCATATAATTCCTGCATTTCCAAAATTTGCGACCGGGGTTTTCAATTGACTTGGAGACCAACAACTTCATGGTTTCATTGCATCCACATCTTGGTAAGCCGTTTCCAACTTCACTCGTGGAAGATGCCTTGCTGCCACCCATAACCCAGATGAAGGGGACACGGACGAAGATGAAGAGAGGGATGGATTTGGGGTAGGGATGGATTTCACGAAGAGAGAGAGGGATGGATTTGGGATAGGGATGGATTTCACGAAGAGAGAGAGGGATGGATTTGGAACCCTAATTTCTAGTTTATGCCATGCTGGAGACCTAATGAAGATTCACATGTGAAAATAAAAAAATTAAAAAGCCACGTCTGAAATAAAAAACCAAGATTCCATGCCACCTGGATATTAGGGGGTTCTATGAAGGAATCTACATAACATAAGGGGGGTATTGAAAAAATAACTTTACCAGGGGGGTAACCCTAAACTCGCTAACATTACAGGGGGGTAAAGTGTATTTAACCCAATAATTATTAATATATTATAACTTATATACTATTATAGTAATAAATAATTAATAAGATACTATAACTTATGTGTAAGATTAAGAAATTGTCATTGTAATAAATTTGTTTGATAAGTAAAATTCTCATTAAATAAAATATAATAAGTTATAAATGACATTAATTAATTAAGCATTTTATTTATATAAAAATAAAAATAATTAACTAATTGTGGTTGCTTTTCAAAATGCATTAATGCATGTGTACAATTGGATATGTTGGAAATATAATAGTGGTTGGGTTTGTTGGATATGTTGGAAATATAATAGTGGTTGGGTTTGTTGGATATGGTATGTAAGAGTCCAATCCATATCATAACATGTGTAGAGTGACAAAATTTGCATAGGAAGCATATGTAGAATATGGTAATAAATAGTTTGCAATATATTAGGTAGGGATATGATAGCATGCATGTGTAGTCATTCAAGAATAGTAACAATAACAATTGTAATCATTTTCAATATTTGCACTCGTCATGTCAAATCTTTTTTAACCAAAAGTTGAGTTTAATTTGGTAAATGATGACCCTTATATATAACATTGGAATACATCTTGCAAGTTAGTACAATGGAGGTAAAAAAACATGGTAGAAATTAAGTTATTTATATGTATTTCATATTGGTTGTGGATGCATGTTTTGAAAAAACATGATATGAATACATAAATTTTGCAGCGCATCACCTGTTGACACGGATGAAGTGATGTCAACTATACATATGTTGAGTGGGGAAGTAGATATGATGCAATTTCTTTATTTGATAAAAAAAATATGGTTCATGTTTAAAATGAAGGTGAATGTGAGGTGGCTCTTCAGAATGGCATCAACGAACATGAGAAGTCAATGAATGTCGAAGATAATGGAATTTACTCTGAGGTGGAGGTAACAAATTCAATGAGGAAAGGAACAAATGTATTGGTACGTCTCTAAAACAATGTATGAATATTGAAAAATCATATTTCCAAATTTAGAATATTAAGTAAAGTTGTTTCTTTTGTTTTTATTTTAGAATATTCCAAGGGATATTTGTAAGAAATTTTTACCCAGTCATATTTCTAAGATCGGTCTTTTAGATGAAGAAACTGGTGATATATTTGACAATGTAGTTCATATAGCTGGAAGAAATCCTAATGAAAAATCATTTGGACATGGTTAGTATGAGTTTGTTAAAAAGAAAGAGATGAGGACAGGTGCCATGGTTGCTTTTACTTTGTTCCATTCACTAGACATTCTTTATGTGGTTGTCAACAGGTGCATGTGATTTTATATTAGACATTTACAATATGTAATGAGAAACATATTCCAAGTATAAATCAAGTAATGTACCTCAGGTATGTAATGGTTATGTCTATGTTTGTAGCAAGAAGATGTAAAATACAATTATTATAATAAAATGTAGTGGTTAAGTTTGTCATAAACATAGACTCTGCTCCATCTATGTAGTGAAGTAATATATTCTTTTATGTCTTATGGAAGTGATTAACATGAGAAAAATATAACATAGAAAAACATTATTGTGGGATTAAAAAAACCAATAAAAAATAGCTACGGGTGACACTTGTTTACATGAAGCCTGAGTTTATTGCCCAATGTCTAACAGCGTGATGAAAGTGGTTCCTATAAGAAGGAATAATTTACGTGAAATAAAAAGTTTAGTTGTGTAATGCAACAAATGTTGAATAGAGTGGTTAAAATAAAAGGAAATAACTTGGATATTTAAGTGCCACTTCATAAAAGTTATACAATTTCGGTAAAGTTTGCATACTGTATAAAATAACAACTTTGATGTACATATTAAATATCGTGGAAGACCTATTTATAAACAACATTTGTTGTTGCACGTTGGACATTATTGTGTTCATCATGTATCAAAATATTGATCTCTCTCTTTGAAGACACTCTTGAAATTGCGACATATATTTGACTGTGACTAAAAACATCTTGTGGCAAATATAAACCAACCTAATCAAGAGATTGACCTTTTGATTTGTTGATAGTAATTGCATACGACACAATTATCGGGAATTCTATTTGATTTAATTTCAAGGGTCGTGGAGATTATGATGGAGACATAACTATACATGGTATGTAAACGAGGTATTCATGGTCTTTACCACCCATAATCATTTCCTCAAGTACATGGTTATCCATCTTATTGACAATTAAACGTGTTCCGTTACACAAACCCTCAGATTGATCAAGGTTTCTGATGAGCATTACAGATGTCCCAATCTTCAATTTAATGTGATGTTCGGGTAATCCTGGAGTTCTTAGATAGTTGATAAATTTTAGACTTAGAAGTTATAAATGTCTGTGTCATGTGTTTCAGATCTATCGATCGAATTTGAGTTGTAGTAATCTTTTGACTTGCCTAAAAGAATAGCTTGACTTTTTAGGTAGTCATATGAATGGTAGTTCTAAAAAAATAGGATATGTACTATCCACAATTGCCTCAACTGCGTCATCAAAACTTGATATTAAAATATTAAAGGAAAATCAAATTTTGCACATCCATCGTTAGGTTTTGACAATTTTCCTTTCCGATATCGAGCAATCATTTAGAAAAGTGTTCAATTTCAAGACATTTATTTGGGTTTGAACCACTTCGTAGCCACATATTTTTTGTAAGTGTAAGTACTTCACAATGATTCTAAATATAAGAAACATTTAATGAACTATATACAATATCTGAACGGGTTCCTCTTGGGACAACATGATGTATTTTCCTAAAATCACCACCAAATACAATAACTTTTCCATCAAAAATGGATTCAGAATTAGAATGGTTACTCATAATGTCTCTTAGTGATCTATCAAGAGCCTTAAATAATGTGTGTGAGCCATTGGTGCCTCATCCAAAATTATCAACAGTGTTTGTCTTAGCAATTCTACAAGGTCATCCTTATGTTCAATGTTGCAAAGAGAGTTATCCAAAGTAGGAACATGTATTTTGAACTTTGAGTGAGCATTTCTCCCATCAGGGAGCAATAAATATGCAATTAGGGGTGGCAAAACAGGCGGGGGCCCGCAAAGTCGGCCCGTGCACCTGCCAAAATTGGCAGGATGGGTTGGGATTTTGGGACCGCCTACCCGTTTCACCTGCCCCGCCAAATCAAAAAACCTCGTGAGTGAAATACATAACGGGGCATAATTGGCCCGCAAACCGGTTTAAAAAAATGGAGTTTTTAACTCCCCCCCCATTAAACATGACACCCCCATACTTTCATATTCCCGAAATTGCCCCTAACTTAAATATGAGTGAAATTTCCGATAGGCAACAATTAAATTTCTGGTACGAACAAAAATTATGGTTGTGTATTGTAAATTTCCGGTATACCGTAAATAAATTTTCGGTATACCGGAAATTTTATAATTTCCGGTATGTTTCAAATAATTCCGGAAACTTAAAATTTACTAGTTGATATATGAAATTTCAACCAAAGTGAAAATTCCAGTAGTGTTATTTGTTTGAAATTTTAAATGCTTGGGATTTTGCCGACAGTTTTGAATAACTGTGATTACACCGACAATTTTGTATAGTCTAGAGTAACAACAAAGTTGTATAAATAAGGGGGTCCCCTGTTGTTTGATAAAAACATCTCAACAAATTCCTCTTCCTTAATTTTTAATAAAGGGAGAAGTGTAATTTAACAGAGCTTCACCTTCCATAGAGTTCCGACTTCCAAATGGCACCACATTTTCTATTGGCCTGACGTCCGAGTTGAATGAATTGTTGCCCGATGCCAAAAACATAAAGGTGAGAAAGATCGAGTTTCATGAATATTGGATTGATACTGACGAGAGGGTGAAATACAATCTTATTGACTTAAAGACGGATGAAGATATGAAGGATATATGGAGATCAATTCATCGTAGGATAATAAAGGGGTCGGTCGAGTTAAATGCTAAGATTTCAAGGTTTGTCGATGACATAATGAAGATGATGAAATATCCAAAATCATCTGGTAGTGTATAGGTTTTCTTATTTATCACTGTTTTTTTAAGTTATGTTTAATCTATGTAATCGTTTATCAAATGTTAGTTTATGTTGATGTTGCTAGAATGAAAGATCAAAAATATTATCTAATAAAAAAGTTTCTGATGAAGATGTATGAGTAATATACAAATAATACATAATATATAAAAGATGTGTAAATAGGCCCCCACGGGATATGTGTGCAACCCGAGCTAATCCAATATAAACCTCGCCATATGGGTTCACTAAAACCATGGGATTATCCATAATAACTATAATCATCTAGAGACATTGTTGGTCATCGACATCAGTTATAGTAGGTGGTGGCGGCATGTCATCAACAAGTACCTCATCATCATAATGCCCAACATCATTTATATCCTCAACAGACGAAATAATGTGAGGGTGTGATACAGTGAGGTACCACTTTAAGTAACCACCCTCACACTACAAGGGGTGTTAAACCCTAACTACTGAATCTCTAATGGCACGACCAGAGCTGATGAAGTTACTCTGAAACCACCAATCAATGCCCTGGAACTGGTCATGGGATACTCTGAACATAACCATAATGTCGTAGATATCTCTCAGGCAAATGTTTAGCAATCATGGTCTCCCACCGCATATAACCTGACTATAATGAAGACTCCTCGAACTCACAGTGGAATCTATGATCAGTGTATGGTGTCCAGATGACATCATCTATAGTCAATGCATCGAGCCTCCTCCAATACTCGGTAACACCACCCATACGTGATTGCATCCCATTCCATATCCTTGCTCATGGGGTACCCATTAGGGAATGTTTCGCCTTTCATTCACAAATGGTAGGGAAATGCTCATATATTCAACATTGATATCAAAACACATACATAAAAAATAATAAACAAGGAATGGTATTTGTAACAGGTAAATAATAAATCAATAACAAATAGTAATTTCATCATACCTGTAACAGACTCAAATAACCAGCAAGTTGTTTGGTCTCAAATACAATTGTCACTCCAAGTGTTGTATAAAGTGATTGATCCACTAAATTTGGAAATTGAAGTTGGAAAACATAAAGCTTAAATTATATAAGTTGTTTGCAAAATATTTTATTTCCTCTTCCAATGCTTCAAGTATTCCCCATACTACCTCTTTAACTATGTCAACTGAACCAAGCTTATTTGATGTAAGTTTTTTGTTCATGATTTACTAATTATTTCTTACAAATGACATGAAATCATGATTTACTAATTTGTTTCATTTAACTTTATGTTATTATTCAATTGTCATAATTTTAGGAAATTAGAGTGGGTAGACAACAATCTAGTACAACTAAAAGAAATGGTCAAAATCAGCTTGACATGTATTTAGAAAAGCCGACTTTGGATCTTGATTATACAAAACATTTGGATGTACCGCAATGGTGGAAGAGCACTAGACATAAATTTCCCGAACTTTCGGTAATGGCTCAAGACTTGTTAAGCATTCCTAATACCACTGTTGCATCTGGATCTTCCTTTAGTATTGGTTCTAGAGTGCTTTATCAAGTATAGAAATCGACTATTGTCTGAAAATGTTGAAGCGTTGCTTTATTATCGCAATTGGTTGCATGCCTTTGATGATGGTAATTATTTTTAGTATGAGTATAGTTTTCTACTATTTCTTAAAATATATTTTTTACTGACCATTGAATTTATTTCACTGTTTTGTAATGTAGATGGAAATAACAATGACAATGAAGATGAAAATGAGGGTCCAACTTGTTCTAAGAGTGCATCTAATATTCTTGATCTTAATGATTAAGATTTAGATTTTAGAATGATTTAGTCTTGTTTTGTTAGGCAGTGTTATTATGGTATTGGTTAGTTGAAATTAAACTTTGATGTTGTAATTAATAATTATTATGGTTTTGGTTGGTTGAACTTAAATTTGGTTGCTTGATGGTTAAAAGTTAACGGTTGCTTGATTGTTTAACTTAAGAATTATTTTGGTTGGTTGAAACTTGAGAGTTAATACTTGTTGATGGTTCTACTTCTATTTTAGGTGAATACGTGTTGAAGCTTATATTCTTGATTAAAGGTTCACACTTTGATGGTTTTGGTCTTTTGCCATTTATGCTTTCTAATTCTTGGTTTGATGCTTTCTTATTGAAATGAAAAAAAAAGTCTTTTAATTTCTTTAAAAAATGAAAATAAAATAAAATAAAATAAGGTGGGCAAGCCCTCCAAGCCGCCACCTTGGTGGGACGGGCTAGCTTTTTATGCCCATTTACTCAAAATAAGACCTAGTATATGAAAACACACTCATATTATTGTTCAAAAAAACAACTCTTATGATATATCAAGGAAATAAAATAAGAGAAAAATTACATTGTTTCATTTTGTACATGGATTAGAAGATAAAATACGTTATGAATTCAATATACCATCAGAAAGCCATGACCAAGTATTATTCAATACATGACATGGTATATTTATTGTACCTGGAAACAACATAGTGACAAATAGTTTTCTCGAAAAATATCCTGAACCCCATGCACTTACTTCCTTTATAGCCAAAATATATTCCTTGTCATCCTCAAGAAAATCCATTGCAAATCATGCATCTCTAAAGCTGAAGTAGTATTTTCCATCAATTGTACGAATATCCTAATAAGTTGTTGGGTCTTCGACTACAATTAACATCATTCTTAAATAGAATAATTCACCAGTTATCGGTGGAAGCATGTCTCAAATGACTATGTACGAACTTCAGCGAAGCCAGGAATTATTGAGGGAGGAGGTCAACCAACTAAAAACTCATATGAGCTTGGTTATGGAAATCCTGCAAATATTGTTGAGAAAGGAAGGCAATCTCACACCAATTCTCGCAACATAGATGGTCACTCCTTTACATCTGGCTGGTTTCACCTCATGTCATGGTATGCCTCATGGATATTATTGATACTAAGTGTTGGCAGCAATTTTGGTAAAACAAAGAATGTTCACAAGATGTTATGTGTGATGTCTTAACATGAGATGTCCTATGTACCTGCTGGAGTTCAAGAACATGTTCATGCAGGATTGTTTCAGAATGCCACATACAATGCCATGGCTTCTGATATTGGATGTACCTGCTGGAGCTTAAATGAAAGACATGTTCATGCAGGATTGTTTCAGATGACATACACAAGGTCATGGCATCTGATATGGTTGTACCTGTTGGAAGTTATAAAAGGAATTATTGGATTATGCAGGATTTTTCCAGGATGTCAGACCCGATGTCACGACATCCTGTACACAGAACATTCAGTGTGAATGTCTGGTGTTTTGTGATTGCACAATTAATGGCAATCTTTGTATGATTGAAGATCTGATTAGCTAGCGCATTTAATCATGGATTACAACCAGATTTACTTATTTTCCAAGGAGATCTAACCAGCTGTTATAAAAAGATTTGATTGGAAAATAGATTTAGGGTTTTCAAGATGTCCAAGCCCAGCTGGATGCTTCTATAAAAAGGGACTTAGAAAACCTGTTTGAATACACAACCAATACTGAGTGAAATATAGAGAGAGAGCTAGGGTTTATGTATGTTTAGTTGTGAGACTTGTAAGCCATTCAAGTCACCAATTGATGATTGAATTGGACTGATTTGTGGTTGTAATTTGTCACTCTAAAGCTGTTAAGCAAGAGTGTGTGTCTTCTTGATCAAAGCTGTGAAGCAAGATCAAGAGTGTGTATTCTTGATTGAAACTGTGAAGTAAAATCAAGAGTGTGTAATTGAAAAGTATTTTCTTTTCTCAAGGGATTGTTGTTTAAGATCACAGGTGTGATTGTAGGGAAGTGAGTGGGTTCTCATATCTAAGAGTGCTTAGGTAGAAATTGCACGGGTAGAGATTAGGTGAGAAAGACTGTAACTTGTTGAAGTGTACGGAGAGTCTTTGAACTAATTCTATTTTAGTGAATTTCCTTCCTGGCTTGGTAGCCCCCAGACGTAGGTGAGTTGCACCGAACTGGGTTAACAATTGCTTGTGTCATTTACTTTACCATTTTGTATCGTTATCCTATTTGTGTTAACAGATATTAGTGTCGTAACATTACCTTCGACATCTTATATCTGATACCAGAATTTCAGATATCATCCACAACCCGAACTTCCAAGGCATCCTTGTTGTCGCACCTCAAAAAAAATGTGATCCCTCGCGATAGGACGCGGAAAAATATCGTTCGAAACAAAGTCAACACCGAACTTTATTCATTCCAATGAAGGAATAGGAAAATATCAATAAAACCTTTAGAAAATAGAATAATGGTCGTCGTAACCATATTCGGGTTCAGGAGTGGATTATGTAAGGGGAAGGTATTGGCACCCCTTACGTCCGTTATACTCAACGGGAACCTTTTAGTTCAATTTTGTGATTTGTGTGTTAATTTATGTTTGTTTGTTATCTTTGGGTTATAAAATATTGAAAATGGATGAGAACCTCAAAAAGGGAAAGGGGAGGTTTTTTATTATTGTGCTCGTGAAGATACAGTAATCTCCTGCCTACGTATCCTTATAGTATAATAAGGAAATCAGAGCATTCGTAGTTCGAGGACTACGGTTGGTTGGTATTTTTTAGTGAACAACTGTTTAGATCGCATCCTAAAGGCTAAACGTTGGCTTGTCTACTCTCGGCGGAGGCTTAAGCATTGGTTTGTTGTACGCATTAGAAAGGATTAACAGTGTTCTTTCTGAAAATAGTTTAGGTAATATGGGGGTGACAAGTTGGATTAATATGTTGGGTGTTTTTGATTGGTTGAAATGTTTTTGGTTGGATGACGATTACTAGGATAATCGAGTAAGACAACTCGTATCCTAACAGTCGGGAGAGGGATAAGAAGACTTTAGACTGCTTTCTTTTTCATCTGAGTGATTATGAAAATAGGTTTATGATTGGTCGATGTATTTTAGATAACCGGCAAGTACTTGAATGGCTGAGTAAGACAACTCATACCCAAGAATTTGAGAAGAGGAATTGAAAACTCAAAACCATCTCCCATTTCGTATAGTTTGATAATGATTTGACTTACGGTATAAGTTGGCGAAAAAATGACAATTGTTCGACTAACCGAGTAATAGAACTCGTATTGAAACAATTGAGGAGAGAAGTTGAAAACTCAAAGTCATCTCCCTTTTCATTTACCTTATTATGAAAGTGTTTTGATTTAATCGGTGCTTGGAAGTTTGTGGAAGAACGACAATCATTTGACTAACCAAGTAAGAGAACTTGTATTCAAATAATCGAGGAGAGAAATTGAAGACTCAAAGTCATCTCCCTTTTCGTTTCTTATTATAAAATGATTTGATTTGTTTGTGCTTAGGTTAATAGAAGTGACGACCATTTGACTAACCGAGTAAGAGAGCTCGTATTCAAATAATCGAGGAGAGGAATTGAAAACTCAAAGCCATCTCCCTTTTCATTTCCAAATGAAACAGTATTTGATTGTGATTAAGTGTTTTGAATTGATTTGGAAAAGGCGCACTCGATATTGACCGAGGTTTGTATTTACATGTGCATATGAATTGAATTATGAAAATGGTCTCGAAATGAGATTGATTATGAATGAAATCGAATTGATGGTTTGCAAATGACTTGTGAAACTGATAGTGAAATAAGTCGATGCTTATCTAATTAAGGAAATTAATTAATTTAAATTTGGTTAAATCGATTAAAGAAGTTAATTAAGATTAATTCTCAGAAATTATTTAATTAAATCATATAATCAAATAAATTAAAATTAATTAATCAGAATTACCTAATTAGACAAAAATTTAATTAAAACATAAAAAATGAAATAAACAACAAAATAAATACAAAATGGTTGAATCAAAGAATTAATCGTAACACAAAACAACTTATGATACTTTATCAATAGCGACATATATAAAAACTAATTTGTCTGCATAAGAAAAAAAATTGTGAAACCTTGGAGTACTTATGCACCTTGGAATAACTTGGATGTATTTAGAAAAACAAATTTCTATACTTTCAAATTCTATACTTTATAACTTTGAATGTATTTAAAAATATATATATTTCCATACTTTATAACTTGAATGCATTAAAAATAAAAAATTTATATACTTTATAACAGCAAGCAAGAAAAGAAAAAAAAATCTATATTTTAAAATTCTATATTATATGATTTAAATATATTTAGAAAAGAATAACTTCTATACTTTTAAAATTGAACAACAGCGGCATGTATGCATTTAGAAAAGGATCACTTTCTATCAACAGTGCATCCAACTGAGACACACATCCCTAGGATCTCCTTCACAGTTCCAGCAAGCTCCTTCGCCATTGACCTAGGTTTCATAATCTTAGCAATTTTAATAACATCGTCAAGAGAAATGTTACCGTTATGCTTGATGTTCTTCGTCTTCTTCCTGTCACGCTCTGGTTCCTTCAAGGCCTTGATAACCAACGCCGCCGCAGATGGAACAACAGCTACATTGGCTTGACGATTCTGAACGGTGAGCTTGACGGTAACCCTAAGACCCTTCCAGTCCTTGGAGGTTTCCTTAGCGATGTCTTCTCCAATCTTTTTCGGGGAGAGACCGAAGGGACCAATCTTGGGAGCGAGGGGACTCGCTGCTCCGACTTCACCTCTGGTGACACGGACATAAACTTCGACGACTTGGGATGGGTCGAGCTTGGGAGGCATTGCGGAGAGTCTTGGTGTGGCGGTAGGTGTGACATCGTGAGAGGGAGTTCGTCAGTGGGTTCGTTATGGTTTTCAGTCGGCGATTGCCGGTGGAGATCGGAAGTGTGTGGTGGAAGAGAGAAAAGTCGTCGGCGGTTTAAGGGTTGGGATTACGTTCTGAAGTTTGTGAAGGTGAGGGGGTTCGTGGAGGTGAATAGGGTTTATGGAGGATGGGGGTCAGCGAAGAAGAAGATGGAAATCAAATTAAGATGGTGGTCGTGGATCTTAAGGATGAAGGAGGGGAAATACAATGTTTCTTCAAATTCTGAAATAAGTTTGCACCGGTTAAAAGGCTCAGGCGGGTCAAAACGTAACTGAAACAGCTGCTGAAAAATACAATGAACACACCAGGTTAAACTACATGAACCGTAGATTAATAATACTAGCGTCTGCAATTTTAATTTTGAAACTTTTTATCTGCTGATTTTGTCCGTACTTGAGGAAAGGTTCAACTGATTCGTCTGTATTTTCAATAAATTTATCCTGACTGATATTTCAGGTATTATTAATGATAAAATGCATGTTATGCTGTACATGTGATGTAAACTGAAAATTAAATCGAATTTATGAAAATTTAAAATGCCCGGACAAAATTGGGGTATGACAGCTACCCCTATTTAATTACCTCGAACCGGAAAGTAAGAATGACAGCAGTCTTCGTACATTCGCGGTGGGAGATAATTGAATACAAGAAAAACCCAAATTTTGTCCTGGGAAATGCAAGGAAGAAAATACAGTGAGAAATAGTAAGAGAAATTATCCTAAAGTAAAAATGGAACAGCCAAGACTTTCTGGGAGTCGTCGGAACAATATCTTGGACGTCATAATCGAGATATGTTAGTAATGGAATAATATTCCTAGCTAAATCTCAAGACTTTTGTAGGATGCTAGAACAGTATAAGAAATCTGGAATGAGACTCTTCATATTGATGAAGCAGCATCTCAACAGTAAAAGTGAGATTCTCTGTATCGAGTCGAAGCAGCATCTTATATGATAGAATTAAGATGTTCCAGCAAGGGAAAGATACCTTAATTGAATCTAAGACTCTTCGAGGATACTTAGAGCAGTATCTCTAAAAAATATGAAATGAGACTCTTCATATTGATGAAGCAGCATCTGAAACAGTAAAAATGAGATTCTCTATATCGGGTCGAAGCAGCATCTTATCTGATAGAATTAAGATGTTCCAGCAAGGGAAAAATACCTTAATTGAATCTAAGACTCTCTGAGGAAATTAGAGCAGTATCTATAAAAAAAATCTGAAATGAGACTCTTCATATTGATGAAGCAGCGTCTCAAACAGTAAAAATGAGACTCTTCAGATGAATGAAGCAATATCTCGAACGGTAAAAATGAGATTCTTCAGATAAATGAAGCAGTATCTCGAACGGTAAAAATGAGATTCTTTAGATAAATGAAGCAGTATCCCAAACGGTAAAAGTGAGATTCTTCAGATAAATGAAGCAGTATCTTGAACGATAAAATTGATATTCTTCAGATAAATGAAGCAGTATCTCAAATGTTCGTTTGTTGGGGGGAAATTTTAAGAAAGGACTCCTTTTGAGGGAGATTTACTAAAAATGCTCTGCAGGGGGAAAAGCTCATAAGAGACTTTTTAGGGTAACCTCTGCTTGGGGAGCAATGATTGTAAAGAAAATGTTGAGAATATCATTATTAATCATAAAGTTGAAAAATGATTTACTGAGAAATAATCCCACGAGCATATGCAGGGTAATAACTTCATTTGGAAATGAGGAATGTCCAAGGTATACATGAATGACCTTGGATCTTGATATTTTAGTGTGATTTTTGTATGATGTTCCACTTTGGGTGGAAATACTATGCATGAGAGGATGCATGAGATGCATGCAATATGCAATTGCTGGGGGTGTTTGGCTGTGCATGTAGGAATGCGATTTATTTTGTTCACTCTTTTATGAAATTCCCATTTTGTGGGAGTGTTATGCATGAGTATGTTGATGATTGATATGACTGTGTTTTTTTTATTTTCTGTTTGGTAGGAAAACCATTTATGAATGAT